>NC_071466.1:189297998-189932998 GCF_028500815.1 Rissa tridactyla | reverse complement strand
AGAAGGCACCAGCCAACATCGACAGGCACCAGCATCACAGGAGAAGGACATCAAGGCATCAAACAATGAAGAGACAAACTTATCAGACGCCGTAGCACGCAAGCAGCATCTAGCCACATTTGCCAGTGCACTCCTAGGACCGGAAACACCCCCCTCATTTAGTGCGAGATGCTATCATTTTTGCCATGTGATAGAGGCATATGTATCTCGTCATGTGTTGATGAAAGGGCTGTGTAGAGAGGGAACGAAGGAGGCAGGGAACACGTCACAGGCTGGAAAAGCCGTGAATTCAGCCACCATCCCACTCCTTGCTCATGCCTGTGGGTGCTTGGAAAAGAGGCGTCGGGAATAGGTTGTGGGCTAGGAAAACTTTTAGGCAGTCTGAATCCATCCGATCCCCATGGTTTGGGGAAAACTGAGCTAAACTATCAAAGAGCTTTGAAGAAAACAGTCGAGAAGCCTACAGGTGGTGCTGAGAAGTTGTATGTTTTTTACATTGCAGCTCATCAGAGGGAATACAGAG
Source organism: Rissa tridactyla (assembly GCF_028500815.1). Taxonomy (NCBI): domain Eukaryota; kingdom Metazoa; phylum Chordata; class Aves; order Charadriiformes; family Laridae; genus Rissa; species Rissa tridactyla. The sequence goes on along the minus strand of NC_071466.1, from coordinate 189,932,475 downwards.
CATTTCCTTGTTCTAATAGAGTACACAGTATTAAAGTCATTTGTCCAAAACAGAACTAAAATTAATTAATTAATTAATTATGGGGAAAGTAGTCACACAGTCCAGAAGGAATTTGCAGTGAAACCCAAAAGGAAGTTAAGATAGAGAGATAGTCCTACTTCTGACCCAGGACATGGAAATCTGAGTTCTTAGCCCTTGCACTAGTCTCCTGGTGGATTTTGACACAGTCGCTTCACTGTGAGAAGCACCACATGCTTCTATTTCCCCAGCTCCAAAGTTCTGATAAAAATAATTGTCTCACTTGTTAAGTACTTTTGAGGTCTGATTTTATTGATAAAAATCAAGGTGAGTATTTAAGAAGAGGAGATGCAAGTGGAGGTATATAATCTGTTGCTAAAATATTTATTGGAGGATTAGAGTAGAGCAAGTGTTTTACTGCTCTTTTAAGAAAAGACTCAAAGGGTGAACCCAAGAATTACAGATGAATAAGATTTAATCTAATTCAAGGTCATTCTAAATGCAAGGAATAATTAAACCCAAAACAAAAACAACCCCACTATGGTAGTGACAACACAGCTCCATCATAAGAAAAAACCCAAAACACAAATAAACAGATCATGCCTCTTCAATCTATTTTAATTATTTTGTTTATGGATAAAATGAAGGAGAGATTGTTGATATTTATATATTTACTAGCTTTACTATGGTTTTGGACTATTGACTCTGGGAGAAAGAGTCAGTTTCTGAAAGTTCCTGGCATTTTCAGCTGAATACCCTGTAATGCAAAGGCTCCGTGATGGATTCTAGATAAGCAGGAACCACAAAAGAGAAATGCCTAGGTGTTCAATTAAAACTATGTATTTTGGAGGGCTGAAAAAAAAAAAAAAAAGAAAAAAAAAGGTAGCTTTCATTTTTAAAGGCATAGGAAATAATCAACAATATTTCTAATCCACATCCTTGGCTAACCTTCACAAAACAGTAAGCGGAAATTAGAAGGATCAGAAACACGGTGACCATTGCGGGAGAGAGGGATGACTGGAGCCTTGTCCAGAGGGTTTTACAGAGAGAAAGGGTCTGGGACCAACTTTGCCTTTTATTGCATAAGTAAAAACACCTCACATGCTGGTAAATTATAGCCCCCCAGGGAGCCTGCAGGCCATACTCATGAACTGCAGTACTGAAAGTGCTGTAATGTCATCATAGGCAGTAATGTCACAATTTCCCCGTGAACATTGTTATAGAGCTCATGGTAAAGCAGTTTAATTTCCAGTAATTTTTGTTATCAGTTCATGGTAAGAAGTACCTTTTAACACTCAAACTTTCAGACCGCCACAATAAATAGGCTATAATTTTCTTTCAAGTGTTCATTTAATTATTTAGAGTTGTAGAATTACAAGCAGTGATATGCTGATGAAATTTGGTAAGATACAGTTTTTGCTCCTGGAAAAAACGTTTTAGGAGACTTTGCAAATACATTTCTGGGAACTGTGATTTGATTTAAAAGTTATTTTACAGAGAGTGGGATGGGGGAGTGTGTTGGACGAGATGAATAATATGGAAAAAAAATCATACCACTGCACCAAAATGCAGTGGATTTCAAAGAGGAAGGCGATCCCCTATAACATATTTCATAGAAATGCTGTAATTAACTAAAGCCTTTTCGGATGTCTAAGGCACTGCAGCAAAGTAAACAGAGTGTAAATTTGTTGCTTATGCAGCATTTTGGTGAACTGTGATACAAAGCAAAAAAAGATTTGATATGTGATTTTATATTGGTAGATCACAAATTCATAGAGCTCCTATGAGCAAGGAGCCATGATGATTACCACCAGCTCCTAATAAATGCCTAAACTTTCTTCGATGCACAGATTTTTGTTTCCTTGGTAGGAATATTGTCAGACCAGGTTTCATTAGCCACGTTTACTTATTTGATATCTTTGCTCATTAAAAAAGGAGTTAATTAAATGAGTCCCAAATAGTGAAAAAAAAATTCTATGTAAAACAACAAAAAATGTCTCGTTGGAGGGCTCCTATTTAGACAAGATATTGGTAATGAAAAAAGACCCGTCCCTGTGCAAGCTTTTGCAAACCATTTTTAAGGACAGCCTTAATGTTGCATTAAATGAAATAAGCAGAGCAGCATGCAACTCTTTGCTATGGTATTTTTTAATAGCAGAATTTACCATAATTTTGATACAGTCGGGTTTCCCAAATTCCGAAAAGGATGTGAATGTTTTCAGCCTAATCTTTGTGAGGCTCTTTGTGAGGACTCTGCCACAAAGCACAGGTCTGCTTCATTAAGACAGCAGCTCTCAGCAAGTGACAGAAATAACAGCTCGCTTTCTCACAACAAAAGAAAACAATTTTCTAAACTCTTTTCAAACGCCTTTAAAATAAATATATGTGCTTATTTACCTCCAACAGACTTCAAAAAATTGTGGCCATTTACCCTTACATTTTTAGAAGTAGTAACATTCCAGGATGCCATGGCTAAAGCACACTGATGCTGTCAGAAATTATTATATCAGTGGCTTAAAGATGTCAAAAAGTATCTCTTAACTGATGGTGTGGAATTTGGTGTGAGACATTTTCAAGACAGAAAATGACCACCTTTTCCTTAAATAAGAAAATGCTGTTAACTTGGGAATCCTCAATTAAATTAGAAGCTTATGGCAACTTCTCAAAGAGCTGGGCCACAGACAGCTCCCTTTGTTAAATAAAGAGATTTTTATTAACACACACTGTGCTGTGTAGGAGAATGACACAAGGGAGACCTTTGTTCAGGTTTATTTTGCATAGTGGCAATTTACCCATGGGAGCAGCGCTGATTTGCAAATCGCATCCCTGCGCGAGCAGCTCCCCTTGGAGGGGACTGATTATCCCAGCGACGGCAGGCAGCGGCCAAGTCACTGTTCTCTGCGGGCTTCCACCGGGTGACAACGACTGTATTTTATCCAGGTTCTGTAGGAGCCCTGCCAATAACTCAGAACATCTCCCAGCCTCTGTCCCTCCTAAAACGGACGGTTCCCAGTAGAGAAGAAGATAGAAAATACACACGATGCTCTCTGGGTCCAAGATTTGTAACTCGTGTCAGTGCTTTCGTCCACAGCAGAATTTTTTTTGTCTTTCTCTACACTACTTCGGTTTCATATTATTCTTTATTCTGTCATCCTCATTTGAGAAAAATAATAGAAGTTAATCCCTTCCAAAAATTCACCTCAATCTCGCACACAACTAATATCTTACATTTCTCTCATTAAAAGGACTGCATTAAAAGGATGTTGCTATTGCATTATAACAGTGCTCCTATGGAGGTACATACATTTATTTGAGCACTGAAAAACATTCAACATGATTAATGTGATTGCAACCAATGACAAGATAATTTAAAGTGATCACTAAAAATATCACCCTCCCATATGTTATTTTCAGAGTATCTACAGCAGCAGCAAAAACAGCGCGGAGAACTGGGCACAACTTTCACAAACAGAGTATAAGATGTGAAATCTAAGAAGAATAAATTAAGTTACTGGCATCTGTTTGTCTAGAAATAGGATCATCTTACAGTGTGCTCTGTATATAGGAGGAAAACACACAAAATGAGTCAACATTTTCAGAAAAAGCTGCTAATTCTGAGTACGTTGTGTTCTGGTTGCCCAGTTCGGACACGTGAAGGCTGGTTTGTTCCCTCAGCACCTCTCCACGTTTCAAGTCCTCCATCCATGTGTTTTCTCTCACATATAAAATGGAAGGCATGGCCTCATAGATGGACAACCCCATCTATTTCCCTCCCTGCTTAGTATCTGCCCAGCATTGAAAGAAAATAATAATTTTTTAAATGCGTTGATTTTAACCAAATATTGAGGGGAGGGGAACAACCCTTATTTCACTCAATAAAATTCCTGTTAAGTGATACTTAAGACTTGTAAAATTGCCTGGGTGGTTGAAAGTCAAGCTACCTTAGAGATCATGGAAAAAAATATTAGCATGATGTCCAGAAATTACGACTACAGTGACAGAATAAATATATATTAGTACTCACTGTATCTTTTTTCTTAATTTTCACTAAAATTTTCAGATGCAAAACTCTATCATAGGGTAGAATACAGCTTGCAAAACCTAAGGAAAATCCAGTTTTCTTTTTTCCTTTTCCAAGTTAAATTAGATTTCCATAGGCAAGTACTTTGTCACGATGCTAATGCCAGCCATTTACCCAACTCCACAAGATGTGACAGTATGAAGTCAGTAAATATGTCAAAAAAGGTAAAGGACGTGTGTCGTGATATTTGCAAAGAGCACATTTCTTTTTAGTGTAATTCATGTTCATTAAACTGTTTTGAAGATTAAAAGTTCTCTTTGTATGCTTCTATTAACAATATTCATTTATATTTGTTTGGGCAGAAAGAGAGAAGTAGTACATGATTTGGCTGTGCAGGGTAAGCAATAGGCATTACAGCTGTCTACCTGTTTTATTTGCTTGATAATATTTTGCCATGAAGATCAAACTTAAATTCTGATAGCAGCACATTCCTGTAGCTTGGCTCGCATCTTCCCTCGCTTCTTGCAGGCTCCTGCCCGGGAAAGCGTCAGTGTGATAAACTCAACAGGATTCAAACGCAAGCTGAAATTAAAACAGATGTATAAGTGTTGACCTAAGAAGAGATGGATTTATGCACCTTTTAATGTATTTTTTAAGAATTTAAGAACAACTGTTACTGAAGTGTTTAAAGACAATTGCATCATTTTGTTAGTTACAGCTATTGCAATATTTTGTCTTGCACCTTGTACGGCTCCCTGCTGTAGGAATACTTGTGTAGGCTCATAATACCTGTGCTTGTTGGGACCCCGCAAGAGCCTGGAGATAAGTTGGTAAGCTCAAGTTCAATTGTAAGTATATTGCGATGAAAGCTGTAAGTAAAATCATGATTTTGCCAAAGAGAAGATGAATTTTACTGTTTGTCTTTGCACTGTATTATGTCTCTTCATTTCACTCTAAATGAAAGTCAGTCATGACTAAGGACAGCATCTGGATGCTGCGCTGGAGCAAACACTGATGAGGCCGGGTTATTTCATAGACTCTCCCATTTCCAGTGTCAGTGAGGCTGGGTTTTGTCACTGATAAACGCTGTCAAGTCCTGTAGAACTGTATAATTAGAGACCAAGAGCACCACTGAAAATCAATATGATCCAACTGAAGTAATTCTAAAAAATTTTGGAATGTAATGGACTATGATAAATCATTCAAAATTCCATGTATTTGGTTAAAAAAAAAAGTCTGTAAATATGCTCCACATTAAATTCTGTAGAACTTTGCCATTACGTGTGGAGCTTGTAGTATCTGTGGAATGATTTAACTGCTGTCTACTAATATAGAATTGATAGAATACTGAGAAAAGCAAGATAGTCCAGTTATTTTGGCTCAGCAGAGTAGGCAATGTTTTCTATATCTCTTGTCTACATGATTGTATATAACTTTTAACCTATTTTCTGGACAGAGTTACACCTATGAAACTTATTCTAAAAATTTCCTCCAGCTTCAAGTAAGTACCTCGTGTTTTAGTGAGTCAAATTTGTTTAATCAAATCATGTTTGTTTCGGTTGTTTTGGTTTGTTTTTCCAAAGTGACTGGTTCCTACGTCACAGCCAGAAATACTGGAACATAAATATGAAATATTAATTTCCACTCCCCAATGAGAAATTAACTTGTGAGAGGTGGCTCAGAAGGACACCTGTGCAGGTGGTTGTGCAGAGTCTTTTCAGAAGTAATCTAAGCCTAAAAAAGGGATGGAATAGGTTTTCATTCCATCCTCCATAAGGTGAAAAAGATGTTAATGAACAACTTTAACTCAGTTTCCTCCCGAGATGGTTCCTGAAAGTGTTATGCATTGGTGATGCAAGGTAAGACAGAAAACTTCAGTCATGCTCAAAATATGCAAAAGTCAGGCTAGTCCCAGAATTTGGTTTCTGTTGTAATTTATGATTTCATAATGCTTCTCAATTACAGTGTAATTGGACAGGTCAAAACTGCAGATTAATTCATTCCCGAACTGCAAACAGTTAAAACTTGCTACAGAATTGTCATTTCTATTAAACTCACATAAAAATTCATAGATTCATGTGAAGTCATTAAAATGATGTGAACAACCAAAACCTACATCTCACAATACCTTTAGACCTCCATTTTACTACACAAAGATGTCATCTTTAAGATTCATTTGTGGTTCATAACTTCTCCATATGAAATATCAGCCTTATTTTGAAGCTAGGAGATGGATGGATGGATGGATGGATGGATGGATGGACGGACGGACAGATGGATGACAGATGTGCAGATAGATTTATCTCTACAAATCCCTTTTCCAAAAATGTCAGAGTTGCATCATGTAAAATATCTGACATCAGCTATAAAGTTGGGGGCTGGTCCTTGAAAAGGTCAAATCCTTTCTGGAAGGTTCTCTGCAGATGACAGGTCTCTCTGAATGACCCGGAGAGAGCACTGCTGCACACTTGGCACCATCGAAAGCTCTCCAAAGATGAGTTTGAACAACTGTACTGGCCAAGGGACAGAAGAGAGGGGAAGGAGGTTGACTCGTGCACCTTTATTCACTAGCTTTTACTAACAAAGCAAAGAGACTGTTATTACAGATTTGCCCTAGGAAACACTATGCGCCTGAAGTGCATATTTTCCCTCATCTAAAGAGTAAGAAATGCATTTCTCTCCAACTGATAGGTGACAAGCACCTTCATTTTAAGTATTCTTCCAAGAGCAATGTTAGAATGAGATCTCCGATCACCAGTTCCCAGTTCCAATCCAAAGCAAAAACTTGTGAATTGCATCGTAATAAACTCAGTTTTGCAGCCCTTTCTCAGGCCTTAGTAAGATAAATTCTCATTGATTTCTTTTTTGGGTAACCATGTTTTAGACAGAATTTTTAATATTTTTTAAACACGCTGGCATCATTTCTCTGATGCAAGGGAAAATAAAGTGTGAAAAGGATTGCCAAATTCATCTAATGACCTTCTAACCCTGGGAATGTTAGATGTGTTAAAGACATTGAAACATTTTATACTCGACCAAAAAAAAACTCAGAAACTGTAACCTCAGATTCTAAGTCCATTTTTTATTGTCACTGATACAAGTAAATGAAACCCCTTCCAATACATTATCCATGTCTGCTACACTTCGATTCTCACTTACAACTTCAGAGACCAGTGAAGAACTAAAACATTTTGAGTGAAATTCTGGCCCCACTGAGACAACAGGTGGTTTGTCATTGATTCACTAAGATCACAAATTCTTTGAACTTTTTGTAGCTTCAGCGGCTGTTTTCTTAGTTACCTGGTTATTCTGGAAAACTCATGTAAAGTCCACACTAGTGTACTAAAAACTGGAGTTATCTTACAATAAAATTTGGACCAAGCCTCTGCAATTATTCACTATTTGTTTGCATTTTTGCATAATCATGTACTCAGATGTCTTATGAACTCCACTGCCATTGACATAGTATTTCCAAAAATTGGACATTTTCTCCCTTCCATAGCAAATACTACAGGTTTCCCTTTTAAAAGATCTGTTGTTGTTGTTGTTGTTGTTGTTGTTGTTGTTGTAGTGGATGGTTAAACAAACACTCTATTTTAAGCTATTACTTTAATGTCCAAGATACTGATGTCTTAGTATGTTTTACAGGTCTAAGTAAGGAAATAGTGTCATCCCTATTTCCCAGAGACACAAAACCTTCCCATCGTAGCTTCACATATTTTTAGACCATTTGTTTTCATTTAGTGACTCCTAGACTGAGCTGAACAACTCATGGTCTGCAAAGAAATCTAGAAAGTTATTCAGCTCAGTTTCAAAAGTAATAAAAATGATGAACTGAAGCAGAAACAACGAGCTGTCATATGGGAAGATTATGGTGGAGCTGAAAATCGAACTTGGTTCTCCTGGGTCTCAAGCTAAACGCGCTAACATCTTATCCTCTCTACCCAAGGCAGCCTCCAACAAAATAAGGGAGGAACTTCTCTGAGAGTTTAAAAACTGTTAGAGTTGATGAAATGTTCCTATCTAAATGCCACCTTGGCAAGCTTAGAACTTTGCAAAAGAATTATTCAAGCTGAGTGCCTGCCAAAACTCACCTTGTATGAAATACAAGTGGTCTAATCAAGGCACTGGTTAAGCGCTTTTCCCATGGATTGTTTACTAGATAACATACCGGAGGCAATAAGAGGTGTGAGTTCTTGGCCATTAGGAAAACTGGGTCATTTCATAGAATCATAGAATGGTTAGAGTTGGAAAGGGCATTGTAAGGGATCATCTAGTTCCAGCCCCCTGCCATGGGCCGGGACACCTCCCACTAGATCAGGCTGCTCAAAGCCCCATCCAGCCTGGCCTTGAACACTTCCAGGGATGGGGCATCCACAGCTTCTCTGGGCAACCTGTTCCAGTGTCTCACCACCCTCACAGGAAAGAATTTCTTCCTGATATCTAATCGAAATCTACCCTCTTTCAGTTTAAAACCATTAACCCTTGTCCTATGGCTCCACTCCCTGATACAGAGTCCCTCCCCGTCTTCCCTGTAGCCCCCTTTAGGTACTGGAAGGGGCTATAAGGTCTCCCCGGAGCCTTCTCTTCTCCAGGCTGAACAACCCCAACTCTCTCAGCCTGTCCTCACAGGAGAGGTGCTCCAGCCCTCTGATCATCTTTGTGGCCCACCGCTGGACTCGCTCCAACAGGTCCATGTCCTTCTTATGTTGGGGGCCCCAGAGCTGGACACAGTACTCCAGGTGGGATTTGTGTAGTTTTTGCTCAGAGGTCCTGTTTTTTGACATCTAACTTTTCAAATATAGTCTTGTGCCTCTCTTCATTGACAAAATGTGTATGAAGGGTAGGCTTACAACTAGCCTTATGCCAAGACACAGTTGTGCCATGAACTAAGTTGTTCCATTCCTGGACGAATTCTTCTGCAGGGCAACATAATCCCAAACACCCATCTACTCTCCAAGCAAGAATGATACAGAGGCATCGTGCGTGGGAGTCAGCCATCTGCATCAGATTGCCACAACTACCGCGTGTCTTTGCTTAGTGATCCTGGAAGAGCAGAGCACTTGGTGGGTATCTGAGAGGGCACAAGAGACTTTTACACGGCTTGGCCTTTGTCTTCTTAGATCAAAGAGCAAACCTGTTTGGCTTGCCGTGAAACACACTCAGGCTAAAATATAAAATTTTCTCAGGAAATTAAACGGACTAAATATTTGGATTAGAAAGCTATTTCACTCTTAACCTTTATATTCTAATAGTGTGGTGTCTCCATAATCTTTCTGCCGCTCCTTCCTCCTCAGGGGGAGGACTCCTCATACTCTTCACCTGCTCCAGCGTGGGGTCCCTTCCACAGGAGACAGTCCTCCATGAATTTCTCCAATGCGAGTCCCACAGGAGACAGTCTTCTATGAACTTCTCCAAAGTGAGCCCTTCCCACAGCCTGCAGTTCTTCACGAACTGTTCCAGCATGGGTCCCTTTCATGGGGTGCAGCCTTCAGGAGGAGACTGCTCCAGCGTGGGTCCCACACAGGGTCACAAGTCCTGACAGCAAACCTGCTCCAGCATGGACTCCTCTCCCCATGGGTCCACAGGTCCCGACAGGAGCCTGCTCCAGCTCCAGCTTTGCACAGAGTCACAGCCTCCCTCGGGCATCCACCTGCTCCACTGTCATGTCCTCCACAGGCCACAGGTGAGTATCTACTCCACCATTAACCTCCATGGGCTGCAGGGGGACAGCCTGCCTCACCATGGTCTTCACCACGGGCTGCAGGGGCATCTCCTCTCTGGCACCTGGAGCACCTCCTCTCCCTCCATCTTCACTGACCTGGGTGTCTGCAGGGCTGTTTCTCTCACATTTTCTCACTCCTCTCTCCACTGCTGTTGTTGTGCAGCAGGTTTTTCCCCCTTCTTAAATATGTTACCACAGAGATGCCGACGGGCTGAGTTTTGGCCAGTGGTGGGTCCATTTTGGAGCCGGCTGGTGCTGGCTCTATCAGACGCAGGGGAAGCTTCTGGCAGCTTCTCACAGAAGCCACCCCTGTAGCCCCCTCCACTACCAAAACCTTGCCACGCAAACACAGTGCAGCCTGTAACTCTTGGAACAAATCTTCTTTTACAGGTAAAGGCAAATGTCTGAATTTCTGCTGCATTGGGACCAAATCACTCGAGTTCCGTTTTGTGAACAAATGTGGTTTCACAGCTCGTTGCACAACAGTGAGGACACAAAACAAGCAAACAAAGGGACACCACCATTAGTAACCCTGGTGGCACCTAACCAGAAGAGGGTTTGCATTCCGAGTAGGGATGGCAATTTCCCTGACATAAAGCTCTCAAGGTGCGCAGGCAGAGATGTTGCCACTTCAGCTACACAAATAGACCCAGGGACTGTTTTCTTCCTTAAGCCATCAAGAATAGGTTTAGGTTTGTAAAACTTTGTCCTTTAATATCTTTGTGAGTAAACGGATGCAAGGTAAATTAAAACAGCTGAGACTGTATCTAGACTCACTTCTGCAAGCTGCGGCGTTCCACAAGGGAGTTGTACATCAGCTGAATAATGTAATTTATAAAGAGCATGAGGTGATCCGCATTTATCTACATTCAGGAAATAACTGCATAAAACGAGCCTGATTCTTCTTGCATTTACACAGTTTTCGGATGAATTCCAGTGGGATTTCTCCTTACAGCACCCTGAATGAGAATGAAAACCCATGGTTTCACAGAGCAGCGATGAATCCAAATAAGCTGGTCTGCCTTTCCACAGTGAGGAAAACGGGCACGCTTTTTTGGGGCACCCTGTGCAGCTGCCGTATAGGCATTATACATCCACGCGACTTCAGTCGGCGCAAGGGGAAGGTATTACAGCGGGTGGTGCTTGTGAGAGACATGAGTTGTACCGTGTACACAAGCACGTCTCCTGCTCCCCCACCAGGCTGGGGTTACAGCGGGATGCCTGCGCGGGTCCAGCCTGACCTTCTCTTAGGTCCCTCTTGGAGGAGGTGGGATCCAGAGATCCTTCCCGCAGGAGGTGGGATCCAGATGATCCTCTCTCTGGGGCGACAGCAGCATTTCAGTGCAGCACCCTAGGGCCTGGGGGAAGTCACCGGCTCCCCGTGGGTGTCTGCACGCCCCAACAGACGTGCCAGAGGTAGGAAGCTCCTGCGGAGGCTCGGAGCTGCACAAAATCGAGCTCCCATAGAAAACACCAACAACGAATGCCTTAAAAACATCTTTATGGGGATTTTTTTCAGGTAGCCTCTTGGGTAGAAATACTTCTGAAAAACTGCAGAGGCCTTTCTTGCATAAAATGTTCAATGTAGTGGTATTCACCTTATGGCCTGCGGGAATTGCTCTTTAGTATCCAAGAGCTGTTCATGAGTGGAGCTCTGACTGTGTGTCTATCTCCTCCCATCAGCATTCGTATCTTTTCTCAGCTGTTAACAGCTTGGTTAATTTTCCAAGGAGATTAGAAGCAAGGCCTTAGGAACGATAAATGCTACTGAAAATAAAGGGGGAGAATTAAGAAGACAGGCCCAGCAGAAAAGACTTAGTTTGCTGGGATTTGTTGTACTGAAGGATACTTTCTTGTGGATAAGAATAACAAGTCGTCGCCTTTTCCAGATTATAGGAAAGCATAATAACTGCTCTCTTCTCAGTCTCTTCTGAGTATCTGCTCTTTACTTTTTTCCAAATGAGTTCCTTGTAAAAATGTCACATTGCAGTGCTGCTCAAAGGCTACTTAATAGCCTGCTTCTCTTAAAAGAGCCGTGTTATTCCCTGACATCTGAGGTTTCTTTAATCAGCTCTGAAGATGGCCCGTCTTCCACTTTGTTTTTCTTTCTAAATCAGAGAGAAACGCACAAAAAACCCCTCTAATCTGTATATTTCTCATTTGACTTGGGGAAATAACTAGCTTTGGGAGCAACGTTTTAATTGCTGAGATTCTTCTGTTGTCTAAAATAATACTAAAGATAAAGGATTTGCCCAGGTCATGTTTTTAAGGACTGCTTACCAAACTAAGCCTTTTGCAGAATCTGATTCACTATCTTCAAGCTCACAAGGCACCGAGTATGTCGTTATGAACGTCTTGTTCATGATACGGAGCGTTTTCAGCCTTGAACTGGTTTTAGTGCCATTTTTCAGACAAGTGAAATACAACCTGTAAGAAAACAGAACGTTCATTTATGTGGAAAATGTAATATTTCACAGTGTTTCACTCCAAACTGGGATAAAAATGTAAAATCTGAATTGTATTTATGCTGAAGTACTGTGATTTTTTAATATTGGAACACTTAATGTTTTATATAAGGACATTATAAAGTATTATATATAAAAAATGCTCTATCATATTGAAACTGATACTCTAGCACTAATGTCTAGACTGAATCAAAATGATAGTTGAATTAAAAAATTTATCTCATAAAAATGAAACATTTTTCTCCACTTGTACTTAATTATATTTAATCAATTTAAATAAACTCTGTTAAAGATGGAGAACCATGTTTTACTAATACTTAAAAATGAATAAAACTCTAGTCAGAAGTTGTTTAACCAAAAACTTTTCTGCTCAATTTTAAAGTAAAATAATAATCAAAATACCTGCTCAGCTGCAAGTTTCAACATCTATTTTGAACCCGTGAATTGAAATAGGCCACAATTTTCCATGTGGACAATTTTAACTGGTGTGACTATACCTCTCCGTTTCCGAAGGGGCGGGTAAGGGCAGCAACTGTATTTAACATCGCTTTATGGTGCCGTGTAAGCACGGCTGAATGTGTTGAGCTGATTTTAACTGATTTTAAAGAAAATTCAAGTTATTTTCCTTCCCTCCACAAGTACATCTGCCTTCTAGAGCTCCAGAAGGCACGACACTGCGGCTCCGTTACACATGTCCTATAAAAGCCCCCCCCACCCTCAAAACGTTAAGCCTGGGAGCTGCGATGTATAGATACATCCCATGACAGTTTGTTGGAGCGACGCACAAAAAGCAGGATAAAGCAGGATAGGACGGCAGGATCAATGAATCTTTGCAGATTCTGCTATTCTCCAGTACAAAGTGCAAGAACAGCAACACCTACAAAGTTTGCTTGAGTTACAGCGGCAAAATAGGATCAGCAGTAAAATAGATTCACTGCTCCTGCAAACTGTGATGAAATTCCCTCCGTGCATCCTTACAAGAAATTCCATGTTCACTCCCCAGAAAAATGAACGAGGAGAGTATCAATAGTCTCAAATACTAGCAATGACCTCGTTGAGGCAAATTATATACTCAATTTTAATTTTTCCTTTTAAAATTAGTTACTTTTTCCAACTTTTTTTTTTCATTTTTCCTGCAAGTATGAAGGTTGTAAAAATAAAAATGTCACAAATATTTTTTTTACTTAATCTTTCTATCCGTGTTTATGAACAGATGGTATTCTGCATGTGCCATAACTTAAAGAGTTACTCGGTTGCTACCAGCGCAGCTCCATTCTGCTGGCTATGAAGAGGAAGACAGAGCACAAGATCCTCGTGGGTTGGTTTGGGTTTTGCAAGTTCTATACCTCAAATTTATTGTAAGTTTAAGGGGAAAAAGATGGTGGAAATTGCAGTGATCACAAGGATGTTTGGTCTGTAGAGTGAAAAATGTCCCAATTCCTGAAAGGCAGGAAATCTGCAAGTTTATAAAGAATTCACCCACACTGAGAAAGAGAAATACATAAGGACTCAGCAGCACCCCTTCTGTGACATACTCTGGCCTTAAAATGAACTCTGCTTTGGCAGAAAGCTGCAGAAAAATGGCGTAAGTGCCACAGAGGAGCAGCAGAGAGTGGGTTAGTAGGAAGGGGGAATAGCAAGCAGGCAGGGAAAAGCAGGGGCAAATATACATAATATATTTATTATATTTTATATATATATATATAAAATAACCTAATACCACCCCTTACCTGCCACATAGCATTGTGGGGGATCTGTGGGCACCCTCAGGGCTTGAAATTGCTATTTCTGAGCTATTTGAGTTCTTTTTCAGCCTGCTGTTTCTTCGTAATTGTGACATAGAGCGTTTAACCCTGGGCGGCTACGGGAACCTGGTTTTTAATGAGCGATGAAAAGGTTCCTAAAATTTTTAATAGGTTTGTTACTTCAGGGAGGAGCGTACATGCATTTCCATATTAAAGGACTTATCGGAAGTACTGGGAATTAAAGCGTAGCAAGTAAGACCAAAGTAGGCGCTGAATGGGCAGACTTCCGTAAAGGACTTGTTTTTCTTGCTGAAGCATCAGATCATATCAGCTTCTGCTCTTGCTCATCGTAAGGCACTTTTAAACCATATTGGCAGCATAAAGGACTTCAGTATTACTTGGAATGGATCCCACACCTCTTCAAACACTGGATCTAGTCAAAAGAAGAATTCTGTAACAACAATGCTGTATTTCTTCCACCCTCTACTCAACCCCAGAGCCAAAGTATTTGTTGCATGGTGCTCTCTAGCTCATCCTGCTACCAGCAATGCAGGGACATTACAGCAATCAGATGTAATCTGCTTTATCACCAGCAATGCAGTTGCTAGGAAAATTTCAGATTGCCCCGATTTTTGTACCAATTCAGTGAAAGTGCACATGGTATTTAAAGCACGTCTTGATTTTCAGTCCCAGAGTTGTATTTTCAAGCATAAAACTTGGGTGGCTTACTTAGCAATTTTGTTTTATTGAGCAAGCGCATGCTTTGCACAAATTATGAAGGTTGAGTATGAAACACCAAGGTAATATTTTTACGGGATGAATTTTGCAGCCAGCCACATTTAGCCAAAACCCAAACTTTTAAGCTGATTTTCAGCACATGTTGAATTGGTAGACTATTACCCGCGGCCAAGGAGAAAGCTTTGATTGTGGAGCCTTAGCTCTAAAATATCTAATGACCTTTGCTGTGCCAATACAACCACTTGTACTGCATTCACACGACTCCCTCTGGTGGCAAAATTCTCCATCCCAGGTGCGGGATGGCATCTTCCCTCTTCTTTACTGATGCTGCGCATGGGTTAGTGCCTCGCTGGTGGATTGTCAGCTCATCCGGGCAGTGGAAATGCTATTAAAGTTTTTGTTCGAGTTATAAGATCTCTTTTTCTTACTTTTAGTCATATATCTACCAATTCAACTGAATAAACAAGCTACTGTTAAATCTGCGTAATATTGGAAAGTCCACAGAAAACCATTAATTTTAATAAATATTTCGTAAAATAAATATTTCTGGTTAATGTACTTCCCTTTCATGTAGTCCCTTGCTATATAAAAACCTCATAAATGGTCCTGATTTGCATCAGGGCAGGCAGCTGAGGCAAAGAGCGGCATCACAAATCCCACAACAGGGAGCTGTGGCCTAAAGGAGGCAAGCGCCTTGCTCAGTTTCACATGCCAAGTCGGTGGCATGTTGGGAAAATTACATCTGGATTTTCTTCTTACCTGGGGCAATTTACACCACACAGTTATATAAAGACACGACCTTAATGTCTACTAACTCACTTTTACTTTCAAGGGTTCTCTTTTCCCCCCATTGGAGGCAGCATCGCCCATCTGCTGCCACCCTCGCCAGAGCCTCCCTCACCACCTGCTGCCCAGGCACGTAGCAGCGGAGCTGGACAGTCTCTGGGTGACCAAAATCCTGGCAAATGTGGTAGGAATTTGACGACAGAAGACCCATCGTGATCTGGTCACATGACTTTATGAAAACCGATTGTTACCAAAATTATCTTACATAATTAAGGCACTTCAATGATGGCTTATAAACTCTTTTATGGACATTGCGTGGCAACTTTTTTTTCACTTATGCCTTGTCCTTTCTTGTGCACATCTGACCTCACTTTCATCAAGCAATGCCATACTGGCCAAAACATCAAGAGAAATTACAGATTTTAAAGTAACCACCATCAAACTCGCTGGCTGAAAGGAAGACAGAAAGATTTCTGTTTATCCTGCTGTCAAATCAATGGTGTTTTATTTGTTAGGTTAGTAAGACGGGTTTTCACAAGGGCACTGTGTTGGTGAGGCACACTCCATACCCACACCGAACACGTAATTCCTTCTCTTATGAATTAATCTGCTGACTATACGAGGATGATGTGCAAAAGCAGAATGAGTGGCCCAAAAGGTAGAAGGATGTCACGGTGTGCCTGAGGAATGAAAGAAGAATGAGATACGAAGCATTGTAGCGCACGGTGATGTACTGGTGATCAAAATAGAGCAGTCTGCCATTAAAGAATAGCGTGCATTACTGGGAGACTGGGAGACTAAGGAGGTCTCTTATGTCACCTCTGCTAAACAGGATCCTACTATTTTTAACATTTTAATTCAGGTTAGAATTCAGGTCTCTCTTTCAGACACACACGCCTCCCTGCCTATATATGCACGTACACAATATACGTGACATAATTTTCCATTGCCTCGAATGGAAATTTTTATTCAGCGATTTCTTATTCCAAGGCTGTTCTTCTGAAGAAAGGTAGTTCCAGTTACATGATCCTAGTGAATTCATTATGACTAAGGCTCTGATCTTTATCCTGTAAATTCCTGTGCATGGCTTTTTATGCTTGAATTTTATTTTTCTAGACGAATCATCCCTATTGCAGCTCCCGTGGAACAGAGGCGTGCCTGCCCCTGGTGACGTGGAATCAGAGTAATGGTGCAAATGGAACCTGAACACGTCCGTCCTGTCCCTGCCTGACCGAGGAGAGCAAACCCTTGCAAAGCTTTTTGCCCTCTTTAGGTTTGCCCTGTATTACAGCTTCTTAGAGCAGACTGACACTGATAATACAAAAGAATGAGGCCTGCCAACCATAAAAATTCCTCATCACCAGAGGCCATTCCCATCCCCATGTCATAACCATTTGGTTGCATTTCTCCCTCATGAGGTTTTTTTTTTCTTTTCCCTGCCCAAGTGAATCTTCTTTTCCTGGCTGCAGAGTGGATCAACCACAGCTGATGGCAGAGCTGCCTAAACCAGCTAAAAAACAGAGTGTTCTCCTCCTGCAAGGCCAGCGGGGATCCAAACACCTGGAGGCTCAGGAAAGGGTAGAAATCAGAGATTCCTGTTCCTGGCGAGTGCTCCCAAATGTCTGTACGTACAACCATGTCCAGTAACGAATTAAACAGCAATATCGTCTGCAAAGACTCTGGATTTTGCCTCAAGCATTCAATCCTGGGGAGCCCTAAACTGAACTCCTCTGTGCAGTGTTGAGTTATCGGCACCACACTCTGTGAATGACACGAACCAAACAGGGAAAACGCAAACAAAGAATGAGAATGATGCAAGGGCTAAAATCCGGAACTTAGAAGAAGGAAGGTTATAGAAGAGTTAGGGCTGTTGGTGGAGGTCATGATCAGAAACTTGGGTACCTCAAAGACTGACTGCTGCTAAGTAAGAAGGATCTGTTATCCCTGTCTGTGGTGATAAGAAAAGAAACAGTAGCCTTTAATCAAAGAAAGGATAGTTAGGCTAGATATAAAGGCACATTTTCTTGCAGCAAGGCAATTATGCACTAGAATAACTCAGCTGGGGAGACAGTAGATTCCCCATCACCAGAAGCCTTGAGCAGCAGGTTGGATGCAGACACAAACTCATCCAGCCAGGGGCTAGCAGTGAGTGAGATGACCTCCAGCTCTCGCTTCTAATGCTATCTTTCTAGGTGTTAGGTTTCTCAGAGCACATATAAGGGGTGAACCTCTGAGGTGGAAAGGCATCCAAACTCTGGATTGCAATAGGTGTTCATCAGGAAATAGGTTCTGCACACCCCTGAGTGAAGTAGTTCCTCGTGTTTAGGTGCCTGAGGAGCTTCCAGACTGACCTTGCAAACATCTCCAGGATAAGGCAAGGGCAGAGACGCTCTCTGCAAAGATGTACTGGACACAAAGTTTACAGCTGAGCACAGTGATATCCATTCACGGCATATTGGCATGTGACAACCAGGGAATTTTAGACTTTAATGAAGCACGACTAGCTAATAATAACAATCGCACAGTTTATTTATGGATGTAAATTTGCATAGGTTCCTCAGGGCCGGTGAGGTCAAAAACCCAACAAATTTTCTTTTCACAGCATCGTGGCAAAATAATGTAGTTACAATATATACAGTTAACTCGAGACAGATAATGTCTTACCCAAGCACTAAACGTGTACAATTAGGATTTAAATACGGTATAATTCAGGCACAAACTCTTTTCCGTATCTAAGTAATACTAAGTATCCTCAGCCTATCTGGCCCACCTTTTCTTCCTGCTCTGCTTCTCTAGAAACCAGTCCAGCATTTACTCTGAGTGTTTCAGAGGCAGCTCCTCTCTTAAATTCTCCCTGAGTTCAACTGTCTGAACGAACAGAAACCATAACCGTTTACTGTCTGTATCGTGACCTCCTTAAATATCCCTGTTTTTAAGTGCAGAATGCACTGACGGTGCATCCTTAGCTAAAAGGAGAGCATCCAGGATTACAGACACTTAAGCATCCATCAAGGGATAATGTAAGCATAGGTTCACGGTACACTTTATCTGGGGTTCTATGTACACAGCTCCCTGAGCCATCAGCTGTCAACACACTCTTGGGTAAAAGTACTTATTAGTGGGTCTAATTTTTTGTTCAGAAACACGTATATCCACACCCTATAACTAACAGTAATGAAGACATGTAGAATATCGTCTGGATGACACCCTTGTTCTTCTGTGATTTTATTCATCGAAAAGCCATGTGGAATAGATATTAACATTGCTCATGTATTTTCTTGCAGCATTCATTAGCTGATGGTGTTGAACAAGGAGGCACTGAAGAAGCCCTGCGGTGTGCAAGTGAACAGCGCAGCCGTGAAGAAGAAGAGTTGGGCTCCTCTCCCTGCGAGAGGTCCCACTCCCCACCTCCGAGGAGCCTTGCAGCAGCACTAGCCAGGGCATGTGCCGGACAAAATACTCCCTGCTTTCAACTCAAGGGGAACAAAGCGGCGGCTGAAAGAACGGGCAAATAAGCATTCGAACCTGTCATATAAAGAAAGTAATTTAAATGAGAAAGGAATGGACTGAGCAGAAAATAAAATGGAGATGGTGTTACCCTGCAGCTGTACCACTTACCGTGTGCTGGAAGCCTGTACGATGAAAAATGCTTATTTCTGGGTCTAAAGCACTAACCTTGACACATTACACCCCAGTCACTATTCTAGCCTCAACCCCGTCTCTCCTCAGCCCCACATCCCTCCTCTTTCTCTTTCCTTCCTGCTCCCTCCGCCAGGAGCTCCCACCCGGCAGGGAGAGGCACAGAGGGGCGACAGCACCGGCCAAGGGGAAGGGTCTCGCTGTAGGTTTGTGGGCAGTGGGCACAAGGGCACCTGTCAAGACTCTGGCTTTGTTCAGTCCCTTTTGGCTAGAGCCCAGTCCCCATGCAGGCTGCAGGCCGGCACCAGAATGCTGGCTTCCCTCCCTAGGACCTCGTCGCTGCTGGGTTTTTAACTCCACGAGCTCCACGGCTCGTCCTGCACACGTGGCCGTGGGTCGCAGTCACGCGTGGGTGGGCGCTGGAGTGCCACGGCAGAGCAAAACTTCTTCTCGTTAAGGTCAATGGTCATTCCTGCTAATGTAGCAACGTTATTGAGACACCCGGCAGAGGGTGATTTATTGACATATTGCAAAAGTACGTACTTTTGCTAACAGGTAGTTAAATGATTAAAAGCAATGTTTTCATTCCTGTAAACTTGCTCATTGGCTCAGTCTAAGAGAAACAATGAGTACAGAGAGGAGAAGGCTTCAACTATCTTTTTTTTTTTCTTTATAAAAGGTCCCATAAATGGTTTGTCAAGTTTGCAGGAGCATATCTATGTGCAGGTTTGTTCTGGGAATAGTGTTTGCTTGTTTTTCTGATCAGATAGGAGCAAAATTTCCTTCCCATTCAGATGTTTTTCCATCCACCAGTGTAACTTATTTCCCTAAGGTAGTTCCGAATTATCCTTTTTTTTGTCGTCTTCTTTTCTGTATTTGTCTCCAGTCACTCGGTATTTTTTTCCCCTTTTCAGTTACTGCAATATTTTTCATGTACATTTTGAACCTACTTCTTCTTAAACTCCTGGGTGATTTAATGAAATTCATATGTCTTTGATTTCTTTCCAGAATCCTGGCCTAAAACATATTTCCTATCCTCTCTTTGATGTTTTGCTTTAGGAGAATGTTCTTTAGATGGACTATTCTTAAATGGCACCCTCTGTGGAGTCTCTGTTTCTTTCCATAAGTACGTTTAAAACTCTGTCTTAACAGCGCACTCTACTATTCACCTTTAATGTCACCCTGCTTATCACATCAAAGTAACGTTCCTCCGTAGGGCTTCACTGAGGTGTAAAGCACGGTATATATGACAAACACCCGATGATTTGCATGTGAGTACGTTTCAGTGTGGTTTCTTCTCAAATCACACCCTATCTGAAACAGAACTAACTCCACTTATTTACGAATAAGCAAACTTGGCTCAAGGCTGAAATAACAAGATCTCTCAACAAATTTCTAGCAAGAGGATTAAAACTCTTTAGAGGACCCCATGGGGAGATATCCTCCTGATTCCTTTGCAGTCTTCATGAAGCCTGGGGAGAGCTGAGCTCCTCCAAAGCCTCGCAGACTGGCTCCTGGGTGGGAAGGGCCGGCTGGAGGAGTCGTGTTAGTCGGCGCTGCTTCTCCAAGCACAGGTCATACGAGCCCCTGTGCTACTTCTCGTGTGGTACCCTCCTCTCTGCTGGACTCTCATTAATTTTTTAATCTTGGGAAGGTCAAATATTTCAGATTAGAATCTCACTGGAGATGACTAAGTGTTTCCCATACCATATGCATCCCTCAGTAGCCTGCTACCACTGTAACTCCGGCTGTTTCAGCCCTAAAGACTTATTCTGAAATAGTCTCTTCCCCAGGCAAGCACCTCCTCAGTTGAAGAGTTCAGAGCACCTGGGCAAGGGCAGACCGCTCTGCGCTGCTCCAAAGGCACCTTCAGGGCTAATTTGTTTGACATTGTTTTGCTTACGCTTCCTGCTGCAAATCAAGACGACACTTAGGAAATTAATATATAAAGCCCCTTTATTGCAGCACTACATCCTGTTAGCAGCTCAGGGACCAGCTGTGAACATTTGCTTGCCAAAGCCTCCTATTGACTTCACGAAAGCACAGAGTGCTTAATCGGACCATACGGAGACAGATTTTTAACCTTTTTTCCCCCACACCTTATCACTTTTCCCTCCCCAGCATTGCTGGCCTTAGCTTTTTCTAACCCAGCAGAGATGCACTCTCCTTAGAAGGACAGGGCAAATCCATCAAAATCTAACACTCTGCCCCATTTGAAGCCGTTCAAGAAGCAGCACACAAGAAATGAGGCTCTGTATTGTGGTTTTCAGTGAATAAATATACATCACAAACGTGTCATGGGGGCACTGCACTAAATACTGAATTGGGGGGGGACAGTATATATATATATATTTTCTTTAACGGAACATTTTCTGCGCACTTTGAGTGGAATACACTTATTGGTAGAGATCATTTTTCAAAAATAATTACTATTGGAGCTGTTCATAGTATTAGTTTTCATAAATTCATCCAGTTATAATTAATATGTGCCTTTCAAGGACCTAAAAGGGAAGGCATTCAATATTTCTTGTCTCTAATTTTAGTATGATCTGATTTTCCTCTGGTTGCCTTTCCAAACACCTGGGGCCAGCCATATGAGTAAATTAGATTGTGTTAAAATGCATATTAATGAAGCTCAAGCAATGGTTCCCTAAAGGGACAGTAAAACTATATATAGCTCCTTTTTTCCCCTCTCTTGGTTAATGTGCCTTTCAACACATTTAAATCCTAGTAAAATCACACCATTTTGGAATAGCCAAAAAATACAAAGAAACTGTTAAAACAAAAGCTCAGAAGCACATTTACTTGAAGTGTTTAAATGATCAGTCCTTTTAGTACTTGCATTTTAAAATTATTTCCTATTAGAAATGGATTTTCTTTTAGCTGCTTTGCCCTATTAGGAAAAATGAATATCAAGACTTTTGGGGTAGAAAGAAGTGGCATATTTTGTTAATTGCCTACAGTGATCTCTGCATTTTCCTCTCCAAAAAAAAATGTTGTACTCATTATAATGGATAGCAGTGGAGGGTGACAACCAATTATCATGTGTGACCCTCAGTATACGGAATGAAAAGAAAGAGTTTTGGAAAAGGACGTTGGCCATAAGCCCCAGTTCCTCAGGGAAGTGCCGTGGTGTTATCGGGGCTTGTCTACAGCAGCATTTCAGTCTGGGCCAGGAGGGTGGGTTTTAAGTGAACCATCGCTGAGGACACCTTGGTTCACACCACAAAGTGGTCACGCACCAGGTGCATTCAGGAGAAACCAAACTGGAAGACGGACACCATTTAAAGCGCGCCCACTGCCAACAGGCTGTCAGCTCACAGAAAGAGACTAGCGGAAAGTCCACACTGGAAATCTCCTAAATGTGTGGGTACTGGGTCCTCAGCACCACCACTTTTAAACTAGATGGATGCAGAAGAGACTGTTTGGATGAGTAGGGAAGCACAGCTTATCATACCATAAAAAAATTGGTTTGGTAATTAATTAGACCAAAGGCTTAGGGAGGATGTGACTCAGTGATAAACAACAGGAAGGGAAAAGAACTACCAAGTCACAAAACAAACTGACACAAAAACAAGTGAGCATTAATTGCTCATATCCTAGAAATTAGAAGGAAGATCTACACACAGATTTAAGGATTAGAAGGAGGATCTAAATAAAACTGAATTTCTGGAACAGCCTTTAAACTGGAATATCAGGTCTTAAGAGAGCTCTAAATGCTTTTAAAATGCAGTTTATGGAAGGAATTGTATATTACAGCTGCTTTTACGTGTAGGGGGCAGAATCTGACAGTTTAATCTGTTAGAAAGCGATGTTTCATTCCTAAGGATTTTCAAAACAGTGATGTAAGTTCTCCATATTATTATAATCAAACCACATTTTAAACAGGTTCAAGTCATTTTTAAGTCCCTTTAAGTGTAAAAAAAAGGGGGAAAATATACAGATAACTTCTCAGTGTAAGAAAAAAAAGATGAACTCATCTTTAGGATGAGGAATAATGTCTCTGTGAAACTTGAATTGAATGGAAATACTGAAAGTGCTATAGTTGTTAATTGCCTACAGTGATCTCTGCCTTTTCCTCTTCGTAAATACTGTAGTGCTCATTATAATGGATAACAATTACAAATAGCACCTTTACAAATGATGCGATGGTCATGCCGTTGCAGCTAGGGGATCTACAAGCCAGTTAGTAGTTCTGCCTATTTATGCATTTATTTTTATTGCACAGCGTAAGGCATATCAGAAGAGGTAATCAAGAGCAGGGACACTCAGAATCAGTGCCCACTTCTCCAGGTGTTGCCTGTCAGCCAGGGGCTTTGCCGTGCATGATTTTCAATTAGGAAGAGGAGATGCAGATTCAGGAAGCATTCGCGTAGCTACTCAGGTTTTCATTTTCTTCCGAGCACCCCTTCAGAGTCAACAATGGAAAATACAGGATGAGAGCTCTCTCCGTACTTAATGAAAATATACTTTCTCCAATCTAATTCTCTCTCCCAGTGAAATGAAAATTTTAAGCATGCCAAAGCCTTACTTGTTAGTTTAAAAACAGCATTCAATCTTACAGTTATTGAAGTTTCATTCTGAGTGTTTTATTATTCCTATTATTGGCTTCCTTCCCCCACTACCTGTGCTACATTTCCTTCTTTACGCTCAAATACCCACCCTCTTGGTCTTCCCTTTGAAGACAGTCCCAGCCTCCCTGCCAGAATCATCCTTTTGCCACCGTGGGCAACGTTGGGGCCTGTTGGTTTCCAGCACCAAGAAGTGCAGGAATGTGTGCCCCTGCTACCTGCCTCCCTCCTCCCTCCTCACTACTACTCATCTCTAGGAGCAGGCAAAACATGCCTGTCTTCTCTTGAGGCTGAGCAACAGCCCTTGAGGCAGGATATCCTGGTAGGAAATGACTATTTGTTTCAGTTAATTGATCTGGACACCCAGGATGTTGGCAAAGCTTGACTCACTCACCTGCTATCCATCCTTGATGTGGATAAAACTGGAACTGACACTGGTCCCTCCAAGAATTAAAGATTTTATGAAGGTTTTGGGGTTGCTCATGATAAAATTGGCAGCCAGCTGGGAGAATGAAGGTCACCCAGATGTAGGTGCACAAGCAAAGGATGCTCTCATTCAGAAGCAGTCCATGCGTGCCATTAAGGAAATTCTGCATTTTCAGTATGTTCTTCTAGGAAAGGAACATTAATTCAGGGCTCCCACAAAGTCTCCTGAGACCTCTGCTTTCATTCTGTAACCATAGGACGGTTCGATTGGGGTCTGAAAAATTGAAATGCCAAACATTAAGTTAGCACATAGATTAATAAATGCAGAACTAAAAACTAAAGAGAGAATGATGAGAAAGCAAGATTTGGCTAGGATATTCTGACTGCATCAGACAGTGTCTTTCTATAAAAGTAATTCCAGGTCAGTTAAATGGCTCTTAGAAAAATTAAATCTTCTGCATAAAATATGCAAGACCTTTAACATTTCATCTTTTATGTTTTAATTGTATGGTAAAAAGGGACTTAAAAATTACTTCAACTTTTGTTGAAGTAATTTTGTGCGTTTAACTTTGAAGCAGTTTTCAAAAGTCAATGACATGGTTTTAAAATATGGCACATCAAACGATATTTCCATCAACATACAGCAGTTGCCATAAACAGCCTTAATCTCCAGTCGCAATTACTGATCTAAATATATTCAGACAAATTAATGCAATGGAAAATTATAGAACCCAAACTGTATATTTATTTATTGCAACATGTTTCACTTGCATCTCCTCTGCCGTTCAGACAAGATTACTTGAAGTTTAGTAATTTTTCTCCCCTTTTCATGCTCAAATTGAGAGGAAGATGTGTCTCCAAATGCTCATAACCGAGTTGAAAAACATATTTTAGACTGATCTCTTCGCTGGAATAGTATTTCCTATATATCGTACATCATAGCTTTACTTAGATGTGGCCACTGTGTTCAGTTGTTTAAGACTTCAAGTGAACAATAAGTAGAATTGGCCTTTCAGGTTACGCGTGGGGCGATTTTGAAGCAGCCAGCCCTCCAAAGAGTACCGAGGTGCAGAGAATTACCAGTACATGTGCGGTTTTTTTTCGCAGCCTGTCTCCCGATGACAGCTTCCTAATTGGTTTTGGAGCGACACACGGCGCAGGCAGCCTGAACCGGGGCGCTACTGAGAGAGATTTCATTGAGAAAGGGTTGTATTCACTGAGGACAGGATTTCTAATAGCAAAAAAAAGGTCTTATCTCATGATATACCACTAATCATCTCAGGTTGGGACAATAGAAAGTAGATTAGCTCCCACAGCAAGTGTTAATGCTGAAAATCAGAAGCGGTGAGTGACGAAATTTATTTCATAGGCCTCAAGAAGAAAAAGCTTCTACTTTACTACAAATTAAGACCTGGTTTCTATGAGACAGCAGACTGTCCTCTCTCTCTCCTGACTATTTTAAAATTGAGTCTTTTTCTCTTCTTTTAGACATTGTAGCTTACTGTGAACAAAAAACCTTAATTGTTCAGCATGTCACCTTCTGTTTGACAGAAGGAAACGAGGAATAATTACTGTGTCTGTGGATTTCACATGGAGCTGGGGAAGACAATAAAAAAATGAAGTGAGATATATATTTTTTTAAGGGAAAATGAAAGAAAATCATTTACGAGCAGCAGAATGAATGGCTGCCTTCTTTAGCCTCACCTTCTTTCTGTTACTTCTTAAATCTCACACTTGTAGCACTTTGATACGATGCAGGGGGCTGGGGCTGGGCCTGGGAACGGGCACCAACAGACTGAGGGCGTTCTGCCCCTGCGTGTCCACGTGAGCCCAGGAGAACTGCTCTGCTCACCCCAGGGAGGAGAAGGCTTTGTGTGCAACACGTGCTGCATGCTGGCCCCTTATAGGAACTCAACATCCTTAAACACCATTAAACTGATTGCATTGCCAACTGTGGCTAATGCTGGTCCAGCAGATCAAAAGCTGGTCAAGGGGAGCTGACGTAAATGGAAAGTATCATATGAAACTGGAATACAAATACAGAAACAAATAGATTAAAATTACGTATAGTAAAGAGTAGTCAATTACAAATATAGCTTAGTCAGTGCAAAATCAGTTGGCTCTTCCACATCTCCTGTCCCTTCCACATCACTTCTGCCCCTTTTTCCATTCACACCATGGTCCCTTCACCTGATAAAACAGGTGAACACACTCGCTCTTTGTGTCATGTCTGGTATCAGGCAGGAAGAATTTGGGAAACTCCACCTGAAATTTGTCAGGACCATGTGCCTCAATGCATCCAGATTTGCCCTGAGCGCAAACTGGAATCTGGGTTTCTCAAAAACTCAGAAAGTTGTGGTCAATGGTTTCAAGCTGAGCATTACTTACCAGAGTTTGGCTGTCTGCAATCTGTTGGAGCAGTGACTGTATAGCAAATGGGGAGCCACTGTCTTGGGACACAGATAACATTATTCAGTCTGGGACAGTCCCCATCAGATGGGTGATTTATCACAGAAAATCGGAAGAGCCATTGCTGCCAGCACACAGGTCAACCATGGGTACAAAAAACCCATTTGTGCAGGCAGAGAGGGTCCCTGAGCCCCATGGGTAGAAAAGACCCCTTTCCAGATGCCTTGCAATCGCAAAAGTACAGGGAAATCCACGTCCCATATGCTTTTCATGCAGTGCATGGGATTCAAACATGTAATAGAGGAAATCTTACCTTTTCTCTGACACCACACAACCCTAGCGGCAGCTGCTCTGCCTTGCAGGCCCATTCAAACCAGTTCCCAATGCCTGAACCTTGCAAACGTGGGTCTTGAGGTGGCACTGAAAGATGTACTGGTGCAAGCACAGCATGGAGAAGTCCAAGTCAAACTTCCAGCCACAGTCTGTGAATACAGCATCTGATAAGGCCTAAGAGAGCACGATTTTGGGGTCAGAGACCAAGGCATGAAGCCAGAGACGGCTGCTAACACAACGGGAGTGGAGCAGGGTCTCGGGCAGGAGCAGAAAGCCCACAGGAGTCATACCAGGTGGTAGCAGAAGTGGCATGGAGCCAGGGCTGGGGGTCAAGCACATCCTGAGGCCCCATGTGCACCACAGCTGCAACAGGGACAGTTTTGGTACCTGTGAGATGTACAAAACCAGCCCACACACCTCTCCTCCGGGGCACGCTTGGTGTGGCTAGCAGCAGTGCCCAGGGGTAGGCAGGACAAGGCTTCGTGGCCAGGGAGAGGTCCAGTGCTCAACGAACTCATCATGACAAGAGCTAGAGAAGGTCTCGTCAGCTGCACTTGTCCTATGCTTCACGTGTGCTTTTGGGTGTGGAAACCTCCTAAACAGGCCCTGTGAGAAATGAACGCCCTGTGGACTTAAGGTCCCAAATTTAACCATCAACCATGCCGGTGGAGATGACAATGAATATGTTTTAATTTTGATTTCCTTAGAAAGAAAATTTGGCCATGGAGAAAAACAGAACTGGGTTTCGGCCTGAAGAAACAGTTTAAAAAAAATTTCAGACAGTGTCTGCTTCCAGAGTGATAACACCTGATGTTTATAGTGAATACCAAGGAATGGTATGACAAGATGGTATATTGCTTATACTTATTGCTATAACAGCTAAGGTCAGCGAACTGCATTACTTGCCCTGTTGGAGGGTCAGAAGCAGAAAAGCGTAGAGGGGTCACACCTGCAGGGAGGAGCGGACAGGACAGGTGACCCAAAACTGACCAACAGGGTATTCCATCCCATATGCCCCATGCTTACTATAAAAGCTGAGGGATCAAAGGGTCAGCTCTTTCTTCAGTGGCCAGTGTCCGAAGAGGACTCTGTCTGTTCATCTGTCTTTGATCCCAATCTGTGCATTCCTGACTCCAGATCTGGAATTCAGTTTCCATCGGTTGCTGAGTGCAGTCTGTGCCTGCCGGTGACATGATTGTCATCCTGGGAGCTCGGTACCAGGCTTTGTATATATTGTATATATTCCATTATTTTTTTATTATTATCTTTTCTTTTTGTTATTTTATTATTAATATTTCATCAAAGTAGTTTAGTTTCTTTTTCAACCCATAAGTTCTCTCTTTCTCTTGTTTTCCCTCCTCTCCTCTGAGGAGAGATGCTTTCCCTTCTCTGAAGGGATGGAGGCTAAAGAGATCATCTGTTGTTCATTTGGTGGCCAGCCCAGCCCAAACCATGACATTGTTCTATTCAGGGTTTGAAAAAAGTCATAAAAGCAGGTACAGAAGCGATGTACCACAGCTACCAGCAGCCTGCCATCCCAGATAAAGTGCTCCAGCATGGTTTTTCCTCTTACAAACGTGAAACAAATGTAACAGCAGCTCTCAAACACAAAGCAGATTTGCCCCAAAGCATCACAGTGAAAACAAGCTTGAAAATGGTTATCAGACTGAACTGCTGCTCAAGGACAGCATCCTTCCTGCCTCTCTCCTTCCTGTCTCCCTACCTTTACTCAAAAATAATTGCCTGGAAAAATGAGCAGTTCCTGTAGTTACTCCTGAAGACTGTTGTACACAGGTCTTGGTGAAGTAAGGCAGAAGACATTTGAGCCACTGAATATTTGAATTAGTCTCAGCAGGTCAATTACTACAAAGATTTTCTGCTCTAGTTGCTTGAAGAGAGATGTGCACTTCCTAAAATCCCAGCTATTTTCTGTTTAATTTATTTGCAAAGCAAGACATAAGAGTGTAAAAAAATCAATTGAACAAAACAATTTCATTGAAGTTCACATGTTACAACAAGGTGTAGGAGCACGAGACCTCAAGCAAGACAAGCAAGCAGTCCTGTAGCTGCTTTCAAAGACCTCAGCTGTTTGCAGCAATGTAGGCTGAGCACACCAGCAGTTTAACGGGTTCCCCCTTGATCAATTATTTAGCCTTTCCTTTTATTTTGCTGAAAGTTCTTTTTTTTTTCCTTTTATTTAGTACAATCGCTACCTTTAATAAAGGGTGCATCCCTGTACTTCTACACGTTTGAATAGAGCACTATAAACCCCTGCTTTCATACCTCTGTTTCAGTGGTTCCTCTCCACCCCCACGAGTCTGTCAGGCAGGGGAAGGATGAGAAGTCAATACAAGTTCCAGCGGATCAAAGAGCAGGATCTGCCAGGCCTCCGCTGCCTCCACCTCCAATATTGTGTTCCAGTCCTCAGGGGCCAAAGCAGAACCTTTCATTTGAGAACCTGCACTGAAGAAGTTACAGAATACCAAAAAATGGATGAAAGCCAAAGAAAGTCTGTAAGCTTGAGATTCGCAGGAATAAAGGGGGAATTAACACAATCGCACACCACTGCACTTGCCGTCATTAAAGAGGAGATAATAAAAAAGATGTCTGAGGATAATTAGCTAGAACTGTACTGTAATCTTCAACAGAAAAATAGATCCTTTACAAAAATTCCCTCCGGAAATCTTGTAGCTCCTGCAGTATTTATTTCTACACTTTTTTTTTTCTTTTGCTATTGTTAAAATACGTTATATACACTTTTGATGCAATTGATATTTAAATTTTCTTCAATCCTTTATGAGGCTCAGTGGACAGAAGCAATTCAATCAGAAATAATGAATGTTGTGAATAAGCAGCAAGGGAGTGCCTCTTCATTCAGCGTACAGAAAAACTAATATCCACAGAACAGCTCTTAAATAGGGCAGATTTTTTTCATTGCTTCAGTAGTAAAGCCACACTGATTTTGTACCAAGCAAGTAGTATACGCTCGAGAAAGACGTGTGACAGAGCTGAAATTTGCCAAGAGGGGGCAGGGGAACAAGTGTTCTACTCGTCTGCGGTGATAAATCCCGCAGTAAACCACTAACAGCTGTTACTTTACTCACATTGATGATTTCTGCTTTCTGATTTTTTTAATAAAAAGGTGATTTTGTCAATAAAACGATACACAAACCACCTAGTTTCACACTTGAAAAGTAGAGAATATTGAGTAAGAGATAGTAATTAGCCAAACTTACTTATCAGTTTATATCCCTGTTAGAAGGAAATTATCTTAACATTAATGATCAACAATTAAGTAAGTAGCCCAGAAATAGTCTGAAAGACCACAGGGCCAACAGTAGCGGAGGGAAACTGGACAAGCAAAGTAAGAGGAGACACATGCATTTGCAAAAGCTGCAAACCAAGAGGAGCCCTGAAACCCTGAAGAGGGTGCAGGCAGGTGCTTGGGCGCCGAGAGGGCAGGGGCAGAGCAAGCGACGCATCTCTCGTTGCATCCGGACGGCTCCTCTAAACTCAGCACAGCCAAATCTGGGATTAAAATACCGGATAGTTACACACCACCCTCTTTCATGTCTGAGGTATGAAACAGGGCGTTATAACTGCATGAGCTAACGCTGGAAAGTAGAAACAGGAGAAGCCCCCATCTGGGGGGAACCTTTCCAACTCACTGAGCAGGAATCCAACTCTGGTCAAAGCAACTGGCTTCTCTGCAAACTCTGAATGGTGAGGAATAGCTGAAACCTCAGCTATTCAAATAGTTTCTTCTCCTGATCTGCTGCCGTTACATACCTTATTTTCAACAGGAAGGTTCTGCATAACAACACCAGCTTTAACTCCTAAATGCACCTGTCTCGAAAGGCAATTTAGAAGGACAGGCTTGGAAAAGTCCCCTCCACTGCTCCAACACAGACCCTATACAACCACTTTTTTCCCAATGATTCTGAAGCTTTTTGTAATATAACAACGTATTCAACACCATATCTACTCAACACCGCCTCTCATCTCTCCTCCCTCAAAGGGAGGACCACACTGTCAGTACAACATGAAGTTTTATAATGAGTTTGAACTGGGAGGAGAAATATGGCCTATTGTTTCTCATCATCTAATCAATGCTTGTACCAGTTCAGGGCATTAAAATTATAATGTATTTGCCCACTACTTGTATAAACGGGTGAGAAAGACACCAGCAGAAAAAACTTATACTCTTCAAAGTTCTCCATACTACACTAGTGCAAATTTCCTATAGTGTGGAAGAAGAACCCGTATCTGCACAAAATCCACAATAATGCAAGAAATAAATTCAAAAAATAGCAGGCCTAGAAGGAAAAATGGAAAATGGGTGGGGGGGTGGGGAACTGGCAAGGAACATTTACATGAAATATTTTTTCTCAGAACAGTGACAGAAATTTAAAATAACATTTGAAACTATACTCTTACAGTCAAACTTCAGTTTCTCACATATTTTGACATACTAATTATAGAAAGATGCATTATTTTATATATGCTTGCACATGAAAATTCCTATAAAATATACAGATGTAACATCCTTGCGTGATGCATTGGTTTATGGGATGGCTGGCTTTGTGTACAGAGAAGACATCCTGTATGATATTTATATTCTATTAAAGTGGCTGGCTAAATAATACAGCCAAGATCCTCAGTTTTAAAGTTGTTCGGTAAGAGTGGTGTTTTAATAACTTCATAATGAATCTACATAGAGATGGTGCTCTGCCAAAGGAAAATGGATACGAGTTTCTTCTGTATCAGCACTATAAAATTAGGTCTTCTTTTTAATCCTACTTCTGGGCCATACAAATATAACCTTTAAACTTGCTTACAGGTCATTAATAATGACACTTTCTGCTTTTCATTTTGTTACTGTAGGGATATATAAACAGGAAAAAAATGTACTTAAGTACATTGTGTGCACCAATTTAAAGATGTGTATATTCTTAGTTATGAATATACAGTGCTGATAATACTTCTAAGTTAATTATGTACATATATCTTACTCTTCTATTAGAGATTAGTTTTCATGAACAAGTAATTACTGTAAAATTCTCATTTTTTCATGTTTCCTAACCAGGTTGTGGAAGAATGCAGCCAGGCAACCACCTATTAATTTGCAGTAAAAGATACTGCAATGGAAATCAAAAGATGCATGATGCAATTTTTTAACAGTTTAAAAAAAAAAAAAAAAACAGAAAAAAACCCCAAAACACAAAAAAAACCAAAACCATAAAAACACATTCATACAAAACCCCAAATGCAGCTTCATTACTGCCAGAAAGCACTAGCTTTTTCTGACAGTTTAATAGCTGAAACAAAAGTGAGAAAGGAGAACCTGACACCTACAAGTAAGCAAGGGAAGGTAATGTAAGGAAAGATAACTGATCATTACCATGTAATCAGGGCTGGCAAAAAAGAGACAGATTTCACATGCAGATTTCTATTGAACTGAAAGACCCAGTGAAGGCTCAGCTCGGTCCCAGCTAACGGGAACTGTCAGGAGACAGAAACCACGTGCGACATTGATTATCTTCCCTGTTAGAGCAGAATTGCTGCTAAGCAGGAAACGACAGAAAATTTCAGTATGGTCCCCAAAACCCCCGTGTGCCTCACACATTCGCTCTGAAGAGCCGGTTGCGGCTGCGTGCAGCACAGCTGGATGCGGCGGATAGCGAGATGCTGCTGCCTGGGGCTCTTCACTCACAGAAGAACAGGAGACGGTCTGGGTAGGAGGCGTCTCCCTTTGTCAAGGGGGTATCAGCATGGCTTAATCCATTCTCTACTTCAGCTGGCTGGTGTCAGAGTCCCCTGAAACCTACTGCCTACCTAAAACTGGCCCCTTATGCCCATTCCGCCTATGGAGACAATCCAACTGGGCTGGAGGTAGCCAAGCAGAACAGCTAAGCCACCTCTCCAGAGCCAACAAGGTGTAACCCACCTCACACTCCCTCTGTTCCCATAAATATATATATTATTTTTAACTTTTATTTGTGAAGTAAGCTTACAGTTTTACTTCATTTTCAAAAAAACCCCTTTCACAAGATTTCTGGGATGACTGCCTGAGAGCAAATAAACAATAATTTTAATATTCTAGTACCTAATCTCTTATGTGTCACACACGCAAATTATCTCCGGATAATTTTTATGGAAGTTAAATGGAACCAGCAATATACATAGACCAAAACTTTGACGTATCCCTTTCCAGTTTCACATTACTGTATCTTGTGACCTGGGAGAAGTTAGAAATGAGGTTATGCCCTTTTTAGAACAAGGATAAGCAGATTTAATATCATTGAAAAGGACTATCCAAAGTGCCTATTACCCACAACATAACATTTAATTTGAATAAAACATATGAGGTTACTTAACTGCATTACAAACCAGCAACACAGACCCAGGAGTGGGAGAGGCCTGAGCTGAAGATGTATTTGGACACTTGGTTATTAACTGCTGCATAAACAGAACGATTAAACTCCAGCAAACTCTGATTTGTATGTCAATGAAAAAAAAAAGTCTTAAAATTCCAAAAGCTGATTTCAGAAAACTTTACTGTGAGGTGGGTGATGGCTATAAAAAATAAATGTTTAAAGGAAGAAGCTGACTGAACAATCTTCTCCCCATTATTTTTAGCTAGTGAGACATTCTGGAAAATGGGCAGCCGCTAGAATCAACCGCAAAATATGTTAATTCTAAAATGATTTTTTTCTACACAAGCTGAGGGGAATATGAGGTGTAAAATAAATGTTATACTTCCTTGTATCAACTGGTCAATCTTATTAGGGCACAAAGCAATTAGGTGATAGGCTGAAAATTGGCCAGGGCAGAGTGCAGACAAGACCCAATTAAGACAAAAAGCAATTTGAGTTTACTGAATAATCTATAAGAGCCAATAACAAATTGCAGAAGACAGAGAAAATTACAAGTAGGTTTTGTTTTCAGTGCACAATTAGAAGTATTGAGAGAAAAAAAAAAAGCATAACATTACCAAATGATTAGAGTGGGGTTACTTCACATTCAGTCATCAGTGGTGAAGAGCAGAAAATGTATTAGCAATTTGGATAGGTTTCTGCCTAAAACTAGCTGGTTTTTATTAAACAGAGGAAAGCTAGGGCTCTGGAGTACTGAATCCACAGAAACACAGATAAAATAACCTGTCCTTTTTAGATGCCGGGTCATGAGCTGGGTTTCTTGCCCTGTTAATGGCCCTGCGGTGGGTGCCCTGGCACTCTACAGGTGGGCAGAGTCGGGCTGCAGTTTTGCTGATCAAGCTGGCTTAAGAATTTCTAATACCAAATCAAAATGCATTAAATGACGCCAAAACAACACATCAGACAAAAGATCTTATGGGGTTTGTGCCAGCAGCCCTCCTGCCCGAGTAGGCGCGTGCACGTCCCACCATGCTTCCTCACGCACAATCCCCACTCGGGGCTTGGGGATGTTGGGTTTCTTCACTTTTTAACCATTATCTCCCTCCATCTCCTTTCACCTTCTCTTTGGCAGTTGCCATATTGGGGTCTTCCAACGAGGAGTGTTTGCACGGGGACCGCTGCCACCAGCAAGAGCTAGTGGAGTCCTGCCAGAGCCTGGTCACCTCTGCTCATCGCTGGGCATCGCCCCAAGCTGCAGGAGGGAGGAAGCGGCCGAGCTGCAGGGTGCTGGGGGTGAAGTGACCATGCTGCAGCCCCTGCCCAGAGCACAACCCTGTCAGGGTGGCACAGGTGGCACCTACAGCTTGTTGACCAACGGCAAATGAAGACAAGGAATAAGCCAAAGTCGTGACTGAGGCAGACTCGTGCTGCCCGAGCAGACCAAAGGTCCCCTTTCCCCTGCCACATAGCTTGGAGATACAGGAACTCTTGCCATAAGAGAAATAACTGATGTGAATTCCTCCAAGCCAAAGAAGAAAGCAAAAAATTGTGAATTTTTAACTGGAAGCCAGGCATGTCCACACTCGTGCTCTTGTGTATCTTTTCTGAGGCAATTCATCCATGTGCAAGAAACATGGACACTTAAATGAATGTGATCTCTAGGAAGCAACTGACTCGGAGGCACTTACCTGCCACAGCTCTCACCATCAGAGCATTTAAGTGTTTCATTAATGTATGTATGTGCTCCATCACTATTAACATCAGCAGTATCCAGATTCATCATACTCCTGCTGTACAAAGCTACAAAAAGGACAGTAATAGTATATATTTTGCTGGAATATATATTTCACAATATTCAAAGTAAACTTTGAGTGCTCGGTGATGCCAGTGGGCAGCTACTGAAATTCCCAAAGGCACTTCGTTGTCTCGGCTGTTAATTGAAAGGATAACTTTACAAGTCTCGTTGCAAGTCAAGCTAGGAGCTATTCTCCAGACCTCTATACAACTTGCACCACCATAGCACAGGCAAACATTATCTCATTCAGCATAAAGTCTGCAGGCATAAATATAACCTGAAGGGTTCTTTTGAACTTGCAAGGTATTTTTATATTAAATCAGGAAGGTGTTCCAGGCTGAAACGTGACCAGAGAGAAAACTGAAGAGTCTCTTTTTCCTTCACTGTTCTGAAAACAACTTCTGACAATTTAACTGCTAGATAATAAAGTACTATAAATGAGTAAAGGTGATACTGAAAATACATGGAAACTGATGATTTGTGACAGGATTAGCAGTGGCTGATTTCTCTTTGAGTATACATTAGAGCAGACCTACACCAAAGTCCTTAACGTTAATGTTTTAGTACCTATTTCTCAAGGGAAAGAAACCATATTACTACTTCAGTACTTAGTAGAATATTCACTGCAGTTGCTTATTCCATTTCTATTTTAGGTAGATCTTCCCTTATCAGGAAAAAAAAAAGCCAGTAGGAAATGCTTATTAGGGCCAGGGGCTTTTTCATAAGGAATATAACATGTGAAATTAATTTAATCTCTTTCGACTTTGAAATATGTTGCAAACAGATTGTGATTTTCTCCAATGCGTTATACAGAACTATTCAAGGATTCATTTCAACAATAATTCACATCCTGAACCTCATTAGTAAGTAGTTTGCTGCCAGTAGTCAGTATTAAAAATGAACTGTTTCAATAGATTAGTCATGTTGCTTTGTTGGGCTTTTTCTTGAAAAAAAACTTGATTGCACTGATATAAATAAGATAATAAATTTGCCCATGTGAAGACAAGAATTCAGTATTATGTTTCACCAATATTTTGCAATATTCAATTAATCTCCATTTTGGCAATCGCTCCTACTAGCTAACTGACTTGCTATCCTTGCAGAATGCGATCAGCAAAACAGTATGAAAATAGGCCAAATGAGCTTCTAAAAAAATGGGGTAGCTAAAGCCTCACACAGTCTTTATTCACTGTAGAGTCAAATTAATCTTTTTTTCTTTTTTTTTCTTTTTTTTTCTTTTTTTTTTTCACATTGTATACTCATTTACATTAACATCACGGAGGTACCAGTGGAAGTATCACTTTCTGTTTGTACAAGTTACCACGCGGGGACTGCAGCTGCAGAGGAGGCGACACAAGGTTCCTCCGCTTACAGACCAGGGAAGTGTTATCAACAGCAGAGCTCAGCTTTACAATTAAAGCTTCAGTGACAAATAAGGTAACTCAACAGAACCGGGAACTCCCCCAGAGCAGCATATTCCATAAAATTGTATTTAATTTCTCTACCTTTATACATGTAACTTCTAGAGCGCCGTACTGTGCTGGATTTTCTTCAGAAAGGAGGAAGGGAGCTGCAATGCTTCTCTGCTACTGCACTTCAAAGAGCCCATTAAGGACACAGAGCTCTGCTTTGATACCATTGCCTCATTCTTGAAGACGGATAGGTGATGGTCTGCCCTCTAGGTCAGACGAGCAGAGTCCCTTTGGATCACAGAGACAGACCTGCCCTATGTCACACTCTGGGAAACTGAACTCTGCGGCTTCTATTATAAATTGCCATTTTGCTCCTTGGAAAGTCACCGCTACCTTACTGGAACAAGCCTCAGCATCTGAAAAGCCACAAGATAACAAAAGACTTTCTAGTCTAAGTGAATGCACTGGCCGTACGGAAGCTGTTTACAGGGCTGGCAGACACAAACCCAAAACATACTGCAGGATTAATTTTTGGCTGCACTTTATATAACTTAAGAGATAACAGTTTGCACGCTTTAGCACTTATTCAAAACACAACATTTCCTCTCTCATTGAAAAAGTTTAGGAGACAAAAAAAAGGAGTAGTAATAGGAGCTTGCTTAATATTTAATTACTTTTTTTGCATTATCACAAACATCTAAAGCAGCCATTCAGTCCTGAAGATTTAACAATTTTCGTCTGCCAAAGGAGGTTTGACAGATTTTAGTAGTACTCCTTGTAGCTATGTAGTACTCCGTACTTCAGGTCAGTTGTGAGCTGAAGTTCACAAAGATGAACTGTACGGGGTGGTTGTAGCAAGCATTTTGTATAACAGAATCATAGAATCGCCTAGGTTGGAAGGGACCTTTCAGATCATCTAGTCCAACCATCAACCTAACTCTGACAAAAACCATCACTAAACCATATCTCTAAGCACTATGTCTACCCATCTTTTAAATACCTCCAGGGATGGTGCCTCAACCACTTCCCTGCACAGCCTGTTCTGATGCTTAATAACCCTTTCAGTGTAAAAATTTTTCCTAATATCCAGTCTAAACCTCCCCTGGTGCAACTTGAGGCTGTTTCCTTTTGTCCTATCGCTTGTTACTTGGGAGAAGAGACTGACCCCCACCTCCCTACAACTTCCTTTCAGGTAGTTGTAGAGAGTGATAAGGTTTCCCTCAGCCCCCTTTTCTCTAGGCTAAACAATCCCATTTCTCATATGATTGCTAGAAGTGGGTTCATCTCTGCTCAATAAAGAGCTATGAAGAAGAAAGCAATGTTTTAGTCCTTACTGTTCCTTTCTGGTATATTATTTTCTCCTTCTGTTACTCTTTGTGCTAGAAGACAGCAGCTAGATTTTGGAAGACCTAAACATTGATGTCACGCCAGGCTGAAACATAAGTTACAGCTGTTCTTCTGCAGAAGAGGGTGTCTCTCCATTCATCGCTTGGCCCCTCATTGTGGGAAGGCAGAGATACAGCTTGGATTTCAGCTTCTCATGGCATGGCTATGCCAGCCCTCCCGCGGGCTGCAAAGACCTGACCTTTCCAATGTAAAAATAGAAAACTGAATTCCCTGGACAGAGAATACAGCTAGGATTTGAGGCAGGAGGATATTTAACTTGTTTTCCTATCAATTGGATAGATTCCTTAGACTACATATACCCTTCAAGCTCTCTTAAATTAATAACATTAAAATCTTAATTGGTAACCAGCCCTTTCTGCTTCCCCCAGGCAATTACGACAACAGAATTAGACTCAGGTAACTCAATTAGACACCAGCCTAACCCAGCGCTCTTCCAGCAGGTCTCTAAGCAAAACTCTCCATGAGCTTGATGAAAACAGCATTAGGATTGTTTTGTTGATGTCAGATAGCATATGCCTACAATAACCAAGAGTTAAACTTTCTCATTGAAGGCCAAATTCTTCCTCGCTGTTTATGCTAGAAAACTCTCCACTTGGCACTTGGACACCTCATCCATTCTGACCCAGAAATTCTGCTGATCTGCCCAGTGTAGCATAAGGTTGACCTTGTTGTTGTCTTTTTTCTCTTCAGTCCTGCTTTTTTCCCAGGCACAGTGCACGTGAAGCACAAGAGATCAGCTAGCACCAATCCTGACCTGTGTTTCAGCAATCCGCCCTGTGTTTCCTCTTCTGCACACTCTCTCTTTGCTGCTTGGAAGCAGAAGCAGGGCTTTACTTCGCATATAAAACCAAAACTTGAACATGGAGGCTGTGTAAGAAAGAGCAGCTCCGAAAATCTGCACGGACAAAGCCTTGGACCTCAGTCCCAGTAAACCTGGGGCCATGTTAAAAAAAATCCTTAGCCTCTTGCCTCTAAAGGGAGCCCAGGGTAAGGTACAGAGGCATCAGTGCAGTACATGGGGAGAGGCAGATGTCTCCAAAGCACCACCTCAGCACCGTCTTGTTCCCTGAAAACTGGATGTGTTGCGTGTTGGTTTACATTCACTGGCCACAATCCTGTGATTTTGCTATGGAACAAGAGTTTCCTTGCTCTGGGGAATCATCCCACCCCTAAGCTACCACCCTAGACTCTCACCTGTCTGCTCTACAGACGTGTGATGACTGTGCTGCTTGCTCCCTGGTACCCTGCGTCTGCAGAAGGGGCAGGAGGTGCCTCCCCTGGTGAAAGAGGCAGTTACCAGGGGCAGTTCCCCAGGCTGAGGAAAGCTGGTGGCCTGGGCTTGTTCCCCTGCCCTGGGCACCTGCTCCATCTGCTTGGCAGAAGGTGGGAGGCACAACCAGACAGAAGGCAAGCTTTCTAAAATTACGTGTGTTTGCAGACATCCAAAAATGGGTTGAAGCTCTTGACACCGGTTCACACCCCCTTTTTTTCAGGCTAGGCATTAAAACTCCAAAAAGGGACAAATGTTCAGACGTACCCCTGTGCTCAACGCCCCCCATCACTAGCTCTGAGGAGATTCCTGTTGCCCAAGGGCTGGTCCAAACCCCCTCTCAGGCACTTAATTCTTCCCATTGTCTGTACAGGCAGCCTGTATGCTTTACTGTATGATTGCACTTTACTCCAGGCACCTAGAATTCAGGCACTGGAGCACTGAATTCATGGGTGCTAAGTCCTTTATTATATCTGCTCTGCATCAGTAACTTACTGACACAAGCAAAATTGATATACACAAGGGTTAAAAGGATTAACGGAAATCTACATTAGAGATTTGCACCAGATGAACCAGATTGATTTTTAAATCCACTTGATTAAATGGGTGTACTTTTTCAAGACTGATTCATTTAGCAATTTCTCCCTCAAAGGCTTCACTGATATTTCGCATACAGTGACTAATTACTTTTCAGAACATTGTGTACTTGTTCTCCGCTTCTGTGGACTTTAGTGACTTCTGCACAGTCACTGCATCTGGGTAAAGTGGGTATAAAGTGCTATTCTGCTTGACAGTATTCACACCACTCTGCAGGGATGTACATGGGATCACGAAAGGGGCAAGAGAGCATCTGACAACTGCTGTTGGAGGTAGTGCCGCAAACAGTGGAAAAATACCTTGCAAAAGCCTTCCCAGGTGCCGTCATACTGGCTTTGTAGGGTGAAAAAAGCAAACTCGAGGTGGGAGCAGAGTCTAGAGGTGGTTGAGCCCTTGCTGTGGAGAGCAGAGAGGAGGAGCAGAGGGAAGAAACGCAGCCCTCCGCCACCTGCCCACTCCTCTGCCGCCCTGCCGTAAGGCAGAAAATGGTCCCCAGGATACCTGCAGGACAGCTCTGGCAGGAATGGCATCCTGCTGCCCTCCTTATGACACAGGTAGACAACAAGTGCTGATTTAATACCAGCTCTTTCCCTGTGTAACATTCTTTTTATGCTACATTCTTGAACCCCTCTGCTCTACCACTGTGCCTGGGGTTTACTTCCCCCCCTCTTTTCTTAACTTTGTAAGCAGTTTTTGTGCAGCTCTGTCTCAGGTTTGTGTAGCTTTTATTTTTGTCCCTGCCTCCTGTATGTACGAGGGGATTTCAGCATAAAAGTCTGCCAAGTCTTCAAAAATCCTCTGAAAATTCTCCTCCTCGGTGAAGTCCACGTCAGTATAAAAGTCTGCAAAGTCTTCTAAAACCTCCTAAAACACCTCCTCTGCCGTGATGCCCATAGAACGCAGACAGGCAGCAGGTTTGGCTAGTGGTCACACCATGGTCCATCGTGCTAACTAGTATTTTCTCATTGCCAGCTTGTGCTCGCTGCTCCTTTTTATTTTAATTCTTGGCTGTGCCTCATCTTACACAGGAACTGTCTAATTCATGGGATGGGCTGAATTCATATTGTTTGAATCATATAGGTTTAAGGTATCTACAGGTATTAAATACCTGAATTCTACCATCCACCGTTTCCTTATGCAACGGGCAGTGTACTCAGATGCTCCCCTTTGGAGGAGAACAGGGTTTGTGGACCAGTCTCAAGGTATGTTTGAAAAGGACAGTTAGTCCAACCGAGAGCTCACTTAGACTGTGCTTGCTTTGACAGGTACGGGAGAGCTGCATTCACTCCCCTCACACTTACTCCAGTGGCAGAATTGCAGAGGATACAGCGCTGGAAGAGCCGACACAGCTGGCCCTGAGCCAACACAGCCCCGGCTTTAGCCCAGATGTGCTCGACTAACACAGGCACAGTGACAGCCCCGGAGAGGGCTCCAACAAAGAGGCTCAGATCTCCAAATTCATCCGAATTATGGTAGTTATATGCTGCCCTAAATCCACCATCTCATTAAAATTAATGCACCATACTAAAATATTTATCTAATACCAGTAGTCTTATGCTGCCAGTGCTGGCACGACAGTCTGTGGTCAAAAGAAACCCTTTAGACAAGTGTACATTTCTTAAACATCACCACCTTGCTCACTGTAGTGGTTGCACTCACATGCCCCACAATGACAACAGAAGCAAAACTGGGACAAAACTTCCCCAGAGACACATCTCCAAAGCAGTGGGATACATTCTTTTGCACTCTGTTACGGTGTAGGAAACCTGGCTGATGCTCGTGGCTTTAGCACCAGTTCACCCAAGCACACACAGGGGGAGGCTGGTGTCTCCAAGCCTCCCCAAGCCAGACTCCTCATTTCAGAGATGACCTTTGCGATCCAGTTGCTCTCCTACTCCAGAGTTGCTAGAAATGTCAAAATTCACTCCAGGCATGTTCACAGGTGTTCTCATAATGTTCTGTGCTTAATAGACAGAGAGATCTCTGGAAAATTAATTTTAGTTTCCTTCCATGTAGCCAAGGCAGGGCTGGAAGGGCAGTTTATGGCTACGACTTCTCTGCTTCTTGGAGGCAGCTTGAAACCAACTCTGTTAGTGCCACCACGTGCTCCCTGCTAAAGCTGCCAAGAGCCGCTTGAAATTGTATGCGACCTCTGTGGTGACCAGGAGAGTGTAAGACACAGCTCAGCCTAAAGGAATAAAGACTAATACTGCAGTGAGGGAGAGCTGCACACCAAGCCCGGCTCTGACCGGCCTCTGCCACTGACCGAAGGAATGAAATTCCTGTTCCGAGGTCCTCAGCTACAAAACAGGTATCTGCCCGCATTGGGCTGATGTGATACAGCAAGGTGTAAACGGTGTGAAACCCTGCCATATCCCAATCACTGACTTCATCATTGAATGATAAGGTGTGAATCCTAGTGGAAATGTAAGGAAAGTATGGAATTGTAGTGGAAAAGTACTCCTAAATTGTTACAAATACTGAGCAGTGGTCATGCTACATAGACAAGGAAGGAGACAAGAAAAAAAAAAGTACAAAAAATTAGTTAAGAAAGGAAAAAAGCCAAGAAAAGGAAAGCCTTTTCAGAAGGGAAATTACAAATTAAAAAAACAACAGGTTGTGGAAAATCAACACACTCAAATGAATTTAGAAAAAACACCAAAACCTACAAAGGAAAAAAACGGAAATAAAAAACTCCCCAAAAATTTACAAGAGGTCTTTCCCACAACACTACTCTTTATTCTTCCTGTTAACACTTCGTGTGCATTCCTAATGTACTTTTAAAATCACAAGACCTGATCAATGAAATATCAGTATAATAGGGATACCCTCTTTGCTAAAAAGCCCAGGAAAAATACCATATAAGGTCTAGGATAGGACGGGTTTCTGATTTTCCCATTAGCCCCACGGATTTGAACACCAGATTAATACGATTTCAACACATAACAATTTTATTCCTTCTTATTCCCAACCAATCATCCATTAGTATCCCTAATATATTAAGACACCCCTCTTAAGAGTTGACAGCGCTTGATAAAAGAAGATAATCTTAACATTTAAATAATCACTATGAGATTAATCTCAGTTTTGATTTTTGGTTGTTCTCCTTTATTATTGACAAGGTTAGAACTTCCATGGTCCCTCCTCTTTGTTCATATTCTGATTGGACTAATGACTGTGACATGACATAGATTTTCTTGTCCTACTTTCTACTTTGGATAGTAATTCACCTCTTCCTCTGACAATTAAGATATATCTTGGAAAATTGCTATTCCACACACTACACTGAACATAAGTCAAAACAACTTTCAGTTCAGTTTGCAGGCCCCAGAGGAAACTGCTAGCATGTGCATATTGCACCCTCTATAAATGAATGCATGAATTATACATCAACATCATACGTCTCAATTCTTTCTAGATTATGAGTTGTTTATAGAGTACATTCAGATTATACAGAATTTAAGAGGCAAAGTGACCCAAAGCCTGCCTTGCTGAGTCCATAACAAAGGTACCAGGTCGCATGTTGAGAGAATATATCTATACCATTTACAAAAAGAGAAACAATTTAAAGCTTCAAAAAGAAAAAAATACAAGGAGTTCACCTGCATATCAGAAAGGCTGCATGGCTCCACCAACAGACCACCAACAGAAACCAGTAAACATAACCATATCATCATAGGCCTTAAGCGCACAACTCACCACTATCTAGGCTAGTCTATTAAAACATCTAAAAATCACATCTTTCCCTGAAAAGCTGTGAAAGTTAGTATTAGATGTGTGTTTGCCAACTGTATGTTTTTTCTGGTCACAAGTCAAAGCTAGCGTAAAGCTTTGAGAAGACTAAATTACACAGGCTACAACTTTATGATCCTGAAATCAAAGATTTCAAGCACGGGAGCATCCACCTTTCTGAAGAACTAATCCCAGTGATCACCATTTTCTTGGCATAACATGAAATGATCTTTTTTGGAATGTAAACGGCTATATTCCAAGAAGCGAATTTCAAGGACTTCAGAAAGAGCAAGAGCATCAAAAAAAGGAATCCACGTTAGTAATGCTGGGCAAATGGGTAAGAGGATTACGAACAGCTTTACCAAGTACATATGTGAAAAAGTACTAGGTCTAGGATTGGAGCAGAAATTAACAATGATTCAAAAATGACTATGATATTGAACGCGGCCTGGAAGTCTAAGCATGTGCTAAGAGAAGATGAGCCGCTAATGTAAGGAGATAAATGCAAGTAAAGCAAAGCACGAGGACCTTCACATTTAGATGAAGGGCTGCGAAAAAAGCATTAGACAGATTTCTGCACTGCTCAGTATCTGGGGAGAGCAGTGAAAAAAGGAACCAGAAAATAACCTCCCCAAAAAATGTGTTTGAAAATTAACGTCAGATGGGAAAAGAAACTATCAAGCTATGATCTCCAAAAGTCTATTTTTAGTATTCATGAAAAAGGCTGCCACTAAGTTACCACTACAGATAAAGTAAATGGATATACTGAACAGTAGAGGTAGAAGACATTTTCAGAGATCAGAAATTATGCTGAGGAAAGACAAATCTGGAAAGAATTACAACTGGGTTGAATTAAGTGAGTAATTTTAATGCTTTTTTAATTAAAAAAATTTTCATTCCAAAACTACATTTTCATTTACAGTCAGAATGATACATTTAACGTGGAGTAAATCCAAACAATTTTACATTTGATTTTTATGCTTACCCCACAACAAAATCCATCATTCACACAGGTCTGGTAAGTACCTTTCATTCAGGCTAAAGTAATTAAATATTCCCATGTGTGATGACACCTGAGACAGAAACTGCTGCCCAAGGTTAAAGCCAGTATGGTAAGCAGTTAAGCCAGTTCGGTCAGCAGGCGTCTCCGATTTCTCAGTTGATTGCAAGGCAATGGGTTGAGGCATCGATGTTTTTAGCTCTGTGTTTTCAGAGGCCGAGGGAAACCAAAGCACTAAAAGCAACCCAGCAGACGGCACAAATGGTATTCATCAGGAGGAAATGCAGGGCTTAGTGTTGTACAGGACCAGTTGGAAATTCAGACTTGGCTACCATAAGTTAACAAGTTGGTCGTGGAAAGCTGTTTGTATACCGTGTCAGGGCAATTAAGTAAACAAAGTTGCAACAAATAAATACTAAGGATGATCAAATTCTGCTATTGAGAGAGAGAAGCCAGAAG
The DNA here is from genome assembly GCF_028500815.1 of Rissa tridactyla. Taxonomy (NCBI): domain Eukaryota; kingdom Metazoa; phylum Chordata; class Aves; order Charadriiformes; family Laridae; genus Rissa; species Rissa tridactyla. The sequence goes on along the minus strand of NC_071466.1, from coordinate 189,887,550 downwards.
AGCCTCCAAATACTGGCAAACCCTTTGTGCCAAGGGACAAGAAATTGCTACGAGGCCAATGTCGACAAAAAAATCCACATGAAAAGGCACCAAACCGAAGAAACAGAACCTTGCAGTACCCATCCGAACTGGCCTCTCAAGGCACAAGGCCCTCAAGAAAATGAACACTGAAGGGGGGAAAGATACATCTACATACACAGAAGATATTCATACATTTATATGTATGTACAAAGAACTTATTTCTGTCTTGGGCCAGGCCTTTGGAAAAAGTCAATTTACATTAACAGTAGTCCTGGCTATGCGGCACCATTCAGGTTTCTATGCCATTTTTCGTGCCATGCTTTCAAATCATAATACAGCAAGAAAAAAACCCAAAAAAACCGAAAACAAAACCAGAAAACAACACAGCATCTGTCATGTACAGAGCCCATCCTATTTTTCCAGATAAAAGTTGCATATGTGTTCATTCATCATCAAGTCTGTGAGCTTTTATTCATGAAGGCAGGCCTGGAGTTCCTCTTCTACCTGGCACAGAGAGTAATGAGATCAGAAGTGATCCCGAATCAGTCTCCAGGAAAGCGCTGTCTCATCCCCTGACTTTTCTCTTGTCATAGTCAGATTCATTGTACCTGAGATGACAGCCGCTGCCTCAACCCAGATGCATACTATAAAATGTCTTTAAGGGCCTTATAGAAGAGGAAGGTGATCTTGAACCTAACGTATTTATTTTGCGGAGAGAAGTATGACTGTGAAGGTGGGACAGGTCACATGCTCATGGAAGTTTCTTTACTTGATGAGATACATTTGTGACAGCACTGAAGAAGTCAGGAGAACAACCCGATCTGCATTATAAAAGGCCCCCCTGTCTGGGGTTCAGCCGTCATCAGGGATGGAAAGGCATCTCAAGGGCACAAAACACTGAAAAGCAGCAACGCTCTACTTTCTGCAAGCTCCCACTCACATCACTAGAAACTGATCTTTCACAACATTATCCATGACTTTCTTGTAGCTTGTGTGTAATAAATGAAATGCTGGGAAAAGGATGGCAGTAGAGCTTGAATGCATCTGACCTAACTTAATGTTGCTTCTCTCTACAAGTAACATTAAAGAAAGCTTACGATTGATTGTGTTCATAAATATTTGTTCCATGGGAAAAAAGGTCCTCCTCAAGAGAAGTCAGTAATTGAAATTTTGTTCAGCTTTTCGACTTTGCTTCAGCTTAGTTGAAAAATGCTGCTTTTCGCATGACCCATAAAACCAGGGTCTTTTAATTCTCTCACTGGATATTTAATAAGAGTTAATAATTATTTACTAACTACTTAATGCCTAGAAGCAAAATGTTTTACTTCCAGTTATCAACTCTTTCAGCTACTTAGTCTCCTCCTGGCTTGGAGCGAAACTGGGTTATGATATCATGTAATTTAAAGACTGTACATTTTTCTTGGCATTAGCCACACAGCCTTTACTCGTACATTAAAGCAGGATCAAAATGTACCTGACATCCTGTCGGTATTGGACATCCACAATGTTTCTACCTACAGAAGATGTGTTAGAGAAGTAACGTCCAAGGACGGAGATCAGACTAGGCAAAGCAGTGGGACAAATACAGAGATTAGATAATTCATACACGCACTTACATAAAATAATTATGCTACTTTTTTTTTATTTTTGGCTCATGTGTTATAGACAAATCCAGCATTTTCATGCAGTACATACTAAAAACACTGTAAACAAGCAGCATGTGAAAACTTTGAAGCTGTTTGGAATTAGTAGATGCATCCACTCTGGCAACTCCTAATTACATCATCAGCTATTTGCCTCCTTTTAATCCAGTGTATTCTCATCTTACTATACTAAGCAAATGGCCGGATACCTTGAGCTAGTAAACATATTGGTCTGTAGCAACCTACCTGTCTACTAATACTTATCTCTAGGCCCATGTTTTTAGATAAAGCACATTTTGTGATTCATATACTGATATCTCTGTGCACGGCTATACATGGAAAGAAATATGTATTCTTCAATTATGTTTGCGCAGAAGTAATAACTCACGTGCTGTAAAATTCTGGAAAAGAATCACTTGTATTTTTAAGGCATTCTGGCAGACAAGCTGATATGGGGGAGTCTAGTGCCTACCACCATCCTGGATTTGATGCACCTGACAATTTTCTGTGATGCAGAAAATACCTCACTGGCCTAAACTGATACATAAGGCCACTATTGAAACCAGGCAAAACACCAGAAGCTCATTTAGAATTAAATAGCAGGACAGTTATTTTGATTTCAAGACATTCCCTTTGTTTTGTACCAGCAATTGTCTCACAAGACTGAAATATCATAGTTTATTCTAGGCTGAGGAACAGATTATAGCCTCAGCTTTTTCTTCCTAGACTTAAATTCCTTTGTTATTTCCATAGGAATGATTCCCCAAAACCTTAGGATTACTGTTGGCTGTCTAGGATTCCATCAAATTATCAATATCTTTTTAAACCTGGACACAGTATTCCCAAGTGTAAGCAAAGCTGCATGAAGCAGAATTATTTTCCTGTCCTTAAAAGTCATACCCTATTTATATATCTGGTACAGTACTCATTTTTTGCAACTTCATCACATTGTGAACTCCTGTCTCATCTGCTCTCCATCACCCTCAGGTCCTCCTCGGCATTGCTGCATTTTAAAACTTATGATTAGGGATCTGCCTTTAAGTAAAAATAAACAACTCAGTCAGACCTTACCCAGAATTTTGAGAATTCAGACAATCCAACAGAACATTCCTCTGCTCTTCTAACTTCATCTTCCCTAGTCACACTACAAATAAGCACATTTACTCCCACCACACACTAATCCTATTATAATTACTTCTCAGAAAACCTTTGCTGTGGGTTGAGGGGAAATGGAGAAGAAAATAAAGAACTGTGCCAGAGGCTCCAGTCCTATCATGGACAGGTAAGTGTTCCTCCCAGCACCTGATGTGAGCCTACCACTCTTTATCCCTGAGGGCGGAAACAAGAACTGCTGCTTTGTTGTCATCACCTTTGCGCCAGCATCTTCTCATTAGCAACACCTCTCTGAAGCATTTCTCTAACATCTCTGGTTTCCCTCAAAGCTCCACACAGTTGGGAAACTCCTGCTGGGTGGCAAGCGGGCAGGCATGGCAAAGGGGGTTTAAGCTGTTTAGTATGGGTGTATGCTGAAGTTACTTTTTACACTATATTTCTGCAATCAATAGTGCTAGAAACTTCCACATAAAGCAGAGCAAGTTAACGTTCTTAGCTCATATGATTCTAAAAGTTGATGCTTCATGAAAATCACAAAAATAATAATAAAAAAAGTACCACATTACAGCATGATTTTCTTTGCATCATCAAGGTTAACTGCTGCAAAAAGTTAACTGCTGCAAAAGCTCTCCTTTGCTGATTGCATTCCTACCAACCAGTAAACTTGTGAAAAAGGAAAGCCTATGGTCAGCTTCTGTTTCTAGTCATGTTGCACTGTGCTTACTGAGAGAGGCTAAGGGTCCTTCATCCCTGAAGTTTTCCAGGCTCAGCTAGACAAAGCCATGGCTGATCTGATTTAGTTCCAGGACGAGTTCTGCTTCAAGCAGGAGAGAGGGCTAGATGACGTCCACAGGTTCCTTCCAAACAACACTTCTGGGAATCTGGTCTGTGAAAGCAGCAGGAAAGTCAGAGCTTTTTAGATGTCAAATACTGAATAAGGGAAGAGGAGAAAATGCACCTAAAAATAAAAACAGAGTCAAAGGATGCCTTGTTTTTCCTGTCTCACAACAGCAACAAAAGCCAGGAGCAGGCAGAAAATACAAAAGATCTTTTTCTCTCTGGCAGCTTGGGTGGGTGACTCACAGCGAGTAATGAACTCTCCGCATACTGCTCCTGTCAGTGCCGAGTGGATTTGCCTTCTCAGCCCTGACCTGGGCCATACGACTGCGGACAGAAAGAGGGAGCCTGGCTTTTTCCTAGCAGTTTTGGCAATAAGACATAATGCTAAGGACAGCTGAGGACAGCAATCACTGAAACTTAGACTTTGCAAAGCAGCTAAAAAGCAAGTGACAGAAAAGCAGGTTGAGAAAATCCCAGCACTCTCACATCCCACAGCTGCTCTGAATTGCAGCCAGCTAAGTCTCTCCCCAGACTTTTCTTCCCAAAACTCAGAGTGCCTTTGGATCCCATTAACCTTTACCTCTACCTACTGCCAGCCGGAAAATGTATGATACGTGTTCTTGTGCTTCTCTATCAGCTAAGTTCACCACCACCAATTGCAGTTTTCCTTGTGACTTCTAACTTGCAAATCAAGACTAAAGATTAAACAAAGGCAGCTTTTTCATGGGGGTGGGAGCAGGAAACAGAATCTGAGGATGATTTTGCAATTAACTTATTTTTGTCCAGTTACTATATACTGTAATTGCATGCAAGCACTGAGGCACTGATGGCATATTTCACTTAGAATGTCATGCATTTTCACAGTGCTTATATACCCGCAGAAAGCTGTTCATGCTTTTCCAGAGCAATAGTAAGACAAAGCCTTGCAGTAAAGATTTGTTTTTAAACTTTCACTTGTGTTTTGCAGAATTGATGGATTTGTATATCAGCTAAACTTACATTTATTAGACCCAGAAAGTTGAATTGTATTTCATTTGACCTTCAGCTACAGGTACTAGATTTCAGTCTCCATAGCTCAGACAGCACTATACTGGTGTCTCGCTTCGGCATGTAAATATGTTTTTTCATATATCTTACACCTACAGGCAATGAGCATTATGGCTGTGACATCTGCTGCCAGTGCAGCTGTGGCTCCAGCTGGTTTTCTTCCCTGGAGTAAACGAACAGCACAATACTTAGATTCTTGGCGGGGGGGAGGGGGTTACTTTATTGTAGACAATATCATCATAATCACCAACTATATCGTTACTGTTTTTGCAACAAGTTGTTTCACAAGAAGTATGATTTAAGAAGCATTCCCAAGATTTCTTGCGCTTAAGAATGATAAATCTTGTTTTTCTTGTCTTTGCCGTATAGAATTTGTTACTGCTTACTTGTACACCAGGCAGAACGAGCACCTTAAGCCTGCTTTGCACAGCTTGAGGCTAAAAAGAACCATCTCCACATTGCACAGGCTTCATGACTGGAAGCTTTTCCTGTTGAATTCATCAGCACAAGGACGAAAGTGACTGTTAATTTTAAATGTAGGGTTGGTGGAAGCTTTCAGGTTCATGCCCTGAGAACGGATCCTTCTTGGTCACGTTCTGGAAAGGGCTCAGGAAGTGGCAATGCACTTTCCTCTTTCCTGAGGTCTTCCTCCCTTATTTTAAGGAATAAAATCCTTTGATACTGCAAGAGGTAGTTCTATTCCATGCTGAAACAGTCCTTCCTAAGAAGTCTCTTCTTCCCTTATGCTTTCTGACCTTCTAGTTCAAGTCTAGTTCAGTTCAGTTTTAAGTGCAGCAAACTCACAGTTCCACATGAAGCAGGACATTTTGTGGATGCTTGTGAAGTACACACATACCACAGGATCTCCGGTGACGGTGGTGGATTAGTCCTTGTGAACGCAGTGGCTCTTTCCACCACTCCTAAAACAACCTGCAGATGCTGTTAGTGATCTAGCTGCCACACAGGCACTTGTGCATTCGGAACTGTCGCTGACAGATAAGAAGCTACTGAAAAACATTGATGAGAAAATTAATTATATTTAATCCCGATTAGGATAGATCTGAATTTGTGACTTCAGGGTGAAGGAGAATGAGTTCTGTGAGCGAAATCTCCTACCATAGGATGTTCCGAGGTGAGCTGTATGATGTCAACAGCTGACTCCTTTTGGACAGCCAGTCTCTGCTCAAGGTCAAGTAAGGGCAAACCAAGTGAATGCAAAAGTAATTACTTAGGGAAAAAAGAGGCAACATCAACAAGCCTTGGAATTTTAACTGACAAGAAAGGAGGTTATGTTTATCTTAAAGATGCAAGTGTTGGTAAGTAAACACATTTGTTTTCATTTGAAGATAGACCCATTGATCTGTTTGCCCTTGCTATGTTGTCGAATTGATCACCTAGCTGGCTGATTGGATTAAAATGTTTTCCTGGTATGTGCCCTTTCCTCCTCTTAGTTTCTATTTCTTAAATTTTTAAAGCATATTAAAAACCAGTTTACAGTTCTTTTTCTAATTGCAGACAACATTTACAGTATCTCGTTATTTTAAACACATTGTGAGCTTTAGAACAATGTTATATTCCTCTCATGTTTTCTGTCTCTAAGTGCTGTATTTATTTGGTCATTTCCCGTTTACTGGTAATTGGTTCCTGTAAGAAATTTACACTTTTTACATACAAAAAATCTGTATCTACTACAATTCAGCTTCACTAGTATAAATCAAACAATCTTTGTGAAACTGCAATTTCATATATATTATCTTCACTTAGCCTATAGACTTAAAATCAATCTGGTGAAATCTAGAAAGACAGATATTTAGTGTAAGTTTTAATTCTTGCTTTTCTTCTGTGATTCATTAGGTCACCTCCCATCATGTACAACGAACCTTGTAAATTTTTAAAAAAATAATCAATACTTGGCTAAAGTTACCATTTCAAAGTATGCACTCTTTAATTATGAAGTATTATTTTGCAATTAAAATACTGAATTGGGAGCCAGGAACCACAGAGTATCAAGAAAAAAATCCTGACTTATGGCCCAGTTCTTCATTACCTTGCTCTGCCTTAAGGGTCTATAGAAAGGCACAACTTCTTTGTCAACTATTCAAAGATGACAAGGGCTGGCGCAAAACTTGCAGTGCAGGTTAGGTCCCTTGGTTAATTTTGGAGGGTGTACTGTAATTAGAGGATATCTGTGGCACTCTAGCAGAGGCTACCCCATGCCAAAATGGCTGAAGGATGAGTGTCTTCGCTTCATCTCCACATTGAAACCAGCTGGCAAGAGGAACTTGAGGACTTAAATAAATGGTCCTCTGAGACAGTAGGTCTAACACCCTATATAATGCAAAGGGTCATTTTTTTTCTTAGCATGTAAAATGTATGCAAGTGACTACATAAAGTGTGCGACTTGACAAGAAGCAGATGACTCAATTCTCTTGAATTATAAAAGGTGATGGAACTGGACCCAGTTCTCCCCCTGGTTACTCTTAAAGAAATCTCCTTTCTTAAAAGTGATAAAGATATTCTTAAAAAAACATATTCTGATCAGCACTAGCTTGAGGCATAGATGCTACAGGCCAATTTACCTATGGCTTGTGAGATGATGTATTTGCATCAACATCATCTTTTCTTCGAGAATATAGCATTTAAAATATAGTCTTGCTCTTTGTTAAGAAATTCTTCAAATTCTGAACCAGATACAATTAACAATCTAATTTTTTGCCTGTAAATAATCTCAAAGGACAGTACTGAAGAGAGGAACTGCACTTAATCTAGGGCTGTAGTGTACCTAAAGCCCAGTTTGCCCTTATCCTGCTCCAGCTGTAAACCTCAATTTATTCATGGACCCGTCAGATTTTCTAGCTTGTGTGTGGCCTTCACTTAATGGGCCTTTGCCTCATGCTTCCTTGCATTGGTATCCAAATTTCATCAATTTACAGCACAATGCTTCCCTTCCATGCTGTTAACCTCCATGCTAGACAAAGCTGGGCAACCTGTGTTTGCTGTGCCAGCTTAAGAGGTGGTGGAGCCAGGGAGGGGTCACAGTAGGATGGCAGGGGGTGACGCTTCAGTGAGGCTAAAACCAGAGAATACTTCCTACACATCAGGAATTCTCCCTACCATATGATCCTGAACGCAAGGTCTTATGCATTGTCTGAGATGCCCATTTTGAGGCTTGCAAGTTGCTCCTATGGCATTCATGAGCACATTCAACATGAATAGTAAAAAATAGTGTAATGTGCCAATTAATTTATATACAAGACTGAAAAATTGGTTCTTTATTTTTGGCTTTATTCAGTTTACAAATCTCTTCTCGTTGCAATCTCATCTGGTCTTCTTATTCAAGGATTCAACTCCATGTTTAGAAAGAAATTTACATCAGACTTCTACTTATGTGAAATTATAAAATCACACAAGAAACAGCGAAAGACTGAAGTGAGAAAATAGTTCCTCTGAGCACACTGACTACTATTCCTGCAGTCAGAATTACAGCCTGTTCCAAAGCTATGAAGCTATTTTGCCCATATATCAATCAAGATTTGCATGTTTACACACCAGATGCCGGCTTGTGATCCAATGGCCATTACTGGTTTTCTGTTAGAAGCAAGACAGATTACGTTAGTCTGGAGCCAACTGTTTGTAAAACTATTGTAAAAAGAGTATACGCAGAGTAATAGTGATCACAAATCCCTTACTAAGCATATTGACCCAAGCCTTGCCAGTAAGGTTGAGAGATTCAAATTTAGACCTGATAAGCAACTGCTGTCAGAAGCGGTAGCTGCTTATGTCAGTCATCTCTGATACCCAGCAAGCACATGTCAGTTCAGCAATACCCAGTAGCAAAAGAAGACTTCAGACTATAGACATTTGCTTGTTACCTTCATTTAGGGGCGGGTTCTATAGGAAGAGGAGTCTCAGAAACACTCACAGATGACCTGGTAACTTGAAATATCAGAACAGTAAGTATTACTGTCACTGAGCATATACCCCAGAGTGGAGAGAATGTAGAAGATAATTTATTTAAAATAAAATTCCATTAAAAACGTGACTCACTGAGGATTAGGTAACTCTTTTGGAAGTCTCTTACACCATACCAATTAACACAGGCATTTTGGAAAGCCCCTCTCTTTACAGTTTCAAAAATCTCAGCAAGTTGCTCAGATTGCAAAAAGGAAGTCCTAGCACTTATATAGAAGTTTCAGCAATGGAGAGCTTTAAAAGATCACCTTTGTGTTGGTATTTCTTTTTATTCAGCATAAAAGAGGAAATTATGCTGGAGTACAATTCAAAATAATAACAGGATCAACCTCTGTAGTCTTTCTCAACAGACCAAAGATTACATGTTCCCATTACCTTTGGGGTGTGTTAGAAAAATCCCTGGCGTGCAATTTCCAGCTAAGCTTCTTTAGGAAGAAATCCAATTCCTGTCCCCCAAAGGCCTTTAGTGAGGTAACTTAAAGAACATCAAGTGTAGGAGATTCACAGGCAAGGGCGATTCACATCACAGAAACATTTATGTAGTGCTCTTAACCGCTAATGTAGGCAGATCCATTCAATCCCCAGGAGCAAAAAGGTTCCTCCAGCAAAAGAAAACTGGCCAGGGTCCCATTCATGTTCATCTGCATGAAGAAGCTATGGCAAAACAAACAAGCCAGGTGTGAATTTAAAGTACAATAGCCATTTGTTTTGGTTCTCTTAGCAATCTGGCTCCATCGGGTTACACTTGGGTGGCTACAGAAGCTGCTGTTTGCAGCTGGATATGTGCCCCTTGCTCAGAGGTTTCTGCCTCCATGATAAGGCTAGTTCACAAAGCAGCTGCTGGGCTGCCACAAATTACAGACTAAAATTAAGGAAACGCATCAGGCATAACACATGACCAAGAATGCATCCTCGTCCCAGGTAATCCTAGGCATCTTAAGCAACGTCAAGGCTACAGAATAAATGAGATTTGTAGGTAGCCTGAAAAAAATCTGTCAACAAGGATTTGTAGGATGCCTCGTGCTGGATCTGGGAACAGGGTGGAATTCTGAGTGCCCTCAGGAGTCCTCACCAAACATGATTTAAATATAAACAGTGGCCATACTAAAACCAGTGTCTTTCACACCATCTAATTTGAGCCGCTCCTCTCATAAACGAGCCTTCACAGACCAACAGAATTCTGTTTCTCCCACACAGTTGGGTTTACAGGCAACTCCTTTTGAAATAGCGAATTGTGTAAAAATAATGACACACATGACCAACCCTCCAAAAACTGTAAGGCCAGCTAGACCTTTCTATATATCTATGGGTCTTTAGAATTCAGCCTGAATGGTAAAAAAATGGAGATAGCCTTTTACCAAAAGGAAGTACAACCTAGAATATTTTTAAACCAAAAATTTCTTCCCACCCTTTCACACAGGTTTTAGTATTGTTCAGAACAAAAAAAAAAAAACAAAAAACACAACCAAACCTTAGTGAAAAGGCAGGCTTCAAAATTACTTTTAAAATATATTTTTGCTTTTAGTTCTGGTTCAGGGACCTTTAAGTAATGATGGATAAAATTCACCTTTATGAGTACAAATAGAGCTTGAAAGGTCATGAGTTATGTAAGAAAATTGGCCACAATTACTTTTTTGATGCTTCAGAATTATTTCTATGTCTTCTAAGAAAAGGCTGTTTCTATTTAAGCAGCAAAGCCTCCAGGAGACCATTCTGGCTTCTGAAAAGGCAAGGACAGCAGCGCTTCATGTACCTGTTAGGCTGCGTGATAAGCCTCATGCTGCGTTTTGTGGATCACGTCAGGCTCCAAAAGAGGCAAATATTTTAACTTTATAATATGAAATTACGTTCCTGGTGAGCATATGACCTGGGAGCTGGCAGCCATTTCACCTGGATTTAAAGGAGTCATCCAGCAAAAATCCACCTTTCACATTCCGGCAAGCAGGAGCTCTGCCTTTGGCTCTTATGCCCTCCTTACGTTACAGTGTCCTGGCAAATCATTGTCCCCATTTTGCAGTACGTTGTTATTATGACTTTCAAAATGATGTCTTTTCCTTGGTGACCAGAGCAGAAAAGCGAGTAGCCTAAATAGACGTTTTTATTATAAAAGCATTGTTAATGACATTTCCCTCTAATGAAGCCATCAACATTTATAAGGAGGGTTTGCACCGTTTTGAAAACTTTTCTGACAAAGAGCATCTACATGCGTTGTGTTTCAAGGAACAAGTAAAAATGGCAAATGCGAGCACTTCAGTACTGGATCCCCAGCAAAATTTGGCTGCTTTTGAAAAGCGGAACTACGTTTTCTGTAAAGACACAGGTTCCACTTGACAACCACAACTCTGAAGAAATTAAGTATTTGCAGTTAGCTCTTCCCCTCCCCTTTCTTTTTTCTTTAATTAATGAAAAAGACACAGCACCTGTAGGGGCTGAAAATATGTTGCGGTTGTAATTACGGAGCCGTTCAGATCATAGAGCTGGGATTCTGCCAAAGCCAGATGAAGGTGCAGGCTGCCCTGTGGCTTGGAGGTACTTCTTCCCCCTCCTGTTAGAATGCCAGTGAGATTACGGTCCTGCTCCGAAACGTTTTGAAGCTGCCCAGGGAGAAAGCACAGAAGTGCTGTAGGTCTCAGACTTTAATAGTTCATGCTTTGTGGTGGCTACCCTAGCTTTGTGCGAGCCTGCACACGTGGGTCTCCTCCATGGTTTTCTGGACATGTCTCTCAGCCTGCATTTCCACATCACCCCATCCTCCCCCGATAAATGTTCTTGTCTTCAGCGCTGCCATCTCTCCTGAGGGCAGCAGTTTGAACTTTGCCATGAGACAGATGGATGCCTTTCCTCACATTTCCTCCTTCCTCAACATGGCTGCCACCTTCCATTTTGGATAGAGGGGTTTACGGCAGCCATTTCACCTCCGTGTGTTTCTCCCTGTGGCTTCAAGGCCGGGCTCCAGCACAGGCACTGCCCTCCACTGCCATTAGTGAGACTGAAGTTGCGGAGTTGTGGAAATCCTACAGGAAAGCAGGAAAACGAGACAGGAGCAGGCACCAGAAACCAGACCAGGGGCTTGGAGGGCTCTGCGGGGGCTGAGGCACAGGGAGGGTGGAGGGCTGGCACAGCGGGGCCATCACAGGGACTCAGGGGGAGAAGATGGTGAGAGCCACGTAGGACCTGCTGGGGGAGGGAAAGCACGGCAGAATCGCAATAAACTGTGTGACAGCCCCTGGCCTCGCGTGGGGCTGGGGCAGGGCGCTGCTGCAGCCCCCCGCCATTGAAACCTCCAGGCGGAGTTGAAAGAAGGGGTGCTGGAAGGTAGTAGATGCGCTATTTCCTTGCTGTTTGACAATTTTAATTTTTCTAACCTGCATTTAATGTAATGATTTGTGTTATGTGTAGCTCAAACACACACACTTTAAATTATTATTGAAATGTTTTCAGCGTGTGAGAAGTCATTATTTTAACAAGAACTTAAGATTCCAACCATAATTATAGCAGTTTTTCTAGAAGTTAACACGACAGTTAATCTTAATCTTGGACAAGAACACTCTCACACGTAGAGAGAGGTTTTTATTAGACAGAAATCTGAAAGATTTCAAGTCTTAACTAAAATCTGAACATCAGTATGAAATGTGTGTCTCCATTAACTGCTACAATACCTTTCTGTTCTATTTCCTAGTTTTTGAACATAACAGTTTATCAGTGTATCCTCAACAAATTGAAATGGTTATTTAATTTTATCACACTCTGCCTATCTTTAAATAAGCATTTCAGAATTGCTCTCTTCTTCTGCAGGCTGTAGTCTCATTCATACCTCAGGGCAGCTGCTATCAGATCACTCTTAATCCATAGTAATAGGAGATAAAATTTAAAAAAAATCTAGCATGGAGAATGCTCACTTCATGGTATTTGTGTCACAGTTGTTTTATTAGATGTTCGGGAGAAGAAAAGAGAAACCATTCTTTTAACAGCAGGATAATCTTTATCTGTGGTGCTCATATGGGAAAACTATTACGTGCCTTTGTGTACTTACTGTCAAAAATTCTGAAACAGCATTAATATTCGTGGTTTCATTTCTCCTACCACCATTCTTTAGGCTCCTCAGTCCCGATCCTTCAAACCAATGAAGAGAGTACTAACCCTTTTAATTTTATTGATAAGATCTTAGGCATTAGCGTCACTGAGGCCAGACTTACCCAAACCTAAAACATGAACTCTGCACCGAATACTGTGTGTGCAGGGTAAGAGCTTCGGCATTCCTTGCTCTTCCTGAAGTATATTATACCGCCTGCAATATGTTGTCCCGAAGACAGAGCTCTGTTTGATGTTGTATGAATAGACTTTGTTGTTGTTCTCTCATCTTCTTAACTGAAAACTTGACTTGAACTTCAGTGGAGTCCCAAATAAACCACATGACAGCATTCAAGAGGCAGGAGAGATTAAAAGGACTTGGGCAATCTTTGGAATAGACAAGAATAGTTTATGCATACTAGAGATGTATTCCTTTATAGGTCATATCTAATGATACCCAAAATATCTTCTCCCACACCCTCTCATGACTTAGGAGGAAAGAAAGAGAAAAGTGGAATGACACAGCATACCCTGATCTATCCACGGCTTCACAGAAGCAGATTATTCTCCATAGATTTTTTTTTATTTTTTTTCTGTCTCAAAAATTCACACGCAGCTTAGTCTTTCTCTGGGTGCCTTTTAGCATCCACAACCCCAATCAGACTGTGAGGTCATCTTAGTTTATGAGTCAGTCTATCTTACCTGCAATACAAGATTACAGGGATACTGCCGTATTTCCCAAGTTGAAAATGACATAATGTACAGCCACATTGCTATTGAGCTGAACTGGAATTATACATACTGGACTCATACAGGAAGACTGGAATTTGAATCCCAAGAATTGAGAACATCTGTAAGGCTATCAGGTTCCACAGATGCACAAATAATCAAACATAAAAGCTTTCCTACTAGCACTGAATTTTCTTGAAGTTACTGTGTCTAAATTGATTACTCAGCAAGTTTATGCATAGCAGCTGACAGAAACATGAATCAGTGCTAAAACCACATACTATTTTGACTGACATTGGAAGAAAACCAGTTAGACCTGCTGGATGTTTTGACATCTCTTGCTAAATCAAAGTGATTTTATGAGTTAATCTTTTATGACAGCAAGAAATCAGCTAAGAAGCAGCTCAATCTAGAAAGAGTAGCTAGTAGTCTTTGTTAAAGCAATCATTATATTGACTCTCTTCATTTAATAATTCATACATTCCAAATAACAGAGGAATATGCTCAAACTAAAATAAATAAAAAACCAGATTTTTAAGGGAATTTGGGATTACTTTTCAATAAGTTATGTTTATATTTAATGATCTTTGTTAATAGAGTATTAAGTATGTTTGCGATGCTTGTGTTGCAAAGAAGTTGTACAATGACGTACAGCATTTACACAAAAAAATGCATTGTCTGTTCTCAGTATCAAAGGATCGTTTTACTTTCTACACATACACATAACATTCAGAATAATTCAGATATAAAGTACTTTGCTGGTTTTCCAGAAACACTTCAGTAGTTCCACAGAGTTTAATTCCCACTTTACTATTAAACAAGTGACAGACTAAAGGGAATAACAAAGTCTTAACTTTTCCCTCCTGTGTCTAAAGAAACAGTTCCTTTCCATGGACAGACACAATTGGTATCTGCTGGACACGACAGAGATGGTGAATGTATTGTTTATCAGAAATGCTGGCTACTGTTAAAATTACTCCTGCCTTTTTTGCAACACGAGCTAACAAGCAAAAGACACTATTTGAATAAATAAAATCTCCTATCACTATCTAATTCTTGTGGTCTTGAGGATTCATAATTAGACTCCACAGTGAGCCCCCATGTGTGAAGCATTTTTCAGCTGCCTTCTCCAAGTTGGGTGTCTCTGCCTACTTGAGGAGCAACTTTAACTAGTCCTTCAATAGAAGAATCCTCTGTTTTTCAGAAGAAAATGTTTATTTCTGTAAATACTGGGACTTCAGATGCAAACTGCAGTCAATATCAAGGGTATTTTTCCACTAAAATACACAGGGGACTAAGTAATGGGACTGCTGATGTAAACTTATTTTTAAAGGTGTCAACCTCCAGGAATGGAATCCAGGATCTGTAGTTATAAAATTATTGTTATGGGGTAGCAGATTTAATTACTATGTAATTTTAATTACTAAATTACTAAAGTGTGTAGTCTGGAGAAATGTAATAATGGACCAGCTCTTAATAATTGCCTCGGTGCAAATTCAGGGATGTGGCTCCCACTTTTTAAATCAAGTCATCATATTTCGTGGCTTATAGGACTCTGCAATTAAGGAAGAAGAAAAATCTTAAATTCAAACTAAATATGCTATTGATGCCTGTTTGTCTTTCCTTTGGATACACATAGCAACAACAGTTATGCATCTAACCTTTTATTCCTTTTAAATTACCACAGTGTTTCAGTATTCCATTAAAATCATTACATGCTTTTGGTAATATTTTTACAGATTACATTGCATTAGAGACTCTTATGATGATGTCATCACATTGGAGAGAGAGTGTTGTCTAGAAAGGTTTCTTCTCTTTGATGCTGTGTCATTTTTTTTGGTTCCTTTTCAAGCAACCAGCATCTATAAGATAGAAGGGACGAAGAGGCTGAGAAGACTTGATTGGTAAAATAGAGTTGGAAGCAGAGCACTGATGATTTGCACAGCTCAGAAAGTTTTCATGTTACTTTTCTTCCACAGTTTCCCTGGGGAGAAAGACTGAAAATATAGGCTGCTGTCACGCTTCCCTCAGGAAGGAAGAGCACTTCCACTTTGTATAATCTCGCAGGGAAGATGTGGGTTCAGATCCCCTGGGGCAGAGCAGAGATGTGAACTGGTTTTCCCACATCCTCAGTGGATGTCCCAGCCACCTGAGTACTGGAAAGGGCTGGGGTTATTCCTCCTCCCGGCCTGTGAACCCAGAATTTTGTTTCTAAAGCTATTCAGAAAAAGTGACGGGCACTGAAATATTATAGAAGTGTCAAAATAACCTGTTCTAGTTTGTCCTAAATTGGTTTTGGTTTGGTTTTTTTGTTTGGTTGGTTGGTTTTTTTCCAGAAAGTAGCTAATACACAGAAGATTGTTTGTCTATTTTCTACATTCAGGATAGAAAGCCTAGCTGCTCAAAATGACTCTTTCTCAGATGGTCAAACTCCATCGGCCCCATCAGGACATAGGTAGTTTATTGTCTTATCCCCCTGGAGTAAGTGCACGCGTCCTTATCGCTCGTTGTGCTCTCTTGCCTCGGGGACAATCACAAGATTTATGTTCATCTTCATTTGTTCCTTGACTCTTCCTGCACTGCGTTCAAGAAATGTACTGAGCACAGATGTTTTTTCTCTACCTTGACAGAGCAGTGGGTCATTAGTGCCTGCCAGAACCGGTCCTGCTTTAATCGCCCGCTCCATCACCTCCCGGTATCTCCATGCAGCGCTCTGGGGAAGCGCCTTCTTCCATCGCTTTGCATTTGGTGTCCATTGCTGGGACCCAACTCTCACCACGTATCTGTGTGTCCTGAAAGCATAAAGCCTCTTCCTAGAGTACTCTCTCTTTTTTATTCCTGGAAAAACATGACAACTGGTAAATGGCATTTGCTTGCTTATTGAAAACTAAACTTCTAAGTTACTTCTTTAAGAAGAATGTATTTTTTATCTTGGTCTATTTTTATGTAGAACCACTTAGGTTAAAAATTCGGTACTTCTCTATTTTTTTATAAAAGCTTGTACACCTAGATATGAAAGTAGTCTGTGCATTAAAGTACTGAGTTAGATTTTTTCCCCTGTTGATGTTATTTCTAAAATACCAGAAAATAATCAAAATATTGAAAATATAAAGCAACATCATTAACTTTTATAAAAAAATGAAGAGTTGTGTAAAAACTGTACAGCGTAAAGTCATGGTAATAAAGTATGCCCAATATTAATACTGTAAGTTTTGAAATAATTGTGACAAATTCAAACCATTTTGTATTTAAAGCCACTTTGTTAGTTTTAGAAAGAATTCCTAAGAAGTGAAACCCAACAGTGACAACATCATTCAAATAGTAAGTTTTTATTATTATTATTATATTATTATTATTCTGAGAGAGTATATTTCACATAAGACAATTAGATTTCCAGTTTTCCAAACCACAGACACACTCAGATTTTGACTGTGTACCCTGCACTTCTGAGTCTGGAGGCTTGCTACTGGGAGGGTTGATGCCACAGCAGTATCTGCCAGGCATCCTCCAAACGCCTCCGTCTCCTTTCTGTCCCTCTGGTGCTCCTACTCTTCCGAGAAGGCTCCCTCACTGCTCTCCTAGCATCACGTCGCACACAGAAGACTGGCTCATGCTTTTCCTCTTCGTTCCGTGCTTCTGCAAATCCTACACAATGTCAAAGCGGAAGGAAGAGTAACCACCATGTAGGCTGTCCCTTAACCAAAGGGGTTACCAAGTAATTATCAATGTAATCAAAGTAGTTATCAATGTAATCTCATATTACACTGTCTTAGTTCTTCTTATGTGGACTTGCATATAAAACTAGAACTAGAAATATTTCAGAAAGCTATCATTAACCACAGCACCAAGCCTTCTTTTGAATTCAGATTGAACTTCCTGGATCAGTTTGGTGAGTATGAAATACAATAACCCACACGAGAAGCTGATTTTTGGATGTTTTCCAAGTCAAAGTAAAATTAATATATAGTGGTATTTTTTTAATTAACACATGCTCATTTTTTTTTCCAGTTTCGAAGTTAAAAGAAAAATGTAACTAAAAGAATAACTCAACCACTACACTCCTCTTTTCTGTCTTAGTGCTGATGTCAGTAGCAAAAAATTTCAATTCTCCTGTATTTTGAGAAAAAACCCCAAACCTTCAGAAAATTTATTGGAAAAGCAGAGTGACACCATGCTCTGTGATCAGCTGTGGAATCTTTTTGGCAGGACTGAGAGAGTGCTGATGAGGACCTGTTATACACCCCACTGCACACAGTTGCATGTGTCACTGACTTCTCATTAGGATGAAATCTTGACCCTACCCAAGTCAGATTTGTCACCGATTTAATTGCAGCCGCAATTACCTCCTTAATGTTTTTGAACATCTTCAGAGAAGACAATTAGCTGCTTCTGGCCAAGTCAAACAAGCAAGCAACTTCGTGGCAGATTTCCCTGCCGTGATCTCGTGAGGAGTGGTTTTGTCCATCCTGTTTCCAACGAGGACTGAAAGAGAGAGCTGAAGTACTTTGGGTTTGGTGAGAGGTTGAAGCTGGGCAGAGCTGCAGATGAAGCTCTTCCCCTCGAACGGGCAGTTTTGCCGGCTGCAGGTCTTGCTCCTTCTCCGGCAGTGTATTTCCACCCAAATAATGTCAGAAACTGTACTCTGCTGAGAAACGGGCCCAGCAGCAGCTCCATGAAGACGGAATAAAGCCTGTACAGAACCGTGCTCTTCAAATGCCCGCGTCCACACCACAGACACCAACCTACCAAGGTTCGTTTTACCTTATTTTGAATTCAGTTTGTTTCCGTGAGGTCTGTTGTAGGTGGGGAATGGGTGTTACCACCCTGCTTTGGAGGGATTCACACCCAGATCTGTCACGGGTGTCCCTGGGGAGCAGGTGAACTGGGATGACGCAGGGAGAAGGCAGGAGCCCCCGCTGCAGCCGTGCCCTCGAAGTCCTTCAGTATCTGAAGGGGGCCTACAGGAAAGCTGGAGACAGACTTTTTACAAGGGCATGCAGAGAGAGGATGAAGGATAATGGCTTCAAACTGGAAGAGGGGAGATTTAGATCAGACATCAGCAAGAAATTTTTCACTCAGAGGGTGGTGAGACACTGGAACAGGTTGCCCAGGGAAGCTGTGGATGCCCCATCCCTGGAAGTGTTCAAGGCCAGGCTGGATGGGGCTTTGAGCAACCTGGTCTAGTGGGAGGTGTCCCTGCCCATGCAGGGGGGTTGGAACTAGATGATCTTTAAGGTCCCTTCTACCTGAACCATTCCATGACTCTGTAAGTCGTGCTGCGCCGGGACACTTCCTGTGTTTTTCACCTGATTTCCCCCCGTAGTTTACCAAGCCCCGCGGGGTGACCTGATCCAGGTGGGGGGGTGGACAGTTTTCCTGGGCATAACCAAGCCCGCACCTCCGGGGTGCGGCCAACCCCCTGCCCTCAAGGCCGAGGGAGGGCACCGACGGGACGCCGGGCGCCCGGGACGGCGAGGCTGGCTGCCGCCGAGGGACTCCATCTCCCGTCGTGCCCCGCGGCGCGCATGCCCGCCCCGCCGCAGCGCCCGGCGCTCACGCCTCCCTCCCTCCCCCTCAGCCGGGCTGCGCGGCGGAGCAGCGGTAACACCATGGAGGCCGCTCCGCAGCCACGGCCCCGGCCTGGCGGGGCCTCCACCGCCGCCGCCGGTCCCCTCCTGCCGCCGCCGCCCCCGGAGCAGGAGCGGAAGCTGGAGCAGGAGAAGCTGTCGGGGGTGGTGAAGAGCGTCCACCGGCGGCTGCGCAAGAAGTACCGGGAAGGTAACCGCGGGGGAGGGGGCCGCCCCCTCCGGGCCGCCCCGCTCCGCTCCCCTCACCGCGGGAGCCGGAACGGGGCGGGGGGCGGTCCGGCGGGGAGCCGTCGTGCCGTGGCGGGAGGAGGGGAGCCGCCCCCCGCGGGGGGCTCGGCGCGGATCGGGGTGTCCCCCCCGCGGGCGTGGCGCGGCGGGGAGGCCCGGCCCCCCCCCCCAGCCGCTGCCGGAGAGCCGCGGGCCGGCTGGGCCGCGGACCACTGCCGAAGGGGGTGTGTCGGCGGTGGGGGGGGGGTGGCTGGGAGCAGCGGCCGGGAGCAGCGCCGGGCGCGCTTCCTGCTCCTCCCCGGGCCACCGGGGCGCCGCTGCCGTGGGGCTGCCTGAGGAGCCCCGGTGGGGTCTGCCGAGGTTCTGCCCCTTTTCCTGGGGCCCTTGGCAGGGGACACCTCTTCGTCGCTCAGGAGGGCTCAGGGCGCATCTCCAGGAGCTTTTCCCGTGGGATGTAGGAGAAGAGGATTGGTGCCCTGGGATAATGCAGCGCTTGGCTAAAGATGTGCTGCACCTGTGTGTGGACATGGGTCCATGTGGCCCTGCCTTACCAGGCCGTGTGAGACTTCATAGCCAATAGCTACAGCGAGGCCCTTCACCACAGGCAGCTTCCAAGCCGTATGGCAGTGTTTTCCACGCTGGGAATCTGCAGGAGCAGGGAGGACAGTAGGTCATGAGTGCCAAGAGCGACTAAATGGTGATTTGGAGAGGCATGGGTCTTCATGAACTGTTTGTGCCACCTGTCTTTCAGCCGTGGAGGGATAGTTCAGGCTGCAGCTCTAAGCAAAATAGTTGGGAAAAGCTGTTATAAAATAAATTGCTCTGAGTCCTTGAAAAAATTTACTTTGTCATCAGCATTAATGCCCTTATGCAAGGTTCTTATGGCTGGTATTAGGAATGCTTAAAATCTCCCAGAAATGCTTTCAGATGAGCGTCAGAGTTGAGATTTGTTTGCTGAAATTTGTAGCCTCTTCAGGTTGATTATAAGGATCTACCTAATCTTTATAACACAGGTTACAAAAAATTCATCCATTCATTCTTTCGCTGAGTCCACATCTCTTTCTGACCTGGTGCGTATCTCAAGAAGGACACTTGTAGAATGGGAACTCTTCCTATTGGATGCACTAGTTCTTGCCTCTCCTCTATGTCCGCATATAGCACTTCTGTTGAAGTAACAAGGTCATTCTGCTTTCTGGACTTCAGAAATCTCTGTGGGAGCCTGTCCATGGGATTTGGGCACAGATATCTACCTATGTAGACAATGATCAAGAGTCACTGCTTATTTTGGCCTTGTGGAGCCAAAACTGAAGGGAGGATCTCCCTTCTTGTCCTGACGTTTAGGTGAAGGAACATAGTATGTTTTAGCAGTTGAATCCTGCCAAAAGAGTCCAGCTTTGAGCAATTCATATCTCTCTGTTATTTCAGAGTGCCTGCAGATTAAGGCAGACAACTTTAAACTAAAAAACTGTGAGCAATCTCTGTAACAACTGAATTTTTTTTAGATGAGAGCCTAAATTACATGGAAGTCTATGTAAGCCTACTTCTCAGCAAAGTTAGTATGTAAGGGTAAGTTGTGTTGTATCTTTAGTTCAGGGTAATTGGTTAAACAAAAGAGCAAATAGCACTCTTAACTAACTTCATATGTCCTGTAAATCATGTGTTAGTGAAAATTTACAGTGATTTTTCTAGTCACTCTAAATTAGCGACATTGTGTATGTTTTCATGGAGAGAGTTAAAACCTAAACAGGTCCTCAAGTCTGTGCAACAAGGAGAGCTCCACCCATTACCTGCTCATCCAATCATCCGATAGTAGGTGGTCTTTACAAGTTACTAGTGATTAGTAGTGATAGTACTTCATATATTAGGTTGTTTCAAATAGAGAATTTTATTTTTGGAGGTTTTTCTCCCTACATTTCTCTATGCTTCTAAAAGCAGACTTGAGAATCTCCTTACTAAATGCCTTTAATGTCATTCTGAAATCGTAATAATAGTATGTGCTTGAACTGTGAAGGATCTCTTCTTGGGGTTTTGTTTGTTTGTTTTGTTTTCTAATACTCAGAGACACTGGCAAATACGTTACCCTGAAAAAGTCAAAGTTGACAGTTTGCTAAAGAGGAGTAAAAAAGCAACAAACCGTCTGTAATTTCTCAGTACGAATTGAATTATAACTTGGGTATGAAAAAGCAAAGGTAAAAAATGCATCCTTGGTTATATGCTTACAGCTTGTTACACAGGCGAAGTCTCTTATCTCCCCAGTGCAATGCACCCGCCTCCATATGAAGGAGAAACAGAGCTATCTGTATTATTCCAAAATCATGTATTGTCCTTTTTTAAATTTATCTTTATTTTTATTTTTTTTACTTCGCCTCTTCTCACACTTACTAGAGTTCTACAAAACTTTCCTATTTTATATAAATAAGCAAACAGTACTAGAATTGCTGTTGCGTGGACTTCAGTGCTTTGTTTGTAGATAATAAAATAGAATTGCTTATTAATTTTGTTGGTAGAGGCAAAAGCATGTTGAGTATCCTCTGAAAGCTTGCACAGCGTGAATAAGTCTAAGAAAGCCTTTGGTATTGTAATACGATCTTAAGTTACTCTCTTCTGTTAGAATTGTTGAAGGGAAAATATATGCGTCCTTGCGACACTGAGATGTTTGTTGATAGAAGTTATACAGGCTTGATTTTAATAAGCTGATTTCTTTGAGAATTCATTTGCCTTGCTGATGTTAGCAAGTCTTGAGTTTCAATGAGCAATTGTAAAAGGCAAGCCAGTGTATTATCTGACTTGCTTATAACTGGCACCATTGTTATCACTTTGTTTCATTTCCCACAATGGTTCCCCTCTTTTATGAAGATGAGACAGTGGAAAAGCACCAATATGCTTCAAAACTGCAAGCTAACATGTTTCGGAAGAAGTTGCATACTTGTCAAAGTGCAAAAGCAATATTTCTTAACTAGGGATGCATCACAATGATTTTTTTGCTGTTGCAAAGGAATTACTAGAGTAAAGTTTAGTCAACATCATGTCATCTAAAGGGTTTGATTTCTTTAAATTTTTTTTTCTTGGTGAAAAACTATAACTCTTGAGATTCATCGGAGATGAATCTTGCCTTCTTTTTTAATTTCTGCATTTGTTGAACCACATATACTTTTAAGTATGGTGGATGGATTTTGGCTTTACTTCTGTACTGTATCTCATGTCATATCATAGTCCCAAGAGTGTGCCAACGTATTTATGACAAATATTTGCCATCTTCAAAATGGTTAAGCTTAAACTTTAAGTTAGCATTGAACTGCATTTTTTGTTTTAACTTTTTACTGTATTACTTTTTCCTGTTTTGGGGATATTATTAATCTAGTGTGACTTCCTAGTGTGAATATTTGTATTTTCCTCCCTTTTTTATCTCCTTTTCTTTTCATCCTTTTCAATTTCCTTCCCTTCCCCTTACACCCTCCCTGTTGTTAATTAGTAAATATAGAGAGGTAGTAGGTAATTGTAAATGCCGTGGCACATTTGTTATTTTGTGATTGCAGGATACGCTTCCCCACCACCACCACCACTGGATGGTGGATGCTAAGGTAGTATTATATATTTAAAATGTAGTATATATTTAGAATGGTTTAATTAAGCTTAACAAACGAGTGTGGGTTTTTTAGTGTGAAGAAAAAAGTGTATTTTTTAATTAAGGTGATCGATCCTTGTCCACACTGAATGCGTCAACTAAATTATCTAATTGTTAGTAAGTGGTTTCGGACTACTTTAAGTCAGTGATAGAGACAAAGAAAACCTGTCTAGTGGTTCCTAAAAATGCACGTCATTCCTCAGGTTAGCCTATAAATTCCGTTTTCATGAAGGAAACATTCTTAAGTGAGAACAAAACACACTAAGCTGTAACGTGTTCACTTAGGAGCGTACCTCATTAGCATAAAGCTGCTGTTTTTCTGAAGTTTTACTTCTGTTTCCTGTCCAAATGGATTAGTTTAATCTTAATTACCTTACAGACCAGGGTAAAATCCAAAAGCTGAAACAACAGCTCTCAAGTGCTCGGCTATTCGCTTATGAGAAACTTCAGGGTTCTGCATGCTTGAGACAAGCACTTAGAAAGTATGGAAATTACGAAACCTGAATCTGGTCTTTTCCTACCAGCCTGTTTCGGTATGGCAAAGGGGGAAAAAAAAAAATTTCTCATTTAGTCTTTTGCTCTTGGTTCCGTTGCCCGGTACGGTAGGTGACCCCAGATTTTACAGGATTTTCCACTATGCATCTTTTGGGCACCTGCAACCATAGGCTAGAACACGTCATCTTTGTTGCATATATGCCTATATGTTCCATATATTGCATGTACACTGATGTCTGTCAGGCCTGACAGACAGCCTTGTTAAAGCAGATTTAGTGGTTCATAGGGAAATAAACATGATATATTGAACATCTGCTATGTTGGGGTTTTTTTTGTTTTATATATGTTTTGCTTTACTTGTTTGCTGTCAGATGCTTGTTGCAGCCAAGTAGGGTTAATATTTACTATGATAAAAATCCCTCCCCTGGTACAGAGGCAGCCTTTTTTTTTTTTCCTGAGTTGTTTGCTACCTTTATAGTCATGTAGAGCTGTATTTATCAAGTAAACATTTTCTACGCAGCATGATTCAGTTATATAGATTGTTATATATGTAGTCTGGAAAAATGATTTGGAAGACCCTCTTCTTCTCCATGGAAGTCCTGTATTGAGTACAAGTGGAAAAAAATTGCTGAGGTATCCGTAAAGGTATTTTATGAAATATTTTGCTGTGTGTTTTGTTTCTCCTTCCACACTGTTCAGGCGTGGAATCACACAGAACTGATGTTTGGCCTGATACTAGATATTGTATTACAAAAACTGATAGGTGGTAGTTTGATTCATTAAAAGAAAGATTTGTCGAAACATCAAAGAAATGAGTAATAACTTTATTAAGAGTTTTTTCACATACAGAAAATTAGGAAGAATTTACAGAACGCTGCCTGACAACAATAAGTAGTCTGAGTAGGTGAGTGGTTTAGACATTCACGTGAGACGAGTTGTTCTGAAGTCAGTTACTTTATGGTCTCTTCCTCTCATGTTTTTCATGAAAAACCTTGACAGAGCTTAAGTTCTTCCTGATGTGAAACAGGAAACATTTTGCAATAGTGGCATTTTTCACAGGACAGGAAAACTTTGTCACTAACTCTACATGATAAGTTAACAGTTGTTACTGTTTTTTGTTGAAAACTTAGGTTTATTTCTACACAGCAAACCAGTTATATTTTAGATCTCCCATTTGTCTTTCCCCACTTGGATTAATTTCTTGAAGGAGGTAAACATTTGGGAACACTAATTGTTACATTTTCAAGCAACAGAAACTAAATACTGTTTCATTAAAAATTAAAGTTGATGCTATTTTATGACATAGGCGTTAAGATACGCTTCTCCTTACAGTTTGCACACCACACTTTTGCAGTGAAACTTCCATTAGAAATCCCATAACATTTTATAGTTTGGGGGATTTAACTAATAAAATCGTTGCTATCATTTATTTAGTCCACAAATTTTGAATGCCCAGTGGCTACAGCACAGACTTGCATGCACTGAACGCTATATGTAACGTCCTTCCTAGCTCCATTAACTGCCTTTGTGGGGAAAATGGTGTTGCAGGGTCAGTGTAATGAAATCTGTGCCTGTGCCTCAGCTGCTGCCGATTTACTTGCTCCTGTGTTTGCACAGATCTACCAAACTCAGTAGTTTCTGTTAATCTCTGCATGGGTGTCATTGAGGTGCAGCACGTAGTCTGTCCCAGAAAGTCAGGTTTGGGGAAGAGGAGAGAGGGGTGATAGTTTCCCATAGAGTAGGTCCAACACCTGGGGGCAGTAATTGCTTAAACTATCGCATATAGGCTCCCCACTGTTTGCGTGACAGCCATCGGAGATTTATAGCAGATTGGAAACACAGATCATTCTTCAGGGTGATATAAGCTGACCTCCAGTAGATGCTGTAAGTAGCAGATGAATTGTACCCTGGGAGTCTAGTGTAAACAGATAGATAGGAAGTTTACCTGACAGGTCATACGTAGAAATCCGTATTTGGCCAAATGGATCCTTTCTATGTGAGTAGAAGGGAGGAACACTGATATTGAGATAAGTAGAGAAAATGAGATTCTTCCACTTTGTTCGTTTTCTTTTTTAAGATTTTATTGTGAAATATTTCAGGTAAATCCTAAGAATGGTAAAGCAAACACTAGTCAGACAAGAGAAGGAAAATATTAGCTCTGATTGCTTGAACTTTGCCCGAGTTGAAGTTCATGTTATCTATTTAGACATATAAAATTGGAAAACAGTGAAGCCAAAAATACCTAATGTCTTTCACAAGAAATACTGTTTTTTAGTAAGACAGATGTTTGGTAAGTTTCTAGTTTATCTTGGATACACTGAAAAGTGTAAATAGCGTAGCATTAGTTGGTATTCCTCGTGTAATTTTATTAATCATTGTCACAGTATCCCAACATTTAGTAGTACAGCTAAATTTCAGCTGACAAGTCACTGTTAATGAGGAAATTTTGTTGGATATTCCTAGGAATTTGATTTCAGCTGTAGCCTAGTGGACAGTGTAGAGTTGCTTTTCCCATTTACTGTTTAGCATGTTGTAGAAGCAAGTGAGAGGAGGTCTTAAGAGGCTAAAAATGAGATGGATTTTTTTCATTCCACAGTGCATTGCCATCAACAACAAAAAAGAAAGCTCAAAGATCTTGCTAGGCGTTGCTATGGCCAGCAGCCTGTCATCTGAAGTTACCCAGTATTGTCATGGGCGCTTGTTAATTGGGGGGATAGGTTTGCTTCTTACAATGAGCAATTCAAAGAGCTTTATTAATAACTATTGCACAAATATGAACGTGTCACTTTTGCTTCTGGCTTTCATTATTTGTCAATTTATTGAGCTTGTTTTCTCCTCTACCAGGGCCATCAAAGGTGTACGTAGGAAGGCAGTGAGCTCTTAAATAGAACTGTTGAAAAAGGGAGTGGATTGAATCTGTTTTTTTATGTTACCAATTTATATCAGCATGTAGGTAGCCAAGACTTCAAACTCTTAAACCCTTGCTTGCCTTTTTTCCCCCCCCATCTGTTCTTGTTCTTTTTCCCTTTTCCCCCCCACTTAGAATTCAGCAAATTGTGGTTTTCCAGAAGGAAATAATGGCTGTTCTAATTCCAGTTTTCTTCAAATATTAAAAAACTGTTTCTTTTGAGGGGAGTTGTTGATTAAGACCTAAACCCGCATTGCATCTACCTGAAGCTTAAGTGCATGGTGTTAGTTAAATTTTGGGATGCAAAATCTGGTTCGGTGATGGATGAAGTATTTCATACTTGTTTTTGAGATTGTCAGAGATGACTGCACTTTTTTTCTGAAGAGCACTGATGGAATTAAGGAAAATAGTAGTTAGAAAACTTGTCTGGTGGATGTAATAGTATTTTCTAGTTCTATATGACTTAAATATGTTATTGCCTGATAAAATAGAATGATTCAAATAAGTTGTTTGGGGTTTTATCCCATCCCAAAATGAAAAATACTGCCTTTAGCAAAACTGAGCTCTGTTTCTTTTATATACAGAGGATTGTGTTTTGTTTAAAATACCAATTAATATGATTTGTTCTGTCGGAAGTTCAAGAATAATTGACTAATTCATTTTTCTATTTATTTCATAAACATACCTTAAATGACAGTTCCATTTAACACTCTAGAAAGAAATGTCTTTTAAAAACAAAACCAAACAAAAAATAGTATGCAAGACAGCTGGGTTTTTGTTCTTAAAAATGGACTGCCAGGAGAGAACAGTTAAGGTGTGGGATTGTCCCACCAAGAGTGGCAAACCTGCTCTTCTCATGCTGTACTGGGAACCTTTGGTGAGATCTTGTAAATAAATGTGAAATGAGCTTGTATGATTCTTCTTTATTAAAAATGTTTTCAGTTGTTGAAACTTACAGCTAACGTTAGGTCTCTATTGCTGTTACACAATTAAAATTATCTAGTAATTAGGATCATTTAAAAATAACTTCTACATGCCTGACCTGTTCTGTTTGTGACAGGATTCAGCAACTGCTGATTACTCTGTGGTTGAGTTTGGGGATATGATTTGGCTTTTTGCAGGCAATATTAATGTGGGTGGAAATTATTTGGAGGGGTTTATCTCTTCTAGGTAAAGAGTATTGGATTTTTATTATTGCATTAGTCAGGACTGTGTTACAAAGAACGTACAAGTTGGACGGTCATTTGTTTACTGACAGAATTGCTAGAAAGAGGTGGGCTTTGGGCTTTTTTGTTTTTAAAGGAATAGTTAATCTTCAAAGTGAAGAGTAGGTAATTTATTTATTTTCTAGACAATTTGGATAGAAAAGAGAGAAAACATTAAATAATTTTAAAATACTGCCACTGAAGTGATTTGAGAGGTATGTGAAACCCCTGTTATGAGCCAGTGTTGCCTATCACACTTTTCAGCTGGATGTTGGCCTAATTGGTTCCTTGGTGGAGATCCAAGGAGCTACGAAGATCTCTGAAGAGTAAGTGCTCAAACCATGGTTTAAATCACATAAAAGGTGATATCTACATCTATAGTAAGAGTGTCCAGTAGCCTTAAACTTTATATTATGATATGGTCATGCGTATGTGAGCTGAAAACTTTAATGGACAAAATCAAATATTAACTTTAAGATGTGATCAAACATGCAAGACACTTTTATTTATTCGTTTATATTAGCCTACCACAAACTTCTATTTAATTTACAGCATCATTGATTGCTTAACAGAAGATTTTATTTATCTTATTTCTTTAGTTTAAACCATTAGTTTTGAGGCAAAACCTTCCTGCCTATTTTACTGCCTTTTTGGTTACACAAGCAATGATTCATAAATAAATGTTTAACTCCACTAGAGTTAATGCAGTATTTGCACAGGGATTATAACGTATTGTTTGAAAAATTAATACACAGTGGATTATAAACTATTGCTTGAAAAATTTAATACGTATCTCTACTCTGTTCTGGGCATCAGTTTGAAATTGGATAGTGGACGACCTGTTGTAGTCACTACCTCAAAATCTCAACAGGTAGGAAGCATTATTTGCGTTTTTAATTCAGTATTGGAGCATGATTCTGGAATTAAAGTTCCTGTAAATCCAATGTGCCTGTCTGTGCCTGC
The DNA here is from genome assembly GCF_028500815.1 of Rissa tridactyla. Classification (NCBI taxonomy): domain Eukaryota; kingdom Metazoa; phylum Chordata; class Aves; order Charadriiformes; family Laridae; genus Rissa; species Rissa tridactyla. The sequence goes on along the minus strand of NC_071466.1, from coordinate 189,859,102 downwards.
TCAAAGCTCACCCTGGAGAAGAATGGGAGGGGGGAAAGCCCAGAACAACTAACTTACTATCATGGTACTTGCTCAAGGGAAACTGGACCTCAGACGCGTCTTTGAAAATCCCTGCACAATGGTGCCAGTGTCTTAAGAAAACCCTTCGTCTGCAGTTGTTTTGGAGCTTACATTAATGAAAGGGCAGATAAATGGGTATCATATCAAACACAGTATTGACAAGTGGGTCAACAGCAGATGCTGAGACAAGAATATATGAGAAGTGCTGCTGGAGTGTCACTGTATGGTTGGTTACCGTTCAGTCTTTCAGTGATTTCATGGTCTAGGAGCTACTGAATTTGCATCTTCGAATATGGAATTTGTCATGGATTTTCTTCCATTAGTTTGCCCAGCTACATGAACTTTAAGCTTAATTATACATTTTGTGAAGAAATAACTTTTTTGGTTTTTGCTTTGAAGCTGTCTTTTTATGCTTTTCCTGAATGTCTCCTACTCTTAAAACAACCAGAAGTTGTTCCATATTTACCTTTCCTCTGTCATTCATGATCTTGTGGAGGTGTGTCCTTTCCTGCTTTCAACTGCCTTTTTCTGGCCTCTGTTTAGGTGTTCCTCATACAGAAGCTGTGCTCTATCTGTCCCATGTTGCCATGTTCTCTATCTCTAGACCTGCTGCATTGGTAGATGAAAACAAAGCAGAAGTGCATGCAGAATTGACTTGATATAGGATGTGTGACGGAATTACTCTGTGATTAATTTTTCGCTTTTGTTCTGCATGTCGCTCTTAATAGTCTGTATCATTCTGCTTTATTTTCTTGTCAGCTCAGTGCCAAGAAGCTGTTGCTGTCGTAGGCAGCTCTGTTGTAACCCAAAGTTCATGTCTCAGAGTGCTGGTAGTCAGCTCCAGGTCTGTTGCTATATATCTAAATTTAGGATCCCTTATCTGTGGACTCTTTTGACCCTCCTCTGACTTTCAGAGAGAACTGCAAATCTGCCTTGTTCAGAAGGAAACAAGAAGAGTTGCTATGAGAGCAAAATTCAGCGTTAGGAGGCATTGCTACTTTGCTTTAAGAAAGGACTGGCTAGTTAAGAATATCTGCTCTCTGCATGTTTCTTCTTCCTCATCTGTCATATTTCTTAAGTTTTAAAGAAAAATGGTATTTGGAAATAGAATAATTGCTTAAGAATAGACCGAATGAAGTAATGGGCTAAAAGAAGAACAGTGCTAAACTTGGGATTTTGTATTTGTGATGTTTTCCCTCAGTAAGTGTTCAGTCGTTCGCTTTTTTCCTTTGTAATTAGCTGTTCTTCAAACAAAACTTTAGCAACTGCAGGTCATTTGAGCATTTCACAGTTGTCTGGAGCATGCAGTAAGATTCAGAATATGGTGGCAGAGAAACTATGAAATTTTATCTAAATTGCACCAGAATTAATTTGCTTTGAGAATACACTTTGAACTTGGCTAGTGCTTTCTGGCTTGCTGCTGTATGGGTTCTGCACTTCGTTGACACAAGAAATAGAGATTTGTACGAGTCGTGCTTGTTTTGCCCCCTTTGCTGGTAGGACACTGTCTATACCATTTCTTGCTCTCTTTTGTCAGTAGGGTGTGTTCTGTCCTGCATGATTTTTTTCTGCTTAAGGATCTCCTGAAAGCTCTGGAAAAGTGACCCACAGATTTTAGCAGAAACCCCTGTGGGGGCCAGCCTGTGAGTTGGGTGTTTCTCTGCTCTAGCTGTCACTTGGCGACTATGCTAGCACCTTTTCTTATATAGCATATCTCTCTGAACTTGGGTCATTTGGGAAATAATGAGGGATACCAGTCAAATGTAATACTGTATTTTTTTTGTCCAGTCTAGTAACTTTCTCATATATGCTTGTTGAATAGCAAGCAGAATATGTGATTTCTTGCATAGCTTCCCTATTTTGTTAAAACTAAATCATGTCCACTCCCTTCCATCTCAAGTGCCGTCTCACACAAGGGAGTATAAACACCTAGTTTTAAACGTGACTCATTTTGATGATTGTACAAGTGTGCTAGATGATTATTTTTGAAGAGAAAATTGCTGTGACATCCCTAAGCCAAACTTAAATAGGGAGTAACCTGGATGGTTGGTTTGAATCTTCTAAGTACACAACTATCCATACTTGTCCATCATACTCAGTCTTGCTGTAATTGAAGGACAGGTGAGGTGAGGGATTGTTACTGCTTTGCACACATGGAGGGAGAGGGGGATGGAAAAAGTTGCCCCTGGAAGAAATCTGTTAGTTATTTCCTGCTAATTGAAACAAAGCACATCAAAGAAATTGCCCTAAGTGGGTTACAAACAGAAATCTTTTAGTGATATGAGGACAGGTCATGCTGTAGGCTAGTTCCAGGCTTTAGCAGATATTAGTTAGCTTATGCTTGATACAGTTTTTAAACGTTTTTTTGGTAATACAAAGGGTGCTACAAAAACTTTCTGGAACCATGTTGTGTAAATGTGTTAGTTGTCGCAGTCTAAGCTTAGAGTCAAAGCTCTGCTCTTGAAAACTTGTTAGCCGATCGGCTTGTAGGTGCAAAATCAGTAGGTAATTTTTATTCAACAGACTTATATATATTTATACTAGGTGTGTGCACACATTTGTGATGAAGAAACACAAAAGGAATTAGTGAAGATCATACCAGTGAGTATGTATTTTTCTTTCCTAGGGCAGAAATGTCCTTTTAGTAAGGTATACCAAGGGTTTTCTTGCGATAGGAATTGTGGTTAGCCACGACCAGCATTTTGTTTAGCAGTACATTATGTAAAGCAAGCTAGAAGAAGTGGATATTTAGCAGCAAAAGAGGGAAAATCATCATGTTTAATTACTTTGAAGTGCCAGAATTTAACCTGCAAGACTTCTTTTTAGCAAGATGAGGAGCATGGAAATAAATCTGTCCTTGGAGATCAGCAGACGATTTTATCTGTGACTTCCTGACTGTGGTCAGTTTGATTCCCCACCCCCCCACCCCCAGTACTTTTGCCTAGAAGCTAATTCACTGAGACTGGCAAGATTAGGCAGACATCAGTGATGGCGTGAATTCCTTTTCCACTATATCCAAAGAAATCTGTATTCTGGGTTAAACTTTCTTTCTGACATGTAATATCATCCACAGTATTTGCCATGAACATGAATGCTACTAGGAAATCTTTCATTGTTTCATTTCTAAAATGTTTGTCATGTTAATGCTCATGGACAGAAATCTGAAAGCAAAACTTCCCAGGGACTTGAATTTCACAGGACAAACTGAACAAAATCAGTAGACTGAGAATACTGCTAGTTTCTCAAGTATCTGATAGTCCCTTCCTTCTCCAAGACCTCGAATTTGTGTTCGACTAGGGAAAGGGGACCTTGTTTTTGTTATGTGCAGGTAAAGTAATCTCTGGGTTCATTATGTAACGTCTTTTAATTGGAAGATGGGGATTTTGCCATGGAGATAATGAGACACTTTGTATCTAATGTGCAATTTTTTTTGTTGTTGTTTTGTTTAGTGGGAGACTTTGATAAGATCTGGCGTGAGCACTGTGAGGATGAGGAAACTCTGTGTGAATATGCTGTGGCAATGAAAAACCTTGCAGATAATCACTGGGCAAAAACTTGTGAAGGGGAAGGCCGAATTGAATGGTGTTGCAGGTAAATCTTAATGTATTTGAAAGATGCAATTGCCCACTTCTACTCACAGTTACTTGTAAGACAAGTCTTAAGTGTGGGGGTTTTTTGCCGGTTTTAAAGATTTGTTCTATAGCATGTTAATGATTTATTGCTTCCTAAAATAAGTACCTTCTTACTGTTCCAACTTACCAAGAAAATATAGCTTATGAAGTGTTTTGTTATAAGGTGGCCCTTTTTTTAAGTATCTTCATCAAACACTTTTTTTTTTCCCTCGAATACTGAGGCTGTTTGCAAGTAAACCTCTGAAGTCATTTTCTATCGGTTTGTCTGAACCTAAACTGAACGTATACAGTGAGTGTAGCTAAAGTTTCGTTTTCAGGGCTTTGGTTTGATTTGTGCGTATAATTGTGTTTGATCTCTAAATGCAAATCTCTGCTGCTTAATTTTCAAGTCTTAATCTTTAACCTCTGTGAAACTTGTTTTAAATGGATTTTAAATTTTAAAATTCCTGTCATAAGTATCTAATTTTTATTGGGCTGTCCTAATAGTAAAGTTGCGAAGTGAGTTCAGCTAGACTGTTTCAATCCTTGAAGAGCATAAACTCCTAAAAGAGGAGAAATGTTGGTCACTCAGGATTCCTGCATACAGTTGGTATCCAAGGCATACCATGGAACCTGTACAGCTGAATAAAACAAAATACTGTTGAAATCTACCAGGGAAGAGAATTTATCAATGGTCCACCCTTTGGGTATGACTTTAGACAGGCGAAAAGTGACATTGTGTGCCAGTCTGTAGGTTCTGCAGGTGAGTGCCGCGGTGTGATGAGCAAAACACAGCAAAGAAAAGCAGGCATGGTGTCACTAAATTTAAAGTAATTATATGGGTCTTTGAGCCCATTTAAAAAAAAAAAAAAAAAAAAAAAAAAGGAGGGGGGAACAACTGTGAAACAGTTGATCTAGGGTACTTTTTGGTGGCAACTTGAACTGTTCTGTGGCTTCTGGAAATGTAGCAAGTAATAGTAAGCTCATTTGCTTTTTCCCTACAACAGACTCTTAAATACTTGAAAATAATTCCTTTACGTATCAATCTTTTATCCTTTAGCTTAACATCACCCACCCTCCAAAATAGTTAAGTGTTTCTCTATAGATCCTTTTCTGGACATGTTTTGTGTATCTTTATCCTAGTTACAAGTGAGGTGAATCAATTGGAAAGAACTACCCCCTAAAAAGGGACACGGCATTCCCCTGTTCTTGCCAGGGATAAATAAAATGAAGAAATACTGTTGAGGCTGTAGTAAACTTTTGTTATGCTGCTGACCTTGTTTGGTGGGTTTTTCGTGAGTTTTTTTTGCATTGGTGCGGACATTGATTTGTGCTCACTTGTAATCCCCAACTCCCCATTTCTCTTTTATAGGCTTCCTCAGTTGATAGTTGTTTTGTTGTATTGGTGCTATTTATTACTTCTGTGGAAATGCTGATATATGTACTTCTCTTTACTAAATTACATTCTTTTGAATCATATTGAATTCTAATACTGTGATTTCTTGCAGTATCTCCCCTTCCCCCCTCCCCGGCTTGGCATAGTTCACAGATCAGTTAAGAGCAGTACTGGCTGTTCCCAGTGTTCAGGTTATCTGTGAAAATACTAATTGTACTGGACCCAGGACAGACTCCCATAGAATATTGCTTGATATTTTCTTACAATTTGATTGTCAAATAATGTGTGAAACTTTTTTCAACAGAGCGGTATGCACTTACTTGAAAGTAACTTCAGCTAAATGGTATTCCCTTAGCTTGTAGGACAGGATAATGTTCCTTGTGGACAGCTGATGGCCTGTGCATTCAAGTTGTTTGTGTCTCACTTGTTTTCTGTTTGTTTTTCCTACAAGACATTTAAATAAGTGTCCAGTTCGGGCTTTGCAGCATGAACTCGTATTGAGAAGAGAATCCACCTAGCAAGAGACATTAAAATGCTCTGTCTCAGTATAAAGCTTTAGTTAAAGCACGTACCTTTTCAATTTGCAAAGCCAAGGGGTCGGGAGTTTTACATCAGTAGAAAAAGAGGTGTGCTTTTCTCTTTTGTGTGTCTCGGATTAAACCCGGGCCTGGATGGATAGATACCAGAACATATTGGATTGACTGTGTGTGTTCTGCAGTTTTTTGTTCCCTCTCAATGGGCCAAGAGGTGTGCCAGACAGATGGCAGGTCCTATTGCTGCTGCTACCCCTTGTCTCTGGGTGCATAATTGCATACAAGAGAACTTGACTTGCATGAGACTTCTCTGAAAGCTTTTGCTCAGTGCTTTAACTGTGTCACCATGACAGCAGGAAGGTAGCTGATGTATTGGATAAAGTTTAATTTGGGAGTGGAATGCTGAAAATACTTGGGAACCACTGGTGTGTCCCTTCTGAAGAAAGGATAGTCTAGGCTTTTTTGTTTTTCTTTGAAGAAATATCTTTTTCGAGATCTGAAACTGAGAAGCGTTTTTTTCCACTAGTTAAAAGAAGTTCTTTGTGTGTTGTTTTGTTTTTTAAAAACCTTACCTTCATTTTTCTTATATTCTCCTGTAAAGAAGCACCTGATAAAGTAAATCAGAGAATGCAGAATAACCACTAGAGAAGCCATGTGTATGTCTCAGGATTGAGAATAAAAAATTTCTTGCAGGGTTCCCCTTTCGAAAGCCTTTCTATCTATTTAGTTGAAGTCACTGGAAAAATGCTTATTCTGACATTAATTCTTAAACCAGGTGACATAAAACTTATTTTTATTTTACTTCTTCATTATTTCTTGATTTAAACAAGGACACATCCAGACTTTAGAAGCTATAGAGGATGGAAAGCAGTACATGATAGATTGTGCTGATGACCATATGTTGCATTGTATAGCGACAGTTTTACTTATTGTTTCAGTGCAACATTAGACATCTGTTAGCTGGCGGTGGAGCCAGGAGGGGAAGAGGGATTGAAACTTTGTCCCTTCCAGATGTAGTTTAATGATCCCCTGAGTGGTGGTATAAAAAGCCTGCAACACTCAACTGTCCTTCCTTTAACGTTCTTTTTAAATCTTTAGAAAACTGAATACAGTAGCGAATGGTATTTGGAAACTAATATTTTTGTTTCTCTTTCATTTCACTTATTTTACAACACAAAACTTAAACCAAAATGGGGTAAGATGATGTTTACCGTGAATAGTTATCCTAACTCTTGATTTTTTTGCTGGCATAGGTAGGCTGGTGAACCTCTGTATGGACAACAAATGCCAGCCTGTTCTGGTTCTAATTAAAACAAAATAAGATAGACCAGCAGGTTTGCTTCTTTCTGTTGCTTTTGCATCAGTGTTAAGACTTGTGTTGACTTGGCAATTTTTTTTAAATAACAAAAACCAAAATCTGAACTTCTAAATAAAAATTACCATCGTGACAAAGCACTATTTAGATCTGCACCTTTTTAAAGTCTTTTGACTTCCATGAGTAAACTCAAGAAATACGGACTTGGATGAAGTTACTGTTGGGTGAGTGCAGAACTGTTTGGAGAAACTTGCAAAGAACAGATGTTAGAGGTTTATCTTAAATATGTGAATTATTGAGGAGGACTCTGTCAGTGTCTGTCCCTGCATCCATTACTAATCAATATTTTCATTGGCAATCTGCTAGAATAAAGTCTTATTTATTAAATTTGCAAATGAGATCAAACAGAAAAGAATTGTCACTCTGGGAGCAGGATTAAAATTAACAGTGTTGTTAACTATACCAGATATTATCAATTATACAAATACAGTCCAGAGAGTAATTGGTTGTGTCAGTCTTCTGGAAAAGCATTTGGATTCTGTAGCAGGCCACAAGCTGAATATGAAAGAGTCATGTGGTGCTTTTGCAATAAAGGCAAATAACATACTGGAGTGTGTTAATTAGATTGTCCACAAGATACATAAAGTACTTCTCAACTTTATTTAGCATTGCTCTTAGCCAAAACATCACCTCCGCCACTGCACTTTAAAAAAAAACAAAACAAAAACAAACAAACAAAAAAAACCCCCAAAACAAACAGTAGCTTAACTCCAAGAAAGATGAAGAAATGATCAAAAATCTTCTATTTTTTTCCACAAAAGCCTTGTGGGTTTGTTTTTTTTTCTAAAAACTAACTGAAACTCTCTAGTCAAAAGAAGAGAAGCCAGAGTGATCTCTTACAGGATCTTTGAGAATAACACGTCTCTGCTAGACCTGGAAAGCTCATCCTGTTTGGGTCTGGAAGACTGAATGAATGAATGTTTAAAGTCCTTTCAACACTGTTTTGCAGCTTTTCTTGATGAATGTAGTTAGTCGAGCAATTCACTTTCAGGAGAATGGAATTAAGAGGGAGGTGGCATAAACAGGAGGAGTGAAACCATTTAAAATAGAAAAAAGGCATAATGTTTATTGTTCATGTTTGTATGACAGTCTTCATTTTGCTCTTAAATAATACTTTGTTCTGACAAAACTATATCTGTTTGAACACTGGAGCTAATTAGAACAGTGATCATATGGTAACTTTTGGCTATGTTCAAGTTCTTGGAATCCTCCAGTAATGAAGGACACTGCTTCCAGAAGCTGGCTAGGGCTGGAGGGGTGGACACAACACCAGAGAAACATCCGGTTACAGACCTAATTGTGTTTCTCAAAACCCTAGAACTGAGACCAAGTATTAAAAAATAAAATGGAAAAATGTAGAGAAGTTTCTCAACTAGAAGTTTAACAAAATATAACTGTGATAATAACAAGTTATAATACTTTAGGTTGAGAAACCTAGTTGTCTCACTTATAGCTGAATACAGGATTTCCTTAACCTAAAGCTGGGTGTGCATGACAATAGCAAAATACTTTCCATTCCAGATAAACTTTTCTGCTCTTCTAGATATGATTAATGGGTGCAAGGGAAGCTGAGAATTCCCCCTTCCTTGAGTTTTTTTTTTTTGGAGGTTGGCAGGTGGGTGGGTTAAGCCCGTAGAAGAGTTTACTCTTCTGCTTTTTTTTCAGGACAGCAGCTCTGTCAGTTGACACTAATAAACTTATTCCTCAGTGTGTGAGAGGACAGGAAAAACGTTTTACAGACAGAAACCATGATAAGTCCAGAGTTTCCTTCAGCTCTGAAGGGAAGTATGTTATTTCTCTGTACCGTCAGTGAACTTCATCTTCAATATTAGGTTTTGATTAGTAAATACTGCAAGGAACATGAGTCAAGCTCATGTTTTCCTCATTATAAAGCAGAAGGGAAGGGATGGACTGTGTCAGTTCTTAGCCTGTAAAACTGGCTGCTTGAAACCCTGAGCATTGATAACAGCTATCAGAAACTGCTTTTGGCCATGATAAAAGCTGACCACACCAGTTTTAATTTAGTTGTTCATTATTACTTGATGAGAAGAACTACCTACTGATTCTTTCATGGGGTTTTAATTTCATAAGGTGTTTCTTTAGGAATTCCCCCCTCCTTTTTTTGAAATTATATATTCTGTTGAAAAACCTTGGGTTTGGTCGCTGTATTCGAAAATGAAGTTTCTCTTTCATGGCTGGAGCATATTAACAAATGAATATGTATTCATATTGGCTTTTACTAAAACTTCCTATACGTGTCCAGCCTAAATGGCAGAACATGATGGTCAACTTTGAGATGTGAATTATGGAAAACAAGTTTCACTGAGGAAATACCTAGGGTTTGGGGTTTTTTTCTTAAAGCAAAGACATGAACTGGACACCTCACCTGTCTCTCTGCCAGCAGACTTAAACAGTTTAGACCTGAAATGTTTATTTCGCTGTTTGTGTAAACTGTAGCAAATGTTAGCTCACGTAGCATTTACATTGCACAATTCTTCACAAACAAGTATGTTAATTGTAGAGCTATTATTGTTTCATCAAAGACTGAAAGCTTAAATGCCAGTTCAAAATGCAGACATGTCAGTTCTCAGAATTATAAAATAGATTCCTTAGTTTTATTTCTCTTTGTAGATAATTAAGGGATGTTCTGTTCATTCCTTGAGACAATTGTTAAATGTAGTCTTATATAGCTGCATACGCAGAACCACACTGTGATCAATGACAGCTTTTAATGGCTGTGAAGTTAAACATGTGGCTACATCAAGTTGCCATGGGGTAACCTCTGGTTGGCTACTGTGCAGTGACTGCCCAGGTGCTCGCTGTACCCCATGGTAGCTGTGAGATCAGCTTCCACGAGGCGGGTACACATACAGCTCCTCTGTGGCCACAGAAGCCAAAAGGGCAACATGTAGTAATCCTGCCAGAATTACTGTAACTTCAGAAAGGCGTAAAATGGAGGTAACCCTCAGAGGTTATGAAGTGCAGTGTTTCCTGGGGTTTTGTGTTTGGATGGATGGATTTGGTTTTGGGTTTGTTTTTTTTTGGTTTGGTTTGGTTTTGTTTGCCTTCTTGTGGTATTGCACAGGTATGCAGATCAGGATCTGAATGTGAAGAATTTAACCCAGTCTTGGGCCTTCCTGTGGTTCTGGTCCTTCCGTCTACCAGTGAAAACCCAGGAGCAGAAGATGCCTCTCGTCATGGTTGACTCTGATAGTGTCTTATGGGCAGACAAGGAAGATCAGTTAAGAAGAATATAGAATTATAAGAACTCAGTTGACATGATAGGCAAGAGTAGAAGGATGGAAAAAATACTGATTTGTACCAGTACCAAGAATGAGGAAGAAATGGCTTCTCAGTGACAAGAGGAGCTTATACTACACTTTACAAGTAGGTAGTTCTCCAATGCAACAGCTCATTAAGCATTAAGGTGGACAACATACCAGCTTCTAGTGAGTTAAAAGGTTGATAACATCAATAATTGAGAAAAAGCACTACGTTCTTCCAAGGTTGCGAACTTTTTGATGTTCTGACTTAACATGTCAGCATCAATGGCAGTGCAACACTATTTAAACTGCCCTTGATTCTGGATGTCTTGAGAGACAATGAGGAAAAAGACTTAAAAATAAAGAGACTGCAAGATGCTAACAAAGTAGTAAGGTAGCTGAGTTTCATTTTTTCCCCGAGTTTCATTTCTTTGACTAAATGACACACAGAACTAAATAGCTCTAAATTGATCATATGCTTATAAACAAATAAGACACAATAGTATAAAATACATTTTTATTAGCATACCAGCCATAATTCAAGTGTTTTTTCTAGGGTTTTGTTTACTGATGTCTTTAATCTCGTTCCTGCTAAGTTAAGTGACTGGCTCCTTCTACTTTTAACTTTGTCGATTGTAGAATTGTCTTTCCGTACATGCAAGCTCTGATGGATGGAGTTGGGTGTGGTTTCACAGTCTATATATCTGGGAGTATTGTAGCCTGGACTGTTGTTCATGCTTTTGCATGTGATCTTGCTCCATATTGTTAAGAGGTGGATTTTATTTCTTTATTCCACCTGGCATCTCTTTGCTCTGAAAATAGCTTTGATTACTGAGGAACTGGAATTATAAACTTGTTGATTATAAATATCATGTTTACTGAGTTTATTTTTTATATAGCTGTGTTTTCTGCTCTAAGGTTACTGTCTGCATTTTAGACTTTTTATATATAGTACAAGAATGCCTAGGGCCTACCTGAGCAAGTAAAACTTCCTTGTGCTTTGACTTTGTTAGACACAGGTCGGTTTTGATCTTGAGGTCCTATAAGCACGTCAGCACAGAAATGCATCCAGGATAACTTATTCTTTTTCCCTCCCTCATGGCAAGAATTAGTAACCTGGACATAAAGCGTTACTGTAATTACACATTTACTGACTCAAAGTGGTCGTTTCCTACCATCTCAGAGTAAAGCAACTTCTACCTGTACCTGTTTGATTATGTATGTTTCCATTTGAGAAACTCAAGTCCAATGACTTGGTTTTATCCTTCACATCTTATATGGTGGAGAGGCTGGATATAATATCACCAACCCTTAGATAAGCCTGTGTATTCGGAGTCCTTGTCTCTGTGATTTAAATGCAGCATTATGCCAACATGTCCTTTCCTGAATCTGTGACGTGAAGTACTATGTTATCTTGATCCTGCTTTGTATAAGGTGTTATTAAACTACACTTGAATGTATGTTTTCTGAAACCTTTCCTTCAAACCTCTGCAGCTTTATTAGAGGAAAATTGAATTTCAAGAAAGCATCATAAAAATGGGTTGTTATGAGAATATCATTCAAACAAGTACTATATCTGTTAAACTTTCCATGCAAGTACTTGGTTGGCACATCTAATTAAAAATACTGCTTTGTTCAGGGTGAGTCAGGCTTTTTAATTTCACAGCAACAAATTGTTTCCAATTTTAGTTCTATTTTGTGGACAAAATTCAGTTATTCTTGAACATAATGCTTGCTTCTCATACACTAGTGCTGACTACTGGTATGCAGATGTAATTTAACATTTTTGATAACATTCATTCCTTTAAACTGGTATACGTTTCTGTTCTAGTGTGATCAGTTTATTTTTTTCTGGTTTCTGTTAGCAAAATAAGTATGGGGAAAAAATTGAAAGCTAAAATAAGTCTTTCACAATAATACAGCTACTGTAGATATCTGTTACTTAAAAACAAAAAACATCCCAGGCAAACTCAGTTAAAGTTAAAAACTGGCATAAGTTAGCCCAGAAGCCTGGATTATGTTTCTTTTCCCCAACATTATGTGCCTTGCAAGACACAGATGTTTCAAAAGCCCCTGCATTTATGAGTAGCTAGTTATAACTCTTTGCACCTTAGTGGAGAACTGTGGTACTCAGGTGACAGCCGAAGTCTATGCTCTGGTGATGTTCTGCCACGACTTCTGCTATCTTCCTCTAAAAGTCTATCCAGATAAAACTATTTTGAATCTTTTACTCAACTGCGATTTACGGCCCAATTTCTGGAAATAAAACACCAATTGACTTCAAGTGTGTCTTTACGTGTATTGCATCTTTCCTAAAGCTGATTTACCAAAGTTGCAGTAAAAGCCAGATTTGTTTAAAAGCTGACATGACTTGTATCTCTTAAACCTCTGTCGTGTGTCTTATCTATAGTAATGACCAAAAAATAGCACTCTCTTTTTCTGGGAAATTTTTTTTTTATCTTTTCAGTGTATGCCGAGAATATTTTCAGAACGGTGGGAAAAGAAAAGCACTTGAGAAAGATGAAAAAAGGGCACTTCTTGATTCTAAGACCACTCCAGCTTTAAATGTTCCCCAGGCTCCCAAGATTGAAGATCCTTTGCCAAACTTTGGCTTGACAAATCATGAAGCTATAACAGAAGAGTAAGTGTTACTTGTTTTCCAGACTTTTTCCCCCACTCTGTGTGTGATAAGACTTACCTGGACGTTTTTTTGCCTGGAACATACTAGATCAGTTAGATGTATTTTTAAGAGTTAAGAAGGGGCATTTTCATGTGAATATATACATTTCAAGAAATATTTATGTTGTATATTTTGGTGTATGCCTTAAAAAAATTGTTTGCGAATGCTCTAACACTTTAATGAAGATGACTAAGCTGTCAGTTTCACTTTTGTATGTCATTGGTGTGCAATGCAATTTATATTAAACCTTGAGGTGAAATAAGGGAGACGTTAATTAAGTTAGAATCTAATGGTTGTTCAGCATTGTTGAAAAGTCAATTGCTTATGTAAGTACTAAGTGCCAAATGTAAATATCAGAGTACTTAAAACTTTCTCTTCATAAATAATTGCAGAGAAACTCTTGATTCCAATTATACACTTCAAAAGCAATTTTGAATTATAACCCTTAATTTTACATGTGCTAGCTTTCTGATGACAGGCTCTGCAGAAGTTGTAGTATCCTTGAGGTATTTTCCTAACAACAGTTTTAATTTTGGTTTTGACCTTCACTCAAGTAAGAATTTTATTTTTGGCATTCAGGAGTAGCTTTACTGTTTCAGTTACGATCCCACCCTCCTTTTTTTCTTAAATAACGTGGGTCATGTTTGTGGCTATTCCATGTGTTGGAAAGAATTTAATATTTTTGCAAGTATAAGGAATAATGAATGCATAAGCATATTATCCTTAAGTGTTACACTTATGACTTGCTTCACATTCTTCATAGACCAATTCTTACAACTATCTGCAATGGTGTTTCTTCTGTTGAAGAGATTTTTCTCATTATTGTAGCACCTCATCTGTGATCAGAACTTCCTTTAAGTTATAATATTAGGAAAGGAATGAGCATGTTACTAATGTCATTAGCAGATGTGTCTGTCCTTATGAGCTGGTGTCTTTTGTGGTTTCTCATGTTTGTAAAGTAACTTGCAAAAGGCATAAAGATCCCAAATGCTTATGTAGTTGAATAGTTACATGCAGAACAAAAACACTTACCCTGTTGTTGTCCTATTATGACAAGACAACAGATGCTTCCAAAATGGAAGTAGTGGCTTCTTATAAACTGACTTTCCCCACAGACTTCTCTTTTTAGTGCTCATTTTGCTAAGTCAGCCTCAAACTGAATACCTGGTTTTAATGAGGACTGCCAGGCACTTTTGCACAAAGGGCTGATGAGATACTAATACCTTATAACATCTCAATAATTCTGGCATTTGTTAACACATGGTTTTAGCATTACTATAAATAGCAGTTTGTTGGTACTTGTTTGATTCAATCAATAGGTTTGATGATCATACACTACTTAAAGTTGATTTGCCTTCCAGTGGGAGGCCTTGTTGTGGTAAAGCACTAGCTCTCTCTGCGTTTATGAGACAGCATTAGCTCTCCATCTTCGTACTTTGTACAGTTTATAATGGCCATTGCAGAGCTAACTTCACATGAGTTTCTTCTTGCTACCAGTAGTCTGTAGCCTTACCTTTTGTTCTGACTAGTGTGTATAGAAAGTAGCTAACAGAGAAGTCTTCATTAAATAAATTTAAAAGTATTTGTTAATATAGTGAGTGATGATGATTTTTATCTTCATTCTCAAAACTCTAAAAATACATACATCCACAAACCTGGCAAAGGCAAGATTCGTAATATTTAGCTGAGTAAGCAACAAATGATGGTAAGGTTTTTAGTAGCTGTACAGACCTTAAAGCAACAGTGCATAACTGTTCTAAGTTACTACCCAGAGAAATCAAAATTCAATTTCTTCCTCTATGCCCTATAGAAGAAATTACAGAGTTTATCAGAATGAAAATGGATTGTGTATTACACAAAGCATACTTTCCTCCTGAAATGCTTTTCTACCATGTCTTCACTGATCAATTAGTGAATTCTGAATCTTGGTGAGGTCTTGGTACAAGGAGTATGGGAGGAACCTCCCCATACACACACTCTTCTTCAAATACTGTCACTCAATTCTGGTCAGGTAACACTACAAATAAGAGTTGTGGGGTTGTCTATAGGAATGGCTAAGCCTATGACTTTTTGTTTTACTCTGGTTAAGTGTAAAGACAATAACTTTGTTCTTCCCATATGTAATCCCCTCTCAAGTAGTATTAAAAAGAGGCTGCTTACATAGG
Source organism: Rissa tridactyla (assembly GCF_028500815.1). Classification (NCBI taxonomy): domain Eukaryota; kingdom Metazoa; phylum Chordata; class Aves; order Charadriiformes; family Laridae; genus Rissa; species Rissa tridactyla. The sequence continues at coordinate 189,844,019 of NC_071466.1, read as the reverse complement.
AACTCTTTCTGAGCTTACCTTTACTGGCAAGCCATTGTGGAGAGACTGTACTTTGCTTGGTAAGGAGCAGAGCTAGCTCAGGAATAAAAAGGTAGTACAGGTAGTAAAAAAGATGCTGGGAGATGTAGAGACAAATAGGAGGCACTCAGCCAGCTCTTAAACGTGATGGTAGGAAACATCATAGGAACCAGAAGGGCTAAGTTTACTGCAACTCAGGAAATCACTCAGCTACTTTGAACCCATTTTCAGTTGCTCATGTTGCTCGCCTCTTTGCCATATTAAAATTGGTGAGTCTCACAGAAATAACTAATGTGAACAGTCCTTTTTTAGTTTCATCTGTATGAAAAATAATGTATTGTCCACAGTAGTTCCTTCCATCCCAGGACAAGTTCTTATGTCTCTAACATTAAAACTGCACCTATTGTGAACCTGGACATGAAAATGGCTCAGTCTTGCAAGATAAAAGCAGCCGTTATCTGCTATTTAGCAGCTCCTCCCTTCAATAAATCAGTCCTCTCTTTGTTCTCTTTTTGAGTTGTTTCTCTTCTTTTTCTGTCAAATTAAGCAGTCTTGCTTTTTATCCTTAATGGTGAAAATCACAGCGTTTTTGGTATGAATTCTTCCCACATGTTGGTTTGCTTCTTAAGGTTCAACCTATCATTCCTTCTTTGATATAGCTCAGCAAGCTAGACCTTCCTAGTGGATATCTTTATGCACGGATAGTATGAAAGATTTGAGGCATACTAGTGTTGCCACTCAGAACCAGATACATAGCTTTGTTCTTCTCTTCTGACAACAGTATAAGGCTTCTGAATTTTTTTTTCCACCTCCCATCCTTGATAAATAATAAGAGTAATTGAAAACTGTAAACTAGGAGATCAGCACTTGAAGTGATTAATTTCAGAGATAAAGTGACTTTCCTTATGGTCGTATAACTGTGCTGTATTTCTATCTGCTTCCAAGAGAAAATGTCGCTTATCCGCACAACACCTAGTTGAATAATAGGTGCATTTTTAAGGGGGTATTAATCAAGAGCTGCAGTCCATTTAATAAAGTTCTTGGAATAAACAAGTGTGGGATACATTTAAAATGCACTGATTTCCCAGGTTATGTACACTTCTTTACCAGTTCCTGATGTTAAACTATTTGCATTTTGTTTTTCTACCTGCACACTAATTCACTGCAGAACTGCGAATTCAAGATGTGCTTGGAGATTACCTGCAGTGGCAGAGTATTTCCGTTGCTTTTAATGTTGCCTTGACTGAATATCATTAGGAAACAGGGGACTGAAGGTTGATTAGCAATGAATTCCACAAGACTACAATTGTTAACAAAGTCATAGGCTTGCTGGATCAGCAATCGTCACAGTTATATTCTCACTGAGGAACGTGACTTAAGAGTTCCAGTGCTGAAAAAGTAGGCATCTGAACCAGTGGTCTTCAGACCATCTGAATTAGTGGTCTGTGCTCTCTGTATATGTTCAGTGACTGAATCTAAGTGCTTCTGAAGAGCTTCAAAATTATTTCAAGCACCTAACTAGGATCCTGTTCCTACTGATAACCGGCAGCCTGAGAATTGCTACTAAGAGATTCATTGCACCTGTGTTCTGAGAGGCAGCAAAACCTGACAAGCAACAGGAAGTCAAGACACAAGTGAGCATCTGAATCTCTGCTACTTCTAAGGTTTCAAAGTACATTTGCATTGAATTTAGACTACAAGGCTTCTTGGATGTGACACACAGTTACCAGAGTGAATTTGCCCTGTATCATATGCCTTAGATATGTTGTCCATTAGTGTAGAAGAGAGTTTCTGGGTTCTGCTCAGCGTGGAATCCAGAGTTGTAGCTTTCCGGAAGTGTGCCCCAATGCTGTAGTAGTCTGAAGTTGTGTCCCCCTTCACCCAGTCAAAAAAATGCTGCAGCCAAGAATGCAGGTTTTGTAAGAGAGGAAGACAGAATACATCACAGTGATTTTTCACTCTACCGTAAGTGAAGTGGGCTCTCCCGGAGATTAGAGGGCTTTGCGTTGTGCTGCTTAATTTTAATCTGTACGAGTATCTCATCAAACACTTTAAATGGAAAATGTTAAGATCTCTAGAGGCTGTCATTCTTCTTTATGGGAAATTTTATCTGCATTATATAGTCATGTTCCTTCTTGTGTTTCCTGTGGTCCCATGTGTCTTCTGTTCTTTTGCTGTTACCATTGGACTCTTATGTAGAATGCAAGCATATCTACAGACATACATTTTTGTGTTTGAATGAGAGAGGCTGCCATTAGTGTCTCCATTTGCTAGACAAGGATATGTGCTGGTCTGAGAAATCTCATACTAGCCTTATGTGGAAAAAGACACTACTTCAGCCCATGTTTGTGATTTATGGCCACTCGGATCTGAATGGTCACTCTGCAGTATTCAGATTCCTGTTGTACAGATTACATTGGGATTGGCATCCAAGCTGGGAAAAAATTGTTGCTATCGTCTTCATTCTGAAATCTCACTTGCTCCTGGCTGACTTAGAGTAGCCTGGTAACGTGTACACTTAAAGATAATTGTCGCACTATTTGCATTGGTGTGATGCTGGTATCAGGACAGAAGTATCCCCTGATTATCTTCTATTCCATGTAGAAGCAAAATCCTTAAACTTGGCATTATTATTCTGCCAAATGCAACAAGAAATCTTTTCTCGCTTCTCCAGCGTCCTGTCTGTGGTAGATCACTGGGAGTCTAGGAGGAACACAGGAAACCCAGATCTCTTGATTGCTGCTTAAAGTTTTTAATTTTTTTCCTGCAGTATTCATTACTGCTTTGTTGTTGCTATGAGTACAACCATGGCTTTGTTGGACTCTGTTGACCCTGCAGATAAATCTGAAAATTTTTGCAGTTACCTGTCTCTCTAGGGCTGAATCTTTCCCAGAAACATGACAAACGTTATTTTGGAGATGCCAATTAGAATTCACTACAGAAACTTCAGCAAAAAGCAACATTTGCTTGCTGGAAAGTTACCATTCTCCACCCTGAGAATTCCCTGTGGAAGCAGTGAGTTTGCCTTTGTTTGCCTCTATTAATGGATTTTGGATATTCTAAGATCTTACAAATCACGATGGAAATTTTTAGATGCAGCCCTGTAAATGATCCAATAGAAAGAGTTCAAACTGTTGGGTGCTAGTGGTGCTGTATATTTTCTTTTTTTCTTTTTCTTTTTTTTTTTTTGATACGCGGATGCACTCATTAAGTTGGGCTTTAAAGAACAGGCTGGTGTAAGGTCTGTACTAGCGGACTTGAACAGAATTGTTTAACTCCAGCATTTACTGGTCTATTGCAATTGCAAAGAAAAAATAAACAGCAAGGGCCTCCAAATTCAAAATGCACGGAAAATAAAACAAACTGAAGAACAATGCCTTTGACTGTAGGGTGTATTCAACAGCTGATTGCTTTATATTAGTGGTCACTGAGTGCAACATTCAAATTCTAATTGTTTTAAGAAGGACAGTGTACCAGGTTAGACAAACTAAGTGCCAGGATGAGGCAAAACCTTTAAATGACGACAAGATAGCTGACTGCCAGTACTGTCGTACAGGTGTGTTGATCTTATCTGATGCTGCATGATATATACTGGTAACTACCTTAGTCATGAAGAAAATGCCTATGGTTGCAAACTTGAAGACCACAAATGTTCCTCTAGGCATTGGTCAAAGAGACTGTCCTTTGGAAGATGAGTGCTTTCAGAGGCAAGTCAGCGGTCATTATCCTCAAAAGATGTCAGGCATCTTTTTTCTTTTCTTTTTTAAACTATATATTTAACTTAAAGGAAAGAGCAACAATGTCTTTATCTTCATAAAGGCATTTCAGGTTGGTTTTGCAGTTGGTTACAGGTGATGTCAGAGCTTCCCAAGAAAAGGCAAATCTCATCTGCCAGCCTCTAGCGTATCTTCTGCTTTGCTATAGTGGGAGCTTCTACCAGACAGTACGAGAGTGTCCTCTCTTCATTTCTTCAGTCTGATATTTTATTTCTGATCTCCTGTTCTTCCAGGGTTTTTTTTACCCTAGGAAATTTTGGAATCTGTTTGAGATGATGATGTGCCAGTTACTCAGTGTGCTGGGTTTGGTGGTGGTGGGGGTTTTTTTGTTTGTTTCTTTGTTTGTTTTTTCATTTTCCATGATATTTTGGAAGGGTCTGTGTGCATCTCTGCAGCATTCTGGTAATGTATCAGAGTGTCCTCAGCAGTCTGTCAACCTCCTTCTGTCAGTCCAAGCAGTAACTCCTGATTTCTCAATCCCCCCGCCTTCTTTCTTAAAAATTCACCTTTTGTTGTTTGGTAGCATAGCTAAGCATTTAGCATTACAGCCATCAGTCCTCTTATCTATAATTTCACCTTGAATAGGAGGGTCATCACACAGTGGCAGATAAGGAGGTAGTTTGTGTGTTTGGTTTTTTTTGTTTTTTTTTTTTTTTTTGCTTAGTAAAACGTTCTTCAGAATTCTTAAGGGATAAATCTTCATTTTTGAGTACTTCAGAATTAGTCTGATTAGGACTCTCTTTCTTAAACTAGATGGCTATTTTTGACTATTTCTCATTAAAAAGCTTTTGGATATTCCAAAAGAAAACTGATGGCATGGCATGCAATAGACTTTTTGTTCCCAAGTAGTTTTGAGGGAATACTTCAATTCATTCAGATGTTTAGAATAACTTCCCTACAACTTTGCATGGACTCATCTAACTCTTTCACAGCATCCATTGAAAATAGAATTGGAGTGAACTTCCAGCATTTTAAAAAATATTAGCTAACATAAAGCAAATAAAATATTTTAAAAATTTTGCAGAGAATAACTAAATGCTTTCATTTCTTTGATATTTTTTGTTTACCTTGAAAAAACATTATGTATTCTCTTGTCTTTATTAAACCAATTATGGCACTTGACTTCAGATGCCCTTTAAAATTGGACTGACAAGGGGGTAGGTCACAGAGTGTTGCCAGTTTCCCTTTTAAACTCCTGAAATTTTAACTTTGGTGACTTGGGTGACTTCAACACCAATAAATACCTCAAAAAGGTAAGTGGGAAACACAAAGCAGTAGAGAAAACCTGTCTAGTGGGCACACAAGTTGCCATTTTAGTTTCTTACTACAAGTTCACAAGTTAATAGTATAACAGCTGCTCTGAACATAAACTCTTCCGCTTGAGGACCATCCGCTTTACTGATAGAGCTTGGTCCTTTAGGTATCTCAGCAATTCAAGTATAGCATTCATTTCTATTAGTCACTACTGTGGTGTTCTGTGAGAATTTTTTTGCATTAGTTATCTGAAATTGTAATTCAGAATATAGCTTCAAAAAAACATTTGATAAAGCTGAATTTTTGCTGCTTCTTAGATTGCTCCACTCCTTGGGGAAGATCCGATTACTTGATGTTGGTAGCTGCTTTAATCCATTTCTGAAGTTTGAAGAATTTCTGACAGTTGGCATAGATATTGTTCCAGCTGTTGAGGTATGTAATGTTTTCTGAATTTAATATAATTTGATTCTCAAATATTTTAGAATGCTTCAAAATGACGTTAAAAAAAAGAAGTATGTTTAATACTGAAGTATGTATCCTAAATATCTGTGCTTAAATAGGAACTGTGCCCCTCCTACAAGATCCTTTCCCATGAACAGGCTCTAAAGGGTAGTTGTGTTGTTTTAAAAATCAAATTGTTTTCAGCAGTTCTGCCTTTATAATGTAGTTGTAAATCTTCAAATTGGAAGGTTTTAGTAGCCATCTTTTAATGGCATTTCAGATGAGTCTTTGCATCTTAAAAGGCGTAAGTAAAAATTGAGTGGGCTTATGATTAGGCATGAACCTCATAGAAGCTGCGTTCACTGACAGAAGGAAATGATCAGTGACTGTACTTGGGGAGGTTTTTTGGGGAGTTTTAGTAACCGGAAGTGCACTGTAATGGGGCTTTTCAGTTTTTTGCTAGAATTATTATTGAACTGCAACCCTAGGGACAAATTTATCAGCACTTGTGGGGTAAATTGCTTCATTTTCTCTAGGTAGTAAGGTCCTCAAATGCACTAATTCAGCTGTAAGCATATGTTCTTTCTGTCGTTTGCTTTTGACTCAACTTTTGTCAGTCCTAATAGTTTATCAACAAAGCAAAATAACAAAGTGGAATGAAAATGAAAAGATACAGAAACAATGCCTTTCTGACAGAAAAGCCTTTGACCATACACATCTTGACCACTTACAGTTTAAAATCATGCTCTATTAAACTCAGTGGCCTAAGGTAACCCTCTATAGAAGTGAGAGGTGAGAAGTGTACAAGTACAATATTACAGTTAACTTGAAACTAATGTTCTTATTTGCTACGGTGTGGTTTACATGCTAAATGCATGGTATTTTGTTGTGGTCACCCGGTTTATTCCATTAACACCTACTTTATATTTTTGCATATATGCTTAGAGGTGATGAAAGATATTATTGAAAAAAAACCTGAGTCTGATAAATGGCTTTAAAAATCAATTCAGTGTTAGTTTTATCTAAAACACAGAGAAACTTTGAGTGGACTCCATCTTGCCTAATTTGAAGAATAGGCATCAGTTGCCCAAACACGATTGCCTTCCACTGCTTAAGAGGCTGTAGGACATCTGCATAGGGCTGCTGGGCATGGCACAGGATCTAAACGAGACGCATGCCACTGAAGTGGCAGGCTATGGCATCTAAAATGATACTACATGGCAAGTAAATTTCTAGCTAACACACATAGATCATGGGTGTCTACATCTGAGGTTCTATGTTCCAATTACAGTCAGTGGAGATCTATTAAAAATAGTCAGTGAAACCTAAATGTCAGCTGTGAGGTGAACTGTGTTTTAACCTCGGGGGCTGTATTAATTAGTTCTTCAGTGACTATAATGGGAGCCTAGGCACCCGAAGTTACACAAGCTGAATCTAACAATTAAATTTTGGGTATGCATAGTTGATATCTAGTCTATCCTGCTGTTTTCATAAGAAAATTACTTGTGTTCTCATGAAAATCAAATGTACAGTGACCAAAGCCATTATTGGAAGAGTCCCAGAAGGGTTGCTTCTGTGGATGTAATGGAGGAATGTGAGTAATCCAGGCCAGACAACAGGAGAGGGGGTAGTCAGGTAGCTGCAATTTCTGTGCACTAACCAGTTCTTCAGGTTATCTCCCAGTACAAGGGAATGATAAGATAATTGATTTGTTGTCATCTGACATAGTACCATAGCTTGATGATAGGAACTCCCCGGAGTGCTACTGTGCAGAGCAATGTAGTTACTGTGAGGCCTCTCTCGGGCTCACCAGCTTCTCTTACTTTCATTCTTTTGGATACTTTGGTGTGTTTAGGGCACCTTGAAACCTCGCTAGCAAGCGTTCTTGAAGTGACATGGAGTAAGTTTGTACACTCAAATGCATCTGCTAAAATAAGCATAGGCCCACCTCCAAGCTATAAATAATAAGCCCTGATGTATTCAAGATGACTCTGCTTTGAGCTGCATCAGCACCATAACCTCCCAAATAAATTTATCTTTAGGCTAGCTGTTGCCTAGTCTGATTTAAGATTTCAGAATAACAGCCAGAGGGTTCTTATGGTAGTTAATGTTGTTTTCTGACCTGAAAAATTGATCTGATAACTTAGTGGTAGAAGCTGAAAATAGAAGAACTGGTAAAAACTTCTGATTTAGCAGATCTTTCAGGTAAGATACCAAAATACTTTTTGAAACACATTGAAGCACAGAAGCTTCTTAAGGAGTCGGTTTCTTGAATAGTGTTAAATAGAGGGTTAAATAATTCATTCTTTAATAAAAATAGATTATTCCACCTTCTGGATATAGACTAAGTTGTTGAGTAAAATACTTCAGCTAATTTAGGAATTGGAAGGATATAACTGTGGAAAAACTAGGAGAGGAGCTGAAATGTTAGTTACATAATAACAGAATTAATGTCTTCAGAATGTTTAGAATTGCTTTCATAAAGAAAGAATGTAAACTGTAGAGATACAAATATGGAAATATATTTCCATTAAAAGATTTTGTGTTTTGAGGCGGGGGCGAGAGAGGGGGAACTGCATCAAGAGAAAAATTAGCATTCTCTTTAGCTAGGCATTGTTTACTCATTTTCAGTGTCCTGGTGTAAGGTACACTGAGGGAAACATTCAGTATTAAAGAAACATGCTGGAAAGACATGGACCTGTTGGAGTGGCTCCAGAGGAGGGCCACAGAAATGATCAGAAGGATGGAGCACCTCTCCTGTGAGGACAGGCTGCGAGAGTGGGGGTTGTTCAGCCTGGGGAAGAGAAGGCTCTGTGGACATCTTATTGCGGTCTTTCAGTACTTAAAGGGGGCCTACAGGAAAGACGGGGACAGACTTTTTAGCAGGGCCTGTTGTGATAGGACAGGGGGTAATGGCTTTAAATGAAAAGAGGGAAGATAAAAGGAAGAAATTTTCTACAATGAGGGTGGTGAAACACCAGAACAGGTTGCTCAGAGAGGTGGTAGATGGAAATATCCCTGGAAACATTCAAGATCAGGTTGAACGGGGCTCTGAGAAACCTGATCTAGTTGAAGATGTCCCTGCTTATTCAGGGAGGTTGGACTTGATGACCTTTAAAGGTCCCTTCCAACCCAAACTATTGTATGATTCTATGAAACTAGGAAGAGGGAAACTGAGACTGGGATAAGCAGAACAGGTTTCTTCTTGCTGACCCTTTCTTCAGATCATTCTGCTTATAACACAGACATTCCAGAGTATAATTAGCACTGGTTATTTTCTTAGAGGAGTTTAATTTGTCTACGTAACAAAAAAATAAATTAAAGAATTGGAATGAAGGGAGAATCTCCACTTTGGGAAAATCCAAATACAATTACGTACTGCTGGGAAACATGCTAAATATGCAGATGTTGTATCGGAGCAAATACAGTCTGAGACCAAAAAAAAATGGAAACGGGGCTGGAAAGTACTGGAATCAAAAATTAGAATATACAAGTACGATTGTGTTATCAAATGTCAGTGGATGCACTAAAATATAACTGCTGTTTCAGTGTCTAGAAGTACTTTAGCATCAGTTCAGACTTGTATGTATAGAGTTTAGTAGCAGTCTCCACTTTAGCGGGATTTTTGTCTTAAAACTGTCTGCAGAGTTCAGATTCCACTTGAAACATAGTTTAGTCCTGAAATTGTCTTTAATGTTATTTGTACATAGCTGCTTTATGAGTATTTTTACACTACTGAGAAATGCATGCAGTCTAAATTGCGTTTTCAACTGTGTATGTATAAACTTTGACCTAAGTCTTGCTTCTGAGTAAAGTTAGCATCTTACTATGAATAATTATTCTTCAAAGCAGTTCTTTCTTTTAAAACATATTAGAGGATATCATGAAATTACTACTGTTAATTTCCTGTTCTAAATATTACAAGGAAGTAGAATATAGCCCTGCAGGTATAATGGTTGCAATTAAAATTTCTTGATTATAGCCACATAATACAAATCTCTTTCTTGGTTTTTGGTGTTTTTTCACTTACTGGAGGCCAAGACTAAAGCTACATCACAGATTTTTTTGAACATTGATTATTTTATCTCATTTATTGCATACTCTCAAAAGAGAATGTGATTTTTGCATATCAGTTGCGTTATGAATACCTTTACAATAGTGTTCTAGTGATCTCTTTTTTGAATATTGCTTTATAAAACATACTACAAATATTTTTGCGGTATGGAAAAGCAACAGATCTAACTCCACTTTTCAGATGCACTCCACAGAATGTTTTGTGTCTGCTTTCATGTTCACTTACCTGTTTAGAGTGTCTGTTGTTCACTGCATGTTCTCTAGGCATTAATAACAATTGTTGCTGTCATGTCAAAACCTTCTATCTTAATACCTTTTTTATGAAAGAAGTCAGTCCCAGGTTTTTATTAATATAAAGTGCCAAAACTTAAATGTAGTGAATAGTGTACTGTTACTCTTATTTTTGAATGCTCTGTGATTAAGGATGTTAAGAACTTATTCTTCTGTATGTTGTATTGTGGTGTCATTTCCCATCTTTGACAGCTTGAGTGCATAAATGATCAACAGATGAATTTACAGCCCTTAGCTTACTTTGACAACTGCCCAAATGTGTACCACCACACTTTGCATTCACTGCAAGGTTAAAACATGGACCTGCATCACTGCTGCAGAGCAGTTTGTGTACTGTAACTTTCCAATGTATACTGCCTTGTCGTAGCTTCTTTGTTTCTGTACCAATAAAGAATGACACTTTTTTTCCAAGTGACTAAACTACTAAGTTTCTTGGATTCTTTTCAGAGAACTGGTGGAAACACTGAGGTATCAAATTTATTTTCTAATTATGTATTTCAAGTTTATAAAAACCTATAAAAGGCTTCCAGCATCTGGAGAAACAAAAGCAATGTAGGCTTATCTGAGTTCTTCTTAAATCATCTGTGAGATAATTGATATATACTTTGTTTCTATTTGGGCTAAATTTCTATTTTTATTTTTTTAATTAACAATCCTCAACTGTCAAATCTCTAGTAAATTACTGCACATCTAAAATGTTGCTTTGTAATTGTGAAAGCTAGCAATATGCATTAAATTGTTATTTTTAGATTGTTTGATTTAGTAGCAAGAGGAATGTTCAGCAGGTTTGACATCTCAAGGAAATGGAGAGGTCATCATTGATCTTCAGTGGGATTGGATTGTATTTGCTCCTTAAACTAACCTTGGTGTTTGTTTGGTTTTCTGTTTTTCTTATTCTGCCAGAGCGTATACAAATGTGACTTCTTAAATCTTCAAATTCAGCAACCTCTTCAACTGGCACAAGATGCTATAGATGCCTTTCTTAAGCAACTGAAAAACCCCATTGATTCTCTGCCTGGAGAACTGTTCCATGTCGTCGTTTTCTCACTCCTCCTTTCTTACTTTCCATCACCCTATCAACGATGGATATGCTGCAAGAAGGCACATGAACTTCTCGTATTAAATGGCTTATTGCTTGTAATAACTCCTGATTCATCTCATCAGAATCGCCGGGCTATGATGATGAAGAGCTGGAAAATTGCCATCGAGTCCTTGGGTTTTAAACGCTTCAAGTATTCCAAGTTCTCTCACATGCACCTGATGGCATTTAGGAAGACTTCCCTGCAAACAACAAGTGACTTGGTTAGCAGGAACTACCCAGGAATGTTGTATATCCCCCAGGATTTCAACAGTATAGAGGATGAGGAGTATTCCAGCACTTCCTGCTATGTTCGATCAGATACCGAAGATGAACAGCTAGCTTATGGTTTTATGGAGCTACCTGATGCTCCTTATGACTCAGACTCTGGAGAAAGCCAGTCTAGTTCAATTCCTTTCTATGAGCTAGAAGATCCTATATTGCTTCTAAGTTAATGTAGTCGTTGAAATGCCCTTGCAGTCAAACCTCTTGCTTAACTAATTTTGCTATACTAACATGGGCTCAACACACAAAAATGGTTTGCATAAAGAAAATGCAAAGGTTTACAGAGTTTGCTATTTTTTTCTACTTTTGAATTTTAAAATTTATTCTTGTATGAAAGTGAAAAAAATACAAGTTTTATGCAAATGACTCATGTCATAGCATAAATTGCTGTTACTTTCTTTAGATTTGTATCACTAATTTTTTTTCCAGAAAGGTACCATTCTTTTCTTTAGTGCTGTGAAGTGTGAATTCTATTTAATTTGCTAAATGTTGTTTCAATATTTTAACTCAATGTGGTTGAGCTTAAGGCACTGGAGTTGGTGGGCTTCTGAGAAGTATATGTAGGAAGAAATAATTTGCACTTTAATTAAATGTGCAGATAGGTTAAGACACTTGGTTACGCATGTCCCTTCTTAATTATGGAACAAAACTTTTTTCCAAAATTTGTTTCACTCCGGTTAAACCTGGGCTGGAGAAACTATAATGCTTGCACATTTGATTTTATGTTTATTGCAGCCCTCTTGAGACACCACCAAAACGAGATAACACCACAACACTGGAATATACTCATCCATAGTTATACATACTGTAATTTCATTGCATAAATAGTAGTTAGACATGAGATTTCTGAAAATGTTATCCCCCCCCAGAGGAGTACGGTACGTCTAGTCAATTATGTTTCACTTCAAAGCTGGAACATGGTTTTGCAATTTTATGAGTGTACAAGCACTAACACATATCAGTATTTCCCCAATGATGGTGTTCTGTATTCTCTTCAAACTGTGTTTTTTGGGGGACAGGGCGGGGTTTGTCATGTTTTAAAGTAAATTATTTATGCATTTTAAAAACAAACAACTCTTTCTTTACTTGTCCTTATTTGTAGACATCCCAAGTTATATGGTAACTACAGACTGATTTTGTAAAAAGGAAGATAATAATACAAGTTTTTCAAGGATACCCATATTTGCACAAATCCGTGTATTCAGACCACATAAGTGAAGTTAACATACACTATTTGTTTGCTTATTTGGACCCAAAAATCATCCGTTTAGTTAAATAAAAACTCCATAGCTGTCTGAAAACTGACCTGCACTGTTAGGAGATAGAACAGAAGTGGTTTACATCTATTAAGTTTTTTGACTTGTGTAATAAATTTCTGAGTCTTTGCAGGAAGAAACAATTCTGTTCAGTGGTAAAAATAGAGGATTCAATATTAGTTTAGCTTAGATTCCCCTCCATTTAAAAATAATGGCCAGAGTTTTCAGATTTGAATGTTAGGCTGTTAAATCTATATGTAAGTGCCTAATAATAAATGATTTGAACGGGGTGCCACATCATGGTTTTAAGACTGACTTCAGCAAAATGATAGAAAATACTAGTTTTGGAGGTGGTGGTGATGAAATGTACCTTACACCATATTAACCTGCCATGTTGTATTTATAATGCAGAAGATAACCAGATAAACTGAAGTTGTAGTGTGGATAACACAGTGGTTGGTATAAAAATGAAACTTACTCCTTCCATTGAAGTTTTGCACTGAAAGTGTCACAGTTTGACCTACCTGTTTTTCTCTTATACTGTTTCCTACATAGAGTCATCCCACATTGGCCCAGCTTAACTCAAACATGATATGGACTACAATGCTTTATTCTTTAGCATAAGCTTTTTGTGTTTCCCTTCTTAAATTTAAAGCATCCCATAATACGTGATTCAAATTTGTTATTCAATCTGAATGATAAACCAAACAATGATATTCCAATAAAAAATGAAGTTTAGACATACAAGTAATATGGTTGACTTTTAAATTTTTTTTTCAGAAAACACCTGTCTAATGAAATACACCATGGCTTCAAAATCAGCTGTAAGTCAGTATTTGCATCTGATGCTTTAGCATTTCATTTTCACTAAAATTTTTGTCAGTCAAAGCCTTTTTTTCTTCCCAGTTAACCACTGACTCCAGCAGTGCTCATGTTAAAGCTAAAATATTGGTGCTATAAATTCAGCTGTTTATGAAAACTTAATCTGTGCATACTTCAAAGCATACCTAACACTTTAACTGATACTCCTTTTAAAAAAAAAAAAAAGTTATATACCAGCTAACATATATGTTGGTATTGGTTACTGTAAATTGGTTTATCCCCCCAAAACAGTTTAAAATTAACATTTAAAATTTCAGCCTTTTTGGCAGGCTGGTGACACAATTGTATTTGTGGTTTAGGGACCCAAGATTCATAACTGCTCATTCTAAGTACCTAAAGTGTTCTTTTTTGTTGTTCTCTCTCTCTCTCTCTCTCTTTTTTTTTTTTTTTTTTTTTTTTACAAGGGACAGTAGTTTCTGGTGGAGGAGGAAAGTGGGATTTACATAAATACTTGTAACTCCATGAACAATAAAATGGTGATATCAGGAGTTGTTGGATATTTGGCTTTGGTACAAGAATGTTTCTAGGTTATGAAATATTTGAAAATTATGACTGTGCAAGAGATCTCTCATTCTTAAGGTGCTGAAGAGGAAAAGGAAAAAAATATGTATTTGCATTTCTGTTGTCTTTATCTCACTACTTTTTGTGAACAAAGCACATTTATTAAAAAAAAAAAAGACAACCAAAACAACAGAAAATGTTTTTTATAATTGTTTCTTTGGGGTGGGGATGTCCTTTTTTCTTCCTGTGCAATTGTTTTATGCTGAAATCCAGTGAAACCAATGCATAGTTATTTTCCTTATTGTCAAGAAAATAGTTGTGTTGGGTTAATTTTATAAACAACTGAATTATAGTAAAGGTGTTAAATTTGGTACTTCAGTTTCTACATCTCAGTTGTGGTCTTTGCTTTACAGAAGGGGTTTTGGAGTTCCTCCAGTTGATCCTGTATCATGTTACTTTGCCTGCCCGCTTAGGATGCGACCACTTTCTAATGCTGTTCCTCTCTTCTCTCTTTAGATGTTTTCAATTTTTCCTCTGTCTCCCTGAAATACCTTTGCAGCACCCGTTGTGCGTTGGCCCTTTGAGGTCATTGCTGTGTTTTTCTACTTGGTGATTTTGAGTACTGGAGGTGTTGGGAAAGGATGGCAATGGGAAAAGAAACACAAAAAAAACTGAAAATGCAAGGCTCTTACTCAGATCCAGATTTGAATAAAATTAGATTTCAGCAGAAATGTAAGTGTGTACCTAGCACTGCAGAACCAGATGGTATATTCTGGTCTCTTTCTTGACAGTGAAGATCAGAAAATGTGATTTCACAGCTGTTCTCAGTATTGCTTCCTGCAGAATCTTTCTGTGCTTTTCTGCTTCAGGGAGACTTGCTGACCTGTCTTGAAAAGTGTGATCATTCTAAGTCTTTGTAATCATATCTCCATGAATCAGCAGCCTATCTTTGATTGCTTGCAGTTGGGATATGTATATATTCAGGTTTTCCACTCCTTTTTCCTCATTTCCTCAGTTATCCTCAACTCATTGTTTTGTACCTGTAGAATAGCAGGAAGATGTTTTTTATAAGGTTTGCGTTTCACAAACTGGCACAAAAGCTTAGTCATTTTTTTTTTTACTTTTTAAATAAAATACTTTCCAAGAAGTTCAAGAAATAGTTGTTTGAAGAGTATTCCTAAGTCACAGTTGGACAGATACAGTACCAACCAAGTGTTGCCCATGATGCTGGTAAAGCATCTGAAGCAGGTGACATTTACTAAGCAGCTGAGATTTCTGCTGTTCTGCTTGTAAAAGGAAAACCTCTTGGCCCTCTCTTTTTTGTTTTTTTTTGGGGGGGGTTTTTTGGTGTTTTTTGGTTTTTGGGGGGTTTTTTTGGGTTTTTTTTAAAGTAACTTATAGGCCTGTTGGCCAGTTTTATGTAAAATTTGAAGAGGGGTAAGAATTTTGGAGATGAGTGAGGTTCTTGTGAATGAGTTGTCCGAATGATTGAGGCAGGAAAGACAGACTGTCGAAGTTCGGATGTTTGGGTATCCAGCTGTGGCCAGTCAGCACTAGTGCTCCTTGGCTAAGGGGATGAAGGGGCTGCTCGTAGTGAAGGGATTTACAGGGACAAAGGACATAAATCTGCAGCAGGCCAGCCCTCTTGCAGTTCAAAGAGCCCCTGTGCAGCAGCTGTCTAAACTTCATTCAAACTCCAGCTCCCCTTGTTTTGCCTGCCTAAGCAATGGAGCTATTATGATCCAGAAACTTCCCGTTCTTGCCTGCCTGCCTGCAAGGGCCACTTCAAAACATAGATTTCCAACACCAAGTGTTATGAAACACTGACAGTCAAGGAAGTCTGTCTTCTGCAGAATGGGAGGGTGGTGAAAGCTTTCATTTGGGAATCAGGAGTCAGTCTGGGACCAGAGTCCTCTTCCCCAGAAGGGTTAGGCTCACAAAGGATGGGAAAGGCTGGGGAGGGCTCGGTCTGTCTTCCAGTCCTGATTCAAGAACAGCTTTCCCTCTTCTGTGTCCTAAGCACCGGTTGACAGTGTTTATAAGTTTGGTTTCGTTGGTGTGTTTTTAATATTCTTCCAGCCCATTAACCTTGCAATTTTTTTTGTGTGCAGAGAATGCACTTTTGTAGAATAGTTTGGGTTGGAAGGGACCTTTAAAGGTCACCCAGTTCAACCCCCCTGCAATGAGCAGGGACATCTTCAACTAGATCCGGTTACTCAGAGCCCCATCCAACCTTGAATGTTTCCAGGGATGGGGCATCCACAACTTCTCTGGACAACCTGTGCCAGTGTTTCACCACCCTCATTGTAGAAAATTTCTTCCTTATATCTAGTCTAAATCTTCCCTGTTTTCGTTTAAAGCCATTACCCCTTGCCCTATTGCAACAGGCCCTGATAAAAGAGTCCCTCCCCATCTTCCCTGTAGCCCCCTTCGGGTACTGGACAGCTGTTACAAGGTCTCCCTGGAGCCTTCTCTTCTCCAGGCTGAACAACTCCAGTTCTTTCAGCCTTCCCTCACAGGAGAGGTGCTCCAGACCCCTTCGTGGCACTCCCCTGGACCTGCTCCAACAGGTCCATGTCTTTCCTGTGCTGAGGCCCCCAGAGCTGGAGGCAGCGGTGCAGGTGGGGTGTCACCGGAGCGGCGCAGAAGGGCAGTGTCGCCTCCCTGGCCCTGCCGCCCACCCCTCACTCTTGCCGATCATCCAAATGCTGCTGAACTCCCAGAGAGCGAGTCAGCTGCGGGGCTGGAGGCTGCCCGTGGCAACACCGGTACAACCCCACCACGGCCCACAGGTCGCCTCGTGGCCCGGCCCGGCCCGGCCTGGCCTGGTCGCCGCAGCGACCTCCGTCTCCGGCAGCGGCGTGGTTTGAGCCTCGGCGCGGCCCGTAGACGGGACGCCCGGCTCAGCCTCAACATGGCGGCGGCGCTGCGCGGGGGGCGGGAAGTTTCCGGGACGCCTGTTGAGGTGAGTGCGGGACGGGGACGGGCCCCCTCCCGCGGGCGGGGGGCACAGCGGCGGCCCGGGGGGAGCTTGGGCCGGGCTTGAGGGGCCGAGGGGAGCCGAGCCTGGCGGACAGCCCCCGGGGGACGCGGCCTCCCGGGCAGGCCCGGGGCCGGCTGCGCAGGGCAGGTTGTGGGGAGCGGCGTGGCCGCGGCAGACCGGCGCCTGGCAGCCCCCGCTCCGCGGAGCCGAATACCGTCGTTAAACTTGGCCGGCCGGGCCAGCCCGGCAGCTAGGGCTTCGGGCGCTGCCCTCCGGCTGTCTGACGGCGGACATCGAAATACGGGCTGGGTCCGCGCCTCCGGCGGCTGAGGGAGTCCTTCACCTGAGGGCCAAGCCTCCTGGGTTAATACGTTAGCTAAATGCGACTTTGTTGTTTAAAAACAAAGTCTCATAGAGTTGCTTTTTTTTTTTTTTTAAAAATGCACTAAATTGGAAGAATAAAACTGAAGGAAAGAGGGTCTAGTACTTTCAATAGGCCTCACCTAAACATTAAATTGACTGCAGCCAAACTACTGAGCCATCTTTGGGGTTTGGTTCTTTTCTTCTACTTTCTTAGGCAAATCGGGGTAAAAACTACTTTGGGAATGCTGATGCTTTACATATAGGAAAGCTCCTGGGTAGTTTAGTTTCTAAATCTCTACTTAGACTCTAGGTTTTGCTTAAAATTGTGTTTGCAAAAGTTGACGAATATTTAAAAGTGGGTGTGCACTTTCTGTTTGTTTTGGATCTAAATGTGGTTTGCTCAGGAATGCAACTCGGATGTTGCAACCTGAAACATTAAGGCCATTAGTTTAAAAAAACAAGCAAATACAGCACCTTCCTCCCTGACTTGGAATAGTTTTTGAACAGTCAAAGTCTTAACAGAAATGAGTAACAAATAGCTATGTTTTAAAGAACAAATCAGATACTGAAATTTCTCATTAAAATTGTCTGAATTGCTGTGTTACATTTGTTTGGCAATAGCTGTGTGATGGGATATATTAATCATGAATATGTGCCTTTTCCTCTTTTCCCCAAAAAGCTGACCAGCTGTTTTGCTTAGGAAAACACTAGTGATTAATAGCGTGGTTTAGCCGTGCACCTTTTTGCTAATTGTCTGGAAGGTCAGGAAGAGGAGGCTGCGTTCACGGTCTGAGCTGTGTCACTTTGCAAATACTTTTTGCTGGAGCAGCCCCTGTGTCTTTCTGCCAGGGACAGGAGCATTCCAGCCCCAGCACCCAGCTCCGGCAGATGGGGTGGCGGCAGAGGAAGCTTCCCCATCGTGTTTCTCATGATGTGATGGCAGCAGAACTCCGCTTGTCACGAGCTGAACCAGTCAGAGTGGTTTTCTGTGACGAGCAGCTGCCTGCCTGTAAGGGAGTTTGGTGGTGTAATGATCCCACCAGAAAATAATTTAGCGACCATAGCAAAATTTTGAGCCAGGCATTAGGCGGGAGCTTCCGCCCTTTGCATGTGAGCCCATCTGCCTGCTTCCATGAGGCCGTTGTCCAAGGGAATACATACAGTATTAGCCCCTTGGTTTGGAAGGGTTCCAGAAAGGCTCAGGAATCAAGATAACAGGGCGGGATGGCAGATGTGCTTCAGCGTAGCAGCCATTACACTTCAGTGCTGTGGGTTGGAAGGACATGTGAAATCGTCCCTCTATATTCAATGACCTTAAAGGTCTTTTCCAACCTAAATTATTCTGCGATTCTATTCATGATTTGAACAAGAGATAACTGGTGTGTGTGTGCACCTGTAGGACTTGAAATAAATGGCTCAAGTTGTCCATAATGCCAATGTTAATTGTAGTACAAGAAACAGTGAGACTGTGGACCGTGCTATGATACCTGATATTTTGTGACCTGGAATATGATAGCTGACTTTGGGCTTTGTTATATATATGAAGTAGAAACAAGTGAAAGGTTGAGTGGACCACTAAGTACATTACCAGGTCAGGGGAGAAGTATTACGAGATCTTAAGCATCCAGGCAACTCAGAATTAAGTTTATACGTATAAAATATTAATAATAATGAGTACTATGAAAATGCACAGTTGAAATCCAAAGAACTTTAACTTACAGCTACATCATGCACTAGCCATTTGCTTTAAGTATATGGTATGTGTTCTATTTCAATTAATAATTTCTGCAAGTAATATCTGCAATGTTGTTAGGTATTTAACATAATTTGAAAATATATGTTACCAAACTTAAGTAGTTTAAACAATAGGATTTCTTAGGCCTAGTTTGTCTCTACATCAAGTAGTTAAGCTAGTTTTACACTGGGTGTCGGTCTTCAAATCAGCAAAGCTTATGGGTAAATCAGTCCGTTCACTTTTTCTTTTGTTGTTCACTGGTTTAAAAATTGAGAATTTAAAAATCAAGAGAGAATAAAGGGAGTTTCAGTCAAGGTGTCCTTTCATACTTTCACCAGCATTACAAATACAAGCTGTAAGCAGTAACTTAGCTCTGAGTGTTCTTGACACGTTGGTTGCTCTGTCATACCAATAACTCTTCAGAAGTCTCTGTAAGATGGGTAATTAGGTAATTACTTAAAAAAATTATAGAGGCTACATATGAGTCTTCTTACATGTTGGGGACTCTGCCCATAACCTGTATAATCATACTGTTATATAAAACTTTTCATTAACAACTTTAACAGCAAATATAAATACTACACAGGATTTCAGTAAATTTTAAGTAAGGGAATTTGGACAACTTCCTGGTCTCTTGGTAATTTGTGATGCTTCTTAAGAAAATTAGAGACGAAAAGATATTGATGCTGATTTTCTTGTTTCTGTACTTTTCATGTTATCCACCTGTTGTTTTCTGCCTTATTTTCTCTGGAGGTATAAGCTCTGTTTTGTTTGTTCAGTGACTCCTGATTTAGAGTTTCTAGGCACAAAAGGATCAAAAATCAGAAGTACATGTGGTTCTCTTTACATGTAGTTTCACAGAAAGCTTGTTCTCTGAGTAATTCTTATCAATTTGTCACTTATAACACATTTTGTGTCCAGAGCAGGGCTGTGACTTCAAAGTACAAACCTTTTTTGCCTTTAACTAGAGAGCTCTGAACTGTGCCTCTCACAATGTTGTGACAAGTAGAAAATTATATAAATACAGTAAAATGGAGATTTTCATGGAACTAGATTTTCCTCAGTAACTTTTTTTTCCTAACTGTAGCAATTAGTAGTATTGTTTATTTGTAAACTCCATAGGATTAGACACCAGTAGAATTACCGTGATCCTCGTGTTTCAATACTTGAGTTCAGACCAGGAAGAAGGTGTCCTGGTTTAACCCCAGATGGTGACTAAGCACCACACAGTCGCTTGCTCAGTCCCACCGGTGGGATGGGGGAGGGAATCAGAAGGTTAAAAGTGAGAAAACTTGTGGATTGAGATAAAGGCAGTTTAATAGGTAAAGCAAAAGCTGCGCACGCAAGCAAAGCAAAACAAGGAATTCATTCACTGCTTCCCGTCATCAGGCAGGTGTTCAGCCATCTCCAGGAAGGCAGGGCTCTGTCACACATAACAGTTACTTGGGAAGACAAACACTGTAACTCCAAACATCACCCCCCTTCCTTCTTCTTCCCCCAAGTTTATATGCTGAGCATGATGCCATATGGTGTGGAATATCCTTTGCTCAGCTGGGGTCAGCTGTGTCCCCTTCCAGCTTCTTGAGTGCCCCCCAACTTCTTGTTAGCAGGCCAGTATGAGAAGCTGAAAAGTCCTTGACTGCTTAGGAACAACTAAAATATTAGTGTGTTATCAGCTTTATTCTCATCCTAAATCCAAATCACAGCACTATACCAGCTGCTAGGAAGAAAATTAACTCTATCCCAGCCGAAACCAGGACAGAAGCTTATCCCGTGAAATAGTAATGATCTGCAGTGAAATCTGCCTAGCTGTGTTTTCTTACAAAGTTCCTCTAAGTACGTTACTATCTGTTCCTATACTATATTAAAAAGAAAAGCATGTAGGTTAAATGGATTTAAGTGGGAGGCACTTATGTTTTAAATATAATATTTATCCTGAACATTTTGTAGGGGTTTTTTTTGGTTTTTTTTTTGGGGGTGGGTGAAGTGGCTTAGAGGGCTGAAAATGAAGGCTTTGATTTTACATTAAGAAAAGTCTCTGAAAATGTTGCCAGATCAGTTGGTACATCTGTGTGTCCACTCCCCTTCTGTGAAATGGAGATGATGATATCCTTTTTCATTATCTACTGTGAGTTAAGCTTGTTAACTGATTACAAAGTTGTTTTTGTAAATCCTGTAGCTGTTTGACTACTAAAAAGAAGTCTTGCAAAGCATGCTGAAAAGGTTTAGTATAAAGTGAAAACTTACCAAATGTAATGGTGAAGTAGAACAATGCTTTAAAACAATATTAAACTATTTTAGAAGGTAATGGATATCACAGCAATATTTTGGATACCCATAGATATCTAATGTAGGTGCCTAATGGATGGGTTTTGTGGAAACACTGCACAGGCCAGGTTTGGTTTACCTTTTCCTCTTATTCAAATTATGAAATAAGATTTACGCAGAACCCATTTTATATTGGTTTTAATAATGACCCCAATTTGAATGACCTTTAACAACACATTTGCTTGGTCTTTATTATGTGTTTTTTAGTTTAGATGTTAAACTCTTTGGTGAGAAAGGATGTGTCATGTTCATGCTGTATATGATTAGAAGGAATTATTTGCCATTAAAACTTTTTTAATTTTTCTTCCAGGACTTTGGTGATTCTGGACCACTGTTACTGAAATGATATTACAGAAGGCAGCGATTGCATTGTGTTTATTGGATGAAACCCAAATATTTACTTTCAGTCAAGTGGGTAAAACCCCCTAACTGCAGTTTACATGTGTAGGTCACTGCGTTACTGTGTTAGTCATTGTCTCTATGCAGCAATGACAAGGCTAGAAGAAGCAAACAGAGAAGTGAACATGCACTCCTCCGTCAGATACCTTGGCTATCTTGCCAGAATCAACCTACTGGTTGCCATTTGCATGGGCCTTTACGTCAGGTGGGAAAAAACTGCGGATGCACTGATTTTGGTAATATTTATTCTGGGGCTCTTTGTTCTTGGAATTGCCAGCATACTATACTACTATTTTTCAATGGAAACAGCAAGTTTGAGTCTCTCCAATCTCTGGTTTGGTTTTTTGCTTGGCCTTCTCTGTTTTCTTAACAATTCTGCCTTCAAAACGGATGTGAAAGAAGAAGCTACCAAATATTTGCTCCTCTCCGCCATTGTTTTAAGGATATTATGTGCTCTGGTTGAGAGGATTTGTGGTTGCATCCATCATCGACCGACTCTGCTGACAACAGTTGAATTTTTGGAGCTAGTTGGATTTGCAATTGCCAGCACGACTATGCTGGTAGAAAAATCTATGAGTATTATTCTGTTGGTCATGGCTTTGGCCATGTTGATTATCGACTTACGTATGAAGTCTTTTTTGGCAATTCCAAATCTGGCAATTTTTGGAGCCATTGCATCCTTACTCTTTTTTCCATCACTGCAAATCCCCACAAACCCATTTGCCTTGGCATGTTTCTTCAGCTGCCTGATTTCAGATCCCCTTCTCGACGTTTACTTCAGTGGACTCTCAGTTACTGAACGATGGAAGCCCTACTTGTACCGTGGTAAAATTTGCAGAAGGCTTTCTGTCATCTCAGTTGGAGTCATTGAACTAATCTTTTTCATTCTTGCAGCCTTTAAATTACGTGATTTGGATCTCTGGTATTTTGTGATACCTGGTTTTTCTATTTTTGGAATTTTCTGGATGATCTGTCATGTCATTTTTTTTATAACCCTGTGGGGATTTCACACAAAACTAAATGACTGTCACAAGGTATACTATACCCACCGTGCAGAAAACAACAGCCTTGACAGAGTTATGGCATCTAAAGGAATGCGTCACTTCTGTTTAATTTCGGAACAGCTAGTATTTTTCAGCCTTGTTGCAACTGCTGTTTTGGGAGCCGTTTCTTGGCAGGTAAATAATAATCTCTTTATCTTGATGTCCCTCTTGAGAATGCTCCTG
Organism: Rissa tridactyla; assembly: GCF_028500815.1. Taxonomy (NCBI): domain Eukaryota; kingdom Metazoa; phylum Chordata; class Aves; order Charadriiformes; family Laridae; genus Rissa; species Rissa tridactyla. The sequence continues at coordinate 189,821,129 of NC_071466.1, read as the reverse complement.
AGAATTGTTGGCTCCTTAGAATTCCTGTGACATTTGATGGTGTGCTGTGGCTCAGCAATTTGAAGTTGGAACCCTTGGTTTCTCTAGCATGCTCTTCGAATTTAACACTTTGTGCTGCTTTGTCTGTGGCCTGTTAAGACAACTGGAACATACCAGCTTCTTTATGTGGGCAGAATGGGAAGAATTAATGCTTCCAGGGGCAAAAGAAGTGTGCAAAGTATTTTAAGTTTGCCTACTTAACAAAATTATTTTGCTTTTGAATTTATTATGCCATAAAACTTGTTTTCAAAGTAAATCACTGTGTTGAACCCTAGTTACACTCACTATATTGAGGGCTTTTCTTATGGACTATTTCAATGGAATCAAGGAAAATTCATGTTTTAAGAATATAATTTTCAATAATTTTGCTTTGCATTTAACCATTAATGTGGAGTTAGGTTAGCTGATAAAATAGTAAATCGTTGGCACGTGCTCTGAGTGTCTTATTTTCAAATCTAGTTATGCACCACAGGGTATGTCCTCTGAAAGACCAGTTCTTAAAATCACAGTGTTTTTTTACTTTTCTTTCCATTTCTTAATTATGTTATATTTTCTTTAGCAGAAAACATACGTTTCTCTCAAAATGCTCAGGTTTAAGTACATTGTGTGGTGTCACAGTTGCAGTAGGGTGAAAAGTGAGTTTCGTGTCTATTTTCTTTTTTAAGCTTGTCTAAAAATCGATGGCAATAATTTTTTTACCCATGCATCTCTTACATGAATGACATATATATAATAATAATATATAAAAATTATGTATTATTTATGGCAGATCCAGTCTCCAGAAACTTCTCCTTAGTGTTTCCAGTTCATTCCTGCAGATTTTCTTAGATTAAATAACCTTGTGGATACAAGGTGTTACAGAACTTGGTGGAAAAGAAGATTTACAATTATTGTGTGAGGTTGTGTGTGTTGGGTTTTTTTGTTTGGTATGGGTTTGGTTTTGTGATTTTTTTTTTTGTTTGTTTGGGTATTTTTGGTTTGTGGTTTTGTTTTGTTCTTTTTTGCGTGAAGAGCATTAGAGGTTAACACGCAAGTGTGGAAGGAAGTCTAGGTAGTTTTGCTCTTTCTTTGGAAAAGTATCAGCATGCATTGCTATAGTGTGTGAGCTTGCAGAAAGGACAAAAGGAAGAAATAGAACCAAAAAGAAGTAGGTAAGAAAAATCCCAAAACTATTTACAGAAAGTGAAGGTTCTAATGCACCAAAAGAAATGGGAAGGTGGTTTGGGAGAAACAATAAAGATGCAATATCAGCATGCTAATATTGCTGACTTCCGTACTTTCTCTTATGAGGTGTGTGATTTTATCAAAATGCTAGTCTTTAATTTTTAAATGCTAGATGACTGTTTGTCAGTAGAAGCAATTTTTTTACCATCTCTATCAGACAGTCTTATTAATTTCTCTGTCCTTGCCCTCCTCCTTTAACATCCTGAGACGTGTTAGTTAATAATTGCATAGTTTTAAAATTACTTGGATGGAGTCACTCCACCCCGTTACACCTAACAGAGCAGTAAGAACAACTTAAGTGTGTAAGTTGTCCGGATAACCACTGGAGAGAGGCGGTTTCTTTTGGTGGCACCCAGAGCCTGTCTGCAGGGAGTTACAACCACCAGCCTTGGACAGACTCCTCAGGAGAAGGCCTCTCTTTTCCATCCATCTGCTTAAGGCACACAGGCACTTCCTGAAGGAGGACTGCTACATTCCTGCAAGCTGTGTCCGTAAGAAGGAGGATTGAATTCACACCCATCTTGTTACTTTTTTCTCTTCACTTTGATAATTCTTTGTAATTTTTTTCTGTCTCCATCCACTGCCCCAAAATAACTGCAACTGTTATGTGTCTGATAATTTTCTCTAATTCTGAAGAAGTGCTGTGGAATGACTTGTGCAGAACTGTTCATAAGAGGCAAGCTGGAAATGCATTTAAAATCTTAATGTTTGTTATTGGCGTCCTGTGTGTAAATAAGATAAACTGTTGCCCATCACCTCTGTCTGACAGGTTGTGTATTTGCCTATTAAGTGGGAAAAGGAGTAGTTCTAGTGTCAAAAAGTGAAAGGCATCAGACCAAATACTTTCACTTGTCTGGAAATTCAGGTTTTTATAATAATCATCATTTAGTTTTAGTAGATAGTTACATTTACATTTCTTTTACTATATTTCTATTTCTTTCATCATGTATTTCTAGTAATCAATTAGATTAAGTTTATGAATGTGGTTGTCTCCAGCTAAAATAGTTCCTACTTCAGAAGATGTTATGATGTTTGCCTTGCAGATCACTGTGCCTATTTCATCTGTTGTCAGAAAATTAAATACTTTATCAGACCTGTCCAGAATATAATTTAATAGATGGATGTCTCATTTATTATAGTGATAGCAGGAAACTGTGGCCTTTTCTGTATTTTTCTGGATAATGTCAGGTTTCAAAATAATTAGAAGTAAGAAAGCAATGATGCATGTGCACACAATTTACACTCTTGCAGAGCATTTGTTTCTTTAAGGAAACCTCTAGAAAAAAAAACCCAATTATTCTTCTTTGTAGGGGGGAATTCAAGACCTTGAGACTCTACTTCAGAAGCTTTTGCTGGATTTTTAAGTCTGCTGTTTCAGGAGGTCTAACAAATTCAAGCGTAATGGACCAAACAAGTTTCTCTGCTAAATATATACTTTCCTTGTAGTGATTTATACGTATTGTAACAGTAAGGCAGCAAATCAGACTGTTAGAGAATACTCTAGCTTTCCTCTTTAAAAAGCAATAGTTATTGCTAAATACTTAGTGGGCTGGGATTTCAGGGTTTTGTTTGGGTTCGTTTTGTTTTTAAGGAAACTTCACTGCAGAAGAAAGCTGGTGACATCACTATGGGGTAGAAAGAGATAGGGCTGTGTTAGATGCCTTTCCATGAAAACATCAGCTTAGTGTTTACCAGTGGTCAAAAAAGCAAATTAAATATTGGGAATTATTAGGAAAGGACTGAGGGTATCATTATGCTGCTGTATAAATCCATAGCTTCTGTATTTTGAATGACTGTGCAATTCTTACTTGCCATCCTATAGATAAGAAAACAAGTGAAGGTTCAGAGAAGGGCGACAAAATGCATTATAGACACGAAGCAGTTTACGTGGAGGGAATGAATAAACAAAGATGCTTCAGTCAGGAAAAGAGAAAACTAAGTGAGAATATGATGAACATATAAAATATGTGTGATGTGGGAGAAGGTAAACAGTAAGAGACAATAAACGATCAGTTCCAGTGCAGAAGTTGAGGGGAATCAACTTGTCAAGAAGCAGGTTGGAGCCAGAGAGGTGGGAATAGTTCCTGAAACAGAGCTGAGTTGGCTCTGGAGCTGTTTATCGTGGCACATCATGGCTGTGCGTACCGAGTGGTTGCAGAGGCTCAGGAGGAAACTGGGCAAGTTCATGGAAACAAATTCACTGAGGTTTATATACTATATGGAAATTGTGTCTGGCTCAGGAAATCCTTGAACCACCAGTGGTTGGAGAACTCAGGAAACATAGATGCTTGGTCTGTTTTACAGTCTTTCCTAGGCATCCGTTTGGCCTCTTTGGAGACCAGACATTCTTATAGACAGACCTTTGGTGCAGCTTAATACAGCCACTCTTACATTCTTATATTACGGAATTTCATTTTACTTAAATTTTCAACCTTTTTTTTTCCTTACATTCTCTTAGCAATGCCAAGTATTCCTCAGTCACCAGTTCCTGAAAATGTTTGCTTTTTTAAAGTTGTTTAGACATTTTTTATATGTGTAAGATTAACAGTTTTCAGTTTTTGCAACTTCAGTTTGGGATTTATGTAGTCGTTTTAGTAAGTGTTAATTATATCTGAAGTCTGTTAAGTACCACCTGGAAGGTGAAGCATTTTTTATTTATACCTTTCCTAACTCTGAAGATGTACTGAAAGCTTGTTTAATGATACTGCATTTGATAAGAGAGGTGGCTTGAAATCCCTTTTTGGTCTGACATTTGACCTCCTATATAATAAATAGAATTGGCTAAAAACCTGAGCCTTGGAAAGGTACTTTTCTAACAGTTAGCTGTAAATAATTAGCCCAAGCATATAAAAAGTCTAGCTCAGCTGTGTGTGTTACAGCCAAAAATGGGGTGGTGAGAGGGGTTCTCTATCATGGAAGACTTTGTTACAAGCACATTATATATGCTCTTTTAATGTTTTTAATAACTGTAATATCTGCGCATCATATAAATCTCAAGTGTATGAAAGGTCAAGACCTAAGGAGACAGTTGTCTGCTAATTGTTGGCTAGAAGTATCCTATTTGATTAAAATTGCCAGAAAAATATCAAATCTCCTTTTGTGTAAGGGCCTTTAAAGTGGTGTCAGTTAACTCACTGTTGCACACACGGTATTTCGTGACTCATGCAGAATTGTTGAGGCTGGAAGTCCTGTATGCCAAAGACTTTTCTTTACAGGGACCTTACCCCTTGTAATAAGCCATGGGTTGAAAGTCTCCATTCCTGGTGCTTCAATATGTGCTTGGGAAGATCTGTGGCTCCTGAGAGCGGAATCTTTCTCCAGCAGATCAAGCTTTAAACGTGAAGAGCAGAATTGTCAGGTCTGTCTGAAACTGAAGGATGAGCTCAGAAAGCACGAGAAGTATAAAAGTAATTTGTTAAAGCTGGTTGCATACAAAAATGGAGTAACAGCTTTTCAGTGGGGCGTGTTTCAGCTGGGACATGGTTTGCTTCTGAGAATAATCCCTGCTTTAACTGGAATGGAAAGACACCTTGACTCGTTAGTAGGAATACATTGGAATGTTCCTTGCAAAATCTGCAGGAAAGTGTTCTGCACCTGCCTTTACATTTGTGTGAGTAATTTCAGTCAGATCAATAGACTCCTTAGCTCCAACTTACTCGTTTCAGCAATTACTCATGTGCCTGTCCATAATTAAGCTCTTGGATGGGACAAGATCCAGCAGAAGTCGTTCAAATGACTTGGCCATTACTTCTTTCAGAAGCCAATAAAATGATGAAAAATTTGCAGATGGGAGTCTTGGAATTTGCAAGCAAAGATCTTGTAAAGGTTTGGAGGAATCTTTTTCTCAGAAATATAAAATCAGATTTTGTTAAGTGCTCTATGCCAAGGTAACAGTACTAGTTTTTCTGAACTACTGGCCAAAGAGAATTATTATCCCTGGAAGACCTGTGTTTAATATTACCAAGAGAAAAATGAACTATGTCAGAGTCAGATAAAGTAATGGAGTGAAGTACTTTCAGTACATTATTCTTGTTTTTAGTGAATTTTATGGGTTAGTAAAATAATAGCATTCATTATATGCTTGAGTACTTAAACGGAGAGTAATATTGAACTCGAATTATTCATGGAAGAAAAGTTAGTCTATTGTATGTATGAGTATTTTCTTGTTTTGGGGAGAGGTAGTGATTTTGTAGTATTTATTGTGGTGTGGTTGGTGTTTCTTGAAAGATCAATTTACAGTGCCTTAAGAAAATTAAAGATGGTGACTTTTTTTAACTTCTCTAAAAACAAGCTTATTTTCTGAATAGTAAGAAGTTTTCTAAGTAACATCTGTATTTACTTGCACATACTTTTGTTAACATCACAGATTAAATAACTTTTTTTGAATGCAAATAATATCCAGTCTTTGTCATTTTCCCCTGCTTTTCTTCCTGACTTGTATTTTTAATCCAGTCCTCCTCAAGCTTTGCTTGTCCAGTTTAATTCTTTTTCTTTTTTCCCCTGGCAGCCCTGCTGCATCCTCTGGCCTCTCTCTGTAGTTTCTCAAATAGCAATGCCACTCCTGCTTTTTTTTTTTTCCCCCTCTCTGTCAGCCTGGTCATCTTTAGTTCTCTGTCACCACCGCTTCCAAGGGCCCAAGGTCATGATGGGGATCTCCGGTGACAAGAGAGAGAAAGTCTTCATTGTCAGTCTAAAGTATGTGATTTACGTGTTAAGCTTGCTGTCAGAGTCTCAATAATTTCAGAAATCAAATTTTTATATAAAAAAAAATAATCAGAAAGCCATTTAGTGTCCTTTTAAATTGACAACCACTTCAGGTTTTGCAGGCACAAATGCACGTAGACTAAAGCACAGGCTTTCCCATGGTTAGAACAGGAGTCAGGGATGGGAAACGTAATGTATTAAATCTGTCTGCCAGTGAACATGATGACTGTTTTCTGCAAACTGTTTTCTAGGTTTTCCCAGTGCTGTTTTAATAGTGAGAAGTAATGGATTATTTATTGCTCTTCAGAGACTATTCTTTCATTCAATAGCTTGTTATAAGACTGTTTCTTCTGCTAGTTGATTTACATTGTAACTTTGCAAATTTTGTCTTGAAGCTTCTTTTTACCCGTAATAACGTATCTTCTTTTCATTTGGAATAAGCTATCCATCAAATATTTGTAGATTAGTTATCACATTATCCGTTTTCTACTGAGCCTTCTCCATCGTGGAGCATATACTTCTTTGTTTTTGCAGAATCACTGCAGAGGAGCTAAGCAGATATATATATATATATAAAAAAACCCCATATATATAATATATACAAAATTATAAAATATATATAAAAATTATATATATATATATATAAAATAGGTGAATATTATTCAGCTTTCTAAGTTGTTGGTCTGTTACATATAATCCCAAGCAGCCGACCCTAGGTGGCCCTGCTTGAGCAGAGGGTTGTGCCAGCCCATTTCCAGAGACCCCTTCCAACCTCAACCATTTGGTGATTCTGTGATCATCTTAGTTGACATATGTTTAGTAACTTATTTCTGTTTTAATCAGTAGGGCTCTTCTGTAGGTCTTTGTAACTGGCTTCCAATTTAAACTAGCGGGAGGGTTTGGGGTTCTTTTCTTCCTCCTTGTTATTTTCGTCAGTCACATGTCAGTAATGTTCCATTGTTAATGGTTCCACTTCCAACAGTGGTTTACTCCTTGGGACTGGAGTTGTCCTATCTGTGAATATAAAATTATATATCTTGGCTGTAAAATACCTCTGAATTCTTCTGGTGCTTTAACAGTTGCACTTAACAATAAGTGTGGCTTGAAAAGCTAAAGAAAGTAGAAAGATAATACTACTAGTGAAATCTCACTGATCTTTTATTATCTGTCATTTCAGTCATCAGAGGCAAGAAGTATATTTTTTTACCTTTTCTACATTATTTGAAATGAGAACTGTGTATTTGAAATGACACTGTGTATTTCCTAAATATTAATTTAGAAGAAGACAGACAAAGGCAAAAAAACTCCAAAGACTAAGAGATTAAATGGCTTCTCATGTTTTTTGTGGGTTTGCTCAGATGGTGCCTGTCTTCTGTTTGCTTGTTTGAGCAGTCTGTCTGGAACCAGTGAGCACTGAGAGTACGGGGATGTGCTGCAGCTGAGATTGCCAGTGCAGGTGAAAACAGAATGAAAATGGCTTGAACAGATGAAACAACAAAATCCCTTTCTGGCTTCACCTATGCATCGATGGCCATCTGCCCTATTAAGAACCAGTCATCAAATCTTTTGGATTTAGTAAAGCACTGACAGTCTCCACCTGGCATTTTAGCTGTTATCTTAAAAGAGGGACCTATCTTCAGATTTACAGTAATTACTAACTTAATTAGATATTGGTTTTTGCTATTTCAAGTTCTTTTGGTTAGATGTTTTAAAATGCCACCAGTCATTTTTTTGCAGCCCTGAATTAAAATACTTTATTATCTTACTAAAGAGCTTCTGTAATCATCATTAATCATTCTTATATTTGTTAGCAATACATTTCTTCTAAATCAAAACTGCTGAAAAAATGCTGACAGCAAGTGCCAGCATCTTTGCATTAGATAGATGTTTATACATGTAAAATATCCATATCCATAGTGTAAGATGGCCACTAAATGAAGATTAATTTGAACCTTCAGGTGGAGCTGAGTTGATTCATAACACTATTTCCCATTCCCCTTTAATACTTGGTATGAACTAAAAGCAGGATACAGAGCAAGATGGATCACTGAGATGATCCTTACAGTTTCTCTGTAGGATCCTTATCTCATACGTACTTACAAATTTTCTTGCCAGTATCTTCATATTAGTCAGAGTAATTTCAACAATTAAATGTAATATTTTTTATTTTTTTTTTTAGAAGTCAGACTCAGTCAGAAGCTTGGTGAAATTATTAATCTTTGTGATGATCTCAAGTTGTGTTACCGCAGAACACTCTGTAGGCTTAATAACTTGCACGTGTTTTAGGGGATTAAGAAAACACAGGGAGTGTTTAGAACAAGATGGCGTGTTGGAAGAAAACTTTTACAATAAAATTATATAAAGTAATAATATAGTAGTATTCTTTAGGATATTATGATAGCTGTAGTTTTTATGGGCAAGTGTGTTTTTTATTTTGTAATATGTTCACTGGGACCAAAACACTAATGCAATGTAAGAGCTGTTTGCTCTAACAAGATCCAAGAAAACTTGTATTTATATATGATGGAAAAGCTGAATTTGTCATAAAAATGCATTATAATACTTCCTCATCCACGCATTCAGTCTTTCCAAGGTTTAGAAAATCCTCTAACTAACTGATCATGAATAGAAGCTTTTCCAGACAAGCACTTCAGTTTCTGCAGGGTCTTCCCTTTTTTTTTTTTTTTTTTTTTTAATTTAAAGCAAATTATCCTTCTGGTATCTACCGTTGCAAAAGTAAGTCTCCAAATCTTGCAACTAATTTAGCTAGAGAGCTCCACTGTTTCATCAAAGTCGTATATTTTACAAGGTTTCTATAGAACAGAAATTAACCAAATCTTTGTAAGTTTTTATTGCTGCCGCTCTGAGTCCTTTTCAGAGTGCATTTTGAAAACTGAGGCACAAAAATGAGCAATATCTGCTGATACATTTGAAACAAAAATTATATTGTCTTAATTACAGGATTCTTTTTTCCTTATTAACAACAAAACAAGCTGAGGTTGCACTATAACTGTTACACTGTTTTAAGCTTTCTTGTCTTCTGGTGATTTCAGGTAATTGTATGGATTTGGGGAAAATTAATTCTGAACATCCTTGTTCTCTGACACAAAACTCAAGACTGCAGTGTGTGAATGCTTCTCTGCACTTGTCCTCAATACATTCCATCCGCTCGCTCACTCGTTGATCCTGACCCTCTGAGTGTAGGCATGACTCGGGCAGGGGAAAGCATGCATCTGGAGTGATGCAAAGTACCTCCTGAGATGGCTAGGAAAATGATGTACATAAAAGTGATTGTGAATCTCCTATTATAATGTATGTGTGCTTCATAGGCACACATTGCTCCTTGTAGATTCAAATTATCAGCACAAAACGTCAAATTACGTTATACCACGTGAAATCGGATTGCAGTATTAACACTACCATTATCACCTGTTGATGGACTTGTTATATCCGAACCAGTTTTCTAGCTTGAATGTTAGCAAGTCAATAAGTGTATTAATTGCATTTTTATGATAAGGTGTGCAGGGCTGTGGGTAAAGGGAAGCTCTTGGTGGTTCTTCTGGAACTGGATTTGATGTCTCCTCAATGTCATGTCTTCATGCCCTTGAGAGCTAGAAGCTAAATAAATAAACTTTTCATTTGTCAAGAATTGCATGAAGCATAATAGGAGCTGTATATAGTTTTATAGTGGTTTCAGATGTTGGAATTTGAGAATAATGCTATCAGTTAACAGTTACCAGTTATTTGAGAATAGTGCTATCAGTTAATACTGCTATCAGCTAGTTATCAGTCAGTATCATATTCTGGTGTTTATTTGTGGTTAAAAATATTGCTGTCACCATTTCAAGCACACATAGGTGGAATTCTTCTGTCAGAAGTATAATGGCAAAGGGTATTCTTCCTTAGGACAGGAAGCACATTAGATGGGTAAAGCAATTCTTTTGGATTAAGTCGTGCAGTGTTTACCTGTTTAAAAACTGAATATAGTTGAGTTATTTACCTTTGTCTATGTGTTAAGTTGAACTACCAGTCTACATCAAATCACTGAGTGTTAAACAATAAGGCAATATCCAGATTTTTTAAAAACATTAATATTGTAGTTTCATGCAAAGAAGGCAAATAAAATATAGATGTGGTCAGAGGCCACAGGACTCTTCTCAAGACATAAATCCATAGCTGGGAATTTATTTCATTTGCTGCATAACAAACTTCAATGTTTAATAACTGCACCATGGATATTAAAGTTCTTGGTTAATTATACATTACAATACTGTTTCTACCTTTCCTAAAGCATTTAATGCCTCATTAAACCCAGTCACATCGTGTTAAAATAATTAAAATGAATGTCTGTCTGTTCTGCCTGTCGCTGACAGGTGGCATTTCAGAAGTCCATTCTTGTTTTGCTAGTACTAGGGCTTGAGACTTGACTTTTGAAACTCACTTTTTCACAGAAATCATCTATTTATCAGTGAGTGTAATCTTTTTCAAAACTGCTTTTTACGTACAAAACAGGAAAGCTCAATAGACAAAGCACAAAGCTGTGCGAAGGCTACAAAGTCGTGTAGTAGATGTCTCTTCTCATCTGATGTTTATGTAGTTGATAAAGAATTGTCTTTTTAATTCCAATAATGTTCATAAATTTTCTCACAAGTCATCTTTTGTGTGATACGTAGTATTCCACGAAGAATATTTTAAAAACTCTGGTATTAAAAAGCAGGAATAATTAAATCTATATTTTTAATCATGCAGCATAGTATGCTATCGTCTGATGCTAGGTACATAATATTCTGTGTTGTGCTTACTGATTAAGGCCTGATCCTGCAGATATTTACAGATACACTTCCTTTACGCCCATAAATAATTTTGTGGCATTTGATTTTCCTGCTTAAATGGGTAAAGCTAAGCTATTATCAGGGCTTTTAAACATATTCGTGTGCTGTTCGTGTTTTCGGATGCACTCCTTTCAGAAGAGTGATCCCTGCTTACCAGCTACCTTCTACCCAGACCCCTAAATTGGCCTTTCATTTGTCTTTAGAGTACTTCACCGTGTAACATGTGGAAAAATAAGTATACATTATGTATGATAACTTGCATGTTTCAGGACCCAATTGATTAAATTGATTTGATTAAACACAGGGAATTATTCATAAAACCATGACCAACAGAGAGGAAGGATTTTTCATGCAATACCTAAATCTGTCTGTTTTCTTTTTTAGCCAACCAATGGGATCTTCATGAGTGCATTTCTCATCGTTTTACCTCTGGAGTCCATGGCTCATGGCCTTTTCCATGAGCTGGGAAACTGCTTGGGAGGAACGTGTGTTGGGTATGCCGTCGTGATTCCCACCAACTTTTGCAGGTATAGTTACTGTGTATTGCAACTTCATGGTACTGTTAAGTGTACTGTTAGCTTGTAGAGGCAATGCAGTGCTGTTGCTTGTATTTTTCAATAATTACATACAAATTTAAATAATAGGCAAATAGTGTATTTTTCCTTTTCCTTACCTTCCAAAAGGAATGAATCACTCCACCATTTTATATGTATCTAATTTGCTTTTGGAAAACCAATGAATGCTTTACGCACCAATCGTGCATAAGCACATTCCACAGTCTATATCTCACGCAAAGGAGGATTGGGGCATTTGACTGAGTGCAGATATTTTATAACAGGAGATTTAAGAAACCAGACAAATCAGTTTAAAACAATTTTGAATTCTATTAAATGAGATGGTGTCTACATTTAAAAGACATTAAAATTAGATTTGCGAGTGGACTACATGTCAGTTATTGGTATTGTGAATTTACAGCTGATTTTTCATGCAATATAAATGTTACCATATGATAAATGCTTAGGGGTGGAGGGATTGTACTATTATTATTTGCCCATTTGGGTGCTTTTCTTAGAAGCTTTAAACTTACGAATGCTACTTTAGCTGTATAATTAAAATTGTGTGTACACCTTTTTTTGCTAAACAATAAAACAAGAGCTATGTAAGTTATCCATTTGAGTTACAAGAGAAGCAAAGTGGTAAGTTGAAATGAAAGGCTTAAAAATAGAACTGCCCAATTTATGAAAACTGCCCAGCTTGCAGTACGTGTAATGGATTCAGTGGACAGGGAAAAGAAAATAATGGGCAAAAAAACAGAAGCTAGTGTGCTGATCTTAGATCACTGTCTCTTAACAAATTTTCTGAGCTTCGATCTACAATCTTCAGCTGTGCACTCTTTTAAAAAAAAGTCCATGTAGTCAGTTATTGTTAGGGATTAAAACAATACATTTTCCAAATTTACATTACAATAGAAATAAATTATTTTTGTTTCCATGGCAATAATTTAATTCTTTTATTGTATTATGTTATTCAAGCTCTGCCAGTGTTCTCTAATTTCTGAGTGAATGAGATACTCTTGAGCAACTGTTTAGGACCTGACAGAACTAAACTTCTGTATTAATAAAGTTTGACTGTTTCAGTAATGGGCCCAGTCTTCACTTGCTAAGACAAACAGTAATGATTCAATATAATTGTAGTAGTGGAACGTTAGCCTTCGTGAAGACACTAGACAAGTGAGAAGGTGTGAAATTTAATTAGCAAGACCAAAAAAGAAAGCAGGTAGCTTTACACACTGACTTGCAAACCAAATACATGAAGAATACATACATATATACAGACAGAAATATGTATAAAAAACAGAAGTCGTGTTTTCTTTTAGGAGAGTAAGACCATCTCCGTATTTTCATCCATAAAATCTGTCCATTGCCCAGGGAACCCAGGGGCTCTTTTGTTATATATGCATATTCATATGCACATACACACATATCTATATGTACATGGTTTGTTCCAGGTCTAGTTTGTAATTTTCTTAGAACTTTAATTTTATAAGGGAATACCATCTGAAACATACTTCTGATGCCGAAAGATCGGCATCTGAACAGCACACACAAGTAAGAATTACTGTACTTGTGTGAGCACCGTATTAAATAACAGCTAGTTTGGAACAGAGAGAAAATAATTCAGAATATCTGAGCAATATGTGTACTTGGATTTCCCTTTAGTCTATCATTGGAAACCAGTTTGCATGATATTTTGCGCAGACTAGCACTCATTCCCCCTGCATTTCTTTCCAGTTGTGCGTGAACAAACGTCTGTGTGAAGGCAGTCCTATTTCAGTGGGGCTTAATGAAATCGTTGAAGCCCGCCATGTTCACATCATGGCTCCTCTCACTCTCCCTCTGTCTCAGCTGCCAGAATGGCATGGGGCTGTGTAAGGAGTACCCTTTGAAGTGAAGAAGTGTGACAGAAGGAAGGGGGAGATTGTGGTCCCTCGCTCAAATACAGTATTTTGAATTGTTTATAAACTGTAAATATCAAGTCAATTTGAATTTAAAACAGTGCTACTACATAGCAGAGAAAATATGCACAGGGTGAAAAAAAAAATCACCAACTGCTAAAAGTCCACTAAGCATGAAATAATTACAAATCATAATCATAAGCTGTTTTTCTTTTCTTTAGTCCCGATGGCCAGCCAACTCTTCTTCCACCTGAGCATGTACAAGAGTTAAATCTAAGGTCTACTGGCATGCTTAATGCCATCCAAAGATTTTTTGCATATCACATGATTGAGACGTATGGTTGTGATTACTCTACGAGCGGACTGACCTTTGATACCCTTCACTCCAAGATCAAGTCTTTTCTTGAACTTCGGACAGCAGATGGACCCAGACACGATACCTACATTTTATACTACAGTGGACACTCACATGGCACTGGTGAATGGGCACTGGCAGGTAACGGGTTCAGGAAATTTTTTTAGTAATAATTTTGGTATTGATAAGCTTTCCAAATCAAATAATTCTTTCTTTAAAAAATCATACTGTATTGCAAAACTTTGAGGTTTTGATCACATTTATTATCTGATAGTCCAGAATGGCAAAGAACCACCAGTCTTTGGCGAACAGGTTTATACAAGCTCCTGATAGGGAAGGAAGAGAGCAAAAACGTGATTTCGTATTCCCCTTAGAAGTCAACAACTTCACTTTAAAGATCACTTTTTTTTTTTTTCCAGAAAAGTAAAGTGGAAATGATCCCCTTCTGCTCTAAAGATAGAATTCCCCTGTATTTTGAGGAATATTTGTTCAGTGTAATGAACAAGAATAATCTCTTCTCATTCCCTGGACATGGCAGAGTGAATTATGCAATGTTGTGTGTCACTGTGTCAGTTAGGCTGTCATGAAGATCTGCATTTCATGTCCTTAAGATGTGCCCTGGTTTTTTTTGTAAAAGAATCAATCAAAGAAATAGGAGGCAGGTATACAATCCACACTAGAAAAGCAGGTCTTCAAGCATATAGCAAACCTTGTATTGTGAAAACAGATCTGGTTTGCTGACATCCTAGAGTTTGGGAGTGACTGTGGGCGCAGCGTAGCCTCAAGACTACAAACCCCCTATATAAAGGCCCGATTTAATGCCTTGTCATATGCTTGGCATTGACTTCACCATTTCCCCTTTTCTTGGCCTGGTTTTGGCCTCTTTATAATGGGCAGTCCTATCTCAACTGTATTCTTTGGTAAACCTAATGAAGTTTTCAAATCATTGCTAGGTTTAGCCTTGCTCTCCTGTTGCATGGAGCTGGCCGCCTGAGGTTGCTGTGTGCAAAAAGTGAATCTTGCAGTAAATATATTGAAAATATGCAACTTCTTTTGTTCCTGGGACAGAATTAATTCTCTTGGATTTAAGCACTCTGCCTGCGAGCTCCTGGCTGTTTGTCAAGAGTCTCTCCCTAGTGGCATGTGCTCTTCAGCAGCGCAGACAGATGTTAGCTTTGCGTGTGGTCATGCTGAGATGTTCAGGCACGGGTCAGCTTTCATCTGGAGGCTGCTTTCCTGCTTTGGTGTGACTCCGTGCCTGAACTGTTAGACCTGCTGACTCCGTGCCTGAACTGTTAGACCTGCTGAAGAGCAAGGTGTATTTTTTCTCAAAGGCTTCATCTATATCAGTGATTTTAAAAAGACATAGCTGTATTCTGAGCTTAGTGTGAGTGATGTACCACATTGTACACCAGGGGGGCTGAATGATTTCTCCGAGAAGAGGGTGGTTTGTCCATAAGAGTGGCTGCCGCTCCATGCAATTGCTGAGCGTGTCCACACGTTGTGTGGAGCAGACTGGCAGCAAGACTCTGCCTCCCACCCGTGCTCCAGCCAGCACCATAGACACCCTTAGCTTTCTAGCGTGTATAGAGCAAAATGTTGCTGCAAAAACTGGACAGTTTTCAGCCCAGTCCTGGCTTACATCTGGCCAGCCTGGAGCATGACAGAGGAGGTCAGGCCTCTCTATATCTGTTGAGGTAGATGTAGCCTAAATTAAACTCTGTCTTCACTTTTAGGATAAGGGCCAAGGTAACCGTTAAAATAAAAAGAAAGTCTCTGTGCTAAAAGATATAGTATATAAAGGCAGAGGTGCTCAGCTTTCTCACAAAGCTCTTTTTCAGTTCTCTATCCAAGCATATCTTCAGCTTCTACTTGGAGATATGTATAGTCACATAAAGGAGAGGAACAGGCAGCTGTCACAGGTCTTGCATCCTTTTTTGTGATTAATTTTAGATAAATCATGGAGTGCAACCTGATACTCCTTCCAGATAGCACTGCTCCTGGATGTAACTTGGAGTATAAACTGAAAAGGTGAAGCCTGTTTGATTGTGTAATTGTACCGCATGTCTTTGACAGTGGCATTTTGTGCCAGATGGAACATTTGGTCATCAGCTCCAGTACTGAATGTGCACCATGCTCTGACCTCTGGAGAGAATGAAGCGAGATGGCAACAATGAAATACAACATTCGGATCTAATAGAAAAAGTAATGTCTCACTGCCGGCTTATGCCATGATGTGACACAGCAGTAGCAATGTAGTTTTTGCTTTGTAACAGCATCTTTTAAAGGAGGCTTACTGGATTTATTAGTTCACTAATGATGTTTCTCTGTCATGGGAAGCTGAGATGTAACACAGTGGTGTATAAAAGAAACTGTTAACTAGTCATGCATAAGGTATGAGCAGTCAAACGACCTGGGAGGTCATGTTCTCTGAGCAAAGGCAAAGGCAAGAGCTGGGCTAATGAAGCTTTGTCTCTGTGGCTGAAACTGTCGGCTTAGCTGCCTGCGAAACCTGCCAAAGAGCCAGTCGTGGCCAGACACATGGATTTCTTACACAGCTTGGTGCCTAAATCTTGCACTGGCCAATGTCTCCATGTGTTTGAGGTTAGCAGGGCTAGAAGCTGAGCAAGTGTTTGCGTGTGCGTATGAAGGATGAGATGGTTTTCTTCGGGCGCAACTATCCAGTACTGTTTTGAAATCACCTGCAGCCCTGTGTAGTTATATTGCAATAAAGTTTATTTATCAGCCTTTAAAACACAAACAAATAAAGAATTTTTTTATTGCTAATTGACACAGAAGGCTTATCTAGAAAAGGGAAATAGCTTCTATATAAGTCTCTGCTTGTAAATAACTTCAGCAATTTGGGGATCATGTACCAAGACAAGTCATTACTGTAGATTTGTATATTAAGATTTTCTTCGGTACTAAATTTTTCAGGTTTGCTTTTTTTTTTTTTCAGAAAGTAATTTTGCTTTTACTTTAACTGAGATAGCATGCTCAAAGCTTTAACTCTGAGCTATTAATTTGAAGCACTTTTTTGTCACCCCTGGCAGGTAGAAATGTAAGTGCTGAAATATGCAGCGATTCTGTTTAAGGTTCATCTGTGCAGTTAAATTCCTACTAATGGGATTTTAAACACTGCTAAATATACTTATATTCCACAATTACAATCACTATGGAATTACAATGCAGTTATTTTAAATCACATTTTTCTACCTTTCTCATAAAAGTCTTCGTTTCTGTTTAAAGTTGACATTTTCAAACTAGACTGTTTTTGTTGTAAATCTGTATCATAGCTCCAACATGCCAACATCTAGCCATATCAGTTCTTCACATTAACAGTCACTATGGAGTCAGTCGAGATTTATTCACTTGTTCACAAGGCACTTGAGTAAGTAGTCTGCTTTTCAAAGCTACGTACATCCTGCGCTATCCATTACACATAAGCAGAAATCCTTCCCGCTACGGGTAACTTGGTTTAATTGCAATCTGCTCTTTTAAAGCATTGTTGGAGCGAGAGCTGAGACGGAACATGAGAAGTTGGACACTGTAGTTGCAAGTGTTTTCTGAGCTGATAGGAAATAAATATTGTGGACAAATTCCTGTGAGATTTTTGTTTCATTGAGTTGTGAATCCGTACCAATTTTAATTTTCTTAGAGCTCTGAAGACAACTGTGTCTATAGAGTGAATCTCTTTGTTTCTGGTCACATGATTTTTTCAAGCTAAAGCGATGGTTATGCCTGTAGGTGGCTTTCTCGTTTTGCTTCAAACTGTTAGCATGTGTTGTGTTCCAAAGTCCTCTCTTTTCCTTAAAAGAGGAGTCCTTTTTAATATTAATAAAAACATATTAAAAGAAGTGGTTTTTTTCCATTAGAATTATTGAGAATTTAATACCAAATAAACTCTATTTCAGGTTTTCTTCCCTTGTTTAGCTATTTCCAGATTTCTTCAGAAGGCTGTAGTTTCTTTCACCTCTGAGAGAATTATTTTTATTTTATTTTTTGTTGGTTGCTTGGTTGGTTTTGGTGTTTGGTTTTGTTTTTTTTAATCAAGAGTGAGTTAAAGGCTTCATCTGCCACAGCAAGTCAGGTGGAATCAGTTAATATCTCTCTGGAGATCTGCAACATCTATAAGCAGGGAGGATCAGTTGAAAATTGCCGTTATCTCTGTCCAGGTGGTTAAAATAAGGGATTCTTGGAACCCACAGTCAAAATTCTACAGAGGTTTCTGTTTCTTCCTGCTAATCTTAAATATTTTTTCCTTGTGGCAGGAGGTGATGCTTTACGACTTGACACACTTCTGGAGTGGTGGAGAGAAAAGAATGGCACTTTTTGTTCTCGACTCATCATCGTTTTAGACTGTGAGAACTCTCAGCCTTGGGTTAAAGAAGTAAGAAAAGTAAATGACCAGTATGTTGCCGTGCAAGGAGCAGAAATGGCCAGAGTTGTAGACATTGAGGAAGCAGACCCTCCACAGCTCGGTGACTTCACCAGGCAATGGGTTGAGTACAACTGTAATCCTGACAGCAACATCAGCTGGTCTGAAAAGGGCCGTACGGTGAAAGCAGTGTATGGTGTGTCAAAACACTGGAGCGACTACACTTTGCATTTGCCAACGGGAAGCGATGTTGCCAAGCACTGGATGATATACTTCCCACGTATCACCTATCCATTAGTACATTTGGCAAACTGGTTTTGTGGTCTCAATCTGTTCTGGGTCTGTAAAGCGTGCTTTAGGTGCTTGAAAAGATTGAAAATGAGTTGGTTTCTTCCCGCAGTGCTGGACACAGGACAGGGTTTCAAACTTGTCAAATCCTAATTAGGAACCAAAGAGGAAATTAAGTGAGAGCTTTGGGAACGTTCTCACTTTACTGTACTTGCAACTTTTTATATGACTATTTTTCTCTGAAAAAGTCTGCTACACTCACTTTTTTCAGCTCTTTGAGCAGCTACAGTATATGCAACAGTTAGAAACTGCGATCTTAAACAGAAGAGGGTAGGACTATGATATTTGAGTTTTATTACTGGTCTGTATGTACATATGTAAGAGACTTATTTAATATGACCACGCATTTTGGAGACAGTTCACATGTTCATATGTGTTACTTAAAGCAGCCTTTGTTCAGAGTCACCAGTTTGATGGACAACAGCCCCTGTGAATATTCTAGCGTGCTTGTTTGCCATTTATATCCACTATAAGGTTCAAATACAGGAAAGGAACCAAGCTAATACTCAAATCTATTTATATGTCCTTGAAATTATATGGTGTGGTCAAGGGTATTATAAAACAGCACTGAGCCAAAAAAAAAAAAAAGAGAATGAGTAGCTATTGTAGGTAAGTAGCTACAAAGAATCTTTAGTTTTATTTGCTTTTACATCTTCAGCCCCTGCCTCAGTTCTCTGCTGCCATCAGTGGAAATTTGCCACAGAAAACAAGGAAATAGGACAACTCTCTAATGTTCTGATGCTGCTCGGACAATGTTTGCTGAAGTGCAGCTTTAAAAACTTTCAGTTTTACTTTCCAATAACTTGCTGGTAATCTTTTTTTTTTTGTGTGTGTGTGTGTAAATATTCCCAGTAGTGAATTCATATATGGAGTGAAAAGTGCACTGAGAGTTTTTCCCTCACCTGTTAGGGTGGTTCTGTCTTTTCCAGGCTCTTACTAGTTCGTATTTTGAAAAGCTACCCTGATGAAAAAAAGAAACATAACCCCAGGAATTTAAGAAAGAAAATAATCCATAGATAAAAAACAGGAATACAAGCATTGCCTTGCTTCCATGTTTATTTGAAGTCTTTGCTGTGCCTAAGACCTTGATTCTGTAAAATGCTGAGTACAGGATTGGGGCAATGGATTCATTATCTGTTAAAATCACGAGCAAAGTTTTTCAGAAAGAATAGATTATTCCCTTAGGACAGGAGCAAATCCTGAGTATTCCTTAACTCTGTTCTCCCAGCCACAAGGTCCTAATCTTAATCCTTCCAATTACAAAGCTGGATAAGAGTCTAGAAATCCTGCCCCCGCCTTTCCTTTTCAGTCAGAGAAGCTGCATCGCTTTCTGGTCTTGTTTTCTCAAGTGCAGAAAATGAGGAGTGAAACAACTAATCGGCTAAGACAGTGCAATTTGTAGTGGGTTGTTTGCGTATGTGTGTGCAATCCAGTACACCTAGAGTTTACTTTTTTCTGTTTCCATCAGTATTTTTATTTAAAAAGTTAGGTATTAGCTGATATTTGTCTAAAATATAACTTATTAATTTTTTTATTTAAAGAACTGAAAAGAGCTCTTTAAGTCTTTGCCATCAAGGTTTTCTTCTAATTCCATTTGAACTTTTTAGCCAGCTAAGTTAGAGAATCTGCTAACACTTGATACCTGTTAGTAACTCCTGAAAATAAAATGTGTGATTAAATTATGAAATCTGCAATAGCCAAAGTAATTTGAGCTCACCAGCTTCAAAATGGTGATTTTGTAGGATTTGCAAGTGGCAGCCACTAAGTTTCTTCGTTGGTTTGTATTACACAACTTTTTTCAGCAAGACACACGCTCCCACCCCACTTTGCTTTTCTCTGTCCCTTTCCATAAAGTGAAAAGAGGATAAAGAAATGAGATGAGGTATCCTACTACCATTCAGTTCCATGGGGTCTTCTCCAAGTAAATGCTGTGATTGCAGCTCTGTCAGGGATTTGAGAGGTGGCTGTCCTCAGTAAGGCTAGAGGCCAATTGCACCGTCTAACTTCAGGTATCCAACTTAAGTTCCTAACGTGGGAGCCTAAGGCAGGAGTCATCTCATTTAAATTCAGATGTCTGAAAGCTAAACACCTGAACCCATACTAGTGACCTGAACTGCTCCACTGCTCATTAACAAAGAGAAATAAATATTTCCAGAGGAAGACTCATTTGATCTCTGTTTTAGGTTGAATTTTCCTGTGGTTGTGCCTGTTAGATTTGTTTTGCTTTTTCTTTCATATGCCAGAGGTCAAGCAAACAAATCCCTTATGTCTGCTGAATAACTTTAGAGCACTTCTGTTCTAAGTTGTCCTCTGGAGCCTGGATTGAGTACATAAGCTACTCATTCAAGCACACAAATTTGATACTTGAAGTTAGGCTGAACGAGCATCCGTCAGGTCTCAGAAAAGCAGCACTGCCTCCTCTGCAGAAGTCAATTTTCACCCATTTCTGGTCAACAACCCTTGAGTATAAAGATTGCATAAAGGCAATCATTTGGTTTGTACAATCACCGTTATTTTGACTGCCATTTCCGTAAAAGTTCATCTGATTGCATCATAAACTGTTCTGACTTCAGCACTGGAAATTTTTAACAAAATCCCCATAAAGCAACACTGTAATACCCGATAGTCACCCTGTGAACATTTGGAAGTCAAGAAGTTAGTCCTTTCTGTTTTGGAAAAGCTTTGATTATCAACCATAACACTTCTTGCAAATTATCATGGGTAAATCTTACTCTGTACCTGCTACTGTTACATTTTTATGGATGTCATCTGTATCTTTCTTTTTTTCCATCAAAGAGAATAGGAAAAGTGTGGGACTCCTGACCTGCCCTGGGGCTGTGAGCAGGGTCCGCTCTGTGGCTCCGGGCGGAACAAACCCAACAGTTGGTGCTGATCTTTTGCCTGTGTTTATTAAACAGTTTCCAGCTTACTTATCAAATGGTTGGATTTTCTCTAGGATACAGCAGGTGATCTTTATCAATTTACTGAAAATTAGATAAGGAGTCAGCTAAAAATAGAGCAAAAAGATTATTTGTAAAACTGATCCCGTGTTTACAAGATTTGTTTCCGTTTTCTCAATTAAAGGACTCTAGTTTTCTGAATTTGAAATAGGTTTAACATGAGCTGCTTTTGATTTTATTATTTTATAAATGGCAAAGGCATGGTGAAAATGCTGACTTAAACTAAAAGAAATGTTTACAGCCGTTCAAAACTGTTAGGCCTTTTTGGACAAAGAAACTGTCCTGTGTGTTTCCAAACACAACAAAACCCAGGGCATGGGATGATGAGCCTCAGGAATTCAACAGTATTAATTCCCTACTTTTACACCGACTAATACCAATGCATCCTACCGTGTCCCTTGTTCCCAGGTGGAGTTTTTCTCCGGCTGCGGGCACTGGCACATCTCCACCGGTCTCTGCCCAGCCCCAGGCGTGTCCCTGAGGGACAACACACCAGGAGCTCCTCATCCCAGGGAGGAGCGAGAAGTTATCCCTCTGCTCTTCCCTGCGTGAAAGGCAGGGACAACACCCGAAAGAGAAATGTAAATCTAATTCCAAAGAATGTTACATGTGCTATCAGTTACAAGTTGCTTTTCTTTAGCGGTAACATGCCGACGAATTGCCTGGATGGAGAAAATCTAAACTGTTTTTTAGGGGCTTGTCTCTGTACTGTATATTCAGACATTTTGTTATAAAGGTTGCTATAAATTTATATCACGGCAGTAATTTTATGTTGACTGTGTTTCATTTACCTTCTGTACAGTATCAGCCTTGCTGAAACGTACAAATGCATTAAGTCCTACAAATTGAAGTATTTAAAAGGAATTTGAATTGCAAATTCACAGTAGTATTTTTCTCTGAACAAGTACTGGGGGAAAAAAAGCCATTCTTCCTTTTTGCACTACCAGACTTCAGTGTTTGCAGTTCCTTGTGCCTTGTATGCCTTGTGATTGTTGTTGTCCAGCCTTCAGTTCAAGTTTTTCACAGAAACAATTCCTTCACCTTTATTAAGTTTTCCCTTTATTTTGCAAAGGCATAATTAATGCTATACTAGCTGTAAAGCCCCTCTGTTGCCAGCAGTAGACAATGTAACTAGGTTAAATTTCTTGTTTATAAATACTTTTGGGGGGGAGGATTTTTACTGGATGTACTGATTTTAGATCTGTAAATAGATTATTTTTTGTGTATTTGTGATATTGCTTAAATATATTTTGCTGGTTTGGATGCTCATTTCCATTTCATATTTTTGTTTATACCTTGATCACTTCCAAAATTTCCGTGCTTCCTCTTGAATTACACGGGCGTTTTCTGTACGCTGGTTTCAGGTGGTTTTTTTAGCTGGAAACTGCAACAGGGTTTACTGAAAATACCCTAAGGATTATCTGTAGTTTTAACAGTTTAATAGAAACGAGAAATATTAGCTTAAATTATTAGCACAGTTTTCACCTTGTCATTTTTTTATCACTTAGTCAACAAACTAGTAAAAGTGTTGTTAATGCTTTGAGGCATTATTTTATAGACACTTAATTGAAGGCTTCATCTACCTGAGTATTTGTATTTAGTCGAACTTGTCATCTCCAGTAAGGTCTGACTCTAAAGTTAACGGAGGGTTCCTCCTGAGGGAGATCAAGCCTAGGAGAGCGAAGCAGAAGGACACTGTGACGCTGCCGAGTGCTGCGGAGGTCGGCTCTGCGTGGCTGCTCCTCTCGGAAGCGGCTGGGGAGGTTCCTGCGCGCCCTCCTGAGCAAACAGTCCCACCGTTACTCTTAACAAGCTGGGGCCGGGCCGTGCACCTCTCAGTGAAGACTTCTGCAGGGAAGGTAGGAGCAGCAGAACTGCTGGTGTGATGGGTGACGGGCATGGCGGTGGTAATCCAGGGCCCAGCGCTGCAGAGAAGGGCCCTGCGCCATTAGCAGTGCTTTTAACACATCGACCAACTGGGCACAATGAACATTCAGCGGCACTTTTTTTTTCTTTTTCTTTGCTTCTTTTTTAACCAGAAAAAAATTAATTTCAACTTATCCTTCTAATTCATGATTGAATCCATTACTTTTGCAACTTATTAAGCAGCGTTCCTTTGTTATTAGACTTCTGTGGATCCTGTCTGCTCAGTCTCAAACTCAGAGGTAACCCTAGAGAGCAACACAGCTCGCCCTCAGTGCAGCCGTTCTAGGTCTCTCCGGATGGAGTCGGGCAACCCAAGGTATGTCTGCAGCCACGGCACAGGGTTTGGGTTTGTTTTGTTGGGGGTTTGTTTGTTAAATTTTGGTGACCTAGGTAATAAAAGTCAGTGTAAATAGCCATATGAATGTTCAAATAATTTTTCTTCTTAGGTGCTGTTACATAGTAGTGTTGGAAAACGAGTGTAACCTAAGCACACCTAGTGAAGAGATTTTATTTATGGTATTACTGTGGTATAAGACGTTATTTAAAAAAAGCTTTTCAAATTCAGTTCTCTCTGAAAATTGTCCTGTTTCTGAAAAGCCACCCGTTTGTCAGTTAGGAATGAAGATGTAACAGACTCGTGGAAAACACAGTATGCGGTTACACTTGACGAGTATGTAGGCTGAGCTGTAGTAGTATTTTGGAAGGAAAATAAAGAATTCCAGTATTTTTTTACTATTAAAAAAAAAAAAGTCCACAGCAGTTTGTAGCAGAAAAAATTCAAGCACATTGATTTGGAGCAAGGAGTGCATGAAGGCTTTATCAGCGTTACCTGCTGGCTCCAGCACCGCACTCCGGCAGTCCCATCGGATCTTGGAATACGTTGCCCATTACCGCAAATACGCTGTTACCACCATATTAGACTGGAGACCGGAAAGCTGGATTCAATAAAGACCCTCAGTGTTACAGAGCTCTCCTTTAGAGATTCAGAACGAGTACAGCCTCCTCGCACAATGAGGTGCAGACGCACCTCGGGCATTTGTGGAGGGATGGTCACCCGATGGTCACCTTGCAAGGCAGCGGTCGGACTCTTCGGGATGCTGAGTAGGAAACTATTCCCAACAGGTGCCTGCAGAATGACACAGAAATTTAAAACTTCGCTTCTCATCAGCACTGGATTATTTTCTCTCTTTCATAGAGTCATTTCAAGGTGTATTGAAACATTTCGGGCTCTTGCCTCGGACACGGCTCTGCCTGGAGCTGGGGAACTGCCAGCGCTGAGTCACGCCAGGGCTGAAGCTGGTGGAGAAATGCAGCCAGCTCTGTTGATTACAGACAGCTCTGTAGTAAATAGCTGCTGAAATAAATCAACGTGAACCTGACTTTGCCATCCTACAAATACAAAGCCGGGGTACTGTAAGACAGTCTGTGTCGGGGAGTATAACAGAAGACACCTTGGCTTCCTTTGCAAATGAGAGAGAACAGCCTGATGCAGAGATTGGCAATAGCCGGGAGAGAAGCAGAAACTTCTTGCAAAAAAAATGTTTGCTTTATAAATTGTGTATAAGGTCTCTAGATACCATGGTACTGAGTACATTATAAATGCATAAGAGATCCATTAAGAGAGATGGGGGGGGGGAAACCCTGACAAATCAGGCTTCTATAGCTGAAAGTCCTGAAGATTTCTTCTGCCTTGCAAAAGAGTTATAAAGATTTTTATCCTTAAGGAAAGGTTACTCCTTTTCCCAGGAAGGAAAGGGCAGAAGACAAGGAAGAAGAGAAAAAAAAAAGAAGCCAAAAGGAAAAGAAATACTATCAGATGGGTCGGATTCAGGAAAATGGGATTCACAGACCTAGAACTAGAGTGAGGCTTCAGAACTGATCAGTGTTGTTTCTTACAGAGGTGGCCTCTGTGTACCAGCAGATTGTCTGATTGTCTTACCTTCCAAACCAGGGCAGCGGCATCCAAACTGCCTTCTAAACGTGTCCCAGCCAGGGAAAGCTGTCAGCCCGGCCAGAAGTGTGCTGTGGCCCATCCTAAAAACCAGACAGGATAGACAGGCAAGATTCCATTCTAGGCTCATGTCCTGGCACCACTTAACGTACCCCTATAAAGATGGTTTCTAAAAAACTACGATTATTATATTTTTAATACAGGGCCTGAAATGGGATAATGCTGTAGAGCTACAGCTGGCTGAGTAGCGGGGGTTTTATAGTGTGGAGGCAATAGTGGGTGTTACATACCCTCAGGCACGCTCCCGCAGTGGTGTTTGTGCATGAAACATCTGCTGCGGCACTGAAGAAGGTTCCCCGTCTTCTGCCATTGCCGCTGAGGACAATGGCTCAGCCTGCTTCAGCCAGGTCTCTGCCTCTGCTTCATTTTTACTCTCAGGTGAGGCTCCAGATGCTTCTCTGGATGTGGAAACATGGTACCTTCCCCGCTGAATTTGAAGCAGGTGTCTGGTATCTAAAATTACTCTTGGAAATGGATTGTTTCAAGCATGTTTTTGATAAGAGACTTGATGAATGCAGACAGAATACAGTGCTGGCAGACACAGATGAGGTACCTGAACTACAGAAGGACAGACAGTCGGGCTGGAAGGGGAGCAGGAAGTCCTAGAAAGGAACCGTGTCCTGCTTGTCTTGCAAAGTGTGCCACAAGACTGCTTGATGAGGGCAGGACGTCAAATATTTTGTAATGCCTGCTTGTTTGGCATAGGTGTATAAAAAAACTAAGATAGCTACCGGGAAGGATTCACGTGACTGACCTTCACCCTGCCTAATCAAATAGGGAGCGTGCATACGGGGCCAGCACTTGGGAGATGCCCCGTCTCAACAAGCCCCGACAGACCAGTTCCACCCACAGACAAGAGCACATAAGCCTTTGGACCAGCCTGCTCTTGATACACAAAAATGTGCACATAAACACTAGACCTGGCTGTTGGAGGCTTGTAATAGCTGTACAGAGTCTTCAGGCATCTGCAGTTCTGGGTAAGAAATTTGTCCTGCTGGGGATGCCAGACTTCAGCTTGGCAAGTGTGGGGCTCCTGGGAATCTACTCCCAAAGCTCCTAACGCATCTTACAGAAGTGTAACATTTAGAGGCAATCTCTGCGGAGGGGCCAAAAACCCCAGAACCCAACCATCTGAAAAGCTAGTACTTTTCCAGAATTCGTTGCGGGGCGTCAGCTGCCCTGTGGCTCTTCTGAGGAAACAAGAAAAGGAATTGATGGCAGCTGGGAAACGGCTGGGCACAGTCGCAGAGCGAGCTGTTGCCGGTGGAAAGTTAGCAGCTCTCGCTTGCCTGTAGCCTGGAGAGAAGGCTTGTTGGTCATTGCGTGATGCTAGATATCGAGTTGCAGCTGGAGTACTGTTACCGTAGTTCATTTCCTAATTCTTTCCCCAGCTCTTCACTAAATAACCTTAATAGAGAGTTAAGCTGTGAGTCCTGCCAGAGGGTGTTGCAGATGCTTATGTGGATAAAGAGATCTAGGACAGACTCTCGGCAGACAGGTGCACCGCGGGCTCTGAGACACAAAGCTAGTAACCCAAGATCAGGATTCTTCTCAGCTACAAACTCTTTGACCCGTTCTTATGGCTCATCCCATTTTTGGCCACTCTCAGAAACATGGTGCCGGACTGGATGGGGCTCTGACCAGACCCGATGCGGCTGCTCTCATTTTATGTTCTCCTCCCCCCAAAAAGCCCACAGCCCTCCTGTCTACCCAGTTAGCACAGCGTGAAATGGCCCCTGAGACCAGCACGTTGGTCAGTGGTTGGCAAATGGTGTCTACCGTGTGTCACCTCATGCCTGACGAGGGTTGGTAGGTATCTACTTGAGGATCCCAGGATCTTTAAGATCGGTCAGTAGAATACCCAAAAAGAACCATAAACTGTGAAACTGTTTTCATCTCTAGATCTATATTAGATTGTAGGACAGTCACTGCGTGACCCCGAATGCCCACAATTGTGTCAGTGTGCTTATTTGACCTATAATGTCAAAACTGAAGTAAATACCCAAAAATACCACTTAGAGGAGAAAACTCATTCCCCGTTCACCGTCTCTTCTCTTCGAGCTACAGTTTCTGCTCTTTATATTTCCAGTGATACGAGGATGGTTTCAGTTGTCTTAGTTACAGTTTTGATGTCTTCAGAATTTATGAGGCACTCAGCTTTAGACCGCAAAAGGGAAATAAGTCAAAACCGGTCACAAAGCTGTCAGTTCACAGCTCATTCCAGCTCATCCATCTTTCACTTTCCATTTATTTATGGGTTGTCTTTCCCACAGCAGAAGTCCCCAGTTTGAGTGCTGTAGCTCAGATACAGCTCCTATTCGAGCCATCAGCTTTACCCTGAACGCCACTTGGATGAATCTGGGCTGGGGAATGACCACCGAGCTCACAGGCATCCCAGCTCTCATGTGGGACCACATGTTCATCCTGTATCTGCACCGCTCTGGACACCCACGCTGGTGCTTCTGCCACTCCATGTATTCTACACTCTAAGAAACATTGGTTTATTTACTACAAAGTCAAAGGGCAGATGTAATGTAATTTAAAACCTTGGGATTTTAGGGGCTGCATGGTAGGACCCAGTGAGCGCTTGTCCACCAAACATCATCCTCTCACCTACGCGAATTCAGCCCAGCTTTTAGCCCTCTGTTAGGGTTCCCGCAGCACAGAAATGGCTCCTTTCCTCACCTGAGCTTTTTACCAGCCTCGCACACATTGCACAGCAAGCTTGTGGGTTTGGGTGTGCACGGCGCTGGAGAAGAGCTGCCCTCATGAGAAACGCTGCTGACCACTGCCCTCCCCCTGGGAGAAACCAGGGGGCCGGCCCCAGAGCCTCCACCTGCTCTTGGTGCGTGGTGTGAAGGTGCGGTGCTGCCCCACAGCCGGGATTTCAAGCCCCAGATACGTGGAGAAGGCCAGGGGTGGAAGCAGGCCTGCCAAGCCACCAGCAAGGCAGGATGTCATTGACGAACTGTCACTAACATCAGCTGAAAGCCCAGCTGCAGATGGGTAAGCAGCTGGAGAACTGGGAACCGGGACTGGGAACTGTGACATCCGTTCTGGAGTTAAAAGTTCAAGTTAATATCTGGACTCTTGTTTCACCATTAAAATGCTATTTTAAAACCATACCGAGGGAAAGAGAAGGAGAAGGCGGCAAGAAGCCCGGTTGGCACTCCCGGCTGTTGGTTGGCGCTAAGGTCAGAGCAGTTTGCAGCCAGCAGCTATGAGGTTCAGATCCCTGAGGCGAGTTCAGTGCTGGTACCTCATCTCCCCAGAGCCCCAAGGTCTGGACTCTGCGCCAGTGCCCGCAGTTGTCAGTGAAATGCTGGTGTCCCACCAGTTCTGTTTCTGGAACCGGCTGGAAGCCTGCAGTCCACAGGGGGCCGTGTAGCAAACCACCCAGCACCTCTAAGTCCATAAGCTTTTTCCCTATTCATCTCCTTGCAGAGCTTGACATCGTGGGTATGACTAGACAAGACCTCCAAACGTGTGCTCTGAAGAGCTGGAAAGAGACAGTCCCATTTAACTAGATGGCTGGTTCCAGAACTCACCGGCGACATCGGAAACTGGCCTCCCTTGCCAATGCTCCAGCTACCTTAACGTGTATGTAAAGCTGTGTGGGATCAGGTCTCCCCACTCAGGAGAGTGTGATGCTCTCGGAGTACAGCACGTCACCTTTCCCCGAGCCAGCCCACCGCCCCACGCGAAGTGGAACGCTCCTGTGATGGGGACTGGAGGAGACGCTCCACCAGAGATGGCTCCCACAGCGGCTTGGGAGGTGCTGCTCTCACTGAGCAGCCCCGGGAAGTGAACCGTAACCACCCGCGCCACGGGGGAATAGCTGTAAATACCAAGTTTTGGGTAAATAAGAAAATTCCTGTCTCCTTGCCAAACAGCTGTTGATTTATTAGAGCAAGGGGGTGTAAGGTTCCAGAAGCAGCTTGTCCTTGTGTACAGCAAATCCCATCCTGTACAGCCTGGTGGTGTACGCAGGAAAGCCAGCAGTGAGTGTTTACTTACCACCCTTCGTCTCAGGAAACCATGCGTGAACCTAAGCACAGGAAGCTGCATTTTAAATGTCAAAATATGCTTTAAAAGCTTCGTGTCAACTACACTTTTCCAAGCCAGAAAAATACCAACAGCTTCAAGAACAATGCAACGCAAGAAGAAATTAATTTACTTATGTTTTTTCTTTCTTCTCTTCATAAACCACACTCTCCTGAAGTCAAGTACTAATATATTAAAACGTTTTTCAGCAGCGGCATTTTGCACACCAGGAAGAGCTCATAATTTTATTTCGAAATGGCATTTGCATATTCAGTTAGTCAGATCCATTTCCTCTCATGATTAAGCATGCTATATAATTGAGATTCCTCTTCCCTGTAGTGTGACACAGCATGTGACTCAAAACTTGCCTTCATAACGACACTCGTGAATGCTAAAGCACAATACATGCAGGAGAGCATATTGCGTTCTTGTATGCTCAGGCTACAGGAAAATAGCTGCAGTGCTCCGTAAGTTAGCTTTCTTCAGAGGACTGGATGGTGCCTTTGGTCTGAGAGAGAAATATTTGCAAAGAAAATACCAAGGAAGCTCTCTCCGCTTGTAATTTTGTGAGTTGGAGGCATGTTGAGGGAAATGAGCTGATCATACCGAGAATGTACCCATTTCTTACAAGGAGGGCACCGAACCTCAAGGCTGTCGTAGGGTGGGGGTTTTTTTATTTTATTTTATTTTTTATTATTTGAACTCGCTTTAGGAAACAAGCCAAACTTATACTTAGTGAGTTGCTCCAAAAACGCGCAGCTGTGCCTATGTGCTTTCTGCCCCATGCGGAGTGTGGGCAGCCAGAACTGAGTCCTGCTCTTCATCAAACATTTAGAGAGGCATCACATGCCCAGCCACCATCTCCCTGTATTTAAAACTTTCTTCCACCTAACCTAGACTTTTCAAACTCGCCCTAATTGGAAAGTAAGCCCCTGGCAAGTATAAAATTTTAATATTAAGCCACCTGAGACGTCCAGTGAAGAAGAAAAGTTTTTTAAAGAAATTGAACACGAGAAAAAAGATAACCACGGAAGCAACCACTGGAGTAACTCAAAATCTTAGCAAAAAAAAAAAAAAAGGACGCAGGTGTTGAGCAGAGGCTTAGAAGCGGCGCAGAGCTGCAGCGCTGGGACAGCCTGCGACGCCTCCTTCCCGTGCATGTGCGTGCAGGCCCCGAGTGTCAGCTGTACATGCTTCTCCACTTCTTAGGAAGTCTTCATTTCTTATTCAGATCAATGTTTCTAATTCTAAAACGATTCATAATGCAAGGTAATGTCATTACATTACCAGACAGCTTAATTTGCAAGTTCATTCCGTGCCAAGAGCAAGGCAGCAGAGTCCCTAATTCTAAATAAAATCTATTTTATGCCAAATATCCTTGCCAAAGCCCTCTAATGAGCTGGCACCAAATGGTTTCACGGGAACATCCTACTGTCACCAATGCTTTCCAGGCATTACCGGTACCTTACGATGACCCATTTTTTTGTCCCCATGTGGTTGTCGGTTTGTTCTACTCTCCTCCAAGTAGCAAGCATGAGAATTTCCTTTCCCAACCATCACACATGTTAAAAAAGCAGGTCACTTCGGTATATTGTACTTCAGGTCTGTCATGTCTGAAAACATTAAACATTACTACTAAATATTTATAGAGTGAAGCAGTTCTGCGGCTGATAGAGAAAGCGGTCAGTGTTGGAGTCTGACAAATGTCAACAGGAGACCTCTCATTCATATACAGACAGGAGAAAAACTTTATGTGGGATTCAATTGCTTCGAGTGCTTACATGAATTATCCTGAAGGCTTTGCTCAGCCCAAATGCTCTTTGCCTGTGGAATAGCTGAAGGTTTCACTTACCAGCCTAGTGGGAGCTGAGGAGATGAGAATATTTTAAGGCCTCTCTTGACAAATAAGCATGTTCCTCTCAGGAGGAACCAAAAAATTAGATCAAAGCACTGCCTTCTCGCTATTAATTTAATCATCATGAGCCAAATTACAAGCTCGTTTCTTCCAAACTCCCATTAGAGGAAGCTTTCCCTAAGAAGTAACTGAATAAACTCCAGCAGAAATCTCAGTGTCTCTCCCCGATGCCCAGCACACACAACACATCCCTGCAGCAACAGAACGTACTGCCCGAGTGCTTTAACTGTACAGTTTTTGGTACTCAGGAGTAGTTACACATGTTAATTGGTGTGTTTTGTACTGTATTGCCACCCACAGCTGAGCATAGCAAAACATTATAAAAAAAAAAAAATAATAGAGGCAACCCAAAAGAGAACGCTTACCTTCTTAACTGAGAGCTTGCTTACATGAAGGTCCAGTTAGCACCAAGCAGTGGTTTTCAAAAGCTGCTAACACATCTCCATGGGCTGTCTCCTCCGGAGGTGGCCAGTCATCTCCAGGTCATTACCAGCGTGCGTCAGACACAGTGATCCACTTCACAGCCCCGCTAACACCACACAGCCTTGTGGAGATGCACTTGACAGCCTTCTCCTTACAGCCTCCACTCTGCTCGTCAACAAGAAGCAGCTTTACTGGCAGCTCCAGCAGATCATAGACGAGGAGCCACGGATTCACGTCCAGTAACAAGTTTTCCTGGAAGTCCTTGATTCAGTGTAAAAAGGTTTCAGGGCTCAAGGAGGGAGAAATGGGTTCCTCAGATGTGGGGTGACCTGCCCTGACTGAAGAATCTCATCCTGACACAGAACACATCTCTAGAGATATGACAAACAACCAGCAAAGCTGGGGAAGCAGCACACCAATTACCAGACTCGTAATCTCTGCAAAACACGGTCACCAGCACTGCCCTGAAACCTGCTGCCTCTGCTCATCAGCCATCGGTTAGGCCCCAGCAGGTTATTTGTGGGCTGGTGACGGGACTGTGCTCTACAGGTAGGACATGATATATTTTCAACAGGGTGGAAGTGATTAAAGAACCTTATCTACTCCTCCTTGCTCTTACATTATGTGTCTGTCTTTGTTAGTGGAGTCACTTGCTCCAAAGTGTGGTTTAGCACAGAGATACGTTTGTCAGCATTAATGCACCACGCTGTAAAGCATCCACTTCTTCCCACAGCTACTGTAATGGGTAGAATTGATGGTCTTCTCCCTGGAGATCCACCTTATCCTCCGCTTCCCTGATCAACAGAGCCTTTTCCTGAATGGCTGTTGAGCTACCGACTAATTAGTTGCAAGGTAAGGATGAAGTATGAATTTGGAAAATTGAAAGACAAGATGCAAGGCCACAGACTTCCACTTAACAGCCTTTTAGTGTTAAGATTCTGTACTTCAAGACACAGAGGTAGAAATTATGAGCAACTAGAAATCTACTCTATCCAGAAGTCCCTTATGTAGCCTCTGATGAAGGCTGTCAGAGCAGCACTCCTGCTATGACAGGAGGGGGCTATTTTTTATTATTAATAATTTAAAATAAATTCCAGTGAAACTGTGGCAGCAGTCTTCACGCTTTGTGTGATTTTGAAGGGCTGGCCTATGAATGGCTGGTGAGAATTTTAAGACCTGTTTTGTGAATCTACCATGAAACATTGCTTGTCTTTCTTTAACGAAATATAAGAAAAATGAAGCAAGATGACTGTTTTCTTACAGCTCGGAAGGAAGTTTATACTCCTGTGATTTATTAAGCTTGTGGCTGTGATGGTTTTTTTATGCTTTGTTTAATATTGTATGAACATTGCTATTAAATGTCATGATTATTGCTATGAAACTTAATGAATATTGTAAAATATGGGGTCTGAACAATTTATGAAATGCGACATACAATTTCATGAAAACTGGGCGTGTGTTGTCTTGGAGCCTGCCTAACTTACAAGATATTTCACTGAGAACTTAATTATTTTCTTTAAACACTGGCTTCTATATTTCATTAAAACATCAGGGAGCCTTTTTAAAATACTTTAGATATTTCATGAAAATTGCTGAATATGAAAGCAGAACTTCTTTGGCTGAAAGTTATGCTTTTATAGAACTTTTTCGATTATACAGATATCAAATACTTCATACTTAAAAAAAAAAAAAAGAATCCATTTTGCTGTAATAAATTACACCAAAGAGGAAAGCTTGTAAACTCAAAAAGAGTAAGTCGTGAAATTTTGATGCTTACAGAAACTATTGCATGAATTTGTCAAAGTCCAAGAGATCACAGATTTCCAACTTTACAATTAGCTGCCCACTTTGTTTCAGGTACCTTGAGGACCAGGATCTTGTATGGGAGAGAGCCCTCAGCTGGATGTCCTGTTTCATATGGCCATCAAAACAAACCTTCAGTTCTTAATGCCCTATGCTATGGCCTGTGCAGAACGTAAACTGTGATAGGAGGAAAAAAAAAAAAAAGAAAAAAAAAAGCACCTTGTTTCAGTCTGCTTTCCAGTGAAGCCGTTTGCCATTCTTTATCTGCAGGAACGATTCTCACTCATCCCTGTTTTCCCAAGTCTGGTTGCTTATGGTGAGGTTTTCTTCAGTTATAACGTGGCTAATCCCTCATCTTTCTCTTTCCAAGCTTGAGAGATCCTGAAAACAGCCCTGAAAACGCTCACTGTCAGCCTTCATAAACTACTAGGTGTTGTTCAAGCACTCCCTCCTTTGATTCTTCTCTCCTTCTTGTTCAGAATTGCAAGGAAGGAGGAAATTGTCCTTGACAGCACCAATGGCTCATGTTCCATCACCACGGAAGGCAGGTAGATTAAAATGAACTTCTTACTTGGATGACTTAAAAGATGCAGTTTTCCACACCCTTCGGTTAAGAGATGTTTGCATCTTCCCTACACTGGAGACAAAAGTTGTTTTCCCGCCTTGTTTTCCCCAAGTATGACACTATGTGGTCAAGAGTCCTCTCTCTACACTCCTGTAATGTGTGGCCAGTGGGGGTAGGTGGCAGATTTTTTGCTGCAGACCATAGATCAAGGCGAGCTGCCTGTCAACAGCAATGGTTCCCATCGCTGCAGTGGGAAAGGGAAGAAGAGCTTTCAGAGGACGTTGGCAGGGAAATACTTGGGAAAGCCATGGAAGAAATTTCATGCTTTGGATGCCTGCAGGAAGTAGGCTAACAACCAACCGCACAGTGGTTTTCACTGGAAGACTGCATCCAGTATTAAAAAGCACAGATGTACTTGTTTAAGAAGGTAAATGGAAACTCAGCAAGACAGGGGCAGATTGATTCCCTCACAAAATGCTGCTGGCATGTAAGAGCGTAGCTTGCTGTAGAGGAGCAGATGAGACGGGAGTGCTGCCTGGCAGTGTTACAGCTGTACCTTCAGTGCATCCTGCAGATAGGTACAAAGTTCATTTACTGGTTATAATAGCCCCTCTAGGATTTCCTTGTAAAATTGACTTGTTAGACAATTAAAAGCTCTACCACCATTCTATGAGTCATCTGTCATAAGTGCCGTCTCAACAACCCAATGATAAAACTGAATCAAACTGCTTTAAATGATGCCTCGCTTCTAGAGGGCTCCAGAAACTTATTCCACTGTAAGGTTTTATTACTGTAAATCCAGTATGTGGCACACTGAAAACACCGCCAAGGTAGACAGGTTGGTTGCTGATGCCAGAATCCTCTTGGACCTGTCTCTCGTCAGCTGTGTGAACCAGAAGCTGTCCTCAGCTCTGAGGGCCTGGCTTTATCAGCAGCCAAGAGAGGCTCACTGCGGGCTGCTCTCTGACGAAATGCCATCCAGCTTGTCAGAACAAGAATACGGTAAAAATACTGCTGGAGGTCTGGGTTTTGCCCAGTTTCCTACGGAGATGACACATAATAACCCTGTGTGTGCATGCGTATGTTCCCGGTAACTTTGGAACGCAGTGATCAATATAAATCTCATTTCATGCCAGGCTAGAGATGTTAAAGATGTTCGGTTCCTGCAAGTTTCATGAAAATATGCAGAGGAGATGGGGACGGACCTCCCATAAACCTCCCTCTTGAACGAAAGGCTGAACGCACTTCAGGTGCTAGTTACTGCATACAGGAGTGAATACATCATGAATGTCCTTATTGCCGAGGCGTAAATTACGGCTAGTGTCATTAAACACCAGAGTCCAGCTAGGAGATTCAAATCCACAGGTAATTAATTTCCTTTGCATTTTGCCACTCATGAAACCTGCTGTTTGTTCTTTGGGTCTTCTACAATTTGCTTTTACCTCACTATGTTAATAAAACATCTGGGCTAGCCCAGATGCCTCCTGGCTCAGGTACCTCTTCAGGGGATACTTCTCAAGCCCATCCTGAACCTTTCCTTCCTCCCCAAAATCAGGGAGATCTGCCCCTGGCTGGCTGACATAGCACTGGAGCACCACAGCCATATTCTGCTGCTGGTGATGCCAGGGATGTGCAGGTAAAAATGCCCACAATTTTCTCCCCAGCTGGATAAGGCCTGAAGGCAAAAGGGCTACTTGGTCCTGGTGGGAAACACAACAGCGGGCTCGCCATACATTAAAAACCTATCTTTGTCTGTACTACGTCAGTAAGCTGTGAACTCAAAGCACCTTCAAAACAGACCGAGGAACAAACACTGTCTTGGCAGTCAGGACACTCTAATTATTTTGCATTGTTAGTTGTTAGCTGCAGCTGCTTTCATGAGCAGCAGATAAGCTTAATGTGAAATAAATACCCCTGCGAAGACACATCTTTAATTTTGGACCTGTCATCTCATCCAAACTGCTGCAGTGTCACGGGAAAATAGCTATTTTTAAACACTCGTTCTCCATACCACTTTCTTGATCTGTTTTGTAAAGTAATCTTCAAGACACTTTTGCGGGGCAGTTAATCTTACGGCTACCCGCAGACGGGGAATTTTTGCGGCGTGGGTAATGCAGTGTCACAGTCCGGGCTCTGGAGAGGCCAGAACAGCCCCCGTAACTCTGCGGAGGACCCCTGCCCTCTGCCCCCCCAGCTGGCGGCTGCATTTGTGCCAAGCACCTGCAAGGGAAGCAGGAAGCTGGAGCCTGCCAGCATTATTATTCTTTACCGACAAAACAAAAAGTGGCTGGCAAAAGTTGAAGGTTGCTCTGTGGTGTCTAATATCCTCCTCCCCTCGCTCAAGATGGAGACTGGGGCAAGACGACTGAGGTGACCAGAGGGTAAGTGGCTCTCCCAGCCTCTAAGGTAGAGGCTTAATCTCAGGTCTTGCAGAAAGACCCCGGGTTCACGAGAGATGAGTTCCTCCAAGATCCTGGTACACAGTAAGGGGCAACTGACCTCTATCCCCTATAAATCCAATTCCTCCTCCTTCTCCAGTTTCACCCCCTGCAGCTGTTCTCCCCAGAGTTGCCCCAACACTTCACCTTTTCCCGTAATTTGCCTTTCTCTTCATTGCAACCCCAAGGTTTTTCCTTCCTAGCTGTTGATCCTGTAGTCTCTGCCCCTGACAAACATTCACACATCGTTTCATTTCCGAACTAGCTGAACTGTAACCCATATAAAGCAGATAATTTCACATTTCCTTTAAGCAAAAAGAAGGGAAACATGGTTTCCTTCACCAGTCATTTCTAAATTCAACACTGATTTCAGTCAATGACAAGCATAAACTTTACTAAGAACTGGATGGTGTTGCAGTTCAGTGGCTGCAGTGTGTCCCCACCAGAGTCATTCTCAAATGGCAACTTCAGAAGTCCACGTTTTATTGCCCCGGGAGGCTCCCTCCAGTTTCCCTGAAGAGAGAATTAAGCTTTCCATACAAGTGCCTCAGAGGTTCACACAGTGCTCTGCTCTGGCTAGAATAAGTGTTGAATAACTAAGAACATTTAAGATATAAACAGATTAATAATTTGCAGGTCACATCTTCCCAAAAGGTGTGACCTTCACTTGCCAGCACTAAAAAAGCCCTGTTTTATGAAAAGGAAAATTAATTTCAAGACTCCTGCCTGAATTTGAGTCACAAGTGCTATTCCACATTAGCACAGGACATACCAGATTTCATGGTAATCTTGAGTACATGTGTGTAATTTGGACATCCAAAAGAGCCAGTCTTTACATTTCAAGGGCATATCAACTTCACTCTAGCAAAGTCATCACTGTAATATCATCCTCTGAAGAAGGTGAAGGCTGTAATTCATGAATGCACAGAGTTTACCTAAGAACTGCTGTTGTGGTGACCTCAATCTCTTGGAAAATCCTACCCGGCTTCAGGTACACCCCTGCTCTTCATGCAACAGCTGCTAAGATGTCAAAGATTTACCAAAATTACCTGTAAACCGCAAAGGTTCAGTTGCTGCTGCACACGCATCCGAGACTGCAATAAAAATGGAAGCGGCAGGCCAGAAAACAGGGGCATGACAATTCCTCTGCACCACAATGAAAAACTGGATTATACTGCCCAAAGGGATAGATGCATTTCAAAGAGGTCTTCTTGTAAAGCTGGCACAGCGCATTGCCAGAGATTCTGCTGGGCCTCATCACAGTCTGCATTTTCTTTCTGTTTAAAGGTACAACAAATCACCACAGCGAAGTAAATAAAGAGTCACGGACTTTTCTGGAGTATACACCGCTATCTGTTAAAGCCGATAAGGTAAACTGCACTGCTATTAAGTCTTCAATACCTTGGATTAAAATGAGTTTTTAGTAATTGCACTGAGTCAAAGCCGCTCCTGAACTCATTAGTCACAAGGGGTCTCTTAATTTCTCCCTGCTGTGTCAGACTAAATGGGGTTTTGCTGTCCTCTTCTGTCTATACCTTTTTTTTTTTTATTTTATTTTTTTTCCTGGCTATCAGTAACACCCACCCACAACATTTTCAATCAAGGGCTTTCCTGTAAGGACTCAGCACGTGGGAAGCAGGCAAATCTCCTGTCACGGCTATACAGAGCATCTAAGTTGAAACACGGATTTTGCATTGAGGAGGGAAGATACACTGTCATCAGTGTTTCTTTAAATAGTGACTAAATTTAAGAATGCAAGTCTTTGGTTTTAATTTCGATTAGCCATGAAATTTTACCTTCTTATACCAGACAAGCCTAGCACAGACCTACTGTCTTAAGACCGCCTTGCTCTGGCTGTGTTTTTTGAAAACAGGCTGACTCAGGATTCAGTCCAAAATTGCTGTGATACAGTTTAAAATTTCCCAGCTGTATCTCTGAGATCCTCTCTGGAACAGGCAAAGCTGAGTAGGAGGTTGCGTGTCCGCCAGCAGGACACGTCCTGGTAGAACACTTAAGCATTAACCAGCACCTGGCAAAAAGGCAGCAAGACTTACTTCATACTGTGGTCCCCAAGACCTCTAACAAACTTAAGCCTTTCTCCTCCTGATCTCACCAAAACACGCTACAATGCACAAAAAGGAAAGAAAAGACTTCATGCCTACCACTTTGTTTTATTGATTGAAATAAAAATGTGTCTGCTGGTTTGGTTTTATCTATCCCGTACTGAATAGAGTTGTTTTATCTACAGCGAAAGTCAGATGTGCTGTTCCCATGTTAAAATCCGGGAAAACTGCATGTTATCTTCAACTCTGTTTTATATGCAATCCTAAAAACCATCCATTTTGCTTTCTGGAAGTTTGTGGGGGTTTTTTTAATCAGAACTGGTATGCTTCAGGACAGGAAATTGGAAATCGGCTCTTCTCCTTATGAGACAATCAATAACTGAAAAAGTTGTGCTGGGAGTTAGGTTGGCAAATTGCTTCTCCTTATGTTGTCTGTAGAGATATAAAAGAAGAAAATTAAAGAGCTGAGGGAGTGAAAACAAGTGTCAGAGCTGGGATTTAGACTTTCTGGTGAGAGGTTTAAAGGATGCTTTCTCAGGTAGAAGAACCATCTTGATTGTCAAGAGAGTCTAGGGTCTACATCAAATACCCCCCAAACACCCAAGAGGAAATCAGGTCCATAAATTCTACTGTTTCACAAAGCTCTGGGTGTCCTTTGTGACTTATGTAAGAATACAGAATAACTGCTTCGAAATCTCTTTGTAAAGCCCATCTTTCTTATTTCTCTTGCCTGAAAGACTTCAGAATTCCTGCAGCGAGCTCCACTGCACAGCGTAGCTATTTCCCAAGGGTAAACACCGTAAAACCTGAGTGAATGCGGGGAGACTCCGAAGTGAAGGACAGGGATCCTGCAGGACCACAAGAACTCCCTGGTTTTGCTGGCTGGGTCCGGGTAACCTGCGTGTGCCTTCTCTGGGGAGCCAAGGATTAAGTCAGGATTAAGCTTTGGGGGACAAGACAGCAAACTTCAGGCTCAACTAGGTTGCTGGCACATAAATTCCTTCTCAGACCTAGGGCAAGTCAGGGTTTCAGGCTGTGGATTCTGCTGTACAGTGCCCAAAACCAGGTGCTGAAAGATCACCTTTATTCTCTTTTATTTTTACCTCACATTCTTGGGAGGATTCAGATCCCAATTGTTTTACTAATATTGTCTGAAATATAACTCATACACCAAGATGTATTTGATTCTGGCAGAGATATATAGATATACAGACAAGATGCTTTATCTTGTCCCTAGTCCTACCATTCAGGAAACTCATCCTTTTCAGAATCAAGGCCCCAAACCCTGACCTCTACAGTAGAGACCAGCTTTTCCTGTATTACTGTTGGTTCGGGGAATACCCCAGTGCAAACGGATTTTCTATACATTCAGGGAGCAGAGCAAAAAATCCTTAGCGTACAAATCTCATAATCTGAGCAAATCAACAGGAGATCGGAGAGGATTTTATCGCCGGTTAAACAGGGCACGCCGCAGGAGGGCACGGCCAAAATGGTTTTAGACGGGTCTGACAAGATGTAGGTGTCTTGTAGCTAAACTCGGAGATGTCTGACTGCGTGGCAGGCCCGAACAGGTGACATGCCATAATATCCGTACCAGGAGCCGGCGAGCGATCCAGTGAACCCGGGCAGTAAAGCTGCCAGCAAAGGGGAGGGTGCGAAGCCGCGTAATCAGACGTGGGGACCGAGGCCCGCAGGGTTCGCGCAGTGCCTCTGGGTTTGCTTTGCTGAGAGGGTTCGGCAACACAGCATTACGCAATGGCATGGAGCTACGCAGCTGGCCAAATGCTTCTTCCGACTTCGACTGCTAATTATATATTCCCAGACTGAAAGCTGGCGTGCAGATGCTAGTCGGCCCAAGAGTTGCGTGTGCTTTGTTTTCATAAAAAATGAGCTTAGCTTCACCTCAAGAGCTTTGGAAACTTCCAAGGCTAATTGATCCATTAAATTTAGGCTTTGAACCAAACCCTGCCGTCCTGTGTTTTCTGGGCACTGCAGCTATCTAGCAATGTTGAGAATCATATATATATTCAATAGCTTTTCTTTAGATAACCATACTTTTTAAAAAAATCATTAATATGCCATACCATTAAAAGATAAAAGGAACTTTGATGTAAACTAAAAATGCCTTTTGAGAATGTTTATCAAGTACAATATTATGATGCTACGGCAAGTTAGATTAAAGCCTGAAACTCAAATACAATACTAAGATGAAGTCCTTTTACTCTAAAGCTTTAGTGCTGCTTTAAAAAGCAGCTAAATACTTGAAATGGATTGAGGTGATACAATAGGCCTGCTAATTTTTTGAAGTACTAAAAAAGCGTGAAAAACAGAACTATCCCAAAATTTCAATTTAACCTTTGCTTTTTTTTTTTTTTTTTTTTTTTTCTGCTACAGGGTTGCCACATAAACAACACTGGTTTCTAATCTGCGCATAAAAGACAGCAGGAGGTTTTTAATTGCGGAGGTGAGAGCCAGGTAAGCGTAGCTGCAGAAGCCATTCCACCTGGAGCGAAAGCAAGAGGAGGGAGAGCACAGGAAGAAGCCACCGCTCCTCAAGACCTGCAAAGAGCAACTGTCCCTGCGGGATCCAAAGCAGGTACCGAGGTAGCCACAGTAGTTATCTGAAGTATTTACACTGAGAAAAATGAAAATCAAATCCTACGGTGCTACAATAATTGGCTCTTTTGAGCAAGGTCAAATAACCGCTAAGCACTTGAAAGGTTGACAAGAAAACTATGAGGACACTTACTTTATTGATACGGCCTTGGCAAATCTCTTCTCTTTACATTGTTTGTCCTCTGAAGGAACAGAGGACCACCTCCAGATTAGCTGCATTATGATCATAATTATGTCAGTTAAAAGAAGGTATGCGCAACTATGCTTGGATAAAAACAAGCAACTGAGATGGTTTTCTTGTTTACTACCATCGTGGATGGACACGCTGTCACAGGGGCTGTTAAATGCAGCAACAATGTTCTGTTTTTCTGGCTAAAATCCTTCTTTCTGTACTGGAAAGGGAAATTTGCAAAGACTCTAGATTATTATTATATTATTATTTTTAAATTAGCAGTAATTCTAAATACTCTAACAGTGCCTCACAGATAACTGATCTAAAAAGAGTAAATATAATGTTTTAATGCTTTGAATATAACGAGTATAATGCCTCTAAGCAACCAGTTTTTCAAGACCGCTCTTTCTCAGCTTCCCCAAGTTCAATAAGAATAAATAGCATTCGGTGCCTCCTCAGGAAGATAGGCCCCACAATGTACGAGCTGGGAATGCAATACCGTAAAGCACTAGCACCTCCCAGAGGATGCTGACTGCTATCAGCCCTGGAGCACCCCAAACAGTCTTTTCTCCCAGCTCGTAGTCTCATTTTAGGGGTGCAAATGTTGATACAGGTGTGAGTTAAGATGCGACGTATCTTACAAATACTACACAGGAAATCCTCAGATGAAGCCCTCAGCCAAGGTCCAGACACAGTGCCTTCAATCCCAGCCAGGGATTAATCTTCTGGTGAAACGGAGATCTTCCCGCTCCAGGAAGAAGCCCTAGGAGCTGCAAAAAGCTGGGGCATTCAGCAATAAGAAAGCGGACAGTTTCCACTTTCTAAATAGAAAATGTTTTGGTTTTTTTTTTTTTTTTTAAATTTCAAATAGGAAAGACCTCTCGATATATAGATTTCTATATTTAAACTCGTTGAAGTCTCAGCATTCTTGGACATTCTCGGTTTTAATTAGGCTGCTTAAGTGTAGTGGTATTGGCTCTGCAGACTGAAGCTGCAGCACTGGGTTGTACGGTGTTACAGCACCACTCTCCATTCAAGGAACGGAGAGAACAGAGTGCTGCGATACATCTTCATCCCACAGCACCGTACTGGTACCTTTGATCTCACAGCTATCATCCATTCTCATGAAATCTGACTCACTCTCCATTAAGAGACAAAGACTTTTTCTGGCTTCAGTAGCAGCCAGATGTGGTCTCTGTTGTCTACAGAGCCATCGTTGCCACAGAGAAAGTAAAAGACGCACCAACAGAATTATCAGGCTTTCCATTTTTATAAGTGAGAATGTAATAGAAGATTTCCCATCCCACAAAAATCAAGGAGAGGAACAGATTCCAATTCCTCGAACAGAAGCGTTTCCTGAATAAACACAGGGAACGTCACTGGTAAAAAAAAAAAAAAAACAAAAAACAAAACCAAACATATATATGCAGAGAATAATAATAATAATAATTAATAATAATAATAAAGTAGTTAACCCAGAATCAGAGAATATTTTTAAAACAGAAGTAATTTAATACGGTCCTTAATCAAATATATTGTATTAGATCACAAAGAAGAAATATAATTCAGGCATCTATACCTTAAATGTAAAACAAAGAAAAATAATGCAAAACAATGCATTCCTCCATTGTACTATATTTACGATAAAGGGATACAAGCAGTATCGGACAATATTATTTTGAAAATCCATTACAGCAATCCTCTTGTCAAATATTTCAAAGTGTCTTGAGATAAAAATGAATAAATACTGGCACTGATGCTCTGATGATTAGATACGCCTTGACACCACGAGCTGTGACATAGTTCAGGTTAATCTTTAGCAAGGATAACTTGTGCGAATGCCACCAAAACGAGTACCAGCCAGAAACACAAATATAATACACTTCTTGACGATACATGCTGCCACTTGTCAGACTCTTTCCATCTCCAATGTGCAATGCTGCTTCTCCACTGCACGTCTGCTGCTGACTGCTCTGGAAAGTGTGATTGTCCAAACTTTTACATGGATGCAAAGCCAGCTACACCAGGCAGCCAGACCTCTGCTAAACTCAACAAAAGCAGAGCGCAAGGTTCCACCAAGGACAGAAATCCCTCTTCAATTATTTTTTAAGTAACTATATCTTAAATCAGGAAGCTTGGTCTCTCAGGGCAGGGACGCATCTTGCAATTCCAACTCTGCATGGTACTGAGAGACTTCAGGGGAACTTTTGATACTCCACATTACTTCAGTCCTAGTTGCAATTACAGGCCACGAAATTCAGACCATTACTTTTGCAAAAGTCTGAGTGTGACAGAAGTTAAATCTTCCAGTTTTGAAGGAATTTGGTTCATTAAACTGCATTTCAAACTGATATGTGACTTAAAGGATGGGTGTCAGGAGGATGGGGCCAGGCTCTTTTCAGTGGTGCCAAGAGGTAATGG
Source organism: Rissa tridactyla (assembly GCF_028500815.1). Lineage (NCBI taxonomy): Eukaryota > Metazoa > Chordata > Aves > Charadriiformes > Laridae > Rissa > Rissa tridactyla. The sequence goes on along the minus strand of NC_071466.1, from coordinate 189,777,437 downwards.
GCACAAACTTGAGCATAGGAAGTTCCATCTCAACATAAGGAGGAACTTCTTTCCTTTGAGGGTGGCAGAGCACGGGCACAAGCTGCCCAGAGAGGTGGTGGAGCCTCCATCTCTGGAGACATTCAAAACCCGCCTGGATGCGTTCCTGTGCCACCTGCTCTGGGTGACTCTGCTCTGGCAGGGGGGTTGGACTAGGTGATCTCCAGAGGTCCCTTCCAACCCTACCATTCTGTGATTCTGTGAGTAGGCATAAAACAATCTCAGTCCAAAACTGATACATATTACTGCAGGAAACTTGTTTTATTTTCCGAGTAATGACTAGGCTAAACAGTAAAGTGTAATCATTTATAAACCTACAATTCCACAATGTTAAAAAATTTTCACCAGATAATCCATGCCAATAATCTAGGAATTTGTTCTCTAAAAAAGCTGCATGTTCATCTTACTTCAGCTGACTGCTGGCACTGTGCCACGTACTTGTCCACACGTTCTCCTCTTTGTCTCTGTAACAAAATGGATCTAAATGATCACATAGACTTGATGAGATTGATGGAGTATTACCTAACCCTGAGCCACAGGAAGCATATTCTATGGTGATAACAAAACTTCCTCTTAGAGGATGATGCTTAAGAGTTAAGTCTATTAACCTTTAAATAAGTACTTTCAAAAATAGCTTGGAAAGCCAACAAAATGTGAGTTCAAGAAACTTCATCTTCAACGTGAAAGAAACAAATTTTTCATAATTCAAACAAAACATGTGAACATTCCTATTCCTACAGCCATTAATTGAAACGGAAATAAAACAGCAAGACTGAAATACGAGGTGTATTATGCTGAAGGGCGCAAGTTCATAGTAGCTTTCTCAAACTTGAAGTTAGGTAAAGGAATCAAAATGGCTAATGCTGATTAATCAAATCGCATACTTGAACTAAATGGACAAACAATTTAAGCTTATAAATACTCCCAAAATTCACACACATGTTCAAGACAAACCTTCGCAGCATTTAGGTACCTCCACTATCTGTTTTCAGTGCCAAAGTCAGAAATTTAGATTCTAAAATGCTGGTTCAGCTGTTGCCTAAGTCAGGAAGCGTTTAATTCCCATTTCATGGAAGGATACAGGTGCCCAAAGTGGAATTTAAATCAAACACATGCACTTAAATCCAGCAGTGACAGTCAAACCAAGAGATCTCCACATTTTCACCAGTAGAGGAGATGCACACAGTTTTTGATAGAAAACACTGAAACAACCAAATGATTGGGGATTAAATCCTAAATCTTACCTTGTAACATGCATTCTTTCTTTCTGGCCCAAAGAATATTTAAGTATGCCATTTAAAAATGGAGCAATTTCAAGCAGAGACTGAGAGCATGCTTTCACTGAGCTACAATTGCCTGCTTTGGGAGTTAAGTCCTATGAGTTCAAATCCTCTTCAGGGAAAGGGAAGTACTGAAGCAGTTCTCCAACATTCGAAGCGAGTGGCCCAAGCCATGAAACATAACATTTGACAATTTTCAAGGGGAAGGATTCCTTACCACAGCATTTCTAAGAGTATTCCCAAAGATATAAATTTCTTACTTTCAGGGAAAAATACTTGATTAAGTAAGTGTAAGGTCGCAAGCATTTACCAGTGTTCAGAATGTATATTGTCCTGGAAAAAACACTTAATTCTTCAAAACTGAGTAAATTAAGGATAAGCAGGCTTCCTACAGAAACAAAGATACTTTCAAGTAAGAGCCACAGCCTTCATCTCATCTAAACTGAGCAATGCAGAATGAAATCTCATGCTAGTGCAGAATGTTGATGGGAGGAGGTCTAGAGGAACGGAGAGATGAAGTCATAGTAAGTCTGCAGGTCAAGCAGACAACATTCAATCTTGGCAAATGCAACGTAACGCATGCAGAAAGGAACAACGTGTTGAGTTCCAAACTAACCGTACTGCTCACCAAAGAAAAAGTCTTGACATTAAAACCACAGTTCAATGTGCTGTAACTGATGATAATGCTAACAGTGTTAGGAAACAATAAATATGCTGAGAGGAAATGAGAGTGTATTTCAACATTTTTTATAAATCACTGATTTATACCATAGAACCACTGAATCACAATGGGAAGCTGGTCTAGTTGCGGAATCCATATTGACAACGCAACTTGAATCATCATCCTTTCTGTAAAGTTAGATACCTATTCTTTGCTTTTCGAGTGAGTTCCTGCATGGATTCCGCCTGGAGCGGCTGCGGGAGGGAGACGATGGAGCTTTAGCACTGATACAACGGACTCTCATCTGCATGTCAGAGCTGCACGTCGCAGCTGCAGAGCTGTTGCACTGAACAACCGAGCTGCTTCATTGCAATGTTCCCACTGGAAAGAGGGAAGGGTTTATGTTCAGGAAATGGGTATAAAGCCCACAGAAAGAATACCTGGAACATACTCAGGAAAGCTGAAAAAACACAGAGATGCAAGGGGTTTGAACTAACCAAATTTCAGGCGTTATTTTTTTGTAGTACCATTGCAGATACGGACTAGTCTGCTTTATGCCCCTTCCATTGATAATTATATCTAGTCACTAATTCTGTGCTGAGATAAACAGGTTTTTCCTAAAAAACAAGATGGTGCAGTAGAAAAACATTACTCTCTTTTCCAAATTACTTTTGTCTTTTGAAGCTAACATAGATCTGGTAAGAAGTGTCAGTTGACATCCCTGCTTATAATACAGGGGCATCTGGACAAGTCACACGCACTGCAGCAAACCTAAACTGTCATGACTGATGTTTACGTCTAATCAGCCCCACAGATGTGACAGGATAATTCTGCCTGAGTTGTTTACCCTCAGCACTCTGAGTCATATAAGGCGTCAATTATACTGAAGTTAATAAGAAAATATTTAATTTACTAACTGCAGGATCATACAATGAATCAGCCTCTGAAGAAACGGGATTAGTTAAAAAACCAAAAAACAATAATTGCCTGTATTTTTTTAAAACACTATAACAACATAAAATCTAGTTCAGTCTTATTTTCCACATGCAAGTCAGATTATTTAAATTCATGAATAATGGATATATCTCTTTTATGATGTCTTGTTGCTTTCTATAATATGAAAAGACGAGCATTATGCAAATATAACATCTTAAAAAAACAGTCTCTTGTCAAATAGGCATCATTTTCTATTTTTCTGTTGCTAATATAATTGACAAAATACTTGATAGTACTGATTATGCTTTTTCTTGTAAACCACTTATTTTATGGGCTTAAACAGCTGTGGTTTTGCCTCTATGACATTGTGATTTCGTTATAAAGTTGTAACCATGCTGTGAAAGAGCAATACGCAAAGTCTTGGGCATACCACCCTACCAGCTGGTAAACAGCATTTGATAGCAATAAAGGTATAATTCAATCAACATTGCTACATTTCTAAAAAGAGGATAAGGTTAATATTATTCCCCCTCCTCAAGTTGTTAAGCCCACATGAAACGAGCAGGGATTTAATTTGCAAATCTGAGCATAGATGTTCTTGATTTATATAGAATCTCTTCAGAGATCTGCAAACATCTGTCACTACAAACAACTCTAGGTCTCACCCTGGGACACCTTGAGTCAATTCAGCTCTCTTCAAAATTTCTTTTAGGATCCATCGTATCTGCTATAAAATTAGACCACAGACTAATTCAAACCTGAAAGTGGCTTCAAGGTTAGAGAAAACAAGGTTACGGTTAAAGCATAAGTCTTGTTCATTCCTACATTATACCATTTCCACAGATGAAACCTAAGTTCTACAGCAATAAAACAGTTACAACAAAGTGGCAATTTCTGGCAAAGATTTTATTTGGAAATACTTATTACAAAGTTATTTGCCACTACAGTACTTCAAACTTCGCAAGTACCAGATTAATTCTACAGCATTACAGACATTGAATGAAAAACTCTGTTCTGAAAAATATCACTTTCAGTTTGACAAGATATTGGGGATCGAGCCAACAGAAACTTCGTGAAGTTCCATGAGAAGTGCAAAGTTCAGAACCTGAGGCAGAAAACTCGGATGCATCGCAACAGACTGGGAACCAACTGGCTGAAAAGCTTCTGGGGTCATTGTGGTGGGTCTCAAGTTGTATATAAGCCAATAAAGTGACCTCATGTACTTGGAATAGTGTATCTAGCTTTGTGCCACCTAGTTTGAGCAGAAATTTAAGATAACTGGAGAAAGAACATGAGAAGGCTCTTGAGGCAAAGGACACGTGGCCTACAAGGAAAGGTTGAGGGAAAGAGTCTTGTTTAGCCGGACAAGGAGGAGATGAAGTCTGAGTGGAACTAACTTCGCTCTACAACAACCAACTGAAAGGGAGTTACAAAAATAATGGTGTCAAACTTTTCAGACAATGGCCTCAAATTGAAGTTTATATTGGGCATTAGGATAAACTTGCCCATCAGGAAGGTAGTGAACCTTAAAACAGGTTACCCAGAAAGGCCATGGAAACTCCATTCCCAGAGACTTTCAAGACTCAGCTAGGTGAAGTCACAGCTGACATGACTTAGATTTGGCAACAGTCTTGCTACAAGTGGGAGTCTGGACTAGATGACTTACAAAGATCCATTCCAACTAATATTCCTATGATTCCATGTGAAGAACTGAAAACCAGCATGTAGTCTTGAAGATGCTTATCCCTGGAGAAACAACAAGTTTTTGTTGTGTTTTTTGCTTTCTTTTTTTTTTTTAACCTAGAAAAAATGGACTGCAGTTTGCATCACCCCACAAATTGTAATTAAACCAGTACCATCTGTAGAGCTACCTTTCAGTTTTTTCAGCTACACTAAAATGAAGAGGTACTTCAGCAGGGAGAAAGCTAAGATCTAAGAATCCCAATCGGAGGCAAGCACCTTTGAGAAAAGGAATTCAGACCTGATTTCTCTTCTCTGCAGCTTCTTTGAAGTAATTTCCAGGGTGCTTCATTTTCCCTGCTGTGTGTTAGGCACTTGTGCTGTTAACAATAATCGGTAAAGTTAAGGACTGCAATAACCAGGCAGTGTTTGCCGATGCAGCTTCTGAACTCTGCAGTACCTCTGCTGAAAAAGATGTGTTGAAGACATAAAGGAGAATGTTGTTTTACTTTTAGCTATTTTGTAAATTCAAAAAATAATAAATTGGAATACATTACACAGTAAAGATTCACAGGACATGTTACATACAAAGGATACTGTAATTATCTGCCAAAGGATACTGTAATTATCTGCCAGCTTTTTCACTAGCGTTAAAAAGTTGTGGGACCATCCTGGTTTGGTTTCCTTGGCTGGAAGAGGTATGAAAGCTTAAAACCAAGAAGCCCTTTCCAGTTTCTGGTGTCAAAAGCATTTTTAAAGAGCACATAGCTAACAGGTGTTGGTGACAACCAAAATCTGTCACTGCTGATTGTGGCACAAGGACCAATGTTTTGCCATCAATTGCCTGGCTTATGAATTTTAAAGTCTTCCTTCTACTGGTGTGGGGCTTTTTCCTTCGTGATGAAGAAACGCGGTTTTGTCCCTGCACATATATGTGTGCATGCACGTATACTGACCGTAACGATTTAACTGATCATTTATTTCACATACCCAGAACTAACGTTTGCCATGCAGGATAACTGGTCCCTTATCCCTGTGATGACACTTCTACTGCTATTACCATCCTTGTTTCTTCCTTCGTGGTTCTCCAAAAAGACTCCAAAGCAGTCTTGGTGATTCACAGAATGTTCCCTGAAAGCTCACCTTCTGAAGAAAATATGGCAAAGTAATTTTATGCTTGAACATGCTTGTACCTATACAACAGTTTAGGAATTAAATACAGTTTGAGCTTCTGTTGTACATTTTTCATACAATTTTGCCTGTTCCAGTGTTGCACTAAATTGGGATATGTTGCTTATTCTAGTTTTTCCAAAACATACTTTCATGTTCAGTAAATCTCATTTGTATTTTGTTTTATATACTCTTAGTCTAGTTGAGCTCTCAATACAAAGGCACTGAGCATGCCAGGATGGCATCAACAGCTCTGAAGGTCCCTTGCCTTTTCCACGAGCCTGGGTATGGTCTGACAGCACAGAATCAGCGCCAACACAGGCCATCTTGAGGCCATCTTGAATTTTGCCTGGGTTCCCAGCAACAATCCCTAATATCTGAAGAGCTGTCTTGTGGTCTGAAAAGATCGGCACGGATTAGAATGGCCCATAGTTTCACTTTCTTTCATATTTCATCATGGTAAAATATGGAGGAAACACTGGGAAGGAAATCACGTAAAGCTGCTTACACCAACACTGCTGTTCCCTCCTTTGGAATAGCAAATCTTCATGAGGCTATTTTATCCTCCTTAAAACCAAAATCTCATTGTACCTCCACATTAGTGTTTAGATAAACAAACAAAACAAATTACAGAGAAACAACAACCAGAAATGAGTTTACATTTGCACTTCAATTAGTTTTAAAGTTTTTCCCTGTGTTATTCCGCTGTTTGACCTACACATGCAAATATACTGTTTTTTTTAAAAAAATTAAAGATCTCTTTTGAACCTTCTCCACGAGTATAATACTTCTTCCTTGTGCCTCTAGTTAAAAAGTGTTACTATTCTTTAACTGTTTTTATCCGATTTGATGCATTCAACGAGAAAAAAACCAAACCAAACAAAAATCTTTCTCAGCAATTCAACGTATTAAGAATAACCTCTATCCCCTCTAATCAGCAACCCTGAATCACTGGCACGTATTGCTGAAAAACGTTAATTTAGGTGTTTCTAGCAGGAAAATAAAAATCTATGCCTAGATTTTAAAAGTCATAACTTAGTCATTTGCCTGCAATTATTTTATTTGCAACCTTTTACACGTATTATATTTTATAGATTAATCAGCAAATGTAATCTACCTACCTGTCTTCAAATTCCACCGCTTTAAGCCTTTCGTTCCTTACCTGTCTGTTCTTTCCATATTGTCAATTAAAAAAAAAAAAAAAACTCAAACAAAAACCTGACAAAAATCAGCCTACGTTTTGGGTAGGGACTAAGTGGAACTCTGCTTTATGTTCCATAAAAGCACTATGTACTTCTGTATCTCCATAGAAATGCTTCTCAATAAAAATAAGAAAACAGAACATTCTAGAGGAAGAGAAATAGGCCTTCGGGATAGATTTGCAGTCAATAAGAACGGATATATTATTACCTTCTGATGTTGCATCCAGTTTCTTCATTGTCTCTACATCTGATATCCTCCTTAAACAGGCAGTGTTGTCTGGATATCTAGCTGGAGTACCACACTTAAAGGCTGCACTTTTTAATGTGGAAGTGATTCAGTTGCATGCTCTTTCCTTAATGCTGCACTGAAAGAAAACAGACTTTCTCAAAGAAAGAAAAAATTTCAATATTTTAGTAAAGTTTTATGGGTCAGAAACACATTTCTTGAAAAAGTACATAATAAAAATCTTTAATGCGTTCAGAACAACAGCCTGTGCATAAACAACTTTAACGACAGATCGAGAACATAAACACACAGATATGCATGGAAAATGTTAATTACTGTAAATACAACAGTATTTAACACTGGCATAGCTGTAAGTCTACCTCTCTCTAGCCACTCCTGAAGGCCTGCCCCCACCACCAGAGCTGCCTGTGACCAAGACATCAGTCATCCAAGGCTCAGCTCTGATACAGCCAGTTGTGCAACCTTAGCTCCGACTGGTAAGCGGATTGCTAGGTGAGAAAGAGCACTGAGAGGATCTGCAGAGTAAAGCCAGGCAAGATAAGAAAGGTAAAACTGCAAATAGAGGTTTACTGAGATAGGAGTTCTTAGCAGTTTAAGGGGAAAAGGCAAACAACATATAGAGGCATAAAAACTTTCAGGAAAAAAGAGGGAAGCAGAAGATGACAATTCAGCACCATCAAGATCTGTTCCAAAGAAGAGCAGAAGTCAATCAGCCTTCCTCTACTTGACTGATACCTCTATGGCCAGCAAATGCTCTTCAGGTGTCTTATTGAGGTGGGAGCATACTAATGCTTAGCTGAGTAGCTCGTTAGTCCTAGTGATCTTTTCTGTGTTTTAGCCAGTAAGAAACTGGTTTCTGCATTTGACTTGGATGTGTTCTGTATGCAGAGTGCTCTTTCTGCATGGTAAAAGGCGCCTGAATGAGGTAAGGTAACGTACAGAATAAGGGGTCTACAAGTACAGTGCACAGCCTAGTTGCAATAGAAATAAAGAGATCTGGCTATACACAGTAGAAATATCTAAATTTTAAATAGCGAGGGGGTGTTCTCTGGAGAAAAATTTGAGTTTTACCTTCAAAGGAATGAAGCTATTCTTCTTTAAAATAATCATTTTAAAAAAAACCTGTATTTTGAGGCCTGTAAAAAATGTTAAGACAAACCAAAAGGTTACATGACACGGATCCTTGCAATTGCAATTGCAGGGAACCTGGTTCAATGACCCAAGACATCCCTTTCCAATCTTAAATTCATTTTTTTATCGTATCTGTTTCTGTTTCATGGTAAAACAAGCAAAAAAACCAAGCTTTGCAAAATCAGTCCAACTTGCTTCTCAAAATTATATACTATCAGGTGTTAAGAACTGTAAGGCATGCATATCAACTTTGCCTTTGGCTTGAAGTTTATGTAATCTACACAAAAAATACCCAAAAAGGAACAGGCAGGTGAGGAAATGACTGTCAATCATGGTTGGATTTTCTGAAGGAATATTTAAACAAGTCCTGCATCTTTGTTTGTAAGCCATGCATCCTGAAGCCTCGGGTAGGGGGCACAGGAACTAGCTCTGCTGCCTCAATGGAAGAAAACGAAACGACTGAATGACTTATTAAAGTTATTAACCACTGGGGAACATTTCATTATTTTAAGTAATAACAACGTTGAAAGAATTAGGAAAAAAGTGTCTGATCAAGCCCATAATTATGTTATTCATAATTAGTATCTTATAGTGAAGTCTGAGCGCAGGCATAAACTTAATTCGTAGGCAGCATCCTCTAACAGAAAGTCTCAAAAGCTCAGTCTCTGTTGGAGAATTAAACGTGGCCAAGACAGTCTCAAGCGCTCTCTTGCAGTTCTTTATACTGTTTATCGTATTTAATTCTTAGCATTCTCCTTTACCATGGCTTTACTGTGTCAGCTACCACCCTCCCAAGTTATACCATATTGCTAGGACAGCATGAGCCAGGCAGTTACTCTCAATAGACAGTATGACATGGACACAATGTTTAACGTAGATAAAGAAGAGAAAGGTTGGTCATATGAACGTAAGTCATAATGTGACACTTCCTTTAAGAGTCAGAGAACAGGTTCAGGTGTATTTTATGTAGTAACACAGAGACAACCCCATGGTCTGGATTAGCACAGGACAGGAGTTTTGCAGAGACGGCATGTTGAGGACTGTGTAGGAAATGTATCACATTTCCCCAAAGCAGGCTGTAGAGTTTTAGAAATTAATATCCTTCAGTATTGCTAAGTTTCAATGAAGGCAATAGAAAGGCAGGTCTTTCATAGGAATAAGAAGTTGTAACTCTCCCTAAAGACATAGTATTTGTAGGACAAAATAATTTCATTGCCCTATTGATCAGAAGTAATTATAATGATGTATATTTTAAGAAACATTGCTGATAATATTATAGTTCTTGTTGAAGGTCTTATCTAAACAAAACCAAAAAAAAGTATCATTATAATTCAGCTGTTAAATTACTAAATCCCCACTACAGTGTAAGTGAAGAAAATTCACATAACTTGCTAATGTTGTTATAGATGTATTCCTCCAGAAAGAATGGCAATAAACCGTACTGGTAGAAAAGTGGTAGTACAAACTTCTGCATGTGAAAGAGATATCTACATATAAACCCTGGGAAAAAACATCCTGTAGGTCATCCTACTATAACTATTCCATGGCCACTGGGGAAAAAGATGGGATAACTATGGACTCTTACTGCCAAAAAGTAAAACCATAATAGATCAAAGCTTGTTCTGACCGCTCATTTCAGATAAGCTCTGTACTTCTCTATACAATCGAATGAGTTCTCACTTATTATAGAAACATGGCATTTTAAGATTAGAGAAGTCCTTTACATCAAAAAACTGATGACTCCTCTTGGGCAGTTGAAAGGCCTGTTGATGGGAAAACAACTGAAATTTTAACTAGAGCATCAGCAGTATGGAATTAAATGTATAATAACATAGCGATGATTCCTTGAATAAGCTTGAGCATGTGGAGAAGCTACAGATACCGGATCCCAAAAACCATCACTCCTGACTCCTTGAGGGATTAATAACAAGAAATAGGTGTCCACTTGTCCAGTTTTAATACACGTGATGTCAGTGGTGATTAAGAGTCACTTGACCTGTGAACACCAGCTAGTGGCCTGAGCAAATCTTACACCCTTAATCAAGGGGTCCTCATACTGCACTGGCACTTTCAGTCTCATCAGTCCCACCAAATAACTATCTATGGGTGCTAAAGGGACCTTAATTTTCCACATCTTTTGCCTTCAGACCAAGAACAAAGTACATCGGAAAGGCATTTTTGGGAAAGCAGAATACATGCGCACTATGCTACATCTGTTCTGTGAATTAACAGAGGATTCTCCACAATTTTTCTATGCTTTCATAGAGCATTAGAAGTAAAGTGTCTATTTACTAATTGCACATTAATTACCAGAGCACTTATAACACAATCCTATACTGTAATCAGCAGCATATGAAAATTGCAAGCTATCTAGCAAATGAACTTGAAACACTTCAGATGTATGTGTCAAAGTCCAATTGCAGAAGATGAGAGTTAAAACACTGGTTCCAGGGAGCATATAATTAATTTTAAGTCACAGTGAATTCTGTAAAATTACTTTTGTGTTTAAAATTAAGCATATTCTTCAGTGTTGCTCCTTCACAGCTTGAAGTCTAATCACCTAGTTTGCTTGGCAAGCCTCTTTGAAATCATATCTTCAATTCCCAGCCAGCAAGGTGACTTCATTCCTTTAGCTTTAAAAAGTGATTGATTAAATTTCAGACACTTCATCATCATTGGCCACGTTGGTAACATAGAAACTGATGTTTTATCTGCCCAGTGTAGATATTAACAATCTCATAAAAATGAATTTGGATGGAGAAGGTTTATCATGCTGTTGGAATGTCATGATCTCTCTTCTAAGATCTGCTTGTAGGAACTAGTCCAAAAATCAATTATTCTTGTAGTAAAAGAAGTGTAATCTTCAGTAAACTAGCTTGAAGTTTTCCTGAGGGACTATCCAAATTTTCATTTAGTGTGTCTCATAGAGATGCAACTTTAATTTCTCACCTGCAAAAATCTCTATGATGTCATAATATTGTCCCATGCTGAGTAATTTGCATCTAATGCAAACCAAGTTGCAAAGACCTATGGGTCTTTCTTAAAATATGAAAGAAGGGTGAAAAAATGCAATAAAGATTGAACCTCATTTATGTGAAAACGTACTTTTTTTACTGATCCTCGGATGTGTCAGGAGATGCTGAAACTAACGCAGGTTTGATACGTTACTGATCAAGCATTTTACTCTGTGAACTGAAACATTGCCTAGAACTGTTCCACTGATACTGTATTATTTCTTTATGTGCACGCACACTGCTCAGTAACCATAAATCTTCATATTTCTTGTGTTAATTTTAACTTTAATGATAATGTTCCATCTATCCTGTAATTCCTTTTTCTCCTTAAAACCAAAATACCGTATTTAGTCATGCTGCCAGAAACGAGACACTCCCAATTCTTTGGCAGTCTCAATTTTGTGCCATCCTACTTTTGCAAGTATTCTTTCAGTCAACTCTAAACCAACTTCAACTTTAGAAAATACTGTGTGCCTGAGTGGAAAGTAGCATGACAGTTCTTTCGGGACTGATATTCTTCCATCATTGATATTATCTCAACTTTTCAGAGGCTAATCAGATCAAATTTCAATGCCTCATCACATCAGTACATTGTGGGAAATCACTGTAAGCTTCCCATTGATTTCAAACTGTAATAATCGTTCCCTTGGTCCCTCTAAAGGGCTATATTCACTGTAAAATCTCCACTGGTGTCCATCCTCTGAAGGACAACTGTTTCCAGAGAATGTCTGTGGTAACGGGGAAATATTAAGCAGGCAAATTAGTGAATAAAATGGAGTTCAGAAAGCAGACAGTGATGGTCAACAGTCAGCTAATTCAGTACAGCCCTTCAGCAGTTGCTATGTATCACCTTTCTGTTGTTGTTTTATTCTACGCATGTCTTTATACCACATTTATCACAGTAGTATCTGAATGCCTTCCAGTAGTACACACAGCAATGTGACGAGCATCTGCCACACGCTGTTTGTTCCCTTATCTTCTCCCTAGGGAGAACTGTATGTGCTGAGGAGCATTCTGCTTTGGTAAGGCTTTGGGTTTTTAACCAAGCGCTGCTAGTTACTGCAGGAGGGATGTGGAATTGTAACTGAAAGGTAATCCAAAAACAAAGCTTTTTCTTAAGCACTCCATAATATGAGAAGATTAGATCAAAACAAAACTCAAAAACCAAAAGTATCTGAGGTCCATTTCAGTCCACATAAACAGTGGCTTAGAAAAGATATGCAAATGCTTAAACTAAAGCCTAATTTGACCTCACGTTTTCTGTTTTTAAACACAGCATGAGAAGCAAAACAAACTAAAATTTCTATACCTTTTCATGGTCTTCATTTTTTTCTAAAGGCTGCGGGCTCCTTTTTGCCATAAGAATATTTATGATAGCCCCCCCTTACGATTAAAACACAGACACGAGAAGGATTGAGCCTGAGGCTATTGCCTAAATCAACGTCTCTCTTTTTGTGCTTTACAGTGCTCCGCACAAGAGCCTCGATGTATGAGCAGCATGTGTCCTGTAAAACAAAGCATAACAGCAGGCTCAGTGTGCTCCATCCTGAAGGTAAGGATTATTTTGCAGCACTTCTTTTGTGTGCAGGCTGAAGATGTAAAGATGCCTCTGAAGCTGACGGAAGCCTCTAAGAGCACCATCTAGCAGGTTCATTTTAGTGCATGAGTAGGAGTGAACAGAGTCAGCTCTGGTTAAAAACAGTATTCACCCAGCCAGTGTGCACCAAGAAGCATAGCGTCACATTTCCGACACCGAGAGGAGTACCTGTTACACCTTTTTTACTTAAATTGTAATATCCCAGACCAATTCTGGATGCTTTGCGTTTTATGCAGCCCTAGCATTTCTTGCTGTAACTGTTCAAGAATTTATCATGCTTGCCGTGTGACTGAGCAACTATGCATCTACATCAGTAAACCCATTTCCTACGTGACGCTGTCACTCAAAGTACGTCTGCACCACAAACTCTTTTATGACCCTGTACACACATCCCTCCAGGTACCTCCAGTACTGGAAGAAGTTAAGCTCTGCAACTCAGAGCTCAGCATAGGCTGGTGATGCAAAAACATGGTTATCTTCTGAGCCTTTCTTAAACCCTGGATTTTCATGTTTTTTCCCAGTGCCCAAGTTCCGTACTTTGAAGGTGGCTTTGACAGATCTGCACTACACAAGCACGTTTATATCTGTAACAGGAAAAGTCTTCCATGGAAAATTTGAGATATAAAAATTTAAATCTGCAAATATTTCTCTATCAAAATATCACTTTCCTCACTTGAAAATATCTTACATGATAAAATATTTTATGTGAATATAACTAGGTTTATTTTGATTACAGTTCCACTATATAAAAGCTAGTCAAAGGAGTGCTCTCTTATAACAAATACAGCAGATTAGATTTGTAATTTCTAGGAAATCAGCAATAGCTAAATGAATAAACTCAAGCACCAATAGAAATTAAATGCTAGAACATACTGTTCATACCATGATCACTTACAGGGTTTGCAGGGTCCAACTGGACAGCCTTATTAGCAGCACCTATTGCTTCTTTCAAATTTTCTATTACCAATGCATAACAAGTGGGAGAAAGCAACAAATAAAACTACAGGCATTTTTCTTACGATTAGATGTTTTTCACAATGAAATCGGAACATTTAATACATACAGTGTGAGTACGCCATATTGGCATTTTTTACAACATTCCCTTGATAGTACCTAAAAGTCCTCTTCTAAAAATCTTAAGTGTGCTTTACCCTAACGAAAACTACTTCTACTCTTTTTCCTGTGCAGCCATTGTATCTAAGCATCTGTCTACTCCCTTTCAGATGGTATTTTCTCACTCAAAGACGAAGTCGTACAATATATTCCAAATGCCTTAACAACGTGCTGCCTCCAAGACGCAAGGACCTGTTCCTGTCTTGTTCTTCCGCTACCAAGCCTGGTCTCCAGTTAACCCACCTCTTGTAACTGGCTGACTTTTTACCTGAAGCGTACGGAGTCCACTGAGTGGGTTTAATCCTTATAAGACAATGCGGAGTCCCAGACTGAGAGGTGATATTATAAATGCAGAAAACGCTGCCACCACAGCTTGTGCCATGTTAGACAGCAGAAAATCCACACAGAAATGAAGTTTTGGCTGAAAGACAGATTTTACGGTGTGCAAGACCCAAACTCTGGGTGCAACTTCTGTCTTGAAGCTGAGTACTCCTGTCTTTCTCTCATGACAGTTCTTTCATGCCTAATAAAGGTTACACTGACATTGCCACCTTAGGGTCCCTTTAATTCCACCAGCCTATTTTAATGAAATATGTCGAAACAGTATCTTTGAGATTCTGACACTTTGACACCTGAAATAGGCCAACAGGATCAAATTCCTAGATTAGGGATCTGGAGTGTAATTGCATGAGCCACTTTGCTGTTGGAAACAAGCTGCAGGTACTCTTGAAGGAAGACAGAAAATGAATAAACCCCAACTGACAGACATTAATCATACTGCCTTCTGCGATGCTGGTACCAGCGTATGTACAGGACTGGCAGGACAGCCCACAACAGAACTTGCACATGCCAGAACAGAAGATGCCCCGTTTTCACTGGCACCCCTCACCGGGCACACTGTGGCTGCAACAAGATGGCATTATACACGCTTGCATCAAATTTTTTACTGAATTAAAATTTAAAAAAGTAATTCCTAGACAATACTCATGGTGCTTTCGCTCACTGCAAAGTAAAATCCAGAAGTAAAAACTCAGCCATCTTTGAGCCGAATTTATAACCTCCACTTACATTTTAACGAGTTGTGACCTCTCGCCGCCAATGTAGCTAAATGAATACTTGGTCTGCTGCATCAGAGACATGGGAAAACACACAGTGAAAATGCACATTCTTACCACTACAGCTTACAGTTCAAAGACAAAAAGCAGACAGCCGGAAATAAAACAAGAGACCCAGAAAAACGCAGCTACACCTTCATGGTCACAAAATAAATTGAAACAGAGCTGAGTGCAGAACTTACAAGGCCCGAGTTCCAAGTCTTTGGAAAGAACAGCTGGTGTTGCAATGCAGTTTTTTTTACTGATGTATGGCTGCCCCTGACCCCCTATCTAGCTACTGATACCTTTCCAAAAAAGTTGAGTAGGTGAGTACTCCCTTCTCCCTCCCCATTGCAACCTCTGCATAGCTGCAATGACTTATAAAGCCAAACTATACAACAAATCTCATCTTTCACCTTCTCCTTTACTTGGGTTTACCAGGTATTATTGTCATTATTACTCATTTTAGATTTTTAAAATGCATTTCATAAAAAGACAAGTAGATCTATAACGTATTTTAATTTAATTAAAAACATCAGAATGACATGCTGAATAGGGTCAACAAACATAAAATCATAAAAAAAATAGGAGAATAAAATCTAAGAACTGGTATATGAATACATGTTATCCTACATAGCACATACACCGATAACGTATAAATTTGATCATGAAGCAATATGAAAGAAATACCTAAAATGCAGACATTTTTAAGAAATTATTTGCACAATTTAGTCAAAAAGTTACACAATGCCTTTCTGAAATGGACCACCATCTGCAGGAAACACAGATGTATGAACACTGAGAGACTCTTTGCCACTGTAACATCAAAGGCTTTGTGAACGGCACAAAATACATCAACCCTCTGACCTCAATAATCCTGCAAATTGATATCTGGAGCCAGCCAAATAAACATACTCAACAAGATTAACCATGACTGCAGATGTTAGTTCTGGTTTGATACCTGTAGTTTTGAATCCTGAGAGCACAATTAGAAATGGCCAACACATGCATGCACCACTGCATTGACTGAGTATATGAGTGTTTAAAGCTGAGACTTTTAAAATCCATTTGAGCTCACTGGAAAAGACTGAAAACTGTCTCAAAATCTAATCTATAGCTTTGTCGATACCCTGAAGGAGATGGATAATCTTTACTTCAACATTTCAAAATCAAAATGCATTGTTATACACATGCATTCAGTGAGAAGAGAGCAGGAATCACTCAAAATCCGATGTAGACACTAAGAAAAAAGTTTTGCCACTTGTAACAACTTTTGATAAATGCAATGGTTGTGTTTACAAATGAGAAAAAGCTGCATGCGATCGGTCAGTCAAGATTTCCGCAAGATAGTCTATAAAAGAGCCGCTATGCTCACATACGGTAACGACAGTAGGTACCTGTAAGGGAGGATGAGGACAGAGACAGACTGAGAGCTTGTGTGCCTTTTCTGGAGACGTCTTTAATTCCCCAATACAATCTATTATTAACATTTTAAAACATAACATATAAAAAGATCTGTTCAACAAGCTTCTCATATAAACTATCTTAATGTTTTATTCCTGTTTAAAAACAAAAAGCAAAATCAAGCAGAAGTGGCTTTTATTTTCAAAAGGAACCCACGCCCATTTGACTTGTCCAAGCTGCACTGAAATCGCTGATGTCAGAAGCATTTCTCCCAGAAACTGCTACACCTTGTACCGATAGCACTCCTGTCACTGAAAAGTAGTGTCGGACCTACACTGGCAGCACATAAATCTGTGTTACAGACTGCATAAAGTCTAACCTTGCTCCAAGACTGGTTCAGAAACTAAGAGAGTTAATACCACCAAATGTTAAAAAATGTGTTCTAAAGGTTTGGCTGTGTTTATGTAATGAACATTTTGCATTAATTTTGCATAAACACAGCATGCTTTCAATTACAGAAGTTGCTTTACATGGATGTGCCCCGGCATTTGCAAAAAAAAAATCTCACAGAAGATCAATTTCTACTTTAAAAATTATATTGCTGAATTTATTCTGGGGGGAATAAATTTTCTATGAAAAGAACATATCTTTTAAGTATTTTCTACTATGTAATTTGTACACGTTAGACACATAGAGATTGACAAAAAACCCTAGAGTAGTTCCTTTTCAGATCAACTGTTTTCCTTTTGTATCTTAAACTCATACTTGAATTCCCCTGCAGGTCAAGGGAGAAGCAATAGCTTGGAGTATCAATGAGAATTAAGTACTGGTGAAGAAGCTACTGCAAGCGAGGAAGCCCACTAGGCTGCCCAGCTGCCAAATTCACACTGTGCTCAAGTGCAAAGTGGTCTAAGACCCCTTTAAGACCCAAACAACAACACCGCTGTAGGTGGATGAATGTCAAACGAAAGTAGTTTTATTACCTGCTTTCCCTACTCTTTTTAACGCTCTGACTACGGTAAGAAACAGGAAGCAAAGAAAAAAAATCATCTCCATAAGCACATTTTTTGTACCTGGAATTTCAATATTTGTTGACTAAATTTAACCAAAGTTCTAGAGAATCTTACCACATTTCACATGTGCGTACGCTCTTCGACAAAGTGCTGGTGTTTGGAGGATAGATGCGGAAACGCAGCCAACCTGGCGTACTCTCTGAAGAAAAAGAGACGGGATCATGAACTATAAAGTTATGATTTAAGCAGCAACATTACACTACATCCAGTATCATTACACCAAGTAAACACTGTCATTACAAACTTAATGATATTCTTGAGACATCCACATTAGCACCATTGGTCTTTTATTTATTTCAAATTACTGTTCTTATTTACCTCAGCAGGGCTCTACACGATTACTCCCCAGACTGCTCAGACTCCTATGGGGATGATTTATGTTGTCATTCCAATATAATGTTTCCCATAATTGTACTGTGTTTAAAAAACATTAGAACCCAAGGGGCTAGACAAGGAGTTATACTATTAACAGCATGCTCATATAAATCAATTTACACCCTTGCAGGGAAAAAAAAAATGAAAAAAAGAAGTTAGTAAGATTACAGAAGAACTGCAAAGCCGGTGCAAACCTACCATTTCAAGTGCGTTTAATCAATAACTGTAAATGCATCACAGATAAATTATGGAAATGAAAGCATAAGCAGGAATCCATTTCCACATGTGTAGAATTACGTTATTGACACTAGCAGACTGATCACAAAAAGTAGGAAAAACTTTATTTCACTGAAAAGATTCAGTCCCAGAAAGTGTCGAGCACACCAAATGCTGCAAATGCACAACATTTTTAAGAGTTCTCAGACTCTTGTAAGATCAGTCTAAAATTAGCGGCAGACGGAATTTCATAACTGCACCTTTTTAAACATTCCAAGTATAGTGCAGGGATACAGCAGCAACCCACGATTTCAGAAACACTGACCACTAAGGACAAAATCTAATGATAAGGGTTATCTGGGTAGAAAACCAGGGAACTTCAGCCTCTCTTTTCCATTACCTACTAAAATATCTCATTTTATTTAAAAAAAACTCACAAGTCAATTTTTAATATGCTTAATGCAATGTACAAGCATAAGGTAACCTAATATGTTCAGAAGATGGATTACTTGTAGCTCAGTCTGATCTGAGCCTCTAAATGCGGTATTGTTTATTATAGTCACTGATCTAATTTTGCTGCACTGTAGCTATATTCTAAGATGCAGCTGTCAATCACTTGGGGATAAATTTGGTGTAATAAAAAACTACAAGACTGAAAGAGGACAACAAATATTAAAAAACTCTATTCCAATATACTCCCTGATCGAAAATGTAGCCGCTCACTAAGCCTAGGATATTCTTCTCCGTAGAGAGGAGCGGGCTATTATGCAACATAAACACCATAAATCCCACGGTGGACGTTCCTTTGGGAGAGATGAAACTTCTATTGCTTTAGCGAGTTCATGCAAAGCCTCTTTACGGTGATTCCGTTTTTGCGAGGCTACAGCTAAATGATCAGAGTCACAGATGAGATTTTGCAGTTTTAGTCTTGCTTAAGTTCGCTTTACCCTAATGAAAACTACTTTTACTCTTTTTCTTGTGCAGCCATTCTACTGTATCCAAGCATCTGTCTACTCCAAATGCCTTCTCTAAGGTACTCTCAGGTAGTGCCTGTCTCAGGACAGACTCTTACCTTCTGTAAAGCAGTCTGCTCTACAGGATTAAATGGAAATACGCCGCTTCAGAGCAGCTGAAGATCTAACCATTCACTAGAACAACGGAACTTGCTGCTGAGGAGAGAACTGTATTATTATTTCCTTCTAATAGGAAAGGAGACGCTTCATAAATCTGGCAAATTAATTTTTAACGCTGCAAACTTATCACAATACTAAGCCACGAAAAATTATTTATTTCCGGCTTGTAAAAAAAAATAATAAAATCGGTATTTTGAATTCCAACATCAAATCACACATAAGCTGCAAATTGAACTGCTTAGGTAAATAGGGGAATTGTTGTGGTTAAATTTCGGCACCTGGGAAATAAGTAGGAGCGTAGCTGATCAGAAATTGTATTACTGAAAAAAAGTTTAATCGGAAAACATTGGGTTGTTCAGCACAAAGTATTTCATTTAAGCGCCTGCTCTGGAAGTAGGAAATCTAGGAAATCCAGATAAATGCAGGACAGGTTACCTGAAGAGTTTGTAAAAGAGCCAAAAAAAGCCAAAAATCCCCGCAAGCACAGCCACTGTAGCAATTGCAAGACTTACTGGCGGGAACCGCAGCAGAAGCAGGAGCTCTGAATGTTCCATGCTTTAAGCTTACAGCAAAATAAAAATAATAAATACAACTAATTCCCTCATGAACAGGAAGACCAGTAGCTGGAGCTTTGCTGTTGACTGCAATGCAATCAGATGTTAACACCTTTTAAAAGATGTGGGAAGAAGAAAGGTGAAGACTTGGAGGGAAATCAGAAAAGTAATATACGAAAATGAGTCTTCATGCTTTTTAAATTTATAGCCAGGCCTTTTGTAAGAATTATCTGTTGCGCACAGGAGGGGTTTTCTGCCCATTTAAACCAACTTTGGGGGCAATAACATGGCCAGCGGCGCTGGCTGTATCGCCTGAACTGACATTCACCAGTCAGACCGAATTTGTCCTCCTTTTCTCCTGCTGACCCTACCACACGTCCTCCCAAATTTCCTAGCAGCTCTCCAGGACACAGGTATTTGCAAAATACCACTTGCTCAGTACTTTTCCGTTCAGACTCCAGAAGCACAAGCCAGCTTCCCTCCTCCAACAACATGTAATTTAACACTGCCAGACTTTACAACGCAGTCAAGATTTTCTTCCACCTCGTGGGTTTTGGAGACCTCGGAGATCACTTTAAAGTTATTGGTTGGGTTTTTTTTTTTCATTTGTTTCTGAGGAGGGGAGCATTTGGGGAATATCACACAGAGGATCTTCCAGATTTTATAAGGAAAAAGCCACAGTTTTCATGCAAGCACATGGTACCAGGGGCTGAAGCAAGGACCTCTGGTCTCCAACTTGTCCTCGATCTTCGTATCTGTTCATCTCTTGTTATGTGAAGCAGAAATAGAAAATTTTAAACAATCTTCTTTACCTGTTACTTTTTATGCTTTAATACTCGTGTTATAATAAATGAAAATATTATTACTACTGTAATACTGAAACAAAGTGTTAAAATAAAGTTAGTCCATTCTGGACATTGAGTCAACAAACGTGTCAATCATTTACTCGTGTTACTGAAAATATCATAAATGTTCTAGGCTTTAAAAATTATCTACTGCCATTTAATAATTCTAAAAATGGTACTTGATGTAAAAAGGTATTTGTGATACTGCCTTTGCAAAATACTATCATTTTTTCAACATATCCAGACTTGTGGCCAATGCCTGTAGGTTTTTGTGAGACCTTCAGCGATTGGTGGTAGAAGTGACCACCAAGGGAGTAACCCTCAACCCAAGGTAGGAGATTAATGGGGTGGCACGACAGCAACACCAGGCAGAAGTTGTGAGCACGTTAATTTCCCTGTGCCTGGTGTTGGTTGATATCAGCTGGTATCAGAGAAGATCAGAGTTCTTCCCTCCCACATGGCTGCCTTCTGAAGGTGGGTTTAAAAATTGGTCTTGAATAAGGTTGTCCTTCTGAACAACCATGAGCATCGCTGTGATCTGTGCCAGTTTCAGTCTGGCACTGCCCTGTCTTAATTAAAATGAAAGAACAGCACAAGAGTAATGACTGTCATACCAAGAATGTCATGCACATGTTGATCGGTTGGCCATGTTACCTTCCTTAGGAAGAAATCAGGTAAATCACATTAACTAAACAGATACGACATTTATCCCACTCTTTTCATAGCAGGATTTATTTTCTTCCCAAACCAGTTTTACAAGTTAATTCTATTTATGGGCATGGCTCTATTTCTTGGAAAAGACAGTTGTTCGGTGTTAGCCATGCAGTTTTGTGATGCCTGGCATCTGGCTTTCATTTAAAAAAAATGAAGAGCACATCTTAGCATGAAGACACATAACAGATAGTTTAAATGACTGGATAATTTACATGACATAGACTATACTTAAAAGTTTATTTTACATTGTTACAGTGGGCTGCATTTGCTTAATCATAAATACCTCAAAAATATTCTCTTTATTTTATTCTAAAAAGGAGTAAAAAGCTCAAAATTTCTCTACAGTGAGGATGCCAAGAGGTTAGAAGGATACAAAGAAATACCATTTTTCTGTTTTTCTTTCTAACTTATTTTCTCCTGCTTCACTTAAGTGCTGTATGCTTAAGCATCAGGCTGCCGTGGGTTTCCCAAGTGCAGCTGCACACCCCTACGACAAAGAGCTGCCACATTAAAAAAAACAACAAACAAGTCATATCAGAGAAATGATTGCTATTCATTCAATGTTCACACATTCATTTGTTCTGGCAAGTCATGAATGCGTTGGGTCTCTTGCCCTTGTACATATTTAATGTCTGTAAAATGTGCTGTATCCTGGGCGTATCAGAGCTACTGCAGAGACTACGACACATCCAGGAGTGTCAGTGACTGTTCACAGATAACTGCCCTGTTATCTGGATAATGCAAAAGGCTCTGCTCTTTCTCATTAAGTATACGACTGGTGCAGTTGTCTCTAGCAACTGGATAGTTAAAATTAGAGTTTGGCATGGCAGAAACATAATTCAAAACCCCATATGCAGAAAAGGGCAGTGTGGGAATACATCTAAGGCACCTAATGGCTATCTGCTGCCAAAAGGAGCAGTCCCACTGCCTTTCCCCGTCTGGGCAGTCAAGCCTATCACTTGCCCCAGAGCTGGCATTTATCTGACTCCATGGTAAGGCAGTTCATGGAGCCGGCCTGCCAGAAGATCTGAACCATTTTCCTGCAGGACCAGATACGCACCAGTGCCAACACAAGAGAGACAACTGGAGTACATGGATTAAAGAAGGGAGCAGAGGTGGGAAAACAGAGCTGTCCGGGATTTGCAGCATCTGGTTCAGTTTAGCTGTTCTGTAATACCACCCTGGAAGCAGCAGAGCACCTAACGCTAACAGGAAAGACGGCAGGTTAGGAAATCCAAAGTCCTATTACCTTTGCAGAGCTTATGTTCCTGAACTAGCTTTCATCCATATAGGAAGCAGAGGCTAAAGCATTCTCCGAAGAGCTGGCACTTACAAATGCGATTACCAAGAACAGAGCAGGGCTTATAATTATTTTTTTTAACTCACAGCAAGAGATATTTGT
The DNA here is from genome assembly GCF_028500815.1 of Rissa tridactyla. Taxonomy (NCBI): domain Eukaryota; kingdom Metazoa; phylum Chordata; class Aves; order Charadriiformes; family Laridae; genus Rissa; species Rissa tridactyla. The sequence continues at coordinate 189,754,557 of NC_071466.1, read as the reverse complement.
TCGTGAAAGCAGGCCTGTAGCATGTGGGAGACCAATATGGAAATCCCTTTTGAGCATGAAAAGGTTCAGACCACATCTTCCATTTGCTAAAATAGTACCCTCTCCATCAGGCCCTATTCAGAGCAGAAGAGGAGACCAGCATCTACAGCTTACAAATCACAGTGCCTAACCTTGCAGGCCTTAATCATCAGCACATGAAAAATCACATTTTCTTCAGCTGGCCAGACTAGCAACCTTAATACACAACAAGCCAGTTGGAAACTATTAGCCCATCTAGGTTCAGAATAATACCACTGAAATGGCAAAATACAAGTCCTTTCAAATTCATGCTGTAGAATACATGAAAGTCTAACTCGTAACAAAATGCCATTGTATGAAAAATAACCTTCACCTTAGCTGTAATTTTCCTTTTCATAGGTGCTAGAATTACCCACAAAAGAGGTAGTTCAAATAGAGTTAATAAAAAGTGAGCAGTTGTGTACAGCAGCTGCCTTTAAAGATTAAAATCCTTTTGCCTGTACCAAAGACAGGATCTGTAGGAGAGTCACCTTCCCCCAAATTGTAATGTAGATCTTGAGAGCACAGAAACAGGTTGCTGTAAAACATGGAAGCAATCTGCCTCGGAGCAAAAATGGTAGCCAGTAATGACAGTCCATTTTATGCCCCTGTGACTGAAGAGGTGATTAAGTTTAAAAAAAAAAAAAAGTTATAGCGTGGTTAACAGAGGCTCTGAGACCTGAACTATACTTCAGGATACTGAAAAAAAACTACCGCTACATTCTTTGATTTATCCTTTCTGTACTCCATTCGCGTTGTTCCCCCAGAGAACAAAGGGAAACGGGCAAGTCCAAATGTTTTATGCTTTTTGCAATATTCTGTGATCAGTGCTCCCAGTACCTAAGCAAAGACACGGCTTGAATGGAATGAGTATTCAAAACTCTCATTTCCAAGTAAGGGAAAGGAAAACAGAAATTTAGGGGAAAAAAATCAGTTACCTTATATAAGCAAGGAGAAAATTTTGACTGTTCCCATTCTAAATTCCTGACGGTTGATGAATCTGTGAGTATATTGTTAATTAAAATTCTCCGGCGGGATTTCAGGTAAATTCAGAAAGAGGATATGGGCACTAGAGCCTGTATACGCAGCAAGTCACAAGGGAAGTGGTAGAGGTGCTCTTTTCACCATCCGTCATTCCTCTTGAACCAGCGTAAATGTGCAGCAAACTCATGAAACCAGAACTGGAGGAGATGCGAACAGCTTGGCTCTCTAACTGGAGCTTAGCAAAGCCATTTTGGAAGGGGAGCTCATGTCTGCGCTCACTGCAGCTAAGGCTTTTATGTATTTTATATTACATAATAATTAGATATAAGCAAAGAACCCTAGGTGCAGAGACAAAGAATTTGGAATATCGTCTGTCTATAGAAGGTCTGGAGCGGGTCCCTTAACTTGAGAGCCTTTCCTGCAGTTACACTTGCTTGATCACTCGGGGAGTTTTGAATTCTTCTCTGGATGACAGCCGTGTTTCAATGAACAAAATGGAAGTAGCCACACGCAACAGCCTGCAGGTGGCTGCACTTTTTTTGGAGACGGGAGATAAAGTTTTAACATCTCTCTTGTCTTAGCTTGGAGGGAGACATGGAGTGGGTCTCAGCTGCTAAACACACATCACCTGTACTTCAAAATGCAGTCATTCTCACCTTCGTGTGCATTAAGTGCTGTGTTACAAAGGCAGCTGGAATCAGCCTGTCTCGGGAACAGAGGCAGAGGAGAGCTTAGTTTCTGTGTTCAGGTTGGGCGGAGGCTGGAGTCAAGCAGAGAGCCACGGCGCCTGGGCAGCGCTGACGGCCTCCGCAGGCGTGCGGCACTCCCAAGGGCAGGCATCCTCCTCTGGAAACACAACCTTGTGCTCAGGTGCCTAAAATCTTCCTCCCTTCCAGCCCCTAAGTTCTCTATCTGATCTAGTAGTTTGTGCTACGAAGACAGACAGTCATAAAAAATTTTACCACAAAAAACAAGCATAAGTTTATGAAACCAGGAGTTAAAGTTACAAAATCATTCTAACAATTATAGAATGCTTTTGCTTACAAGACCAAATATTTTAAGTCCTACAGTTGATCCTATGGTTCAGCTAAAATTTGAGCATCTCTGACTGGCTGTGTGCAGCATCCTCCCTTTTCCTTCCCCAGGAGAATTAAGATAATCAGGCTTCAGACACAGAATCCAGAGAACATAGAATCTACCAGGAAAAAAAAAACCCTAATTCATATTCTGCCTGAAAAACAGCATAATAGGGCCTTGTGTTCCTTTTGATGGATCAGCATGTTCTCCTATTAAACCTTAATCAATTGAATACTGGTTCTGTTGTACAAAATGGACTGAAAAAATTACAATTCATAGCAGTGAGAGTAGAGAGTTAATTTAAAAAATTGGAAAATAGTACCTACATCCTTTTGAGAGATGTGGTACTGCACATTCCGATATTAGACATTATATGCTTTTGCTTTAAAAAATATAAACACCTTACACCCCTACATGATGGGATTTGGTATGCTTCTTTGTCAGCTTTCAAAAGAGATTTGCATAGCATGTACCACTGATTTACAGGAGTCTGGGCTGGGGTGCGCTGAACATGATGCCTAGCCTATTTTCGGTATGGATTATAACTGCAAGAGCAGGGAAAATGCTCTCCAGCTCTCCTCCAATACACAATAAACTTAAGTTCTTCATTTTCCTTGTAAAAAAATGGCAGAAGAGTTTTTAGATTGCCATTATTCACACAGACCTTGGAAATGCTGCCAGAGGCAAAAGCCATCTGTCCAGAGACCTTGTGTTCCCACACAGCTGCTCTGAACAGACTTTCTTTTCTCAGAATTGGAGGATGTTAGAGGTACTCTTGTAGGTTCTAGGCTCCCTTGTCTTATAACAAAGGAATCACATAAAAGGACAGGGAAAACAGTTATCCCTCATCCCATTGACAAGCAGCAAAAGCCTAGTGCTGGACTAATAGACCCTTCTCTCCACCAATAATTGTCACTGGATGTTGGTATTTTGCTCCCCTAAATGGGCCCCTATTAATGAGGGAAAGAATCAGATTGCAAATTTGAGAGCCCTTTGCAGAGACCTCTCAGCTGGCAGCTCTTTGGGTTTTCAAACAACTACAATTACACTTGCGGTGCTCTCACTGTCCCAGCCATTCCAGTAGTTGCATGAAGACATGGAGGAAAGTCCCAAGCTGACTCGGGAATTTTTTAGATCAAAGCCGATGTCTCAGACTGTGCCTGGAAATAAATGGACGTTACGCAATGTGAAGTACTTTTGTTGTATGCTCTTGGAAAAAAGTAGGCTGCTCATTTCTCCACAGCATCACTTTCTTTTTCAAGACAAGACAGTAAACAACGCATCACATACCAGTATCTAATTTCAGAGTTCAGCACCAACGTCCTCCTCCAAAACAAATATTCCTATCTTAGTGGCCAACAGAAACAGAAAAATCCTGCCATGCTTAGCTAAGAGCGGCAAGCAATATGCAATTCCCCATAAATTCAAACTTTAATCACAGCTGGCAGTTACGTATCTTTAGAGTGCAGAGGTGTTATTTTCCATGCCTTCCAGCAGGTTCCCTCACCTCGCCATTGCCTCAGTCTAGACTACTGAACTGCATCCATCCGTTTCACAGCCCTGTCCCAGTCAAAACCAGGTAACAGGTAAAATGATTAACAGCAACATTAGTATAATTTCATATAATGTCTTATGAAGAAAACCACTCACAACCACTCACTTTCAGTACTGGATATCTTCTTTAATAAAAAATGGAAGAATAACTGTTTCAGCCACGCATACTGAAATGGTTACTAGAGTCTGAAAACAGTGCAGCCCAACTACCTGATGAAACTGAAAGAAAATTTAGAAAACTATCGATTAGACAGCTAGGAAATCAAACATACCTGTTGGCATTGCATTCCGGTCAAAAAGTCATTAAGAAACGTCAGGATAGCAATTATCTCCCACTGCTTTAATACTATGCCTCTTTCCTTTCCAGTTAATTTCTAGTATTGGAGATCTTTTTCTCTTCTTGAAGAGTGTAAGACTGGCAAACCATATGCCAAATTTCCACTTGATATAATTTCGTAATGTTAAATTGTAAACAGCTCTTAACTTTCCAAAGCATTGGAAAGCATTCTGCAGTGATGCACAGCAATTTTCTTCTGGAACTCGGATTGCCCATTTTCCTCTCCTCTCCTCTCCTCTCCTCTCCTCTCCTCTCCTCTCCTCACTCTTGCCTTCTGTTCCATTAAAATTTTCAAGTAGGGAGACTTCCATTCCTGATGGAATTACCTCTCCTTCAGAAGGTAACCAAATACAAATAAAATGCCACAAAACAAATATGTGAGTTAGCCAAGTCATAATTCTCGATTCAGTGTTGACAAGCATAAAGATGCAAAATCATTTCAATTCCAACATACTGCATGGAGTGTCTTTGCTTGTTTATAGCATACATAAATTTTGGAAAAGATCTAAGTAAGTAAAAAGATTGATGCACAAGTCTTATCTTACAGAGGTAATGCTGTGAAAAGGGCAGAAAGTCAATCACATGCCTCTACAGAAGACCAGTCTGTCCACCTGGGGACCATGGTCTCCATGCAGTTTTAATCCCTGGAGGTATAAATCACAGGAGAAGATGCATTCTTTGAAGATGGTTGTCTATTTTTGTTCCAGCACACAAAAAGAAAAATAAGAATTCTGCATCAGCACCAGTAGTAATAAATATTCAGCACTCTAATATCTAATTCCTAAGCATTTATAATCTAAAACACTGTTTTTATCAACCGTCTGTTTTAGCATGGTCCCAATTTTTATCACTGACTTCCAGTTTAAGATGAACCACCAGAAAACCAAATAGTATATTACTTCTGGCATTATGCCTTTGTCATTAACAAAAATAATTGTTGTCCTCACTGTCTATAAAACCATTTTCTCAGTGTTTAAATGTTGATCAGGAGTGATCCCAAATTCCCTATGCTAATTCCATTTTTTCATTTTCTCAGAAAACCTCAGTTTAATCTCCATCTTTGCAATCTTCCGATTTGGAGCAGCTCCCAGATAGCCTCCAAAGTAGTTAAAGCAAATGACCTGAGGGCTTGAGGGGACCGTTGCAGAACTACTCACCATGCAATGCTTGCGTGATTCTTCCAAAGACTGTTCTCATGAATTCATTGCCAGTATGTTTAGATGAACCATAGTAGAATTATTCGGTCTATAATTACATACAAGTTCCTGCCTTGGCAAGAGGCATACAATAATCATGATTCTTGAAGCATTCTCACACCAGCCCATATTTTCCTTAAGGTAATGCCATTAGTTCCACTGAAGTCACGCACATACCCATGGAGTGAAGAGTGTCCTTGGGGGCTGGAGGACAGCCCAAGTCATGGGCTTCTGCCTTTCACAGCACACCTCCTCCAGAGGATCCAGAGTGTCATGGTTAAGACTAAGTCATTCCATTTATACACACATGTAACATGCACTGCTAGTACATGCATGCTGTCTCTCTCTCTCTTGCACACACACATAGCTGCTTTGGTTGGAAAACTGTAAGAAATCAGCCACAATTTTACAATAGATGTGAAATCAGAAAGAACTCCATCCACAAAAACGTTAATTCTACAAAACTACAAAGTACAAAAGAGGTTTTCCCCCTCTAACCTGTATCTTGATATGAGAGTGGGTAGAGAAGAGTTAGAGCACTGAGCACAGGAAGAGAAAGATGCAACAGACAATTCGTAGCACAGCAACGTAGAGCCCCTCTGCACCCAGTTTGACTTTTGAAGTTAACACAGAAACTAAACTTGCAGTGCTATTTTCCTCAGCATGGCAGTTACCGTAGGATAAAACTCATGGAAATGAAATTAGCCACTCATGTTTTATCTTGGAACAGACTTTGGCCATATTCACTCCTGGTGAGATGTGATAGTCACTTAATTGCACCTGAGTGAGCTACATACTCTTCATATGGAAGTCAAGCCATTCTTCTGTCATAAGGATTTTTCTATTTTTAGGTCATGAAACAAAAGAAACCAAAGTAAGTCAACTTTTTCAGAAAATTTCCCCACTGTAACTTTATTAGAGGAGATACTGGTGTTTCGATTAATCTAGTTCTTTCTTACAAGTTAACAGACTCAAACATAAGTGTGTGAAACAGAAGTTGGTCAGAGATGCTCATGTATAGCCTTTTATCTTGGCTAAAACTTTGATGAACTGTTTCAAAGCAAAAAATAAACTCCAGAAGAATCAATGCTGGAATGCTTTCAGATGCTGAAGGTCCCTCATTTCTTTAGCATGGAAATTTGCGTCAGGGAGTCAGAGGTCTGTGAATACAGGACGCTGGAAAGCTAACAGTTGTAACAGTCCGAGGAAGATATCAAGCTCTTAGATTTTTCTTTCAGTGGGTGAAAAATGAGAGACACCCAACACACAACAAGCACGCTCATTCACAGCGCTGTGCACCTGGGGCCATGCCTGGGGTAGCATTGCAGGGAGCAACTGTGGCACAAGATGACGTCCGGAAAGTGTCTTCTCCTATGATTTATGTCACAGTGTGTTCCAGCGGATGACACTACATCAGTTTCAGTACACCACCACAGCCTCTCACGGTCATGACCCCATATGCCATATGTTGATTGTTGATCGTAAGCTCAATTGTTGGTTGCACCTGGTGCATGGAGTTGCTTAATAGAAAATGATCTGTTTGGCTGCCCATCAGACATCAGGGCTAGGTGATCACACTGCACAAGAATCTTGTACCCAGTCTATAACCTCAGCACTTCTGCCATTTAATCACCATCTAGTTCCAGATACATCTGGTCCCATATTTAATTTTTTATTATTTCTGACTCAGCTTTTCTATTGTTTCAGTCCTTCAGTTCATTCTTAAATCTCAAACACTAGTTAGATAAATCACAAAACACAATTTTCCATGGTTATATGTTTCTCTGTTCATTACATGTTGTGGCTAAAATCTTAATCCAAATGGAGTCAGTGCCAAAATTTATATTGGTATCAGTGAGTCTGAGATTTCACTCTCTTGATATTTTTTTGCATGTAAGAAGTCATGTCAAGAGAACAATAGTATTTCACAGGAAGTCAGCTAATTAATAGTTGGACAAGCAGAATTCAAGTTGTTTTAATTTCAGTCCCTTTGTGTATCTGCACTATCACATGCCCTTTAGCTATGGCAGAGAGGTTCAGTGAGCACAGCTCCTGGCAGACTTCTTGCTATTCTTCTGTCTCCCCCTGCACCTCCTTCACCTGCTTGGGCTCTCGCTCGTAGGGTAATTCTCCCCAGCCCTCTGTCTCCTACTGTCTGCCCCCAGAGCTGCTGCTTCCCATAAGAGGAGACAGTAGCTTCTGGAAGTATCCCCCAACTCGCCCCTCACTCTCAGACATGAAAATTCAGACATGACTAAATTGTTTGCCAAAAAATCTGTGACACTGCTCTGCCTCTTAGTGTGAAAGAAAATAGGGCACTGTTGCGACACGTGCTGTAGCCTCTTGCTCTTCCACCAGCCTTTCTCAGGCTGTTTCTGCCACAAGTTGTCTGTAAAAATGTGCAAACAGGTTTGAGGGCAGAGATTGGACCATGCAACTCCACATCTCCCACAGGAATTAGGCCTGATGATGCTTAGTCTGTGTATCTTGTGTGGTCTTAGGCAGGAGGTGGGTCCCGGTTCTCTCAGGCAGAAAATGTGCAGTAGCAGAAATTCAGGAACAAGAGAAACTTACAGGTAAATTATGGGCTCTGATCAGACAGGATTTGTGTAGACTGTTCTGCTGACATCTTTTGGCTCTGCAGGCTTCCGCCAAGCATGTACAAACTGAAACCTTTCAGAAATACGACCAGTCTGGAGTGGCATTGCACTGCATACAGCCATTCTGGCCACAAATACCGCTTCCTATCCGATTCCAAGCTCTCTTCAAAACTTATGGATGCAAGGCCTGGTCAGAAGAAAAGTTTACCAAAATTCTTTTTAAAGTAGCAGATTGACATCTTTTCCTTTTGTCTCATCCTCAGACACAGCTGAAACTTTAAAGAAAAGGGGGTGGAGCAGGGAAAGGGAAGATCCTGTGTGAATTAGGCAGCTATAAGGAAAATTTTCAGCACAGCATTTAAAGTTTGGCAAAACTACGGTAAACAAAGTTTGGATCTTAACCTTGAAAGTATCATATAGTTATATTCACTGGCACTACTACCAACCCTGCTTACTTTGGCACATCGGTATCTTTCCATCAGTGTCAATTATAGTATCCCAAAATCATGATTTGTTCAAACAGATGCCACTTACTACAAAAAAAAAAAAAACAAAAAAGCGCCAAATAAAGGTTTCTTTCTTTCTCCCACGTAATCTCTCCCTCTTGTTATTACAACAATTTGTGATATAAGATGGGTAACACTCAGGCCTAGCTAAAATCTAAATAAGGCAATTCTATACCCATTATCCACTGTTGGAATAGTCACTGTTGTTTTAAGAAACCTATTCTCCCAAGAGAAAAAAAAAGCACTTTATCTTTTTAGTGTACTCACAATTTCTGCTGCAATTCACTGATCAGTATCACTATTGTTTTCAACAGTGGGGTTATGTTTATAGGTCTGCTTTCATTGAATTACTTTCTCCTCATAAATCGTTTAATCTCTTGCCAAGATGCAATATCATACTTGGGCTGCACAACATAAAAATGGATGCTTTGCAGCCAGCAAAATTTAGAGCTCTATATGCCCTTTCATGAGTAGTCTACAAATAACATAATTTCATCATTAAAAAATGTTGCTTTTCTCCTTTTAGACTCTCTCCTTTTAAGTGCATGAAGTTTGATATTGTTAGTACCTCAAAATTAATTAAAAAAATATGGGAAGATCCACAGATAACATTGTGTGTAAACAAAAGTAACCCAGAAAATCATTTTAAGCAGCACACAGAAAGAGAGTCTTTTTAAAAATATGTATTTATGGGCCCCAGTAAGAAACGATCAAAATACTAGGTAGACTAAGTGTCTCCTTGCAAATAGGGTCTGGCATATGTATTTATGAAGACTGTCTGGCTATTTCTCATGCCTCTATCCAGGCAGAATTTAAAGCTATCTCTCACAGAACAAGTTTAATTATTCCAGAATAAGAAACATCAACATTTTAATGAATTGTGTGGTAACCTGTAAAAAGAGACCATGAAAGGACACAGCGCTAAAGACTAATTAGAAATTGTGCTCTCACACTAGGAGTAGCTTTATCAAAACCCACAGCCTTGTAGTGAACACAGAGAAGCATTTAGATAACAGCATTGCAGAAGGAATGCAATTAGTAGAGTTAGGTACACTGAACAAGGTTCAAAGCACATCTGTGGATCATAAAAATGGTAACTTTATTGTTTGCATTATTTTCAACGGTATGGGCAAGATAATGCTGAAAATCTTAAAATATTGCACTCTATAATCTACATGTTGTCATTTCTTCCTCAGAGAACAGTAATCTGTAAGGACCACTATCCTTGTTGGGAGACAGATACATCATACAGAAAATATCTTCTACTTTAGTAGAAACAAATTTAGATTTTGCATTAGAAGGTAATCAGCATTTTAAGGCCTTTATTAAAATAAAAACAATACTTAGCTTTAAATAAAAAGAAAACTTCGGAAGGGTCTTAATATGATGATATACAGTGGAACCTCACTATTCTCACCATTTGGGACCTTTTTAGCATTCAGACGATGGAAAGTTTCTGTTGTTGAATTGTGATTGCTAGTGGCATGTCTGTGTTCTTCAAACTCTAACAATTTTTTTAATAGAATGTAAGAATTTTGACCTAAGATAAAATATAAAAAGCAATAACTTTAAAATGTAGGTACTAAAAGTATACAAGCATGAGGCTAGAAAAGCAGCAGCGGCAGCACTCAGCTAATGCTCAGGTGAGACTCAGAACACAGTTTCCACGGCACATCCCAAAAAATGGTTAGAAAGAAAACAAAGGGAATTTCTCCCTTGCAGTTATGTAGCATAGACAGACACTAGGAAGGAGAAAGAAGTAACACAGCTAAAAGGTAAACAGAGCCCATATCCCTTTAACTTTCTCTGCACTGATCTCCCCAGAGTCCACAGTATTATTCATGAAAATAGGACACGAGGGGCAATGGTTTTAAACTAGAGCAGGGTAGGTTTAGATTAGACATTAGAATTAAGTTCTTTACAATGAGGGTGGTGAGGCACTGGAACAGGTTGCCCAGAGAGGTGGCAGATGCCCCATCTCTGGAGACATTCAAGGCCAGGCTGGATGGGGCTCTGAGCAACCTGATCTGGTTGAAGATGTTCCTGCTTACTGCGGGGGGGTTGGACTAGATGACCTTTAAAGGTCCCTTCCAACCCAACACATTCTATGAATCTATGACATGACAATTGTTTTTGATCTGATGCTCAGGTCATTACTTTATACTTCCTGTAGCCATCTTTCCATTTTGAACTCCCTTTGCGTAAGTTTTAATTAGCTTTTCGATTGAGTGTTTTACCCTTTCTGTATCCAGCAATTGTACTGGTCATGATAGTGTTTGTATTATATATGCACTGGTCACCATACTTAATGGGTTTCTTTTTCATAAAACAGAAATTCAGCCATTTCCTTTTTTAAAGAAAAAATAAAAAATGCAACATTGACTCACCAAACCCGTAACACTTCTTTTTGGACCATAGTTTCAGTGCCTTAAGGATTTAGAAATAAATCCATCAGTTGCTTTCTGACTGAAAAGTAATTAAATCTGGATCTATTGAGACTGCTTTTGTGCTGCATTAAAAACAGTATAACAATGACCCAGAGTTTATACAGGTAAAATTCACAAATCTTGTGAATGGACCTTACTTGAAAAATTAGATGACAATAAGTTACATTATTAAAGATTTTTGTAAATGTCTGTGTATTCCAAAAGCAAGATAAATTGTTCAGCTCTATCACTACTTAGCCACATGTGTGTCTTTTATTGTTTCAAGAGTGTGTTTAGAAATGTATATATGTGTGTTTGCATATTTGTGTCCACAAATAAAAATGAAGATGTACGCAAAATACTTTAACAGCCATATCTAAAAGTCTAGAACAAGTAAATGCACAAGATAATCCTCAATGGACTAAACAGATGAGATCCCAGGACGCCAGGTAGAGATGGGAGGTCAGACTCCGTGTTTGCTAATGCTTTTCTTCCACTGAGTCACGAGCGACTGTGTTAACAATTTTTTTAAAGAGCGAAGAAAGCAACGTGGTGCCTCATTACTGATTCTGATACAGAATCAGGAACCTGATTCTGTTCTCATTTGGAGATAAAAGCCATTTTTGGGTAAATCATGCATAACTCTTCTGAAGTCCGTAGATTTAAAACTGCGTAAAACTGGGATGAGGGAGAAGACTTATATCTCTCAGCCACGTAGGAAAACCATTTCCATGATATATTCTATAAATTTGTAGGAAGCCTACATAAAATTTTCCATTTAGGCAATTTCCTGTAGCATAGCTAATTACTGTCATCTAACTAAGGGGGAAAATGTAATTGCAATATGACTCACTAAAACATTAAAGTACTCAACAGAAGATATAGTTTGCATAAACAATCTCAGCAGCAAATTAATCTTTGAACAATACTGTTCTCTAACTATTTATTTCAATATTTTGCAAAGAGATATTTAAAAACAGCAAAATTGCTTCATGGTTAAGGTTCAAGATCAGGAGGATGTGTGATGACTTATTTCTTAACGTTGCTGCAAAGTTGCCATAGTCGGCACAAGATTGTAACCACAAGATTTTCTACAGTAATGTTTCCTGGATACTTTAGTGCTTGTTTCTGGGAAGGCTGAGATGTCTTTTAATTTCGATAGTGCTGAGAAGGTCACACCTTTTGGGCACCCAGAGACGAGGCATTTCTTCTGTACTGTTCATGGGATGACTTGGTGAATATTCTTGACCACCACTGCCAAGGCTGAGGATACAATACTTCAGTGGGTTGAACACACTCTTGGGGTGTCAGACACCTACCTAGATCTTTTCTCCATACCATGAAGAGAACTTCAGTGCATAGCTCCCGGATGAAGTTCTTCTCTCTGTACGCTAAAAGTGTAGGACGGCATCGCTTTAAAGCCTGTTGATGGGTGTTCAGTTTTTCTTAAAGGTGAAGTTGCTTCTCTCAGTTGAAATTCCCTCAGATCAGCACACAGACTTTTATAGATTCAGTTGTGGCACTCTCACCTATTTCAGATGTATCCAGTGTTTTGATAGAAGGCGTCACCTTTCCCTGCAAGTCTTGCTCCCTTACATGCTTAGGCTTCCCGGCTGTAACAGAACTACTGTTGTGGTGAGGTGTGTGGGGAGCACAGGAGCACAAGACTGCAGAGTCTATTAGGTGGAAAAGCACTTAAAAATTAAGTTGGGTGATAGTGAGATAGATGCAGTCAGAAAGTTACTGAAGACCACAGACCAAAATTCCCTTCAAAACTGGCAGGGAATATATCGGTCCCTTAGAGCTCTTGGATTCATTTTGATGCAGTGCACAGACTTTGCGAATTAAAAGTGTTAACACAGCTCTGTCACAATATGAAATTCAATAGTTGCATATAATCTGCCAGTTCTGGTACTGAAGCCTGCTTACTGTCGACTACCATTAAAAATCTTTTGTTCTCTTTATCAAAGGCACAGGCAGCGAAGGGGGAGAAATGAAAGCAGTAACAACTGCAAGTATTAAGCATTAATTATATGCTTTCTTTTTAGTTGCCTTTTAGAGGGCAGTGGCTGTCCTATTTGAGGGGCAAAAAGGAAAAGTTACAGGGACTGCCACTGCAGCTGCTGCTATTGCTATTGAAATCTAATTTTGTTTTGTGAAGATAAACCAAAGCAAGCATGTACAAAACAAGACAGGAAAGTTAAGATAACCCACAGCTTTTCATTCTGGTATTGATTGGTTTTCAGTGCTGGAGCACCTGGTCTTACGAACTTTCCTTCAATATTAGATTGCTCCTCTGATAGCGGCTCCTGTCTGCAGCCTTTTCCTGATATTTGAAGACAAATGCTGCCTTCTGACTCTACTTTCTGGTCTGCCCATGTGAGTATGGATCCTGCCTTCTGACTCTACTTTCTGGACTGCCCATGTGAGTATGGATCCTCATCTTCTGGATGAGGACCAGAAGCATCCAAATTTGCCTCATGCTTTGTACTAACGCTCTAACTGTAAACTGTCACTGTTGTCCTCCCCTGCCTTCTCGTATTAGTGTCCAGGAGGACACAAGCAACTCGGACAAAGCCAGGTAAAGATAAAACTCAAAAAGACTTTCAGTTAGTAGAAGACTGTCCTACATGTTCTTGGGTTAAAAGGCAGTCTGCCAGTGGAAGTGGCCAAGCAGACATAAAACTTTTGTCTTAAGCAGGGGACTAAAAAGATATTTCTGAATAATTTGGAAGCCAGTTCAGATCATACAGAAGAGTAAAGAAACACAAGACTATTCTCTTTTGTGAACTCCTTGAATCAGTATCCAAAAAGGCCCAGCAAAGGAAGGAACTTCTGAAACTGTGCTGCATTTGGCCAAGGAGGGGATGCAGCTGTACTTACTACACACCCTGTGGAGCTGGGCTGGGAGGGCTGGACTGCATCCTTTCCAACATGGTAGATACTTCTTTTATAGCACAACTCACAGAGCAAATGAGGAAAGTACTCTTGAAGCGCTGCATTAATATAATGTTGGCAGAGACTTCTGTTTTCCTGTGTTCAGTGACATGTCAGATACATGGCACTGGACACTTAAACTTACAGTTGTGACTAAGAGGAGTACAGTGCTCTGCTACCCAAGTTTTTGCTCTGCTGCATCTACTGAGGGATGCATCAGGCTGAGCCCGGGCTGCTCTAGCAATGCCCCCCACAAGCCATGGTGATGAGGGGATCTAACTTACCTACTGTTCTTGGGACGTGCCCTAGACATCACTTGATGGTGATTCTCTATAATTAGTACTTGCTTATTCATGTAGCCCTTGTATTCCTGTCTAAGTAATATTTAGATCTGTATTGCTTCCAAAGCGTAGCTTGACCTCTGCAGGCTGACATTCAGAGGAAAGAAAAAAAAAATTTGAATAAAAATTTAATACTATAATCAGAGTTTAAAATATCTGTAAAGTATAATTCCAGTAGCCCAATATACTGACACAAACATTTTGGGTTTTTTCCCATTAAAAGGGTTTTTTTTTTAATTTCAAAAACTGTTTCCTTCCAACCCCATGCAGGTTTTGTTCATTACAGACAATAGTGATTATGCTTTGTTCTCTAGAATTATGAATACAAGAATGTTTAGTCTGATTTATAGATATACTTTGAAGCCACAACTATTTTTCATGTATGAAAATAAGTAACAGAAAGAATTAAAAAGAGCATAAATCTCTCAAGTATTCCTACAATTTTATTATTCAAATTAACTTCTCAAATTAAATATAACCATAGAAAATGAATGTTTACATACAAGTAGGAAAAAGAGTTTCTAATTCTGCAGCCTTGGGAAGATTTTGCTAGAAACAGAATGTAACTCCAAATAGAAAAAATGACAGCATAATAACCATTACTTGCTACTAAATAGACTCATATTTTTCTCACACAGATCTGAGAAGTGTGGGGGACAGCAGCTGTTATCTACGCATCTGCTAAGATGGCCATGAATTTTAATGGATTTCCTAATGTGATTAAACACTGCAGACTAGCAGAAAAATATCAGATTTCTATTTTTTTCCTGAATATCCTTGTCCTTTGAATAGAAGAATATAAAGGAGAATATAAAGGGCATTGGGAAATGACCAGGGATCGGCTCCTAAAATTACTGGTTAAGTGTCCGATGAAATTTAGAAAACAATATGAAGGGTTGTATTCTATTCTCCTTGCTTACAAAAATGGTATTGAATTGATGCTTTCCTGGGAAAGAATGGCCAAACTGAACCTCAAACACATGCATTGTAATATGAAGATGTTTCCTTCATTATGGGACCTTCCCTTCTCTCTAGCTCATACATATTTCACTTTGCTTACATTACCCTTTCCACCTCAGCGGTTCCCAAGGTGACCTGCATGCTCGGAGCATAAAATGGTAACAGCTCTAAATGGTAACAATCAGCATCCATTTTGTCCTGGCCAAATGACTGCAGCTTACACAGGGCAGTGAAGAATAGGCCTCATTTGCTATGACACATAATTAAGCCCTTCCCAAATTTTCTAGAGTGAAAACAAACACAACATTGCTTATTAATATACCGCAATCTCTTTTGGCTGTAGCCTCTTTGTTCAAATCTAGTCTTTGCCCAGACACTAAAAGCACAACGCCCAGTTCACGCCTGTTACTTTTGTTTCAGCACAACTCCAGTAATTCAGCCCATAAAAGTGGAATTACACTGGATATTGCTGGTGCAAAGTGAATAGAGATCGTTATTTTACATTTTATAAGATACAGCAGGTCGTTCCAGTTGCTTTGTGTCACTGTGGTGACACACATCATTAGGAAATCCTACTTAACTGTTAGCTGATGTCTGGTTTGTCTTCGCAAAGTGGGAGTTTCCATGAATGGAACACCTTTCATCCAGCAATATCGCCGGGAACTCAACAGGCGTCTCCATGGCTGCTCTGCGCAAACCGTACGCAAGGGAAGTATTTGAGGAAGAACAGCTTTGGCCTGGACAGCCACTGTCTAATTGCTACTGAAGGCTGAGAATGCATCAAAAAAGAAGCAGCTCTGGTATTAAAGGACAGCTTTCCCTGACAACGTTTTTTAGGAAGCAGGAAATGATACCAAAAATCCATTAAACTGTGCCATTTGCATCCAGGCTGGGTTTGCTCAGGATGTTGGATACGCCTGACATTTGCAGACCCTTCAAACTGCCAGTTTAGAAATAGTCGGCATGGGGGAATAATAAAAATATACAGCTGAATCAGCTCTTTTCATTTGTTTGTTGTTTAAAATTCAAAAGTCATTCCTAGGCTTACAGTGATTGAGCTCCTTAGTTATTTCTAGATAAAAAGGCATAGATGGAAAAACACTGTAAAGCAATAACCTGCAGCTAAGTTGTCCTTAATGTACTAATTTTCTCTCTTTTGTAACAGTTCACATACTGTGACTGACTCAACATCCTATTCTAACATAAATACACTTTATCATTCGTAGCCAATAAAATATAATGCAGTTTTGGATAAAAATCCCATAATGCCATAATAGCAATTTTTTAAAAGTAGATTTGAAAAAGTAGAATCAGTGTCAACCTGCCTTAAGTTTTTTTTTTAAATTTGACTAACAGTACTCCATATAATTTCCAGAACTTTCAAATGCACATCTCATTCACAGTCATATATATAACTGGATATTCCAAATCTTTAAAAATCTTTATGAAATAATTTCTGGCATAATATCAATAAAATGAAAGCCTGAAACTACACTCCCAAGTGAGATTTTAGGATGCTAAAATATTCTCCACAGCACTGAACTTTTTAATACATTTATAACAGTCTCTGGATTTCAAAACAGCAGAAAAAGGGCAAAGGTTCAAACTTCAGATCTGAAGAATGATTTTATTTATACGATCAAAATATTTTTTATTATTAAAACTTTCCCAAAACTCACATCAAAAGTGACTTGGAGTTCTTCCAGGACTTGAAGCCTTTGCAAAATATTTTTAATAGATGAGCGGGTGCACTGAGAAAATACTGCAAAGTTTGTTTTAAGTCTGTTCACATGACGAAACCTCCTGCTTATCCCTGTCTTCTTCTGAAGAGTGAATGATGCTGACATCCCAGATGAGGGCTGACAGTGCAGAAAACAATTCGGACTGCATCGCAATTGCTCTGCTCCTCTGTTTCTCATGCCTGTCCCAGTTATACAGTCATATTCTTCATTTCGCCTTTTCTGGTGGACCCATTTTCTTTCTCCCTTTCCCTCTAACACTGTTCTTTTTTTTATAGCCCTCATACCATAGGGCATCTTAAGAAACTGTAAATGTTGTCCGAGGACAGTGACCCAGAATACTATTCATACCTTCTTTTGGCAGCTCTAAGGCTGAAGGTGTATAGGGTAAGCCTAGAAACTTTACTCCCTGCTGCTGCTGCAGGTACCATGGGAGTCGTCATGCTGGGTAGACCACTCACCCCACTGCCTGTCCCCAAGGCAGCAGAACTTGGCTTCATGGGGTCTGAAGCCCACATACACCAAGTGCTGTCTCCTCAGGGCTACGTGTCATCTGCGAAAAGGAACATTCGCTGTGCTTTTTGTTGAAGCTGGATACCCCATCGCTGTATTTCGTGACTCAAATACAAATTCAAGATATAAGACTGAGAACAACATATAAAACAAGTAACCTAGAGCAGTGCTAACAGGATATAGAAGATCCAGACCTAAGACCATGCTCCTAATGAAGGCTTTTTACGTACACTGCCTCAACTGACATTCTTCTTTGCCATTTAGGGAATACAGTATTTCAGGCAGAACAAATATTCCCAGGAGCCACAGGGAGAATAGATCCAGCTTGAGTCACTGGGCAAGTTTCCCAGACCCTCCATGGATATATCTGGACCTAGTTCTAGACATAACTGGGTGAAAAATTCTGAAGTCAGTGGCAAAACTCCATTGTATCCATTTGGGAAAAACATTATCTGAAGGAAGCAATGCGCTCAGGTGGGTACAAGTTTTTCTAACTCAGATGTAAGGACACAAAAAAAATTAAAGTAGTTACCACCACCACATAAATCTACAGAAGGCTTGATGCGATCTTGAACTCAGTATTTAAGCAACTAATATCAGCAGCCATGTCTGTTCTGGCTTTGCATGATGGTTGGTGGCTGTGATCTCACATATGATAGCAATCTACACAAAAAAGTTGCAAATTATTGTTGGAATTGGTTGAGAATTGATAGAACAAGACAGAAAATCCAATGACTTACCTGTAAACAGGTTAAAGTCATGCTCACTGTCTGCAGGTACAGGTGTTTCTCTTCATTTGCATGGTGAAATTAAGACCAGGAGGGCTATTAAATTGCCCCCAAAAAATTATTTTTGAAATTGGCTTCATGGCAGCAAGAAAACTGATAGAAATTGGAAGAGGAGCTATTTTCAGTAAAAGACCAGGTGAAACCATTTATTGTAATCATTAATTTAGGAAGCCTGATAAGAGATTTATGGGATTCTGAACCTTGAAATATAAGAAAATTGTTCCTATAACCTGTTCAGTCTGCAGTTTCCCGTGGTGTATTAAATTCAATGTCAGACATAACAGTTAGCACTTGGAATTTGCCTCATGCTTACCAAGCAATCATTCGGACTAGAGTAAAATTGCTCCCATTGGATAGTAGCATTTTTTAATAAAAATTAAATGTGATAACTTTTCCTAAAAAAGTACATTAAGATTAAAAATTATGTACTGTACTAACCTACACTTCTGGACTTTTTTTAATCTGTTTTTGCAACTGTATCTATAAGATCAAAGACATTTTATGTGTTTAGAAGGGTGTGAATTTAACATAGTTTGCATGTGTGCATTTAGGTATGCCCATACGCATGCATATGTCTGCGTGTAATATAAAAAAAGCCTACAGCAAAAGAATATTCAAGTTGTAATTTCAGATACTGTGAAATTAGAAAATGCTAGAATGAAAGCTACCAGTGCACTACCATTTAGTTCCCTTATCCAGAAGTAAGAGTATACTAGGCACTTTTTCACTTTTTAAATGTTATTTCTGCAGCTCCCAAAGCATCACAATGCTCTACACAGACACATACGCATATATAGTACTTCCACTCATGCACATGCCGACTCTTGATTGTCAGCCTCTCAGAAAACACACGCGCACACACAAGAATTGTACATTTGTATCATTATTATTATTATTATTGACCCATTCCATACTTTTATCTTCCATTCTACATTCATACATTTATTTGAAGAATAGGTGTCACCATCTTCTGTTTCAAACATGGAGAGCCATTTAGAATATAGGGATTAGGAGAGTACAATTATTTCTCCCTCAAGTTTCCTTCTCACTTTCCACCTATCATTTGATCCTCTCCCCAGTGATAGCTCAGAGGTGAAATTCCTCTCTTGCCGTAGTGTTATATATTACAAAAATCACAGGTCTGAAGCAGCCAGCCTGGGTGATTGGCTTTATAGCACTCATATATGGAATGCTCTGTCCTTCAGGCATCTTGCTTACCTTGATCTCTTTCTCCTTCTTGCACTAAGGGAATTGCAACAGCATCCAGTTACCACTAACACACGTGTGTGTTGTACATCCTTCTGACCCGAATGTAATTTGTTGGGTTTACTATGATACCTAAGACCAACCGAATTTGAATTTGCTTTGTTCTAGACAAAATACAAACACAAGATAACAAATAGCCCCTACTGCAAAGAGCTTACATTAAAAATAGACACAGGAAAAGGGAAGGTATGTACCACCTGGGAGTCAATTGCTTGAACAACTACTTTACATTGGGAGCTACCTAATCACATTAGACAAGCAAGAATGCATAAAAAACAATTTCTTCAGGTTGCTGCTGCAGTGCTGCTCTCTCTTCAGAGAAGCAGCTCCAATGTCACAGTGTTGTGTGCTAATGGAATCCCCAAGATGACTTTTTACAACAAACTATCTAATGCCATGATGCATTCAGTGATCCTGGGAATCTTCCATCCTGGCAAACTGACCTCAGGCCACCAGAGTTACTGGGCAGGGGCATTGCCGCTCAGCAGTGGATCAAACTGAAAACCTGTCCTAGGATACACATAGGAATTAGTAATTTCAACAAACGTGAACAAACAAGGTCATAGGATAACTCAGATTGGAAGAGGCCTCAGGAGGTCTGTAGTCCAACCTTCTGCTCAAAGCAGGGTCACCTGTGAGCTCAGACCAGGTTGCTCAAGGATTTATCCAGGTGGTTCTTGACAAGCTCCAAGGCTGAGATAGCACAACCTTCCTAAGCAGCCTGTTCCAGTGCCTGATTGTCCTCATGGGAAAAAAATGTACCTTGCATCCAGTCAGAACCTCTCTTGTTTCAGTTTACGTTCCTTGTCTCTTGTCCTCCTGCCACGCACTGCTTTGAAGAGTCTGGTTCCGTCTTCTTGATACCTTCCCCCACAGTTACTGGCAGGATGCTGTGAGGTACCACCAAAGCCATCTCTCCACCAAATTGAAGGAGCCCCCTTCCCTCAGCTTCTCCTCACAGGGCAGGTGCTCCAGCCACTGACTGCGCTGGTGGCCTTCTGCTGAACTCATGCTATGTTATCAGGGTCCATGTACTGGGGAGCCCAACACTGGATGTGGCATCTAGATGTGGTCTAACAAGTGCTGAGTTAGCCTACATTAGACTTTACAGAGAAGTTATATAATAAAGGCTGCAAATGTTTTCGCATATACTCACTGATTTGCAAAAGAAACTGTAAGATGCAGAGGTATAATGCCATTACTTGGAACTGAGTTTGCCCTTAACCCTGAGATTATAATCACATTGTGGCAATTAGTATTACAGACTCTGAATTTTGTCTCTTCCGCAGCCAAATGCCTGATTCATAAAGCTGTGTGAACCCTAAATTAAAATTAACTAGTGTCTGTCCTCAGAGAAATGCAGCTGTTACAGTATGGCCTTCAGCACTGCCTTGCCCCCGCGCTACTTACTGTCTTGGGTGAGCACCACAATCTGAGATAGATGTTGCTGCAAGTGTACCCAAGCCAGCTGAGTCAAGACAATTTAGTGTTGATATATTCCATTTTCATGATAGGAAGCATTTGCAAACGAAGCAGTACTTTACCAGGACTGTTAAAAGGCAAATAAAGTTGAAGAGAAATACTATAACTTCTGCATTTTAATAATACCGGCCTGGCTGGAAGTCTGTGCACAGAGAAGAAATGGTTTGGATTGCTAATGTGATTCTGTATAATAGAAGCCTCTAAAACAACCTTTATGTAAGTGATACCACATTTTTGAGGGTGAAGGATAACATTGCAAAATGAGAGACCTAAAATTAGGTGCAACATTTAATGAATAATGGATTTCTGGAAATTATTACACAGTATCTGTAGAATGCAGAGCTCCTACTCCTTATATCTAGGCAGAAAAAAAAAAAAAGAGGCTATCTTCAGTTCTTCAAACAACTTTTTGAGTGACGCTCCAGAAATCAAATAAACAGGGAATAACCACCTCCATTATTAGCATTTCCACTGCAATATTATTTGCTGTGGTTATCAGCAGTCCATAAAAAACACCCAGGAAAAAGAACAAAACTTTTAATTAATAGGAGAAGAGTAACCTAGTTATGGCTATAGCTAACTTGAGATTTTCTGTCACTCATCGCTATAGCACTGCATTTCAGTTCAGATCTGGACTTCCCCTTGTAACGTATATGTAGCCAGCATACTTGTTTGCTTAGATTTCAGTTCACAGCAACAAAATATTTATCTCAAAAAAAAAAAAGGCAGAAAAAGTATACCAACTTCATCAGTCACCCAAATACATGAATGGTCAATTCATGGAAGAGTATTTTACACTAGTTTCAGAATAACCACTGTATGCTCCACTATTTTTTGGCAATCAGGCTGGAGATCAGCGTAACCAGCTTTCCTTGCACAATCGCTTTATCCAGGGAAAGGAAAGGTGATGAGAAGGGCTCTTAAAGGAAACATAATTGAACAAGCCCTTTTCTGGTTACCACTACCAGTGCTGGAGTTCATGGTCATTCTCTAGAAAGGTGCTTTATGTTTTGTTTTCCACTTGGCTGTGAATTTCTTTTTCCAAAATTCTTGTGATAGTAGCCAGCCACACTTACTGCATAGTACAGCTTAATTTCGTAATCCACTGAGCATCATAAAGGCAACAAAATGGCCTTCATACAGAAAAACCTATTCATATATATATATACACATACATATATGTATATATATAAAGAAACCTTGCTATTTCTAGCATTTTTAATGCTTATTTTTAATTACTTAGCCAGCTAGGAACTTCACGGATCTGTCTCTGCTGCACAGCATAAGGTTTATGGGATGAAGAAGGACACAACTTGCTGGTGGCTGTTTCCTGTGCACACATCTCTAACGGCAGAGGTACGGCAGAGGTACAATGACCCGTGAGTACAGCAGGTCACACGGAGCATTCCCACCCCATCCTACTGAGTACAGGGATGCAGAGGCAAGCTTGTCATTACACTGTTTTCAGTCACCATTCATCCTATCAACAGCAATACCGAAGGTAAATTCTAACTGAATGTGATACATGTATAGAAGACTGTGAGTGCAGGAAAAGAAATGCTTTGATGTTCCGAAAATGACAAAAGTAACAGACACCGTAATTTAGGAAAAAGGCCTAATTACTATATACTAGTCAAGATATTTACCTAAGATTGATCCAAATCCAATCCCTGACTGGACAAAGAAGAGAAGCAGCAGAAAGACGACTGATACCACCACAACTAATTAAATTTGAGAACCCACCCAATAAAAGTACTCAAATAAAAACACCCGCCTGGACAGCAGGGCTGGCACTCTCTGGCTACAAGGTTACTGGAGATGAAGCCAGACTAGTCCTGCACAGCCTCCCTGCTTGCGCATCGCTGCATATCCGCAGTCAGAAATCACTGTCGGACTCAGGAAAGGAGAGAGGTAGGTTAGAAGGGGAACGGTGCAGAGGCAGGTATTTCTGAAGATGGCAGGGGCAACTTTGCTGATCGTACTTAGGAATGCAAGATCTCTTTGGCAGAAAGAGCAAGTATCACAGCTATTGCACAGATCGGTGGGGTAGCCATGCAACATGTAGGCTGCTCAGAGATCAAGCAGGCAGGTCAAGGAGAGAGATCATATTCCTTGGCAATGACATGAAGGAGCAGCGTTGGTGTGACCCTCATTGACAGGACCAGAAGAGCATTGATTAGCTGTAACTCATTAACTGAGGTCTCATCCCAGTCCTCTGAAGAGTTCAGCCTTTTAACCCAACTACAAGACACTTTTATGATAGATGCCAAGAAGAAATCAAGGAATTCAACAGCAACACTGAGACCTGTCTATGCATAAATGAAGAAATATATTTGTGTGATGAGCAGAACTCAACATTCATAATGATGGCACTGGGCAGAAGCACATTAGGGCTGTGTTCGGGTCTGATACTTTTCTGGGAAACAAGATGTAAACACCGGCTATACTTTACAAGATTGGATTTTTTCAATATAGGCTCTGATAAAATGGATCAGAAGGTGAACCCAGCATCTCAGAATGACATTAACAAGAACATGATTTATTGTACGTTGTTCTATGAGGGCAAGCTCACTATCTAAATGACAGCTTCTTTAAACCAGTATCTCACCATCTCCTGTTTTCTTTTTTTTTTTTTTCCAAAATGGTGTGTTGATGACTTCATTCTATGGGATGTGCGAACTGCCATTGAGATAACAGCCATGAATTTCAGTGAAAAGAGCAGGTCCTTAATATCTTTGAAAACTGTGTCCGTAATAGTTGCTTTCATCTTAAAACATGAATCATATGTCAGGTACTGCTTGGGAGTAGCTTTGAAGAAGGAAGGGTGGAATAAAGTCAGCAGCAGTTGTCTGTCGGTGCTGTATTAGAAGAAGCAAGTGACTCTGCAAATCCTTGTTCCTTCTGTGATGTTAGCACCAGAGCATGTGCTTTGTCACTGCTGTTCCAGCCACAAACTACGCCAAGAACAACAGAAAATTGTGTCATTTTCAAATCTGTTGTTGTTAAATAATTGATCGTTTTGCTGCCACCATGCGGACACCTCTAGAAACAATGCTTACACGGCAGCGAGTCTTGGGCTGTGGGGGATCTATGAAGCATGTTAATTAAAAATACTAATTTTAAAAATATATTTTGGCAGTTGAAGATAAATAAATGCATGAGAGATTTGTTTCCTGAGTTCCTATGGTCTGAAATTACAGATGACAGTCCCTCCATAGAGGGTGAGAGAATTCATTTAGATTAAATTATCCTTTCATTTCCTTTTCTAAAACATCCAAAAACCTCCCTAACTGACATTTTTGCCTTTGTGTCAGGGATAGCATTAAGAATAATTTTCTATGATTGTCTCTTCGACAGGCAGAGAACTCATTTTAATCGATACATCGTAAGCTGTTATTACAGCTATTTTCTATCTTAATTCAGCCTGCCCTTCATAATTATGTGGGTTTTTTACTGTTTTTTAAAAAGCTCTGGATGGTGGCAGATTTCCACCACCTAGTGGGAAAAGTCTGTATTGTATCCTGAAAAGCTTTGTTCACAGATTTCTCTCTAGTGCCTGTTTTAAACCTCCCCCTTTCGCCAACACTCGTTATTGAAGAGGTTTTCTTTTTTCCATGCACTGGTGAATGCACCCAGGTGTATACAGCTCCCCTTGAAGGTTTTGGAACATTTCATATTCCAGAAACCATATGTTTCAATGTACGTCATTAATTGTATGTCTCTGTGGTGTTGTTTTTTTTAATTCAATGATTTGTAATGTGAAAGGGGAATTGAAAAGCTTAAAAAATGGAACAAGATCACCATACTCATTCATCCAATGTTCTGCGTCGGGATGCTCTGCACTTTGGGTGCCAAGACTGAAATGCCAAATTGAGTCAGGGGGAAAGTTCCAGAAAGGAGAAGGTTAAAGAAAGGCAAAGGCAAGTGGTACCATTGTCACCTCTTCCTATTACCACCAGGAAAGTCTCTACCCCTTGCACACCTACAGAGCATCTTCTCCCTCCCCACCTGTTCCAAAGTGAGCAAGTGATGCCTCCCTTGGCCTCGAATGAGAAGAAACTACTTCTCAGATCCAGCTCTGAGTGTGAACTGCCAGAGGTAAGAGCGACAGGGTAAGAAGCTCTCTTCCTTTCACATCATCCAGGTGGAATAGCAACTCTGAGGAAAATCCTGTGCCTGTTGAACCCAATTGGATCTTTCCTATTGTTTTCCCTGGGAAAAAATATGACATTATCTGGTTCTTATCACTAGATGCTTCACAATATTTAGTTTATCCCCATAATACCTCTTTGAAGAAGGAACATGCTACTACCTCCACTTCACACCTGGAGATGTACAGCCCAGGGAGATTAAGGTGTAGATTTACAAATGGCTGTCATCATGACACTTAGTCACCTTCAGGATTTATAAAACCTTTATGAGGTTTTTATAGGTAATAAAGGTAATAAAGGTAATAAAACCTTACTGGGATTTGAGTGCCACAGAGATCCTGAGAGATCCTCTCCCTGTTTGGTTATCTTCCTAATCCTTTGGACTGAATTCCAGGATACAGCTTTTTTCAAGCACCTTATTTCCAGCTAATTGCCACTTCATTCATCTGTGCTCAAAATTGAGATCTTCAAAACTCCAGCTAATTTGCCGTGTAATGTTGGAAGCATGCAGACACATCTTTGCAGCAGAAAATTTCCCTGAGTATCTAAATACCCTCTCCTGGCAATGCTGATCAGTTAGCATCTAGTTCACAGCTAAGGTCTGCCAGGATGCAGGAATGAGCTGTTTGCACATCTCTCTCTCCTACAGTGCCCAATCTGCTCATTTTTTTTAGAGCACATCTGATGAATCACGGTCTACATAGGATAAAAAAAGGCAATGGTAGTGTTAGTGTCCCCTCTCCTGCTTTGTCCAGTTGCTCAGCTATTATGTGGCAGGCTTAAAGAGATTTCAACTATTGCCTCCTATTTCCCAGATGAGGGCTATAGCTCTCAAATTACAGAGCATTTAAATGCAGCTCTCAGCGACACTTGTTAAAGTTGTACCATTTACATGGAAAAAACCACATCTGAGAAAGAAAACATTTCCAGTAAACGTATCTGTAGTGAGGGCTTTCATATGAAATTTATGTTCTTGCCGGAGGAACAAGAAAATACAGTGCATGAGTAGCTGGCAAGAAATTAACAGCAGGTGAGAAGTATAGTCTGCAGTATTCATAAAAGAATCTCCCAAAGAGGCAAATTAATTAGAAACGAGAAACCCCACTGCTTTTTTAGATACCTAACGAAGAACTAGAACTAAGCTATACAACACAAATTGTTGGAAACTTCCATAAAGACTATAAAGACTAAAAACTATAAAGTCTTTTTACTTTACACCTGGAGCTGGCAAGGAGAACCACGATGGAAAGTTTTCCAAATAGCTTATTGAACGCCAAGTAATGGTATTAGTGCTTGTTATTCCTAAGAAAAGGATAGGAGACTATATCAACTATTTGGGAAGGGTGTGTTTCCCTTCCAATTAGCCTGTGTAATACTTTTGTGGTTGCAAAAATGTGGAGCCTGCAGCCCTTTAAATGGAAACAGGGCTCTGCCCTAAGATGCACAGAATCACGACGATATCTGTTACAAATAAGACGCTTCACTTTCTGCCAAGATGGATAGCTAAGTTGACTATAAATACCAGTCAAAATTCCTTATATATCAGAATGACAGCTTTAAGCAAGAGTTTGTCTTGAAAAGTCTTAAACTGCAACAGGTTACAACCACTCAGAACAGAGAAATCAGTCAGATGGCAGCTATCCTGCAAGGACTGGCCCCAGACCAGAGGTCCCCCCAGAAGGAAATATGAATGCAGAGGAGACTGCAGTCTCTCAGTGGTGAGAGGTACAACCCATTTTGAGTAGCTCACTCTGGAGTATTAAACTGCTCCTAGGAAGAGCAGAAACAGGCAGTTTGCTGGCTACTTTGGGATGGCAGGTATTGTGTAACAACATCACACTGGTACAGCTAGTGTAGCTACTTCAGTAGGATGGTAGAAATTCAAACTACAAGCCCCATATTCTTATGGAAAGGGAAATGTTGGTCTATCAAGCATAATGGAGGACATTTATTAAAAGAAATGGCTTCATCTTTACTAACCTTGCAGAGTATTGGGAAGAGTTCTTTAAGTGGCATAAGAAATTCTCCATCTCAAAATGAGTGGATAGATCGTGAATATAAAATTGCCCCTTGCATTATAATAAGTTTGAAGAGGGCCTACATCTCCCCCAAATCAACGCATATGCCTAATCCTTGTCAAAGTAATGACTTAAGTGTGTGCCTCCATGTCAATGATTGTCTAATAGGCTCAGCAGCATGTTCTCCATCAGCATGTTAATGGCCATTCCAGTCACTGGCAGAATGTCATTTTATCACAGATCTGAAGGAAGAAAAAACAGTGCTGAACAGACTAGTGAGATCCAAGTTAACCACTCTCAGAAAGCACTATCCCAGCTCCCAGGCCTGGCAAATGCCGCATGCTGAGCACAGGGTTCCCTGGCTCCTGCTTCACCCAGGCAGGGCTGCATTTACAATGTCCACAGGGGCCACCACAGACCTTTTCCTAGGAATGCATGTAACAGGCTCTGCTGGCCAGAAAACATCCATTCCCCACCTCCAAGATGGGCTGAGGTTCCTCCTGCGACAGTCCTCACCTCAGCGCTGCCCCGAACATCCATCCGCAAAGCAGATACTTGAGAGGTCCACATTTCCTGAGGCTGACTCATCCTACACCACCATCACCTGTCCATCTTCATCCTCTGGCCCCGGCTCTTTCCTTCCTTCCCCTGGGTGGGACAGCAGCGCAGGCTTCACCTTGGCATTGGTCTTCCTCGTTCTCCTGAAAAGCTGCCGTGTTTACAGTGAAGGGGAATGCTGAAACGCTCAGGGACATTTCAAAAGACACTCGGGCTGTTTAATTCCTTTTTAGGCTTGATTTGATCACGAGCCCCTGTGTGTACTGCTGCGGTGCGCGGCAGAGCATCTTCACAGACGGACGACGAGGGAGTCAGCAGTGACGGGACTGCAAATACTGAAAGGAAAATTTACACTAGGACCTTTGTATTTCTCTCTTTTTAAGTTAATGTCTTTGATCAGCAGCACTTTTGCCAACTCTCCTCGCTCCTGGCAAGTACCTGACGTGACGATTTCCATCAAAACAGCAATAGGCATCTAAAAACTCATTAAAAAGGCATTACTGCTGCCCTTGGGGAGGGGAGTGGGGAGAAGAAAAAAAGAGAGCCATTGAAGAAAATCAGGCTTTTCTGACAGCAGCGCCCTTTTGGCTTAAGCGCACGGCAGCGTCTCATTGACCCTCGCACCTGGTACTTCTGCGTTCCCCTCTGCAGGCCCCCCCGCCCGACCAGAGCCTCACTCGACATTTTGGGTTATTCTGCTGCAAAAAGGCCTCTTCCCCCGTCTCCCCTCCCCTGGTCTTTCGTGTCGCACCAGGCTGCCCAGGGCTCCTCCTCAAGGGATTCGTCCCTTTCCCCTCCCTGCCGCCCTCAGGCTTGCGGCCCGGCGGGGCCTTGCCAGGCCCACCCCGCCCCGGCTGCGGGCCGCGCTGGCGGCCGCCAGGGGTCTCCCCCGTCCGCCGGGAAGCCGCTGGGCGCCCTCGCCCTGAGGGGCCCGGGAGGGCGGCGGGGCCGAGCAGGCCTGGGTGGTATCGGCGGCAGCAGCGTACACCCGGGAAGAGGGCGCTGCAGAGCCTGGAAACGAAGCTGCGGTTACATTAACAAGCACGGTCTGGTTTTTCTTCGGCCTGTTTGTCATTGCCGGCAGGCTTCCCGTTACTGCGGAGGCCACCAAGTGCTAATGAATGGAAGATCTTTCTAGTACGAGCGACAAAAACGTACCTACCGTTCTCAGGGCCTGCTCGGGCACTGTGGACACAGACATAGGAAGGTGAGATACAAGGCCAAGTGCCGGGTCCTGCACCTGGGTCACAACAACCCCATGCAGTGCCACAGCCTTGGGGAAGAGCGGCTGGAGAGCTGCCAGGCAGAAAAGGACCTGGGGGTGTTGGTCGACAGTCAGCTGAATATGAGCCAGCAGCGTGCCCAGGAATAGTGTGGTGAGTAGGACTAGGGAAGTGATTGTCCGCTGTACTCGGCACTGGTGAGGCCCCACCTCGAGTGCTGTGTCCAGTTTTGGGCCCCTCACTACAAGGAAGACATTGAGGTGCTTGAGCCTGTCCAGAGAAGGGCAATGAAGCTGGTGAGGGGTCTGGAGCACAAATCTTATGAGGAGCGGCTGAGGGAGC
Source organism: Rissa tridactyla (assembly GCF_028500815.1). NCBI lineage: Eukaryota > Metazoa > Chordata > Aves > Charadriiformes > Laridae > Rissa > Rissa tridactyla. Next base: position 189,725,502 of record NC_071466.1, on the reverse strand, counting down.
TGGGGTTGTGTAGCCTGGAGAAAAGGAGACTGAGGGGAGACCTTATCGCTCTCTACAACTACCTGACAGGAGGCTGTAGCGAGGTGGGGGTCAGTCTCTTCTCACAAGTAACGAGCAATAGGACAAGAGGGAACAGCCTCAAGTTGCACCAGGGGAGGTTTAGACTGGATATTAGGAAAAATTTCTTCACTGAAAGGGTTATCAAACACTGGAACAGGCTGCCCAGGGAAGTGGTGGAACCACCATCCCTGGAGGTATTTAAAAGATGGTAGACATCGTGCTGAGGGACATGGTTAGTGGTGGTTTTGTCAGAGTTAAGTTGATGGTTGGACTCAATGATTTAAAGGTCCCTTCCGACCTAGACAATTCTGTGATTCTATGATATGGTTTCAACAGGCCTGCTAGGAAATGCCTGAGCTGGCCAGTGCTTTCTCTTTCCCTCAGCCGAGGTTCTTGAGTAAAGGCCTGGACATACCTGCTCAGACTGGAGATGACTACTTGGGGAAGACATGAAAACGTGAAAAGCATTAAGCAAAACTCTGGGGGCTGTTTCCTTTTTTATGAGCTTATCTTATCTTGGTGTCATGTTATGACCACTGTTCCTCGAGGAAGAGGCCTAAATGAGTCAGTCAGTATTTATTTATAGGTGCTGAGTCAGTTCACTAGATTTCATTCACTCCCCGTGCACTTCAGCAAGCTGACTCACTTGCTGTCAATAGCTAGGGATCCTCCTGCTGCAGATTTTTGTATGAAGCCGAAGGTAGTTCAAAACAGCCCCAAAACGCCAGGACCTCAGGGACCTCTGTTTTAAAGTCATTCACTTATATTCGTGTCAAGCAAGAAGTGCAACCCAAGAGCTGCTCTGGGTCAAAGTAGCAGCTCAGGCACACCAATCTGAATAAAATCCTACAGACGAGTGTCTACAAGAAGCACTTTCCTTCCACTCCACAATAGGTTGGTTGACATTGTTTTTTTAAAAAAACACTACACCTAAAATTCTATTAAAAATAACACCATTAAATTCTGTGTTTGTTATTATTAGTTTACAGGTAGTAGGCTTTTTCTCCATTATCTAGTTATTTAAGCTTGCTTCAAGGTGCAAAGTCAATCAGTCACTGATGACGCACAAAAAGAACTAGAACCCACGTCACACCTTCTGTTGAAAAACCAATAAAAATATTATTGTTATCACCTACATATCTAGCCATATGATTTTGAGGACTCAGGGAGAGGTCTTCAGAAGAAAATGCTTCAGTGTTCCGTTCAGAAAAAAACTAAAGCATTCTTGCAAATTAATGAATCAGCCATGAGCTTTTGCTGAGGAGCAAAGGGTGTCTGTGAATTTCAAAATTTTGTGTCACCTTGTAGACAAGCACAGTTTTCCAAAGTCAGTTATGTGGTGAAGAAGATATTAAGATTAAATGAGCAGTGCAGAACTTGAAAAGCAAACCCATAATTATTAATAGATTTTTAAATTGGCAGGCAATCGATTTTTAAATTGTCCTTTCACCCTTGTGTGTAATGCGGTTTGCCTCACAGTGATAAATTAGCAGCAGCACTGTGCTGTGACTGTTTCCACTGGAAGTTTCTCATTACCATTCAGGGGTTTTGCTGGCTCATCAGTGAATCGTGGACAGCATTTCGATTGCTGAAGCGTGGCCCAGAAACTAGAGAAAGGATAGGAAACAGACTCTGTAAAAACCTTTTCTTGAATTCTAAGATTGATCGGGTTCTCAAATAAGACTAACATCTTTGGCCATAGTGTTACTATTTCTTATGTATCCCAGAGGAAGTGACAGTACATACCTCCCCTGTGTTCCCTCTCTTTAATCTCAGTATTCTTGTTGATCTGTCAGGAAAATAAGAACATTAACAAGTAATGGACTGAATGTGCTTTTTTTTCCTTAATTGAAGAGAACAGTTCCCTTGATCCGTGTGGCACTGGGCTGCGGTTTAGGGTTTTGATCCAACTTCCATTATTTGCCAACATCTTCCAAGATAAATTGCACTAGAAACCTATAAGAAGATCAAGTTAAGCATCTTCTTGGACAGATGATTTTCAGTTACTGTTCAAAACATAAATCCAATCTTTAGTTGCTATTTGTTTTATCTAGATCTTGTTAATCAGGGTTCTAATTAAAACTGGTTACAATTTTGTCAAAATAAACATTTTCAAAACACTAAAGCTTTCCTGGAGCACATTGCTTTGCTCTGAATCTCAGAGCACAAACTCCAGTCAGACAGGGTGAAATGAATGAGAAAACTTGGAATTTTGGATCTGAAAATGCATATTTGCAGGCAATTTCATGTGTAATTTTACAAGATTATGCTTTGGTAGAATGAAAGTAAATATTTTATCTCCAAAGACATCAAAACCCTACAAAATGGCATTTTGTTCAGATAATTCTAGTTCTGAGAATTCTCCTTCTGCTTTGTTCAACATTGTTCCACTCTGCTCATTTTGCGAATACCGTGACACTGCATTTGGTGTTCCTGAACTGTTTGGATTGTGTGCAGCACACAGCACATCACCTTTGAGAGCAAGCGGTCTAACAAAACTTGTGACAATCCTTTTCCCACTCCTGGAATTTTCTCTTCCCTTTTTCCAGATTCAGAGTACGCACATCATTATTGTTTTTTACCCATGTTCAGCTTTGTATTGTTACCAGTGGATGAAGCATGTGAACTGAACTCATACTAGAGTTTAAGAATAAGTGTTGTCTTAAAATTCCAAGTATCTCAGGGGATAAGAAAGCTTTCTTAAGAGTAAAATTGCCTTGCAGAGTTAGTGTAATATAAAATAACTGAAAAACTGGAATGTTACAAACTATTTTTCATATTCACAAGGAATAGGTCAGGTAAAAATGGACTTAAATTTCAGTAGGGAAAATTTTAGTTAGACTTCAGGGAAAAAAAAATTAACCATGTGGTTTGCTACGCACTAGAAGAGGAGACTTGTAGAAGCTCCATCCTTCAAATATTTTACAATGTGAATGGACAAGCCTCTATCAGGAATGGTTTAAGTAATTGCAATGCTTCGGTCAGGCAAAGGGATGGATTTGATTCCCTCTGAAAATCTCCCTTTGCTGTCTGTGCATCATTTTCTACTGAAGATACACACTGTGTCTGGATTTACCTAAACCTCTGACTGGTTCATAGACAGGCCTCTATAAAGAATGTTTTGTCCTCAGTTCTTACATGCCTCTTGTAGATACTGAGCTCCATTTCCTTCTAGAGGAGCACAAGAGTGAGTACAAGCTGATGTTCTCATGGTAACATGACCCCAAGGAAGGCAAGCAAATGCCTGCACTAGCTGACCCTCTACTAGTTATTGCTGTATAGTCTCTCCACGTGTAGTTTCACATAGTCAGATACAGTCTGATGGTTTTGGGTTAAGAAGAACATGGACTGTTGTGGATATCAGGAGCAAAGGAGTGAATTTCTCAGCAAGCTAACCAGAGGAAGAAAGTATTTTGTCTACTGATATTACCTAACCAGCTAAAGAATCAGGCAACACTTCAGAGACTAGCACCACGATGTCTTTGGTGGAAGCTGAAGATAATTTCTTGGTTAAAGTGTTTCTTCTTGCTTACCAGCATCTTTCTAGTATTGTCCAGATTTATTCAGCAGAAAGTTTCCTGAAGCCAAGTTGTCATTTCAGTAATGATAGGAGTTGCAGCTGTTGAGAGACATGAGCATCAGTGGCCTGTTGTTAAATCTGTCTGAACCCAGGTATTGCAAAGGCTCTCAAGATGTGCAGCCGTACAAGAACAGAGAACTTATGTCTGCAGGAGACACTGTAACAGATACAGCACAGTGGTTATGCCACATGCTGTTGGAGCTTGGAGTTTACTAGTCACTTAGCTGTTTATTCAAGATGGAGCTCTGGAATGAGCTGAAGTTTGCTTCAGGGTCAAGTTTGTAGGAGATTTTAAGAGACGGGTATCGGTTTGTTTGGGATTATTTCATTGTCAGTAGATTAAATGGCAATGTTCCCCTGAAGGAGCCGCTACTTGCTTCTGTTTAGGGGGTACTCCAGAAAGCGTTGGTGGAGTGGTTGTGGCACTCTGCTGTGAAGGCAGCCATCTACACCCTTGCTCTGGTCTCATGTGGAAGCAGTTCTAACTGTACATGGATGTTGGCAACTTGAGCTGAGAAGCCACAAGGAGCCGTATGCAGTCTCCCTTGTACGCAAGCGGCTTCAGCAGCAGATGTGTTTCAGCAGTGCTAACGGGATGGGCCTAAAGAGTTCCTTGGGCCTTTGCACTTTTTCAGTCACTGATCTTAATCGCTGATCACTGCAAGTGAAGAAGCGATCAAATATGAAAAGGGTGACTCAGGGCCTCAGTCCTGTGTGATATTGAGCACACCTGCACATTGCTATGCCCCAGCTGGTCCTAAATCTGTAGCAGCTGGGGGCACTCAGCACCTTGCAGGATCAAACCCTGGAATGAAAAAAAAAACCCAACTCTAATCGATATTAGAGACAGAAAAGGTGGATTTATTAAGAGTACAGATTGAATAACTAGATTAAGGGTAATTGAGGACAAGATCAGATTGATGAGGAAGCTTTCATTTCTTCAGGGACTGTTGCTGTAGCATGGATTTTTGTTTACAGTCTCCTGCCAGAAAAATCTATTGATGATTGGTTTTGGTTTCTAGTAGACCACAGACTGCTCTGATAGCTGCAATTGCAATGAAGGATGTGACAAATCCACGTGTTTGAGATGCACTCAGTGCCAAATACTAGAGTTGTTTCTCCCTGGCTAACAAGTACGGATGTGTGTCAGAGCGAGACAGGAGCTTGAAAGCAGTTACAGTAGCTACAAGATGAGTGGGAGAGATGAGAATTTAATACTGTCATTAAAAAGCAGCTGACAGCTTGGAGAAGAACAGAGAAACAACACTGCGAGTGTCATGTTTTTAGTCTTACGATGCTTTTTCTTTCATTGTTTAACAGCATTTACAGAAAGATATTTGGGATATTTTAGGGTTTCTTTCCTTACAACTTGTTCTGCGCTTACTTTTATCATTCTTTTTTAGCTATATTGAAGTCATTTTTGTAACAACTACTTGTGATATCCAGAGGAGATAATTACAACTGCAGCTGGGAATTAACAGCAGGAGTGATAAACTCTTAAGGCCAAACCTCACAGTTTTCATATGAATGACTTGACAGTAACAGATCAGGAAGAGAAAAATCAAGAAATAAAAAGAAGGTGATGTAAAACATAGGTGTAAAGCAAAGCACTCCTAATAGCAGGAATAGAATTGGTGGGCAAATCCAAGTAGAGTGACACCAAGAAAGATTCCTTGATCCTAGTTCTTCACTCTGTTATAGACTATGAAGTAGGCATCACAGAAGGGACTATCATTCATTCTGGAAAAGGAGACTAAAGTGCAAGTTGTCGACTTCGGTGACTTTTTTGTACAATTGTCCAGAAGAGATAAGAAAGCACTGGATGAGAAAGAAAACTCCAAGTAAAAGAGAAGATGCTGGACATACTCCATAGTGTCAGCTGCCATTGCGCCATTGTGATGGGAGTAGCCAATTTATTTATTGATAATAGAGGTGGCTTCTTAATGTATGTACTAGTAGAAGGTTATGACTACTAAAATTACAAAGCTACCCACCAGTCTCTTATATGATCGCACTTTTGGGTGTCGGTTGACACAACCATGTAAAGTCAGAGTGAGGAAGCGTCGGCTCCTGCTTTCACCTTCTGAGATACTGCTGCATTTAAAAAACATGAAGGTTCAGACCAGATTTCACCTGGCCCTTCTCCAATAGTGGCCAACAGCAACTATAGGAAAGAGTACAAGAACGTGTAGTATTTCCCCACATCACTTTATAAAAACACTTGGCCTTCACCCAGAAACTGCCAGCAAATACTGAGTACAGCATGCTAGCATTGCTATGAGATGTGTATTACCCGACTGAGTCCTCTAAACCCATTTCCCATGTAAGACGATACGACACCCACTTCCAGTCAATACCAATTTGGACTGAATATGGCATGTTATGAAAGGGTTTGTTTTTATTCAAGTTTGGTTTTTTACAAAAGGAGTAGTAAGTCAATCTATTTAGATGCACAGAAGAGGAAACCACCAAACTCCGTGGCAGAACTGCATTTATTTATAAGTTATGGAATCGGAAGTTATCCTTAAATATAAGTAGTACAGAAGCAAACACAAAACTTGTTCCAAAGAAACAGGAGACCAACTAAGTGAACAAGGTCACTGTGTCCAGTTCTGGGCTCCCCAGTTCAAGAGAGACAGGGAACTACTGGAGAGAGTCCAGCGTAGGGCAACAAAGATGACTGAGGGATTGGAGCGTCTCCCTTTTGAGGAAAGGCTGAGAGAGCTGGGACTCTTTAGCCTGGAGAACAGAAGGCTGAGGGGAGACCTTATTAATGTTTACAAGTATCTAAAGGGTGGGTTTAAGGAGGACGGAGCCAGACTCTTTTCAGTGGTTCCCAGTAACAGGACGAGGGGTAACGGGCACAAGCTGGAACATGGGAAGTTCCGATCAAATATGAGAAAAAACTTCTTTACAGTGAGGGTGACAGAGCACTGGAACAGGCTGCCCAGGGAGGTTGTGGAGTCACCTTCTCCAGAGACTTTCAAGACCTGCCTGGATGCAGTCCTGAGTAATGTGCTCTAGACAATCCTGCTTTAGCAGGGGAGTTGGACTAGATGATCTCTAGAGGTCCCTTCCAACTCTGAAATTCCATGATTCCGTGATGCGGTGATTCCGTGAATAGAAATCACTATTTTCTGTGATCATTCACTTACATTTAAAGTAAAACTAAGCCCTTAGCCCTGCAATTTACAACGCACAGAGAATCTGGAACTCTTGCCCAAAATTGTTGACAACCCGTTGTTTATTATAAATTATATGGGCTTAGTTTTCAAAATCTATATTCGCATAGAACAGGATAAAACATTATTTTCTAATATTTTTCATTCAGATAGCTTTTCCAGTGCTCCTGTGACCACACCAGAATGTTTAAGTAACCTGTGTGCCATATGTGAATATATCTGAGTAAATGAATACACTGAATTTCATTACAAAGAAGATTTATTCTCCAGGGACTTTCATCTCAGGATGGGTAAAGAGGTAATCATGAAGATCAGGAGACTGTGTGAAGAGGTATCTCCTCTTAATTCCCGATTGATTTAGATGCTTTAATATCATATTGTTCATTTTCTTAAGCTCCTCTATGTTCTTCTTTTCAGATAGTAGCCTGCTTGTTATTTGGTCCATCTTGTTTCTAGTTTGAACTTGAAAAGGAAAATGTACCGCATTAAATTGGCAACATTTAAGTCAAGAACGTAACTACCCTCTCTTGCATTCCTACAGGAGTTTGTAGGGAATTATGATGAGTTAAAATATTAAACGGGAAAACAACTGCAGTGCCTAATGATAAGAAGTTACGCATCTGGTTGAGTTACCTGCTCACTACATTGTTTAATAGCCTGTTTTCTGTTTTATTCAGTTTAGTGCATTGTAATAAAATCAAATATGGCTCAGACAAATTTTGCAGCTTTCAGGAATGCATCCGTTCCATTAGTGTCCACAGGAAAATGTCTTATTTAGGGGCTCCAAGATGCTATTTCTGGGCAGTAGGCACCTGTATTTTTGTAAAAGTACAATTACTAAAACACACAGCAGACTACAGACACTGCACTTGATTTCCTAAAGCATTTAAATTAAAGGAAAATTCTTGCAAATATTGGCATTTAGAGGCCAGTTTCCTCTGGAACACCAATATGCAGTATCCATCGTGTACACTTCTGGAGCTATTTTTATTTTGGCCTTCTGAACAAAATTTACCCATGGGTTTTGAAGTTTAAGTCTAATAGTGCCAATGCTAAATTAATATATGTCTGTGGCTTGCAAGCATGATCTGAGATTGTTTGTAACATAATCTGAAACACGTCTGGAGATCAGTGACAAAAAACACAGACCTCCTGAGCCCATGCAAACTGCTTTAATCCCTGTAAGTAGCCTTTTCACTAATACTTTACCATCTTTCCACTAGAGGGGCACATTACTCATTTTTCTATATCAGGGCTCTACTTTTAGCAGCTCCCCATTAAATAAATCTGGAATTCAAGTACGAGATATTTTAATTAAGAGTTTACAGTCATGCCACTTAAAATTTCCTTTGCGCTCTTCACTTGTCTGATATTCTGTCCTTTGAGCGCTTGTGAGCAAATTCAGTCAAGGATTGGGATTTCCTGTTCATAGAGGAAACTGAGGATTTTTGCTATGCTCCAGTGAATTCCCTACTATAGGATAAAAGAAATCTTGATTTCACAGAGATTCCAATTCATTCAAAATGGACTTGTAAATTAAAATAATGCACCTCGTACTCTGTTCAATACCGTTAGTCCAGAAAACCCCAAGATGGCAAGGGTTCCATAAGCCGAGGTCACCTGTAGTCATGTGCTTAGCTAAACAGAACAGTAATTATGTCTACAGACTGAATGCTACGTGACAAGCTTGATATATCTTATCTGGTTTTTTGTGTCTTATGTTTGAGATTGTCTTAGTCCTAAACCAATTTCTAGTCAGTAGCTGTCTGTCAACCTTCAGCTCATTCTTCAGGTAGCCTGATTTAAGTGTTAGTCTGGGTATGATTCCATTTTCAGTGGAATGGCCCCAGTACTGAGTTTTGTCTGGAAAGGAATGGAAGGCACGTTGTCAAAGTATCTCACTGCCATACAGTCATCTTTAAAATTTAATTTAATTCCCAGTCAGCATTTTTAGTGACATGGTATAACCCTGCTGAGCTAAATTCTTGACAGCTGTCGATGCTCACAAAACCTTTGCACTAAGAACAAAATTGTGCCTTGTATCTCAGAGAGTAGAGGCCTGTGCATTTACACCCATGGCCAAGAGCCACTGCCCATAACCAGGCAAAGCTTTGACCATGCAAATGCAGCAGTAGCGCGTTATAAGCTAGCATCACACATTTCAGCAAAGCTCTTCTTCCAATTGACCCTACATTTTTAAGAACCACGGGTTTACTTACTTATTAAGAATATTACGAATGAAACAAGTGCCAAGCTGATGATCAAAGTAAGAATGAAGGTGACGAAGAACAAACGCTGGTTTCTTATGTTGCTCCCTGCTGTGTTTTCTCCGGTATCACCAGTGTTCTCTTCCTCATCTGTTGCGAGATGACAGATCACTTGATGATAAAGTTTGTTAAGGTTGGTTAGGATAAACATGACAAAATGCTTCTGGCTTCATGAAATGATGCGGAATGCGTCATAATTTTGGCCAACAGATTTTATTTCCTGTGATATTGCGTGCGAAGGGAAGAAACCAAATTTATGAGCTCAGCTTGAATTTGAAAATATGAAAACTAATACATCTGTTATAGCTGTTGGGACATATTCAACAAAGATGTTTCTGCTGTTGAAATACACTGTTTTGTTGAAGTTGACCTGTTTTACAGTTCAGAGTTTTACAGCTCAGTTTTACATGTACAAAGGTGGCAATGAAGTTTTCATCGGAAGGCTTTCTAAGGGCCTGAATGGACTCAACCTTTTCAAAAGAGAAGAGGGAAAAAGTCATATTGAAAACCTGGGTACAGATGCATCCTACACATTGGTGCTCTAGATTTGCATCTTTTTCTGCTTGGCGATAGAAGTGTTCCGGGAGTGATTAATTTCCCAAATTAAGCATCTCAGTTAAGCTTCTGAAGTTTGTTGGATAGGATTAATATAGTTCTTGGGTTTTTTACTTAAAACAAGTGTTTTTAATATTCTCCTTCTTCTTTAGGTTTTGTTGGTTTCATTCCAGTGAAAAAATGAGGTACATATCCTCCCAAGTTTTCAAAAATGGAATAGACTTTCACATGGACTGCATATGTCGTCCTTCAAGCATATGAAGAATGAGGGGAAAAAAGGAGAAGCAGTTGCTCTGCTGCCCTCGAATCCGGGCAGCAAGCCAGCTTATTGCTTTTTAGGGACTGTGTTGCATACAGGGAAAGTCAGTAGTTGCTCTCATAGAAACAGGTGCGATCAAATGAGATGTGGCAATAAACCCTAAAGATAACAGGTAAAGTCAAGTGAACACCATGAGGAAATCCATGTCAATATAAAAAATGTTCATACTTGAGCCATATTTTTTTAATCCCAAATTTGTGTACTACTTTATTTACTAAGGTTTGAGTTTATTTTTGGGGGGAGCAGGGAGCTAACATAACTTCATTTTGGTGTCAGTCTCATACATGCTAAAATCACATGCAAATGACTGTAATTTCTCTTCCTACAGTTGCTGCCTTGCCATTCCAAAAGGGAGAGTAGCGTGTGCATCTGTGAAAAATATATTTCTAGATCGTGTTCTTGTTTTAGCTGGTAGAAATCTCTGAGGTGTTTGCAACTGAGCCTGTAGTGATAAAGCTGAGGGAAGGCTGTGTATGCCATTACAGCACTTTACTAATGAACCAACCTGGGGCTGAGCAATTCGCTGAGCTAGTAGGAGATCTCTGGGAGTATCTCTGCTTTTCTTCATTGCATTTAACACACTCTTGCCTGCGGGTTAGCTGAAACCTTTTAATAATTGGGGTTTGGGCGTTTTATTTTTACTCCCTTAGCATTCATAACAAATGCATCATATACTAAGTGCCTGCACCAATACTGCTTTCTAATCAGAATAATAAGGGTGGGGAGGGCCTGCTATTGCTGTCTCTCAAGCACACTAAGCTATCAATGGAGGACTCGGAAGTGGTCTGTGCTTGCTCTGCCTAATGAATGCTTCTTACTCTTTCAGCTGGATGAACCTGCCAGACTGCAGGGTTGTGAGGAATCAGCGAACACAGATTCCTGCCAAGCTGCAAACAATGGGACCATTTCATCCTCTAAACCGTAAAGAAATTGCTGCATGGCTGCTACCAAAGCAATCAAAAGGTATATACATTTTAAATAGCTTGTAACATGGTTGCTGTGTGTTTAATTATGCCAGGTCATATTAAGCTACTGAGCAGGAGGGTTGCTGTGTATTGCAACACTTTTGAAACATCATTTTTTAAACCAAATTGGACATCTGCCATACTGTCAATAGACATTCACAAGGGTTTAGTATTTATCAAAATTTGGAAAATACTCCACAGATCTCACTAATTTTCTGGCAAGAAAACCAGAATTTTATGCTGCTGAATAGGGCAGCTAAGGACTGTGAAAAAATCATTTTATGGATCTAAATGATTGGATAAGATAGCTACAGAATCTCCAAGTTTTTTAAAAAAAAAAATAAAAAATATATATGTCAAAAGGAATAATCCTAGAAGGAGCCAAAGCACTTTACAAATTGATACATAAAATACATATTAGGCTACCTTTATTTACTGCTGAAATGTAGGGAGGAGCATGCATGTGATTATTCCACAGAACCCTATATGATCCCACCAAACCCTGTGTATTTACCTGGAAAGTAAATGATACTGTCCAATGAAAATTACAAAAGAAAGCAAGACAGCCACACTGCAAAGAGTTTCTTTGACGTTAAAACCAATTTATCCCATTGTCTCCTTTTGCACTTGTAGAAGTAACAATATCAGGATAATCTACATATGAAAATTAAGTAGCTGGTGTCTAACATCTTCCTGTTAAATCTAGAAACCAGCACCACTCTAATTAGTTGCATAAGGAAAAGTCAGAGGACTCAGAAGTAATGAAAAGGCATTTAAATCCTATAACTAGAAGCATGATTAAGTTATGGCCATTTGAAACTCTTCTAATAGCTGTTGTTCTTCAGTCAAATTTGCCAGGGAAAAGGGAAATAAAAGCAGATTCAAATATTGTCGTGTGGAATCCTGCTAGAGAACTCCTGTTTTTGAGATGTTTTCAGGTCACAAAGAACTCAAGCATATTGTAGCTATCATTGGATGAAAATATTCTTGTTGCCATGAGCAAATCAAAGATAAAAGCCCTATAAAACCAGAAGTGTGAGAGCCCATATCTGAAACTGTAAAAGAGTCTGCGAATTAAAATGCTTAAAAGTCTCATGGGATATTTCCGATAACTGGTTTGAGTCCCTAGGAGATGGGTCTTAATAGAATGAACAGAAATTCTCTGGTGTTTCTGTTGCCACATGTGAATTTCAGTGCTTTTGAAGAGTTATGGTGCTATTTATGCAGTAGGTGCATATTGAGCATTACTGGAGAAATTATGCTGCAAGGGATCACCTCATGGATCCCAGTGGAAATGGAAGATAGGTTCAGGCTTGACAGTGAATCCCTAGCCAAATGCAGGGATTTCTAAGAACCTAATACCTGAAATATTCAACAGGAGCAGTTAAACCGTTAATCTGAGCTGTCTAAATCAGACCATTTTCAATCTTTTCCTTATATTTTACAGTACGGAGCTTGACATGACATATTGGCCTATTGGGCTGTTGACATCAGTGCAACACAATGTGGTCAGTCTTTTCAAATGCCATACATAACTCTTTTGATGGCCTATTGTATGTATAGGAAACCACAAAGCATCATAATACGTACCTAGTGCATGTTGGGATCCATCTGGACAAACATTTAGTTTGTTTAGGTTGTTTAAGGAATCAACTACATAAAGTTTTCCTTCTTCATGAGTATCGGGCAGGTTAATTTCCAAGGAAGGCCTCTCCATTGTATCTCAAAGAAATAACAATTAAAAAGGTAAATTAAAACAGGGATGTGCAAAATAACTGGTAAGAGTTGGTGTCATGATCTAAGGAAATGCTGAGCAGCCTTAATCGCCCTTAAAATAAAGGGATTTGAAGGACTAGCACACCTACCAGTTCTTGAAGGCAAGGGTAGTGCAGTACACAGCACTTCTTTATTCTTGGAGACCTTTGATGAGTACAAAATTTCATTTCTACATTGTGTTTGTGCATATATGTATGTATACCTACGTAAGTGTTTGTATACTTATGTATGTGTGTGGGTGGGGAGGGGAGGAATGAGAGAAGGAGAAAATCTATTTGACTGGCTCCAGCATTCATTTGAATGTTAGCAATTTAGTTCATAGAATCATAGAATCATAGGGTTGGAAGAGACCTCTGGAGATCATCTAGTCCAACCCCCTGCCAGAGCAGGGTCACCTACAGCAGGTTGCACAGGAACGTGTCCAGGCCGGTTTTGAATGTCTCCAGAGTTGGAGACTCCACCACCTCTCTGGGCAGCCTGTTCCAGTGCTCTGCCACCCTCAAAGTAAAGAAGTTCTTCCTCATGTTGAGATGGAACTTCCTATGCTCAAGTTTGTGCCTATTACCTCTTGTCCTGTCCCCAGGCACCACTGAAAAGAGCCTGGCCCCATCCTCCTGACACCCACCCTTTAAGTATTTATAAGTGTTGATAAGATTCCCCCCCAGACGTCTTTTTTCCAGACTGAAGAGACCCAAATCCCTCAGCCTTTCTTCATAAGAGAGTTCCAGTCCCTTAATCATCTTGGTAGCTCTCTGCTGCACCCTCTCCAGCAGTTCCCTGTCCTTCTTGAACGGGGGAGCCCAGAACTGGACACAGCACTCCAGATGCAGCCTCACCAAGGCAGAGTAGAGGGGGAGGATGACCTCCCTCGACCTGCTGGCCACACTCTTCTTGATGCACCCCAGGATGCCATTGGCCTTTTTGGCCACAAGGGCACACTGCTGGCTCATGGTCATCCTGTTGTCCACCAGGGCTCCCAGGTCTCTTTCAGCTGAGCTGCTCTCCAGCAGGTCAGCCCCCAACCTGTACTGGTGCATGGGGTTATTCCTCCCCAGGTGCAGCACCCTACACTTGCCCTTATTGAATTTCATAAGGTTCCTCTCTGCCCACCTCTCCAGCCTGTCCAGGTCTCTCTGTATGGCCGCACAGCCTTCCGGTGTGTCAGCCACCCCTCCCAGCTTTGTGTCATCAGCAAACTTGCTGAGAGTGCACTCTGTCCCCTCATCCAGGTCATTGATGAATATATTGCAGAGGACTGGACCCAGCGCTGACCCCTGGGGAACACCACTCGTCACTGACCTCCAACTAGACTCTGTGCCCCCAGTCACTACCCTCTGAGCTCTGTTGTATAACCCTTTTGCATATAGTTGTATAACCCTTTTGGTTTGGTCAGTACTTGGTAAGATGAAGGGTGATATCCTGACCACAGTGAAAGCCAAACCTTCACTTACACCACCAGGAAGAATGTCATTCATGTTCTCTGCTTTCATCACTGAATAATTCCTTCAGAAATAAGACAGAGAAAGCAGGTACGGATGTAGGAGATAAGCAGCAAGAATATGGGTATGCTTATGCACATCACTGTGAAGTTCTTATTTGCAAAAAATTGAGCAAAAATTAGTCTTCTAATGGTTCTACTTCAGATAGATGCTAGTTTTGGACAAATTAAAACCTGAGGGCAAAGCTTTTCCTTCGGACTAGTACGCCTTGCCTTAAAAAGTGCACTGGATGGGGCCCAGTCAGCAAAACCAACTTCTCTGCAGAGTCTGGGTGCCTGAATCATTGAATGATTGTTTATATAAATACAGTTACGAAGGAAGATTATATACAGAAAAGAAGCAATACCTAAGCAGGCTGCTCTGTGAATCGCACATTATTCTTCAACAGTCTTATTGTTTTCTTTATGCTACCCTGATTCCAAAAATGTCTTCTAGAAACAAACTACAGTTCTAGCTCTAAGGAGATGCAGGTGCTCTAATTAGGCATCTTAGACTACTCTGGACACTGAAAACTCCCTCTGCAATTATTGAAGAAAAATATGTACCTCCAGGTAATATTCCTCTTGCTCTGGGATAGGTCCTTTCAACCTCACAATTGCAGTCGAAAGGTACCTTTCCCTTGCTAGTGAATGTAAGGGGGGAGCTCACAGAGATTAGTTTAGACTTGGAGTCGAATACATCTTACCCATTTAGTATTTTATCAAAGCTCTCAAGTTCAATTTTACCTGCCAGACATAACTCGCCGCTTCATGGGATGTAAACCCCCTGTTGATGGAGAGTGTTCAGCACCTAAGGATGATTTCTGAATCCTAGGTGGGTTGAATTGCCCTCTTGGCATGTCTCTCCCTCACTCCCTCTCCAAGCAATAGGGAACGCAGTGTGTGACCGGATTCCTAACCTGGCGCTTAAATTACAAACCTGAAGTTCGAGGAATACAGGTCTGAGTGTTCACAGAAAAGACCCATTCTTTCCCTCATCAAACCAAATGCAGAAGGTTGTCATAATTCCCCTAAATCTGAGCACACAGCCAAATAAACATTCACTGAGCCTCAATAAGTCTGAAGACTACGTGCTTCAGTCGCTCCTGACGATGGGTCTCGTTCTCCTGATAGTGGGGATTGACTGGCTGGCATGTGTACTTTTATGTTTCTACTTAATAGACTCTAAGAAAATATTACAGCTTATTTCTGCCCTGTTCAGAATTGTTGCTACAAAATACAAAGATAAGGTAGAAAAGCTGGCATAGTAGTGGTTACCCTTACCTAGCGTGGGATTGTTAGGTGTGCAGCTGTGATTTCGGGACAGACAGCTGCGTCCACTTCCCTTCCCCTAGGCTGTCACACGGTGCCAGGCAGCACGGTCTGTGAGCCACGTCCCCACCAGCGCTGGCTCTGCGATCGCTACGGACCCCCGCGTCTCAACAGCGGCCTGCTAAAAGTTACCGCCTCGGCCACAGAGGCTTTTGGTTATTTTTAGCTTCTGAAGAGTTGTTTCTCTTGGGTATTTCAGTTAGTACCTCCCTGCAACTTCAGGGAAGACTCTTCTTAACAACTTGGTCTGTAATAAATGTGAGTACCTTTGATTCATTAATATTATGAATTATGTGTTTCTGCACTCATTATTAATTATTTAAAACTGATTTCCTCACTGTGCATGTAACCCCAGTGAAGATAACCATTATTAATTCAACAAAGTCATTTGTTGATTCCATTACATTTGTTTGATTCCATTGACATGCCAAAGGAGAGAGGATACAGACATCAGCGTCACTAGCCAAAAGTATTGATTATTTTCCCAACAAACTAAACATCAGGGTTTTTGGAGTCACTCTATCTTGTACTTTAACCTTTCTTAAAGACTTCTTTCCCCATGCGACTTTTAAATTTCTCCTGAAGTTGTTGTGGTAAAATTAGAACTTGGTGTGAGAACACACCAAAAATTCTTCCCAGAAAAAAAAAAAAAGAAAACAATCAAGTCTAAAAGGAAATAAAAAGCAGGCGAATGAAATGTTACTTACAACATAACCGGGTTCAGGTGGCGTGCCAATATGGAAGAAATCAGACAGTGAAAATCACCCGAAGAAAACGCCTCTCTACTTTTAGACCCCTAGAAACCTGTCAACTCCTGCAGGACCCATGAAGGCAGCTATGAAACAGACTGTCCCTCAATCTATATTTAGAGTTCATCTCGGCTAAGTATACTGACTTCACAATATTGATCCGTTTAAAAAGAAATCAGCACATACGCAGCTCTTTCTGGGGGATTCCAAACATATTGGAATCATGATGATGATAATACCCTAGAACGGAGAATGAGGTTTGTTACTGGTGATCAGCATTTCACCAACCTTTTGGCTTACGATGCCTTTTTAGAACTCACTTGCTACGCAGAAGAGTCATATCTACAGCGCTGTAGCTATGAGTAACCAGTTTGCTATGCAGGAGTCGTATCTACAGTATTGCAGTCATGAGTGCTTTAAAGGCATAGACTAGAAAAAAACAGGGTATTTTCCTCCTCCCACACACCATACAAATTCAAGTGGGACAGTATTATGGGATGGATTAATTTGTCCAGTATCCTTAGTTGTTTAAAAAATAAGTTCAGATAAACTCTTTGTGAGTACGGATAGTTGCTCTTTTACAGACAGTTTTGATGACTAGTTTTTTCTTGCAGAATGTGATGTTACAGCCCACTGATGCTTACATGAAGGGACCGTGGCTCAAAAAACCAAACCCTTTCCAAAGCCATTCTGTACGTATAAAATTTTTGGCCCCTTTAAACTGACAATAAATGTATTTTCCTTTCAGGAAACAGCAGAGAGGATGCATCTTCTGACTCATAGTTTCCCACCCCAAGCTGACAAGCGCCGCTGCTGCTCAGTCTGGGCAGTAATGCAGACGTAATAAGCGTGCTCCCTTTCTGCGGGGGTCTCCTAGAAGTCCTCCCTTCAAACAAGGATGTGCAAGCCAGAAAAAAAAAAAAAAAGAAGTCTCACCTCCATCCCCGAAAGATTCCTGACACCGTCCTCATCAGAAGATGAGGACCTAGGGCCCTCCAGTTCTAAGCTTGAGAAGGTCTGCAAACCCATCACATCTCTGTAGGGCAGCAAAACAACCCATCTCCCCTCCGCCTTGGAAGTCGTCCTGGTCTCTGTGGTCAGCAGCTACAGTGCAATGGGGGAAAAGGACAACCACATGCTTCGCCACCTGCCAGGAGCTCCTGCAGAAAGCAATCTTGCAAAATACTGGCAGGCCAGGAAGCTATCAGAAGTGCTGCTTTACAGTAGGTAAAGGTGGCAAATGTGACCCCCCCAGAAGCCACGGGAGAGAGGGGCTGGCTTGTGGGAACAGCTCAGCTCACTGGGGGCACAGTCTTGGGCTGGGCAAACAGCGGCAGCCAGCTTCATCTAGGTCAGGGATCAGAGGTTTCTTTACTTGTGTGACAAAAACATCAGTAATAGCAAAAATTGCAGTTGAAGGCCATGGTATAGTCTAAGTAATCGGTGTCATAAGCCAAACAAGTTCTTACATAATGTATTACTTGAGGAAAAAAAAGCAAATTAGGAGGTACAACTCATTATCATGTATGGATTTTCTGGAATAGGTTCTGCTATAATCTGAAACTACCAGAGCAACACCCACCAAACTCTCTCTTATCAGAGCAAGCAGCATTTTTCAGGGGGTGGGGTGGGGTGGTTTTGGGTGTTAAGTTTACTTCCTCTGCCTGACCTACAGTTTTAAGAATGTTTATTCTAACAAGCACTTTAATTTATAGTTCTGGTTCAGAAGCTCCAGCTATCTAGGTTTTAGTGTTTTTATTACATAAACCTCCCGCCATCCCTAAGACAGACAATTCTCAAGTTACTGGCACATTTCAGTCCTCAAGAGCCAGAAAGGGAGGGCCACCATGAGGCAAGCAGGGCAACTGGAAGGGCTCCTGTGAGATACGGGGTTTTGCAGTACCAGAGCTGGGAAACATTTGGCCATTACAAAACTGAGGACAAATGAACAGTAAGCCGTTGTGTGGACTACACGGAGGATAAACCTTCCAAAGCCAGCAAGGTGGAGTTTCACAGAGCATCCAGCTACAGCACTGAGACCAACCCAACGACATGTGTCCGAATGGGCAAAGAAACAAACCCATCTGTTGCAACCTTTAGGTCTTGCTACGGTTCCAGCTTTTCATGCGTGGAGTGATTACTCTTACACAGAAAGCAAGGAGTGAGAAACATCTTTATTCCAAAAATTAAACATCCAATTTCAGAACATGAGAAGCTTGTTTTTATTTTACATTGAGGCAATTTGTCATTTGCTACTTCACTGTAAGTGAAGGTAAATGAACTCCATAGTCCCCTTCAGGATGAAGTAATACTGTGTAGAAATTTCTTTGTTCACCTGCCACTGAAGAGTTTAAGAAGTTACTAAAATAACTTCAGACAAACAAGTTCATCCTTTCATATTAGCATATTCTTACCAAAATACTTGGTCAATGAATTCATTTAATTTACCTTATATAAAAGTAAGGAATCCAATCTGAAACACAGCATTTGACTAGTTATTCACCCCATTTAACAGTTCAGTTACAATATATTCAACCTTTGGAACAAGTGTTATAATGTATCCCCGCACCCAATCTTACAACAATCTATATACAGCGTATATGCAACTAAGCAACAACATGCATTATATTTACAGACTTTATACAACATCCCTCTGCACAAGTGCAAACTGTGACTACAGAAATTAAAAAATTCATTTAAAGGTTACAAATCTATTTTAGTTATGAAATACTTAAAATTGAACCCCATGGAAAAGGAGATCTAGAAAAATTCCCCCACGTCTGCTCTTTTATCACGACATTTACTTCTAGCCTTTGTCCGAGCCTTGAATGCTGCAGAGTTGTACAAGTGCTACAAAATAAAAGGAAAAATTAATCACAGATGTTCGAAAGGCTTATACCCTGTGAGATTTTTTTTATGTTAAGAAACTGCTGAAAATATTTTTTTTTTTATTCGTCTTCGACATAAATTGAAATTTACAGTATAGTATCATTGCACTAAAGGCTGATTCATCCTAATATGTATACATTTAAAGAAAACTTGGACTGTATAAGGAAGTGACTGAGTTCAGGGCAATTCTAGAAGCCAGTCAGTGTTGAGCATCATACAGACACAATGTAGATTAAGTTTGCCTCCCTGCCCCCGGATTAAATTTGCTAGCACCCATTCCACAGATTGTTCATACACAGGATGAGTACATTCACAACCAACAGACCAAAGTCATCCTCCTAGTGTCTGTTTCACACTGGAGAGTTTGGGATACTGTCTTTAATAGACTCAGTTTCTCTGGTTTCCTGTATGTCCCTACCCAAAAACCTAGGGCTCTCCTAAGAGACCAAGTTTCACATGTATGGAGCATGAACCTGGTACCGACTGGCAACCAAGTCACCCTTCAGACCCCCTTGGGAGAAAAGCAGTAGCAGATACATGCCCAGTGGAAAATCTAAAATAAGAGCTCCAAGATGGATACAAGCAAGGTTTGGTGCCATTCAGGACAATATGGGTCACTATTAGAACTAAAGTGACAAGTTTAAAGATGACAGCTTCTAAAGTGCATGCTTGGAAAACCGCGTAATTCAGGAGAAATATAATTGTGTATGAAGTAAAGAAAACACATTAAGGTGCAATAACCTACCCTTTCAAAACGGGATATCTTCATTGTTTTAAGAGCTGCAGCATCTAGCATTACTGGTGGACCAAGCTCAAACACGTTCCGAAGAAAGTCATTTGACTAAACAAGAAACACATCAAATGATCAGTTTCTCCTCTGATTATCAAGTCTCCAAAGACGACTACTGTTAAATATCAAGTACTGCAGTATGAAAGAGCAGCAATTAGACACAAATCTTAGCATCTTTTGCAATTAAGCCAGGGAACTCCTTCATTTTATCAGAATAAGGCTAAGAACAAAAACTGCCCTCTTTATAAGACAGAGACAGCTACCACCTGCATTGATTTTTTTTTTTCATCCCAGCAAATTAGACACTGTTCTGTTATGTCCTCTACAAAAGATTAGGCAGCTGAACACAGATCTGTATGGTTTCATAACACGCTGATTTTAAAATATCTGGCTGCAAAAGTAGTATTTGAAAATTTTGAAAAAGCTGCTACATGCCTGGGCTCCCTCAGTCACATAGAAATGCAGCTGACACTGGACTGAAGATTTTAGCCCCATGATTATAGCAATTTGGGAGCATATACTCCTAAGCTAGAGTTCCTGCTCTGCTACGTGTCTAAACAGATGACTAGTGAACAAACAGTTCCTAGAACAGAGATAAGGACTTATCCCTTCCTTTCTGGAATACTGTCATCTTTGGCCTGCAAGCTGTGTTCATTATTTTTGACTAAAACTTTGCATTCTTTTTTACAGGCCTGAACAGCAAGGGTGGATGCATCCAGCTCTATAGCAGACAGATGACTACACCATTCTTCTGAAAGAGAGCGTAAGGATTCAGGAAAACCCTGAAGCTAAGGAGATACTCAGTTTGAATCTCTTGCTTCTTGGAGAAGTCTTTAATTGCTAACCCAGCACACCCAGGCTACAACTCAGAGGCAGCTCACCCAGACAGTTCTAGCTCACTGCAGTTCCCCCTCTCCATTTTTCCCCCCCAGGGTATTTTCGGCACATCTTCTATCAAGCAGGCATACTTTGCCAAATTCAAGTAAGCTTGAAAGTGTTTTAAAACTAGCTTGTATTCATTTTATAAGTGCTGTCTTTTAATATGTCTAATGCAAAAGTCATCATTTCACCAAGTTCTACTCATGGTTTTGCAATTCATAGAGTGAATTCCCAGACAGGGAAAAAGCAGTCTCTAGTTAACAACAGCCTGAGCACGTATCAAACAGCAGCTCACCTGCAAATGATATTGCATCCCCGACCCCAGAATCTCCTTGAAGGTATCATAAGTTTGTTTTTTAACCCAGCAGTCAATATACATGCGCTCGGGTCCAAACTTAACCATCTCTGTAGGAAAGTCACGCTCCTGTCCAAAATTAAGGGAAACAACATTTATAATTTTAATTTTAATTAAAGTCGTCTGTTTTTAAACAGTGTACTGTGTTAGGAATTGTATGTATCTTACAAACTTTACTTTCATGAATAGATTTGGCACACCAAAACATTCCAAATAATATAATATGCACATACTAAAGATTGTATTTGTTCATGAACTGATGTACACCTAAAGTTAAATCTCATGTAAGACTTGAAGGTGACAATCTTCAAGTCAGAAAGCATTTAAAAGAAGACTTAACTTTCATCTTTAAACTGACCGATCTCCAGAAAAACCAGTTCCGAGTGGAGTCACCTTTCAGTCAGTTTGTAAGCCTCATTTAGTCCCCACCTTTCAAATGTGGCAAGCTACACTTATCACAATGAAATGTAACAAGTGACTCGTTCTACAGTCAGAATCTCAAAGGTGAGTTTAAATCACTTCAAAGCCTTCTCCTTAGCTTCCAAGATGTTTAACTTTTCTGAATGTCAGTTCCTATTTAGATGGTCTTACCCATACAGCAGAGTTAAGTAGTAATTATCTGACAAATCAAAAATCCAGTTCATGAGGTGTAAGATAAAGAATAATCCATTAAAGTGATGGAAACTTGACTTTTGTCTCAGAGGCTTTACTAGAGAGAAGTTACACCACTAACCAACTTTTTGTATTATTATATTAATCTGTATATGAAAACCCAAAAGATTAGTGCACAAAAATTAAGACACTAGCTCCCCCTTGTTGCCCCCCCATACACAAACACTTCTTCAGCCCCTGGCAGGTGCCATTTGGAAACGTATCTTACTACTAAGTTGCTTTTTGTTTATTACGCACAGCATAATAAGAGACTTTACAATAAACCTTTTCACAAAATACAGGACATTACTTTGTATGTTCTACAGAGTTTTGTATGAAAAAATCTGCTCATGGTATAAAAAATAAGAATAATTTAGTATTTAGAGTGCAATGTTTAGCCTTCTTTAAAGAAAAACAAACACTCTTCACTATGGAAGTCAAGTTTGGTGCAAAATAAACAGTCTGACTTTGTTCTACATTCCTAAAAAAGCAGTTAAATTTCAAGCAGGTGATCAGGATTTGAAATCTCACTTCTTTAAAATGTTTTTTTTTTTCCTGTTGCTTTCACTGAAACAGAAATTCTATTTAGTAATAAAAGATTTTCATTAAATTGAACACTACATAGTTACAATCCAGACATTCAAAGTAAGACAAAAGCATCACCTCAACAGCTCTTAGAACATCTCTGAAGACAGATCGCTGCTTTCTTTTATCTACTTTGGCTCGGTGTTTGTTTCCGTCAGTAGCCAGAGCTCTTAGTTTTTCTGTTAGAAGTTCCATATCTTCATAAAAGAAATCCTAGTTAAAAAAAAAAAAAAAGTTGTTTGGTTCTGGGGTTTTTTTGTTGGTTTTTTTGGGGGGGTTTTTTGTTGTTTTTTTTTTTTTTTTTTTTTAACAAAGAACAAAATCACAGAATGCAGTCTACCAAGCAGGACACTATCAAACTCTATTCTGGTAGTCAGAGGCACATGAAACAGTGCAGCTCCTTCAGCGTGCATATGTATCTGTCAATCTGTTCTGCTCCATAATTCCAAGGGACTCAAACTGCCTGACTGATCTGCTCAACCTGGCCGCCGCCCCTGTCAACAAGTTGAGGGCACTTTCAGGCTATTAGTACAGAATTCACGCTGCTGGAGATGGATTGTGAGACACTGTTAGACTGACAGTACAGAATATTTAGTCTTAATTCTTGTATGGGGTGGAAAATTAGAAAGCAGCTTTTTTTTTAAAAAAAAAAAAACACTTAAAAAAATGACTGAAGTAACTTTAATGCACAATTGTTCAGCAGGAAGTATCTTCTCCACTCCATTTACTAATTCAGCAGTAGGTTACCTGGATTAGTAAGAATATATGTAAACTTATGTAAAGACAAGTTTTTGTCATTTTTAAAATCTGAATGTTTTGTCAAGTCAACTGACTAGGCTGAGTTTACCACATGCTTTTTGAAATAAACTGGTCAAAGGCAAAACATGGTACGCATTTTCAGCCTGCACTGATTGTTAAGGATCCAAAGAGAATCATTTGTAATGATTAAAGGTGCATTTCCTCAATGGAATCGAAGAAGTTTTTAGCCAATACAGTCTCATTCATTAATGCATTTTAATATTTTATTTACTTGCAGTCAGTTTGACCAAATAAAGGATTAAGTTCTGGTCTCTTTTTTTTTTTTTTCTTTCAAAGTTGGCTTCCATAGCCAAGAGACTCAAATCCCTACTGTTTGCAATTATATGGAAGTCTCAGCACGTTGTTTCAGATTATGCAGTGTTAGTGTGTTGTGTATCCTGACTTAAATTGGAGTTATCCTTTCACTTCGGACAGTGCTCTGGCAAAGCACAGCAGCCTTGACTGAGCTAAGAGCCATTCATGCAGCTCTCCTAAACCATGCCATGGGTAAGCGGAGGCTATTTCCTTCAAGAAAACAGTTCAGAATAAGGCATACTGAAGAATGTAAAGGCAAACTGAGTTGTGTATGGGGTAATACCAGGAAGCTTGCATCTCATGCAATGCAAAAGCAAAAAAAGTAGTCATAAATGCTGTATTGCATGATGGTTTCACAAGTTATTCTTCTCACAGTACCTAAATAAGGATATTGAAAAAACAATACTAAAAGTCAACATTGTTTCTACTGCAGGGCAGCTTTTTAGCTATGAGAGCAGAATTCTGCAGGTTGGGAATCACTGGAACTTATCTGGAGAAAACCATATATCTAGTGAGTGTTCCCACTACAGTGAACAATACTGCTTTATCCTGGAACCTCTCTGGGGACTTTTATTTCATCTTTTTTTTAAAGCTGGTGTTCGATTTAGATTTTAAAGCTCACACACTACATTTCTAGTTACTCTTAAGTACTGTTTGATGTGGTTTGTTATACTGGTCCTGTTTTGCAATAAGGAAATTAGTGTAAAAATGATAGCTAAATTGCTGTGAATCACTGCCATATCCAATTACATTGGGGCAGGCTCACTACAAAGAACAAAACCCAGTGAATTATCTGCCACTTGTTGAGGTCTGGGGTGCTATGCAACAAAGTTTAAACAATTTGTCTTGTCGTCATGCCAGTCCAAGAAAATTTAGCTGCTGACGTCTACTTACAGCGTCTGTTTCACGTGCCAGTTCAAACAGAAGGGCAAGTGTTTCCCCAGCTGCTATTCTCATGTTGAGATCATCACAAGACAGCAGACTTGGGAGCTTATGCAAGTGCCTAAGGAGGGAGTCACATTTCATTAAGATGTAAATTTTATTGACTCTACTTCACTGCATATAAAACCAGTCATTACAAATCGTGTTTTCCAAGAAAGATACTCACATTTCAATTTTCTTCTTCACTTCATTCATTGGACAAATGGTCAACAACAGCGTCCAAGCTAAGAGAGCACTGATGTGAAGCACAGTATTATGGGTACTCGATACACCATTAGTGTCTCTATCTCGCTGATAGGCCTTTGTGAAGATGTTTTCCAGGCATTCCATAGTAGAGTACAGCTCCTGAACAGAAGAAAAAAGGATCATGGAAGTGGCTTAAGATTCACACATTTTCATACAGACAATTTTTTTTTTAAAAAGTATTATTTATCCTCACCGTAATGTCATCAGTGACAATGAAACAGCAAATCCCTAAGCAGGTTGCACACTAGACACAAAAGAAAAAAGCATCAGTATTTGACATTAGTGTTACTGTTGACAAAACCTTCAAACTTTGACCTTTGAAATTTAACAACTTGAGTAATGGAAACTTCAGAATAAGACCTTAGCTGAACAGAAGTCTTCAACACTGTTTAATTCAGCTACTTTCTAATAGTTAGCTCTCAGTTCCCATCTACTTTCAGGATAGTTTTACAACATACGCAGGTCTCAAGCAGTCAACTTTTTATGCTGTATTATTTAATATAGCTTACAAAGCCCTTCCAAAAAGGTACATGCATGTAGCACTCCTTTCACCCAATTATTTTAAATCTCACTAGGAATGACTAGCAGAAAATATGCTGATAAACAGTAATAGATATATGATATTTATTCACAACTGTGGGAAGTATTCTCACCCTCTCTGCACTATTACTATTACAATTAAATGGCATGAAAACACTGGACTTCAACAGCCTTGGAACTTTCCAACTTTTACTGCAAGGTCCTACACATCTCTTCCCTATACCTGTATTCTACTGCATCTCCTCTTAGAAATAATAAGAAAAAAAAAATGAAAAGTGATGTTTGCACTAACCACACAGGACTCAAAAGTACACTTAAACAGGACAAGCTTTAAAAGCTTTTGTTTGTAGAAGCAACTACTGTTGAACTAACACTAGCTCCTCTTCCAGCTGACAGTGTCTACTGTAACACAGCTTGAGTACAATAGAAGTAGCAAGCTATGTAGTGGTAAAGGCAAGCTGGAGAATATTAACTAAAACTCTGAAGTTTTAAAAAAAAAAAATCTTAGCAAGAGCTTTAGACTGTCTTCAGTCAATATTTCAAGTATACTGCTCATGTATAGATGAGTGAAAAACTGTAAATACTTTTGGTAGTATGAATGTATCAAGTATGTAGTTCTAGATCTGCTAAAGTACGTAGTTCTAGATCTGCTATATGTAATTTTATCATATATAAATACGTTTGCATAAGCAACATTCCTCTGCTGTTAAAGAAGTTAAAATTAATATCAGAAGGATACAACAGTCAGTGGGAAAACTTTCATGTCTTTCTACAGGATTTCAACATCAGCTCTCAGAACGGCAGTAAGCAGAGTGCCACACAGTGAGTTAAGACATTTGACAAAGTACGAGATGTAACAGCTCTTTACAGAAGTTCCTAGGCTGAAGAAGAGAATGACTTTCAGCCTTCATGTGGAACTTTTTATGTCAGTGAAAACTGCTATGCATCATTCAGAGCATATGCCAACATTACGAGTTTACGCTAGTGTAGTAACCTTTAGTTCTGGGTTACACAATAGTGAACCTGTCAAAAAATGCCCTCTGTCCCTGGCTGGCAAATAAACATTTTTTTTACATACGGCCTGTCTGGCTTGGATACTGGCTGTTCCATCACAGACAATCTTCTTCAGAAGTGGACCAAGGGTCTTAAAAATCTCTTCACTTTCAATTCCTGACCCCATCTGCACACACAGAAGACATGCCAGTCCGGCAGCTGCACACTGTTCGTCGCTCTTACCTAGAGATTAACATACTATGATGAGTAATCACTTTGTGCATTGCTTCCTTCCTTTAAAGATTTAAAGACTTTTCAAGTCTGAAAACTTGCAAGTGGAAATTCCGAAACCAACAGACAGAAGATAATTTCAATTAATTTTCTAAGTCAGTTAAAATATGACATCTAAATTCAAAAAATAAATGTTAACATAGCTAAATTATTAAGCATTCTATAAAGTAGTGAGAGAAGTCTCACAGTCTTAATTCCTTTTAAACGGTGAGCTATTTCATAGGGATTATTGCTTCCTAATAGCAAGCATGTTAATTACCTTTCTTTATGCAGCGTTCAATGCTATCAGTTAGTGTCATTCTCCTTTCCATGATAAATTCATATAGTATTTTAGAAGAAAAAGCACTTTTCAGACTTTCAAGAGCTGCTTGTCTTGTCTTTGCACTGTTAGAAGAAAGAAGGAAGACGTCCTGAAATCAGCACACACCAGTTAAAGCTCAGCCTGTGTTTTAATGGTAGTTTATATTTGTCCGCACCCAACAGAAAAGTAACCCACAGAATTACCATGAAGTATGAAATGCTATGAATTCCCTCCTTCCTCAAGGACAAACAAACTTAAATTGAAGATAGAGTTCACAATAATACACCAGGCTAGCAATAAAGTCATTCTACTTCAAGCTATTAGGAAAGGAAAGCCTGACTCTCACTTATCCAAAAACTTGGTGAAGGGAGAAAGGTCTTTTCAGATCCAGGGGAAAAGCAAGTCCTCCCCAGCATGAAATAACTGCTATTTCAGTAAGCATATAAAAAAGTTTGATGCATACTTCCCTTATTATATGAAAGCCAGAAAACACTGTATAAGCGTGTTTCTTCAAAGCATACTATACCTCTTGTCCAACGTAAGGTCAATAAATCCCTTCAATTTGTATTCTAAGTCTTCTTGAGTGGCTTCTTCATCAACTTCAGGCCCTAATCCAGAGGAAATAATTTAGTCCTACTGATACACATTTTACTAGAAGACACAGTAGTATCCAGCACTTGATGTTTTTAATACTAACAGGAAAGCAGTTTAACATAGACAATAGCTACAGAATTGTTCAGTATTATAGCAACAGAATGGTGTTCAGCCTACTACAGCAAAATACCCCTTAAAATACTTTTATAAAAACATATCTATTGATGCATCTGTGCTGTTTCTATACCTGCTTCTTATGTGTGCCAAGAATGAATGAGGGAGCTAATCAGGCCTCACATAAATTTGCTACAACTGATGCCCATCAGCCAACACTGTCAGCAACACATTTTCATCCCGTCCACTACACCTACCCCTGGAGTACAGAAGGGTGTTCACTGGAGATATGAGTACTGTCTAAGCAGCCTGTCCTGTCTGGCAGCACTACAGATGACTGCAGCAGAAGCTCAGTTAAGAGTAGCAAGTATTCACAGGAAAGGGTCCCTGCCTTATTCCCCTGTAGCAGGGTTTCAGGTCCCCTCCTCCCAACAAAATGGCATGAGAAGAGCCCAGGTTGCAGAGATGGTAGTGGAGACAAAGCACAAACCTAGTTCAAAACAGGCAAATGTGACTCCACCCCAAACTCTTCTGCAGTTCTTACCATCTCAACTACATGTTATGAAAAATCAATGTCTTATAATGCACCTTAAAATTCTTATTGTCTCCAAAAGTTAACATTGTATAATTCTAATAGAAAGAAGCCCAACAGTTTGAGAGGCTCATGAAACCTGGAGTATATTCTTGCCAAACAAAATTATATCAACTAGATTAACAGCCATACAGTGTTTAAGGGCATGTAATTATTTCACTACTGCTACTTACAGTCTACTACTTAAACTCTTAACTCAACTCAGGTTTTATGTTTTTAAAAAGATAAGTAGATACAAATGAAAGAACATACCATCCTCAGTGAAGCTAGCAGGATCACTGAAGCCACTGCAGTGGCTCATGGTTTCTATTGAAGCATCTTCATCACTAAAAGGCTGCACATTTCTGGGCTGACCACCTTAAGGAAAGATGAATACAATAGTTTGGTCATTTTTCATATGGAAAAGGAAGATCTAAACACCAAAAGTACAATTTAACCCTGCCAACAGATTCACTCTCCCTGACCCTGATCCAAAAAGCACATTTCCTTCCTCTGATACGTCCTTTACTCCCACCTGTTCCAAAGACTTAGTTGGCTCTGTTCTGGAAGATCATTTGTGAATGGTGGGGGAAGAGCTCAATTAGTTTTCAAAGTATTAGTAGAACTCGTAACTGTAGTATCTTTCTACTGTCACCTTTAAGTTAATGCAATTTCCTGTGACTATGCTCTAAAAATAGCTCTATATTATTTTAACTGTTAGGATAAGACACCTGAAAAGATTGCCATACAATCTTTATTTTTCACTTCTGAGGGACTCCAAGCCAAGATAAGTTATACATTTAGGCAAACATACATTACCCAGTACAATGCAGGATTTACAGGATTAAGTGTAGTATGTACAACATCAGCAGTGTCCAACCCTATTTTAGTACTGAATTGCAAATACAAGCCAGAACATCGAATGCTTCAACAGGGGGGAAAAAGTTCTCCCTCTCGGAATCAAGGATGCCTCAGTTCAGTAACTTTAGTCTTTGAGGAAAGCAGTATTATTTCACCAGTGCTCACCTCTACAACTTTTCATGCCTGTATCTTATTGTTACAGCACTAAGAGTTGGAGGAGTTCGACTTGATAATACTGTAATTTCTACTGCTGTCCTAGCCTAGCCCTTAATTTGCATCTACTGAAGCTGACTAACAAAGGAACAGTTTCACTGTTATTTCTCCAACAGCTCCCAAATGTCATTTACAGAACTCAGAATTCTCCTCTTCCACCTATTTTCTTGTGGTATGATTGATTTTGAGTTATTTAAAGGCAATGCGCTGCACTTGCCAGCTTCAGGCAGGATTCCTGACTACCAAGACCCCTAAATATCATTTTTATCTAGGCAGAATCAACCGTGACTTGATCACTGTCCAAGTGCTTTCCAATAAAGCTAAGTTCACACGTCAGAGGTTTTGTAGCTCTTAGCTGTACGCCATCTCTGTATCACTGACCATAACTGTTGATGTTTCCTACAGTTACAAAGGACAAACATCAGCCAATGCACAGACCAAGAAACTTGGACGCTCAGGGCTCTGGCACGGCCACCTTCTTGCTTCTAGTGACGTCAAGCAGAGAAGTTCAGTGGCAGAAGTGGCAAGAACGACTGCCAGCCCTTCACAAGCTAAAACAAAAGCAGCTGCAAAGAGACCGAGCGACTCGCACGCTTCCTGAGCATCTGACACTGGAGACAGACGCTGCTCGCAGCTACGGTGGCCCGAAGCAGAATTTCTCACCAGCCCACAAAACCTCCATTCTGACCGGCCATCAGCACGACTGAGAGCCGGGATCCGTAGGAATATTGTGTATTTTATAATACCCTCTTTTAGGCTCAGAAGTTGGCTCTTTTTTTAAAGATACTGCAGCCCGTCGGAGCACAATGCGTTGCCATACACCCACACCAGGGACACCGGAGCGACAGCAGCAGCCGTGTGTCGTGCCCCCCACCCTCAAGGGCCTACGCAGGCGGCGGTGCGGCCCCGCGGGCCCGGCCTCCCCCAGGCCCGGCCGGGCGGCACCCGCCACCGCGGCGGCCGGGAGGCCCCCGGCGGGGCAGGCGCCGGCCGCTGCCCCTCGGGCGCCGCTCTCCGCCGCCGGCGGCGCCAGGCACAGCCGCCGCCCGCCGCCTCCCCGGGGCCGCCCGCGCAGCCGGGCGCATGCGCGCAAACGGGCGTGAGGTGGCGGTTTCAGGGCTGGCTCCTGTCAGCCCGGCGGCGCCACCCGGCCTTGTCCTGCCCGGCGGGGAGCTCCGCCGCCGCACCCGGCCATCCGGCCGTCCTACCGCTCCCCGGCTAGCCCTACCAGGGAGCCGGGGCGCAGCCAGCCGGGACAGCCCGGCCGGCCGCGGCCTGCCCCGGGAAAACGTCGGGCGAACTCGGCGCCCTGCCAGACCGCCCGCTCCGAACGCCCCCCGCCCGCCCTCACCGGCTCCGCGCTGGTGGTTGCTCCCCCGCTTCTTCGGCTTGGGCATGGTCGCAGCGGCGCTCGGCTCGGCTCGGCTCCCGCGGCCCCTCTCCGGGTCTCGGTCTCTCCGCTCCCCCCCGCCCGGGAATCAGCGACAATCAGCCGATGGAAGAGCAGGATCGCTTTTTACTCCAACGTCTCAGCGAGGCCGACTTCCCGGGCCGGGGCAGCGGAGGTGATTGGCGAAAGCAGGCGGAGGACGAACCGGCGGCGAAGGCAGAAATCCCCGTGGAGGCCCGTGAGCGGAGTCGATGCATCTTTCTCCTCTCAGACACCTGGGGCGAAAGGCGCGGAGGGGGCGCCGGCGCGGCTTTTATAGCCGCCGGGCTGGGGGGAGGCGGGGCCAGGCGGCGCCACCAATGGCCGGGCGCTGCGGCGGCGAGCGGGTGACTCAGTCGTGTGAGCCGGTGACGGGGGTTGGGGACGTCATCGCCGCTTCGCGCGCCGCGCCGCGGTGCAGGCTGGGAGCGGCGGGCCTGGCCGCCGGCCCACTGAGCCGGGGGGGAGTGGCGGCGGCCCGGCCTGACCCGACCCGGCCCGCCCCGCCGGCGTTGGGCCGCGGCCGCTGGAGCCCGCACCGTGCAGCATGCAGCCGGGCGGCGAGCGAGGGGTGGAGGGCAGCGGGCTGTCCGCCTTCCCGCCCCGGCGGGGCCTCCTCAGGACACCCAAGAGTGCCGGGCCGCGCTGGGCCGGGAGGCGGCGGAGCGCCTGGCCTACGCAGAGGTGCGGCCTGCCCGTAACGGCGGGGCTCCAGCGCCGCGCAGGAGGCGTCTGAGGCCGCGAAGGGTGGGGAGAAAGGCCGGGCCGGCCGGGGAAAGGAGCGGCGCGGGGGCGGCCCGGCGGAGTCCTGCCGGCTGGTGTGCCCAGCTGGGCCGTGTGCCGCCTTCGTCGCCGGCAGCGGAAAATGTGAGCTGGGTATTGTGGGCGGACAGGGACGTGTCTGCGGCGCTGGTTGCAGTTACGGCTCCAGGGAAACGCCGGAAGAGCTCAGCTGTGCCCCTGTCCTTTAAAAACAGGCAGATTCAGGGCAGATTCCTTTAAAAACGGGTAGATTCAGGATAGATAGTGCAATTCTTCAAAACAGATGTTCTTCCACGCACAAAAATGGTTTTTGTTGTCACACTTTTGTCAATTACTCTTCCAGTTTAGAGAGTTAGTACTGTAAGTCTGTATGGTTCTGGTTTTAATCCCAAATAGGGTTGGTTTTTTTTCCTGTTTTCTGCTGAACTTCAAATGAAGAAAAATAGGATGTCATTCCTATCCACCAAAAAGAGATCAGATTATAACATTTCTGAAAGGTGAGTGTGAAACCTCACTGATGGGCCCCAACAGTACTGCGGTATTTGAGGGAGGGGAAGACGATTTTGCGGAACATACTGAAAAGTTACGTAAGACACAACAATAATTGTACTATTTCAGTTCCTTTGCATGCAAAATATGTTTACACAGACTTCCAGAGAGGTTAACTTTCATAACAATTCTACATAAATATAAAGGAAATGGGATTTAGTGACCCATTTGTGCCTGTTGAATAAGGAAATGCTAGTAGTGTCTATTGCTAGAAAATGGTAGCTGTCGGTTGTGATATCTGTGGGCACTGGTGGAGCCCGATGTTTTGCATTGCTGTGCAGAGGGAGCCTCCTGGTAAACAATCCCTTGGACACGGGAGAGTCAAATTTCTGAAAAGTTCTAGCCAGTTTTGTTAGCATCCTATTTAAGAAGAGTGGAAAAAGGGGCAGAAGTCAGTATATATTGAATGTGCACAGGACAACACGAGAGTGTCTCAGAGGCACCAGTGTTTCTCTGTCAGGATGAGATGTTAGAGCAGAGGACAGCCTTCCAGGTAAGTGGGCAGAGGAGTTGTAATTAAGTACAGAAGGCATAACTGTGCTCTTCGGTACACAAGACTCAGTATTTGAACAAGGGAGCTGGGTAAGTGCTACAACGCCTGATAGCAGCCAAGCAAACTTGTATGGTTGGGAGTATTTTAAATGGAAGATGCCAATACCATTTTAGTGAGATCAGCCATGTCCTAACAATTTCCTGTGTGCTGGCCCTCTTAATATATAAAGTAATAATTATTGATCTTAGAGGTGCAGACTGACTGGCCTAGACTTAACTGAAATGGTTGCCTTCGTGCTGGTCGCCTCGCCTGACAGCAGTGCTGTCTGAGGCTGCTGGCAGGGATTGGGTTTCATACTGAGCTCCTTGCAGGTGTGACAATCTCAACAACGAGTAGAACTGTGCCTGTACAGTCCAGGTGTCCTGTAGTGGGCAGGTGCGGCAGTAGTATCTCATGGTGGAACTGGAAGTATGAAGAGAAGCGTCGTAGCCCTTGTATGTTTGAGGATGGTCTCACCAGGACAGGTGGCGGTAGAGCCCTGGAGAGGAGACAATGTTGCAGCCAAGGTGGGAAAGGCAATGGTTAAGGTACACAGAGGTGTTGCCAGACTTGGACAACCAAAATAAATTGCAACAGGTGACAAAAAACAGGTGACTGCTTTGGATACATGACCACTTTGAATTTTACTTGCGCTTCTGCAGTGCACTGTCTCCAGGTTGCCGAGGTTCCCTGGTTATCTGACTAACAGCTCAGGAGATCGCACAAGAAGGGTTGCGTACCGCTGCTTAGTTTTGTTGTCTATGACAGAACAGACTCGTCTCAGTTGCTGATTTCTTGCCCAGTATCCTGATTTGTCCTGTTAGCAGGAACACGTGGCGCCTGTAGGCTGGCTCAAGACTACTTTCTAACAAAAATCTTTGGCTAAAAGGAGAGTCAGGTGGTGTCGGCGATCTGTACAACTATTGTCTGGCTTGTGCTGGAGCTACTCATACTGGGGGTGTCAGTCCCACCGGCACCAGTGATACTGGTGGTAGGTGAGAGGCGGCATCCTTTAGAGAAACACCTTTTATGAAGTGGCAAGGCGAGCTGGGAGCAGAGGGTGACAGCAAGGCAGGCACGGCAGTGGCTTCGCTGCCACGCAGGAGCAGCCCTACAGCACCCAAACAAGAAGAGCAAAGCAGGTCTGGTGGCGGTTATGAGTTTGAGCTAAGAGTACAGATCACCAGTGACAATCCAAGTTACAAGGAGGTCTGACGTCAAGCCAGCGAGTCAGGGTCAGAATCTGGTTCAGTGACAATAACCAGGGTCAGACAGCCACCAGTCCGGTCATCGTCAGACAAGCCTACAGTGACGGGGAGGATCCAAGATGAGCCCGAGTGGGTCAGAGTCTGGACCAGCACATATATGGCCCGGCAGAGGCGTATCTGTAGTGTAGCTCGGGCAAAGACTGAGGGAGAGGGCTTCAGTGTAAGTGCAGTTCCTGAGCGAAAGTAAGCAGCCCTCACTTCTTACAGCTCTTTCTCACACGGCAGCCTGGTCCAGGGTCACTCGGCTGCAGAGGCAGAGCTGCCTTCGAGCACAGGCAGCTTAACACTGACAGAGGCCCCAAAAAAAGGTCTAATGAAGGACTTCAGCCCAGCTGAAGGACATACGTATGTAAGACTGAGTCAGTATGTGTGGCTTAGTAAGTATTTGTGTACCAGAGTTTATTTTAAAGACATGTAAACCATCATCCTATTATGAACAATTGGAGGCATGGCCCGACCTACTCTGTTTACACCATTAAATGCTGTAAAGAAATGTCTTGGTTTGAGTGACACAGAACTGATTTCTTTCAGTAATTTTATTTTTCAGTGAAGTCTCCTCTAATGCTTGGGGAAACTGCACTTTTAGAAGACTCTGTTGTCTGAATTTGTGAAAATATTTACTTTATAGCCAGCTATGGTATGTGTGTCTCAAGGTCTCGGTGTTTTCGAGCTCGCCAGCTGCGGGGATGAGGAGGGGCGAGACCCGGGCACTTGACCCAAGCTGGCCAACAGGATTATTTCATACCATGAATATCACAT
Source organism: Rissa tridactyla (assembly GCF_028500815.1). Classification (NCBI taxonomy): domain Eukaryota; kingdom Metazoa; phylum Chordata; class Aves; order Charadriiformes; family Laridae; genus Rissa; species Rissa tridactyla. Next base: position 189,691,013 of record NC_071466.1, on the reverse strand, counting down.
TCAATATAAATTAGAAAGTTTGCTGAGAAGTTCTCTCTCTCCCTAGATCACTGTGATCCTGAGAACTTCTTGCCTCGATGACGGACCCCTGAGCCCTTCCCTTCCTCCTGAAGCCACAGCGCTCACAGTGTCCGACATTTGCTGTCCCCTGCCGGGAGTGCACAGCTTCCTGCTGACAGAATGGGCTGAGTATAATCCTCGTGTATTTTATATTGGTATTGATTATTTGGTATTATTAATGTTAATTATTTAGTATTATTCTATTAAATCAGTTTATATTTCAACCCTTGGGTTTCCTTGGTTTTTTTCCTGACGGGTGGGGAGGGGCCATCAGGTGATAGAATAATTGTCTAACTGACAATAAGTTATTGTGGGTTTCTCAAACCATAACAGAAGTCAGAAATGAGGCAATTACATGGATCTTTGGTTCATATGGGTATGTTTTCCTTCTCTTTTAATATGATGCATCTGCTGTGTTTGCAGACAAAATCTTTTGGATATTCTTTTTTTCTTTCTGCCATTCCTTAGACTACATCTCTCTTCAGACACAGAAGAGAATCCCAGGCTCGTGCTGGTTGCCTTGTATTGCACGGTCAACTTCCTCACAATCATAAAAGATCTCAGAACCAAGAAAAAAGTCCAAAGCTGGACGACGGGCCATGCTAAGGCAGTCTTTGGACAAATACTCCAAAATGCCTGTGTTTCTAGTGACCTACCTTGACCTGACAAGCCTTCAGAGTGTGAACCTGTTAGCAGGCCCTCACTCTGGAATGCTTAATGCTCCAAATGCAGTCAGCGTCGATATGTAGCCTCACTGCCCAAAATAAATCTGCCCATAACAAATTACAGTCACGGCCCTCCTCTGCTCTGGCTGCGGTGGGTACCGTGCTGTGCTTGGTTGGGACTAGCTCGACTCTGTAGGCAGAGGCAACTCATTTATTTCCTTGGCATAGGTAGGGCACCTGGTTAAGACTTGGAAGAGAGAGCTCACGTCAGGTTTTCACTGGGAAGGTGCTCAGATGGACGCATGTACTTCCAGGCATACATGCAAGATGTATCTCATTAGTTCTTAGAGAGTGATTAATGGCATTTCTGAGATGGTGATTACAACTGACAGGAATTTTTAACAGACAACAGTAACATACAAACTTCAAATAAAAATATAGCGAGGGAAAGCCAAGAGCTGCAGCTTTTTTTTTTTTTTTTTTTTTTCTTCTTCAATTAGAGGGCTAAACAGTCCCCCAGCAGCATTTCAGGGGTATTATATTGCAGCAGCAGTTGTACAGCATTGAGGTTGGAAGTCCTTTCAGTTTCTTTACATCATTTACCTCTCCTCTTCTTATTTATGTTTTGGAAGCCTGTCCAGTTGTGGTCCAAGTACATTCAAGAACCCCAAGTCCAGAATAAAATGAAATGTGACAGCAGGCTCACCATTGGAGTCACTATTTTTAAACTCTGAGGGAGTTTTGGCTTAGCTGAAGGAGTAACTTTAGATGCCAAGGGGAAGTTCCTGATGTCTACGGCCGGCTGAAGTCCAGAGCAGTAAGGGGATGCAAAAGCAGCCTGTGCTCTTTCCCCTAATTTTGGCAGCCCTGTGTGTATGGATGCACAGAGGACAGTTTGAAGGGGGGAAAAAAAAAAAAGCAATCAGGAAAGAAGTTCAATTATTTATGGGGAGCGGATGGATTTAGCAAGCCTGCCTGCTGAGACAGAGGCATGACAGTGCGAATCAGCTGAGCGGTTCATGGTCACAGACACCATCCCCTCGCAGCCCTGGCGGTGGTTATATTATATATACAGTGCTAGAGGCATATATTGCACTCTGCATGTAAAAAGAAAGATGGCTTGTGCTCTTTCAAATTTACAATCGTCTTTAAATTAAAAACTTCTGCAGTACGATATATGTGGACTTTATCAAACTGTGTTTTATGCAGCTGAGCATGTCCTCAGTTACACACTACCCTGACTGTCCACAGCAGGGGGGTTCAGCTGCATTCATACCCCACATATTTTGGCTGATTTTATCCATACGATGCTGGTACTTAACCTCCTTTTCTTGAGGCAGATCCTTCGCTCCATATTTATGACTTATTCATGCCAAACTTTCTTGGACCTCATTAAGAATTTTTCCTGGTAAGTCACGAAGAAACAATGCATAGTTAAGCTCTCTGGTACATATGCCATTAATAATTTCATCTCTAAATTTGGCCGCCCAAACTTCGACTGTCACTGTCAATAGCAACTGACCACAAACATTATCCCTAACAATAACAGCATTACAGAGCAACCGTGCCCCCCTGGAAAAAGAAAGATAAGGCTCCTTGTCAAATGTAAAGCCCTTGCAAACATTTTGCAATAGCTAATAAGATTTTGCTAGAATAAGGGTGAGCAATTTTCTTTTTTTTTTTTAAATAACTGTATGGGACACTAGATTTGTCTCTAGTTTATTGTTTCTTGTGGGGCTTTAGTGAACAAACAACTTTGAGTAATGAACATCAGTGCTGTTGTAAAAGCAAGTATTTCATGCCTCTTAAGGCCTTGTATGTTGTCAGTTTTTGTCTTGCTTCACTTGGTTCTCTGCCGGTTTTGCAAAATCTAGAGTTTCTTAACATCAACCACTAAGTTGAAAATCAATGATTTTCCGCTATTCTGAAATGAAGGGTGGGGTTTTTTTAATTTTTTTTTTTTTTTTTGGATCCAGGTTCAAGTGTAACTCTAGAATTCTCAATGACTTCCATCCCCTCAAATTAATTCCAAAATATCAGGTTTGGATAGAATGAGAGAACAGTGACACGGCCTTTCCCCTAGCATGTGATAACAGTAATCAGGAGTACACATCTTGTTCCCCTTAACAAACATGTTTATATTGCATTAGAACCCTGTTGACCCAACTGGTTAGCCAATATTCAGTGTCATTTGTAGGAGAATCAGATATTTCTCTGTTTCTCCCCCATTATTTTCGGGCAATGTGTGTAGAAGCTTATTCCACTGAAAATTAGTAAGGATTGAATAGCGGGAGACGATACTCCAGAGCTGTTTCTGCCAGTGCTTTAGCCAGAGCTCCTCCGGGCTCACGCTTTTCTAGCTGTTTGCCAGGCACTCGGCCGCGCTCTGCCGCCTTGTTTGGTGACACGCAGCTGCAAGCGATAGTCCGGGTTTGTGTTTGCTGGGACACTTTTAACTGTGTGTCCCAAGCACTTCAGGCTTGCACTGGGGGCTGGCCCGCGGGCAATGATTTTCCATTACTGCACCAGCCGTGAAGCGGGAGGACGCTAACTTGGCCTAACTTGCCATCGCTTGTACGCACAGCGGCACACGCCACGTGTGCCAGCGGCAACTGGAAGCACCTTCACAGCGTTTCTGGTGCTTCTGAATAGCACCTTGTGATGCACAGCGTGTCCCTCGGTTTGCCGGGGTGTACAGTACCACAGCGGCAGCTCGGGCGCTCAGCGCTGTAGCCGTTCCTGGTTGTTTTCCTCTTGAGCAATTCTGCTCCCAGGAAATAGATTTTGCTGTCCTTCCCCTTGATGCAGATGGACAACAGCAACAAGGCAGCAGCACCTTCTGATAATTCTTTGCCAAAACACACATCATTTTGCAAGACGTCCCTTTGGATTAGCCTTGTTTGTATTCGCTAATGAAAATCCAAATAAACCAGCATAGCACAAAAGAGCAGAAGGGACCTTTTTGTATCTGCCAGTCCAAATGTTTGCTCGCCCAGGTATGCTCATCTCATAACCTCTTAAATTAACTCATTCAGCTGCAGTTTAATTCTAGTCAAGTTTCTTATTCCCCCATCTACATATGGAAGGCCATTTCCAAAGATCGGCCTTCTGTTTATCAGAAAAGTTTATTCGTGCCCAGCGTTTATCAGTTTGTCCTGCCGATAAAGCTGACCTTCACCTCTTCTGTGGTGTTTATACTTCTGGGAGCAGCTGGTTCCTTTCTCAGCCTTTGTTTTTGAGGACGCCATGCAAATTCCCTAGGGCGATATTCTTCCTATGTAGCTTAAAGTATTTAAATAAAACACCTAATTTAGGAGCCAAGTCAGAACTTAGGTAGGCTGAATGACTGAAGATTCCCATCTCTTTCCATTGACTACAGGAGTCCCTGGTGACTGTGCTCTTAATTTATATGTCTTTGTGAAGTACCTGAAGTTGGGAAACATAAACCCAGGCTTTAATGCTCTTGGGTTTTATCTCCTGACCAATCTTGAAGTCTTTCTCTGCACTGCTTCCCATGGGAATTTATCTTTCTTGAACACAGATGACCAGTATTCCAGATGAAGTCTCATCACTGTCATCGATGGCTTTCCTGCTTCTCTGTCAATTGGAAATACCCTGTCTCAAATAGTTTGCCATTATGTGCACTGAATTCTGCACTATATTTCCTTCCTCCCAATGATTTACAGTTCATTAACTCCCTAGTTTAGACCTGAAATTCATGTTCATCCTGAAGTTCATGATCTTTCACTGTGGATTATTAAATTGTACTTTATTTCTGTCAGCTTAGACCTCATGGTCAGTTCTTCCCAGGCAATATTTAAAACCTCCTTTAGAAAGACATCACCTCCCACTTTACATGGCTATTTTAAATTTCATTAACGCCCCCTTGTTTCTGGTGTCCTGGTCATTAGTGGCAGCATTAGGCTGCTTGCTCCCAAGAACAAGAAATTCCTGTCGGAAGTCTGCATTTTGTGTTGAATAGTCACCCACTTGTTGCTAACACATTTACCAGGCTGCCCAAATAATGAATGTCAAAAGGTGTCATTTTTAAATCATAAATTTATTCTTGAAATGGAGGGAAATGTAACAATAAAGCTGTTATCAGCTATCATGTAATTGCAGCCCTATTTCCATGTCATCAGTGGAAACTGATGCTTATTTGAAAAATGATTATTAGATTGCTGCTTGATTGCTGCTTATTTGAAAGGTGATTTCTCACTGCAAGTCGAGCTGGAGCTGCTGAGACCTGCCAAAGCCCAGGCTCCACAGTCTGAATAATATGCAGACTTCATACTGCTCTTTACACTGAAAATTGGAAGTATCAAGAGTGGTTAATTGCTGGAGGGGAAAGATTGTTTCAGCTACTGGCTTACGGAGAGCTGGTTGAGCAAGAGGAGTGGGAGAGGTCATTTCCAAAGAAGGGAGAGTCGGTCTTTTTCTGTGGTATCAAGAGAGCCGATAGCTACGTGGCTTTTATTCTACCTAAGTCACAGCAAGGAAATAAGCTGTACACCTCGTGGTCGAAGTCCTGGCACATCCCAGATACTTCTGCATTCCTGCCTTCCTCTTCCCCACAGGATGACTGTGCTCTCCCTTCCCGTCTCTCTCTATTCACCATCTCCAAGTCCTCCTTCACTCCACGGCTCCTGCATCATCTGTGTCTGGGTAAACTCCTCCTCCCTCAGGGGGTTCAGTGTCCCCCATTTTCTTTTCCCTCCCCACGGCCGCCGTGGTTCCCCTCTCTCTCATCCCTCTCCCCTTCTCTTTCACAGACTTAATCAAACACTTTGGACTTACACTGAGAAGAGCTGAGATCTTCGCAATGCTGGAAGATTTTATCAACTTATTTTCTGGGCGGTGGGCAGTTCCAACTGCTGTTGGAAGTGCTGGACACGCTAACTAGGGGGTCTGACCACCGCTTTCTGATCGATTGTCCTCAAAATCAGGCAGTTTCTGCCCAGGGCTGTCTGTAACGTTCCTCTAATATTTTGGAAATGATTGAATGCAATGCTGTACAGTTACCCTGTTACAGGCAAACATAAACAAGCAGACATTGGTATGAAGGTTTTTGTGGGCCCTGGCTTGAGCTCCCAAAGGTGAGGACTCACTCCTGGATGCAAAAGCTGCTTTACCATTTCAGGCACCGATGAATAAAATTAACAGAATCAAATTGCTAGTGCTAAGTTGCCACCGTTGGCTCAATAAGCAGCTGTACAGAGGTGCTCCTGCACTGAAGGGAGAAACGTACGTGTCCATCAGGGATCAGAGAGCCCTTCCTGGCAGAACTAGAATGCTCTTGGATGAAAATAGAGAAAAGAGGGTGTGAACAGAGCAGAAATAGGATGCAACCCCTACAGAAAACTCCGGTGCAATCTGTGGAGTGCAAGGGATGTACAGGGCAATGTTTAGATTTTCCGGTTGCTGTCAATGCTAGCCAAAAATAATGACTCATTCAAATACGCTTAAGAGCTGCGCTTTGAAAATAAGAATCCGGGCAAACAGGTACTGGCATGGAAATGTACACAACAGTTTGTTTAAACAGTGTCTTTCACAACCAGCTGCTCAGTGACACGTGACAAGCCACAGTACCTTTGCCACGTCAATAGCCTACGCTGCCCGTCCCAGCTCTGTACCCTGGGTCTGGGTCCGCGCTCGGCGGCCCCGTGACACGGACCTGCCCGGCTGCCGCACGGCTCTCCTCCGCTCTCAAGCGTGTTTCAGCCCCAAGGACGTGGCAGGACAGACTCTCAGTCTTATTGGGCACCTGATGTCCCAATCCTTTCATGGTTTGCTACGGCATGCAAGCAATTTTTGCAGGTTGTTTAAGAAAAGCAGAATTTTATCCTCAGAAGTGTTGTGTAAATACCCGTCCCCAAGAGAAGCTGTTGGAAAATACGCGTGTGCATGCCGTCGGAAATACATAATTGCATTTGGGGTGAGGTCTGTGGGTAAAAACACACTGTCTTCCTGATATCTGAGTGTTCCTGGCAAAAGGACCTTAAGAAAGAAAAAGGAAGAAGAAACTATGTTAAAAAAAAAAAAAAACCACAACAGAAGAAGAATAAGAGAGTAAAATACGGGGCCCTGCATCAGTTTCATGTTGAGTGTTTGGCTGTGTAAGACTCCACATGGGAGATCTCCTGCCTCCAGCAGCTCGCTTTCTCATATAAGAGAGGAAAAAAAATGACAATATTGCCTGCCTGACCCTCATCACGCACAGGGAAACGTTGGACGTAGCATCTCTCAATCAGGCAGTGTGTCTGCACGCTCGGTGATTCCCCTCTGTCCTCCACCACATCTGACGTCTGTCCCTGCAGGCACAGCGCGGGGGGATTGCCCCCGCATCCCTGAGGGGGTGCACAGCGCCCCGTAAATGCACGTCTAATGGGAGCCGTCGAGAATATCGTAGCAGAGACGCAGTGGAAATATCCACAGATGCGGTGCCTCGTGAGCCGGCTGGTTGGAGGCGATAATCACCACGTGTAGCACAGGCAGCATTCCTCTGCCTTGAGCTCAGCATCCCAAACCAGTCCGGCGGATGCCAGCACCTCGCCACACCTGCCAGTAACGTCATTAAAAGCCAAATCCTCATCTCCAAGCAGTTGGCACCAAAGCCCTGTTCAGTCCTTTACTGCTTACTGCAAGGGCAGCCGTGGGCAGCCCCAGCCACCAGGAATCATCTCCACGGCGATGGGGATGGGCCAAGGTCAGGCTGCGACATCAGCTCGTGCGTGAGTGGGGATCAGGATCAGGCCCGGTGAGGGGGTCTCCGGACATCTGGCAGCTCCACCCCACTAGCCTGCCTGCTGTTTCTAGGACAGAGGCAGTGGGCTCAGGATGGAAAACAGTGTAAGGAAGGTGATAATGCAGAAGATAAGCTATAGCGAGATACAGCACAATACAATGCAGTATTGTATTGGGTAAGATAGGACTGCTGTGGTTCTGAGAGCTCTGGTTTGGTCAGGTGATAAGGAAAGGCAAGGTAATTCTTTTAGGTTTTTTCCCATTTGTGTGGGTTTGGTGGTGGGTTTTTTTTTGTTTTTTAGATTCCACTACTAAATCTAGAAAATGTTCCCTTTTGTCTGGTGACATTGGCAAGAGCTAATCGCTATTCCAAGCTGTCTAACACATCTGCAACTCAATTCAGGCGTTTCGGAGGGCATCTCACTTTTAAAGCAGGCTCACAGTAAAGCTCTGTGCTGTGAGGAACAGGCAGCCGGCACCCAGCCTGCAGCAGGGCGAGGGATGGAGCCTACAAGCCCCCCAGGGCCCTTTCCTCCTCTTGCAGGGCAAAGCCTACGGAGCTCAAAAAAACCCAGAGCAGGCTCCTCTTGGGTGCTGCTGCCCAGGACCTCCACAGTTCTGTGTGATAGCACAGCGCTGCGTGCCCCTTTTACCAGCGCTTATACTCATATACTTATTACTCACAATTGCACCGAGGGTTATTAGAGTCTCTTTAAATCTCTCCCTTCTGTTTATATGTTATATAAATAGGGCTGGAGGAGTGAGGCATACCCTATAAGACTAACAACATACCACTAGTGCCGCGTGTACCATCCCTTCCATTTTTGATTTGAAAACATCTTAGGAGCAGTAGAACAGCACGCTGAAAATGTAAATCTGACTGCCTTTTGATGCACTTGAGGAGCTAGAAATAAGGAAGAGAGACACATTTACGCATTAGACTATTATAGACCCAGGTAGGATGAATACTCACTGTAGCTCGTAATAAAATTTTTGACACAGGTAGTAATAGAACATAATTACATTTGAGGTGTTTAAGAGAAGGCACTTCTCATACAGACTAACCACAGGAACAATTAGAGGCGCAAAAGTCCATTTTCCTCATGTGCTCTCAGATACAGAATACATTAAACTATGAACAAACCCAGAGGTTGCGATCTTTTGTTCTGCAAATTAACTAACCTCATAATTACAGGTTTTTTATGTAACTAAAGGAGGCTTCTTTTGATCCTCACTTCTTTTAGATCAAGTTGCTTTACATCAGAATAGTCACTGACCTGGTTTGCACAGGGGACGTCTCTGAGCAGTCTTGCTGAGATTTTTCTTGCAATAGAGCTCATTACAACTTGTGGGTTGTGGATCTTCAATTTCCAGAAGGAAAAACACTCGGAAGTCTCTACCATGATTGAAATGGCTTGTAGCTACAAAACCCATGTATTCCTTCTGGCAATATTAGCCTTTCTAACTCAAGAAAGCCCCATAAAACCTCATAACATCATTTGTTTCCAGTAGTCACGACTAATTTCTCACTAATGAAAAGAGTGCGATGCAGGACAGATTTACTTCCATAAACATGATTTACTTTGTTATCTCATTAAAACAAGCAATTAGCCAAAGCTTGATGTGTTACAGTCTTTTCTGTGAGGATACATCGGTGATGAAAGCAGATGTTTCTTCAGGACGGGAGTTCCTCTTTGTTCACCAAGAAGGCAAGTCAACTTCTCACTGCTCAAATTCCCTTTCCGGAGAGCACACAAACAGCAACCTTTGCCTCCTAACCTTTCCTGGGGACACGTGCCCGGGGTTGCCCCGGCTGGGCTGAAAGCTGTGGATGTATTGGAGCATCTGTGCCAGCCGGAGCATCCCAGTCCCGATGCTGGCACTGGTGCTGCCACCGCTGCCCCGCAGGTACCACAGCCCGGAGTGGCAGCGGGGCTCTGCCGTGGCCCTCACAAACACCACCCCCGGCGGGGAAGCTCGTTTCCCCCACATGCTCTTTATTCTGGGCAATAAATAAATAAAATGCGTAATATTCCGGGAGCAAAAGCTTGCAACGGAAACTGAGAGGGTTTTGCATTTATCATGGATGATAAATCCTGGCTGTAACGCAGGCGCCCGTGTCAATAAGTTTAGCAGCTGTATTGCCCTGAAGACTGGTCCGTGTTTAGAAGGGTAAATAAGATTCTTTTTTTCCTCAGCGGCTGCTGACAAAGCTCATAACAGGTCTAATAATGCTTGTGTCCTGTGGGAAATATGTATGTTAATTTGCCTGTGTAAATACTCATCCCTCCTAAGGAAACGCTCTGCCTGGCTCTACGTGTTCCTTCACATGTTTTATAGAAACAGTTAAATAAACAGCTTACTCCCGGTGCCTCCTCACACCGAACCAGTGACACGAGTCGAGATCCAGCAGCCCCAAAACGTATTTCTGATCTTTATGATTTCTCTGCAGAATCTCCCCAGTTCTCCTCCGTTCCAGAGTCAGATGCTTTTTGTGGCGTGCCATGAAGGTCAAATGAATTAAGGCTGCTTTAGACTCTTTCGGTCACGGTAGCCTGGCAAAGTCATGCTTTTCGAGGGTTTTATTTATTGACATCTCTATCCCTGATCTTTGTAACTGAGGTGTCGGGAAAATGACCTTCAAATCCTGGGAAGGGAGCACGTAGTTCCTTCCACGTTTCACGTCTTTCAGTGTCTACAGCTGTGAGGACTGCTGCTTTTAAAACGATTTTCTTGATTTTTTTGAAACAATTTTTAAACGTTGACTGGTATCGTCATATCACTGATTGCTGCTCAGCATGAAGCGTAATTTATGAATGGAGGGCACGAAAGTGGTTTCCATTGCTGCCATCTTCTGGTGCGGTTAATGAACTCCACACGGCAATAACAAAGACACATTAACTGTGAAGAGAAATTAAACAAACTAAAATAGCATATAAATCTTCCTGAAGGCAGCTGTTAGATGCCAGAAAAGCATCTTAAAAGGTAATACACACCAGAAGGCCCATTGCCAGCTGAAAATTGCAATGGTCCCTGGAACTGCCTTGCCCATTGTTGTAGTAGCGCTGTAACACCCGTGATGATATTAGAAAACATAAGGAAAAAATGTATTTCCCTGTATTTTGGAAGGCATTTGATGTAGCAGCTCTGCAAGCAATTTTATGGCTTTGCTGAAGTCATTTCCCTGCTGTTCGTATGGCTCTTTCAAAGAGTGGGAAAAGGGAAAGGAAGAACATTTTGGGGGTTTGAGCAGGTAAGTGTGAAACAATGGAAATTACGCAGGGAAGTTCAAGGAGAGGTGTAGGGTTAGAAATTGCTTTAATTTACTTTTTGGAATTGATCAGCTGACAATGTCTCTATAGTTACTGTGGTTCAGTAACGGTGGTAAATGAAGGAAAAAATGAATAAATGTCCTGAAGTTCAGTAAAAGCGAAATAAAAAAATGCAGTAACCTGAGTAAAAATAAATAAATGTCTTTAAGAGCTATTTTTGCTGCACACCACAACACATTTCAGAGCAAAAAATAGCCTTTGTTGTGCTCTGCGCAGTGAGCGACTCCGTGAGGTGCGCAGCGGAATCCAGTGGGAATTCATCATACCAATACAAAATATATTGAATTTCTGCCCTCGTTCTGTGAACAAAGGCCCAGTATTCTGTCTGTATTCCGTTCATTCATGCTGAATTTTGGATTCTTTGTAATTTTGTCATTGCGTTGCCTTGCTCGTGAGGCCAAATTAATTTTTCATGATTAAGAACCCAAAAAGCGCTTGATATTTCCCGAAATCACACCTACATGCTTCAGCTGCGAGCTTCGCTGTTCCTCAGAAATTGATACTGCAGCCTTTATGGGGGATGATGGAGCACTCCTTAGCTTTTTGATCTCTTCCACAACGGTTACTCCATTCATCAGCCGGCCAGCTGGCTGCAGCGGCTCCCTTTGGAGTCCCTTTCCCTGACTAAGCAGCGCTGCCATAAAACTGCATTGTATCCGCGCGCTCTGCCCTTCCTCCACAGATGTTACGGTTTCAATGGGCATACACAGTCCCTCAGCAGAGCTAAAACACTGCTCTGCCAAGTTCCTCTTGGCCAAGATACTTCCTGATGCTGATTTTTTTTTTTTTTTAATTTTTTTTTTTTTGAAAGCTCTTGCCAACGGTGTACCTTTCCCACCCCAAGGACAGAATGTCTTTGGTTTACCCTGGCTGGCAGCTTGCCCACACAGCATCCAGGTTTCTGGAGTTCAGCATGGTTTCCATACAATCGGATTAAATTATTTGGGGATAATAAATGATTTAGCAGTGCACAGCACTCACTGGAGCACAGTCATTCACACTCAACAAATATTTTGCATACAAAAATGAATGCAAACCCCAGAAATGTAAAACCTAACCTTAGGCAGAGCTATTTTTCTTGCACGGTGGAGTAAAGTAATGGTTTTGAATAAGACGTTCTGTATGAACCACTGCCCCATGCAATGAACTAAGTAATTTTTATCTGTCGTTCTCTATTTTTTAATCCCACTACCAATTACTCGTGTGAAATACAACTGACTCTGATGAAATTGCTCAAGAATAACCGTGATCAGAACCTGGACTTACTCTGTATATATTATCACTGCTGCACAGAACAAGCTAACCAAAGATACGCTTCTCTTTTTGCCTTTCTTATGGCTTGCTCAGTTCGTGTGTCCTGTTAACGGGATACTTTCAGAAGGTGTGCAAAGGACAAAGGTTTAGCACTCATTAGAGACAAGCGTGGCCTAATGAGGAACTCACAGGGAACGGCAGGATGAGCAGGGATCAAGGCTGCTTACAGCAGCGCGCATCAGACTTGGTGCTTCCCTGTAGAACGGGTGAGAGCGAAGGGGCACGGAAGACAATATCAAATATTTGTGGTTTATTTATCTTTTCATAACCGCTGTATGCGGCTGACATACCTGTGGGAAAGCTGCCCTTATCTTTGGCAGAAGCAGGTGCCCGGGAGCATTTGCAGGCAGATCGCAGCCTGCGTGGAGCATCCCAGTGAGGCGCGCGAGTGCAGGCGGAGCAGGAGGAGGGCTGGAGGCACACCCTCGGGTGCAGCGGCTCTGCAGGTGGGGCTTCCTGCACCTTCCAAAATGCTGCCACTGCACTTACGCTACTCAGCAGTTTTATCATTGACCCCAGGAGGGAGATTGAGAGGCTGGGTGAACACCAGGCTCAACTTTCCTTGAAGCTGTTCCTTATCAGTGGGGCAGATGGTGATTTGCTGTTGACTCCGGTGTGCCTCTCCTCGGCCTAAATCAAGGACTGGGGTTGATGCGTTTCCCAGCAACTTTCCCAGGTGTGCAGTTATGTCATAGAATCATAGAATTGTCAGGGTTGGAAGGGACCTTAAAGATCATGTAGTTCCAACCCCGCTGCCATGGGCAGGGACACCTCCCACTAGACCAGGCTGCTCAAAGCCCCATCCAGCCTGGCCTTGAACACTTCCAAGGATGTCACACACGCAAAAGCTATTTCCAAATAGTTGTTCTGTGGGCTGAATCTGCTTCATTTCACATGTCCCCCCACATCCTCATGTCCCCCCACACGTGATCATCCCGGTCGCTTCCTCGTCCCTGCACCCCGTCTCGTGTAACACTGGCCAGATGTCCTCCGTCTGCCTTACTCTGTCCCCCGGTTCCTTCATCTGTACACCATGTTTTCAGTAATTCCTCACTGCAGTGCTTCATCTTCCTCTCATGCCTCTATATTTTTGGCAGCTCACGAGGCAGCATATGCTCCGGCGGGTTCCCAGCTCCGTGCGTGCCGCCCGGCTGCCAGCGAGCACATGCCGTTCACGCAGCCCAGCGATGCCTCTTCAGCGGAGGGGGGCTGAGCCACCCTTTCCTCTCCTCCGTCGGGGCACTCCCTCTCTACTCTCTGCTCTACACAGTCCCCGGCATTTTGTGATTCTTCTAAGAGTTAACTATCCGCGAGACTTCTACTTCTTGGGCAGATTTGGTAAAAATAGCCTGACAGCTTCAGGAGCCCTTGCAGAGGAGGGGCGGGGGGCAGACAGGAGGACAGGCAGACACTGCAATTGCACAGCTCCAATTTCTTAGAAAACCAAGCTAAAAATGAATTACATCAGCAAATGGATCCTCAGTACCATAACCTTTTGTCTGTCTACCAGGCTTTTTCTCGTCTCTCGTCCTGAATTCAGATCGCGAGGTCCGTGGGGCAAGAAATGTGGTTTTGCTCTCTGTATTCTCCATTACAGTAATAAAAAAAAGTAATAGCAGATAGAATTACACGGGATTTGACTAGAGATTCATTCTGTATGGCAATGGCTTCTCACAAAATTGTTTTAAAAGCCCCAGCACATGGAGCCAGTGAACTCACACTTCAGTATGATTGAAGGTGCTGCAGGCTGCCCCTTGACCTCTTCCCCAGCTGCTCTTCCCTCCCCCTCCCAATACATTTTTTTTTGCCGCTGTGACCTTCTGGCAAACGGTATGCCGGGTCTCCATCCCAAATCTGTTGTCATGGAGATTTGGGCCAGCGCTCCTGGGGGGGGGGGAGAGGGTGCCTCTCTCGGCCATCAAGTGACAAGTCCTGAGCAAAACTGCACCCCTGAGGAGCGCGGTCCCCAGCAAGGTCTGCCGGCCACATGGCTCATCGAGTCTGCGGGCACCGCCGGGGCAGCGAGAGGTGAATTTAACGTGGGGAAACAAATGCTGAATTCTTAAAAACACCAGGGACCGTCCAGATTTCCTTGCAGATCTGCAAGCTAATCACAGGAGCTCGCCCGCTGGCTGGCTGCACTGCCGCGGCGTTAAGAGTGATAATGAAATAGTAAAGTAAGAGAGGTTGTGTTCATCACGCGCTAATAACATCTCTGGGGTGGTCTGAAGCAAGATGGAGTGATTGAGGGCGGGGGGTGAGGGACATCATAAAATAATGAATCAGCTTAATAGAGTTAAATTTTCATCCTTGTTAGTTTGAACAGTTGGATAAGTGATTGACATTCATGCATGTCACGAGGGGACCAGAAAGACGGAGATGAGCTCACACAGGAAGAAAAGGCAATATTAAATATCTAAGCAAGATGAACAAATGAAAAACATTGAAAACAGATAGGAGTAAGCCTGTTCTCAGTGTTTTGAAATATGGCAATATTCACGACCACTGTCCTGCAGGCTATACGTCGCATTTGCCTGCCTCACGTGACTAGTCAAATGAAAATCAGAATTTCCCTTTTTCAAAAGGAGTAGGCAAGAGCTACGGTGCCAGATCACCATTTCCACTCTGGTGTTCCTGTGTTGAAAGTCTTGCCAGCTCCCTGCACGTTAAACTGCTCCTCAAATCCCCACAACTGCTGTTTGGCTCTGCCTGTAATCCAGCCCCCAGGTGACGGGGAATATTGCTGAGGTTTAGCACCTGCTAAAGCAGAAGCCAACTGGAGCTGGGGAGTTTCCCAGAAGCTCTTTTTCTTTTGTTACACACTTTGGATACCTGCTGTTACCCTTAGTTTGAACCCAATAAATGCGACGTTTGGCAAGGGTACAGAAATAGATAACACACAAGAAAGGGGCCTAATGCATGGCATTAGTCCGTGTTGGCCCTTGTAAAGTTATCCCTCGGAGCAGAGACACTTTGACAGCCAAAGCTCCCCAGGGTTAGCTGGATTTCCCCGAGGAAAGTCCCACCTCCTACATGCGACCCCATCAGGGTGGCAATGCTCTGCCTTCAGCTGGCTCGTAGTGCTGGAAGATGTAAAGTCCTTATCTGGCTGTTAATTACAGAGGGTGGGGAGACCTGTCTTGCTCTCTGTTGTCAGGAGGGACTTCTCAAGAGACTTTCTGGGCGTGCTTAACTTCCACAGCACAGGCAGATGGCCTGCTCCTGTGGCCATGCAGCAGAGAGAGGCGAAGGCGAGGGCTGGGAAAGCAAAGGGGAGCGCTCTTGGAAATGGTGCTGGTTGCTCTGGGCTGGGCAGCGATGGTTGACTTTGCTTTCTGCACCCAACCGGGAGGCCAGCTGGTGCCTGCTGGGTGCAGGCAGAAGGAGGAGGGTCCTGTCCTGGCCCCTGGGGTATCAACTGGGAGGAAGACTCTGGTTTTCTGTCACTTTGCAAGTCTAGTGATCCGGCAGACCGTGCCCCCGGGGAGAAGAGAAGGTGTAGGTTTGTGTGGGGATGGTGTGAGAGCTCAGCAGCCCACGGGGCTGCCCAGAGGCACAGGCGCCATGTGGCCACCTGGCTACCCGTTCTCCTCCTGCGCCTGCCTGCCCGGCCCTGCGGTGTCCGGCGGCTCTCAGCCAGCCCTGCTTTGGCAGGGGGGCTGTTGGGGTGCTTTATTTCTTGACCTGTGCCTTCCCGCTTCCCTGGGTGGCCATGGTGCCCTCCCGGCCCCGTTGCACCAGCTAACCTTGCCGTGGGTTGCTCTACCTCACACTGATTTTTCTTCCCCCATCCTCCACAGGCATAGGTGGGTTGATACCGAAGGCTGTGCCGACATCTGTGGCCTTATTGCTATGCTGGCTTTCTTTGTGTATATCGCTTGCAAGGTTCCCAAGCGAGCTGCCGTCACCGGGCGCCTGGAGCCAGGGCTGGGGTGGGTGTTTGGCTCTCACCCCCTCGCCTCCCGTCGTCGGAGGCGGTGGCAGCTCTCCCTTTCACTGTGTGACAAACGGCTGCTGGGATAAAGCTGTCTCCTGCCGGGGGCTATGTCAAGCACCAGAAAAAATGGGAGCCAGAAAATGCTGAGGTTTCTCACAGAAATTAGTAATTAAACATACAGTCTTTGAGGCATGGCTCCTGCCCATAGGGGTGCATGCTGAGCTCTGTCAGCCTTTGGAGGACAGCAGGTCACAACCGCTGACATGAAGCACTCCTCCAGTCTGCCTTAAACTCTGTAAAGCCGCTTAGTCTGAGGGCTGCTTTGCACTCCGAGGTGCTACAGGAGAGGAGTTGTACTGGTAGGAGCCCTGTTCGAAACGCAATGCCCAAAGCAAACCTGAGCCCCAGCGGGGTGTCCCCAGGCACCAGTGAGAGACGCAGGGACAAGCGTGACCTGGTGGAGGAATGGAGGAAAGGCCACAGCCAGAGGAGAGGCGTGATTGCGAGAGAAAACAATGGAAGCTGTTGGTGTGTGTGTAGGTTAAAAAGGGGTCTGGAGCTGTAAGCAAAGCAAATCTCAGGAAAAGGACTGTGTTATTAATACAGAAACTAAAAGGGTCTCCTGACTGCATCAATTAACAACTTCCACGACGCCCAAATGCATAACCTAAATGGTTTACAATGTTAGCTGTGGGTGAAACTGGCATGTGACACAGGAAAACCCTGCTTAGGCATCCATGGCAATGACTTTTGAGTGGTGGATACTCCCTTATCCCGTCCTACCCCATCCCATCCCACCTCATTCCTCCTTTTTCCAGAGCAGTTCATCTTTGATCTAATCTCATGCATGGACTAAGCCACAGCAGATCATCGCAAATCATGTGCTTATGTGAGAAGCGAGCACTTGGATGCTCAGGCATGTACAGCTTGTACTGCGTCCTATCTTAAATTCCAAGTAAGTCATGAGACAAAGAGTCACTGAAACTTCTGTCTTAAGGAGAACAAAATAACAATCATATCTCCAAGTCCTTTATCATATTGTTACAATGCAGCAGATTTAAAATACCACTGTCAACAACTACTAAAGACTGTGGTTTCACCAAACGAACATCCTTGAAGCCATTCCCTTAAGGTGCTGGTCCAGAAGTGACTAGAGCCAGCTGCTTATCTTTGGCATTTATTATCTCCAAGACTCATTAATGCAAGGGCTGGGCAGGACCAGGATCTCCAGCAGTTCTCTGTAGGGGGGGAGGGGGGGCGGCAGCGTGGGAGCAAGCGAGGACGTAACAACCACTGTCTGATCTCATAACGACTGCGAGGTCCCCACCAGGCAGGCGGTGGCACGGCGCAGCTAACCAGTAGGACTGGATTGGGAAAGAGTCATTGACCAACACGTAGATGAAGTTACAGTCTTGTGCAATCCCTGAATCAGTGGCTTCGACAGGACGGGTTTATTTTTACAGACTGCCCGATGAGTGCGCATTGTTTCCTGACTCAGCTATAAAGCAGTGCTAATGGCAGAAGAGCGTATGACCAAGCGATCAGCGGGGAGTGCTGGCGAGGCTCCTCTGCAGAGAACTGTCCTAACTGAGGAGCCGCCCCTGAACCTCCCTGCCCGGTTTCTTTTGTAAGATGCATGATCTCTCTGATCCTGCTACCCACTTCACGATGGCACTCTGACCCTGTATACGTGCCTTCTTCTACCGCCCCGCCAGCCCCTCGGCGCTTCCATCCCCCGCCTTGGCCCCCTTCCAGGAAGCCTGTCCTTCCCGCTTTTGCCGGGAGGCTGCTCTGATGTCATCTTTCTGAGTTAAAATGAGTTCAGTGGCCATGTACTCAGGCAATAAGACTGAATCAGGCACGTTCTTCATCAGACACCTTTTTCATCACCTTTTCTGGAATTTGAGTTTCGGCACCAACTTCCCCAAATGTCGTTTTAGGTTCTCCTGAACTCGCTCTTTTGCATATGTTCAAACCATGTGAGTCAGGCTTTTGAGTCACTCTTTTCTTGCTTCCGTACAAGTGGCATGAAAACCTTCTTCCCTTTTCCTTGCTTGCTCATTATTTTTTCTGTTGCTTCCACCTGCCAACTAGTGAGCGAGGGCACTTCAATCTTGGCTGCTTTTCTAATCCAACTTTTTCTTCTCACCTTTGCAGGTCACACTCTCTCTGCAAGGATGTGAGTTTCTTCCACTTTCTTTCCCACCTGTCTCCAGGCTGCATTTGGAGACAGCTTGGCTGAAAGGTTTAATATAAAAGAAATTGCCTTGCATTGTACTGAGAACGGAGCTGGGCTTCGATAACGCGGCAGACCAACAGGGTGCAGTACCACACTGCACGCTGCTCCTCGCGGGCATAGCACACACATTGTCTCTTTATATGGGCAAAAAGTCATTTTCCGGTTCCAAAACGTGAAATTCAGTTGGTTCTCCCCAGATGAACATCTATTTCTCAAGCACATGTTAGCATTCTTACCTAAATGAATTCAGATTGCGCATAAATGAGAGAGGCTAGATGGAAAAATGGCTTTTTTTGTAAAGCCACTTAAAACAAACACTTTTTACCGGTTCAGTCGAAACCCTCACACTAACAATTACCCACAGTGTGTTTTCATGGCTACGGAGCCTCAACAAATAGCCGTGAGTCTTCAGATGAGATGTACGCATGCTGACTGCAAAGGGGATTTAAAGTGATCTCTTATAAATAGTTAATATAGCGTAAATGGAGTATAAAGAAAAAGAATTGCTAAGCAGGAGAGGTAGAATTGTGTCTTACTTATGCACGGCACTTGCAGTTAGCCTGAATGCTTTTCCTCTAACACGGTACACTAATTTCACTCATGGCTTGCCATTTCAATCTTCCAGCACGGCTAATACGGCTGCCTGAAAATTAGAGGAGCTGCAAGCCCGTGTTTCTCATCTGCATTACAGGGTACTGTGGAGCAGGGTCTTTGGCAGCTGTGAAATGGCACGGGTCCACTGAAAAGCAAAGAAAACCTGTCCAAGGCACTGCTCTCTGTTTATGGTCAGGCTATAACCTGCTTGGCACAGTCGGCCTCTTTAGTTTTTAGTCTGAAGGTATTTCAGTTTCCCTTGACAATGAGAGCAAACAGCCCAGCAAACCTGTGTCTGAGTTATCTACACTCTAATTCCTATGAAATATTTTTTATTTTTATTCATCTTCCAAACTCTGAAGGCTAAAACTGCCCATAAATCCCTTGCAGGGATATGCAGACATACCAGGGATTTGGGGGTTGTATTTTTAAGAGGAACAGTCATTATTTCTGGGGCAGGCGGGGAGCCCTGCGGCAGCGCTCCCGGCCGCAGCAGCCCTCGCGGGTGCTGGTCCCTGAAGGCAGCCTGGTACTGCCGCGCTCCTGGGGGGATGCTCCTGTGGGTTCCCCCAGTTCTCTGCAGGGAGAGGACTGCAGACAACTCTGATGGAGCACCATTTCCTTGCCAGGCAGATGTGATGCGCAAAGAACTGTGGATAATTGTGTACCTGGGGCTTCTCCACAGCTGTGAGATATTTTTTTTTGCTACAAAGGTTTCTATCTTTGGAGGAGGAGGAGGAGATCTTCCTCCAGCTGTTTTGACAGCAGCTGGTGCGTTTGGGTTGTGCACAGATGCTGAAGTTCAGCCCTCCCCTTGCACAGCCCATTTCTGTCTCTGCTCGCACCTGCCGAGGGGCCTGGGGAGCCAGCGGTGGGGTGCAGCCATGCAGGTACCACCATGGTCAAAGCAAGTTGCAGGGACCGAGTCTCGAGGAAACGGTCCCAAGTCTGTGGCTTTAGGGCTGTTTTTGACAGAAGCTGAAATGCATCTCCGTTGTGTGAAGTCAGTCCTAGTTAAATGGCCGCCCTGAGATGAGTCTCTATTGCTACTTTTAACCAACCAGAAGGAACGCAACCTTCCTCAGATATTTTCTTCATTTTTAGGTTTTGCTAAGAAGATACTGTTAAAAACCTCTTAACAGAGAAGGAGAACGATGTGGTGATTCCTCCAAGCACTCTCAGATATTTGCAAATAACATTCTCTCTCCCTAAAATTGTTTTGTTCTGTTTCCTTCCTGACTTCTGTGTGACAACATTAGTAACAACAAGCAGAAGACAAAGGATAAGGAAGTGAGAGTTCAGTTCTTCAGATATGAGATCATCTCCAAGGAGAAACTGCCTTTATTTTTGTAATCTGGCTTGCTTTTCTCCTCTAACTTATCTTCAGCTGCCCGTTTGCCCAGTCGCTGTGCACTGCCTGAAGCAGAAAGAAGTTGTATAGAAGAGTTACTGTTGTCTCCCCCCTGTATCTCCTGGGGTCACAGACCTTTCCTACCATTTTTTGCCCTACCATGCAACAGACTTCAGTCAGCAAAACTTGCTGTGGGACTAAAAGAGGGAAAAAAAAGCATTTTAGAAAAAAAACAAAACTGTGAGGCACTTCTGTGTTGGCAGTATTAAGAAGTTTGTTTATCAAATTCGTTGTGGACAGTGCAGGTACAAGGAGGAGCGATGGTGAGAAACACCAGTGAGCATCGGCCAAACAGATACCAAAGGGGAGAAGGAGTGGGGAGGCCGAAATCTGCAGGAAAAGTGACCCATGGGGTGTTCTGACACCCAAAAAATGCTAGAATAAGCAAAAGCCAAGCCTCTTGCTCACGCCTCTCGTCCCCACTGAGCAAACTCGCAGGATTCGGTAAAGAAACCCACCCGGAGACGTGGGCAAGACCGCGGTGGTTCTGGGAAGGAGAAGTGCCACAGAGAGCTCCTGTCAGCGCCAAGGGCATCTTTGATACTTGAGGAAGTATTTAATTGAGGAAGATTGTCAGAACACAAAAGTAGGATTAAAAGGCTCTGAAAGCCTTTTAAAAACCTTTGTACTGTTTCTAAAAAGTGTTGTGCCTTTTATCTGCAGAGCTGTCAAACCAGCCCTTCAAAAGATGTAGTCATGGAGTAGAAGTGGATTAAAATGCTACTTAAAATCCATTTTGTTTTCTGTTAGTTTGCACTTAATTTCTGTCTTAGGTGCATCCAGGTTATGTTTTCATGCTTTTGTTCCCCAACACTGAGTGTAAAGTTACTCTTACAAAAAAAGGAGGCTGGTGGTGGGGTTTTTTTCATCACAAAGAACCACAACATCCAGAAACACGCAGAATTTTATGAAACTTGCGTTAGAGCCGTGGAAGTTCATGTTGCCTTGTCCTTTGCTGTAATGCTGAAGTGTTGGTGCCTACATTGGTGTCCAGCTCCCTTTCTGCCGGCGAAGAGGGGGAAGGTCAGCAGCCGGGAGCTGGCACCAGGGTTTGCCGTATGGATGAGAGCTTCCCTTGTCGCCTTGGCTTTGAACCCAGCACACGCAGCTTTACCCTCCAGAAAGACTATCTGTGCCTTGCAGCTTACTCATTTCTCGTTAACGGTGTGCTGAATTTCAAGATGAGACGCAGATGCTGGCAAATGTCAGTTTTAAGGCGCAGTTTCATTTTCTTCATTACTTGCATTGCTTTTCGGTGCCTTGCAACCAGATACCAGCTGTTTAAAGTAAGGTGCGGCCAAGCGCGGGCTCAGAGAGCAACAAAGGAAACCTGGCCTTGGTGTCCTTCGGGAGTGGGAGTGGTTTCTCTCCTGACCAATACAGGAGGGGAGGAAAAGGGGATGAGGTGGCTTTGGTCCTTCCGTCCCTTGCCCCTAAGCTCCTCAGCCGTATGATGTGACTCGTCCCCCTCCCAGCAGGGCTACGTACCCTCACCCTGCTCCATCCACAGGGTGTCTGGACGCTTCCCGTGTCTATTCTGATCTCCGAACTTCCCCTTCTGATTAGACTGAGCCCCAGTACAGATGGAGGCATCCCAGCCTGCTGCTGCCTGCTCCGCATCCAGACACCCTGTGTTGACTCCAGCCCAGCAGAACTTCAGGGAGATGCTTCCTTCACTTAAACTTGACTTTTGTGTAAACAGTGCCTGCAGCGCTGACATCTCCAGCCTGAAGGTTTGTCATGCAGAACCCCTGAGTTCATGAAACACTGCTGTAGTGGCTAATTCTTGCCTTGTCTTCTGCACGTCACTCGCACCACATCCTGAGTAACCTGCATAAAACTTGGAAGCAGTGTCTTCCCTTGAAAGCTTATTTGCATTGGAAATAAAATACATGAAACTAAAAGGAGCTTGTCACAGCAGAGGGATGAATTCTGCAGTATTCTGGATTTCCTGCATGAATCATTTCGTGAGTCTGTGTGTTCCTCTTTTGATGACTTGGCAGAGCAGAAGGAATGAGTCGCATGTACTTAGAGCTGGTCTGAATTCTGCTCCGGGTTTCCATCAGTGTTACGCTTTGTGCAGCAAAGTTGTTCAGGTGACAGTGATTTACATGGAGGATTAGATTTTTTTTCTTTGATTTTAGGATTTCTTGAGTGACCCATCCAGCACAGGGTAATATTTGCATCAGCAGAGAAATGGAGACATTATGATCTCTCAGTTTATTCTATTCGCTCTGCCTGTGGTAATGAAATGATGCTGCAAACATGAAAACTATGATCAGTTGTCTGTGTGACCCTGTCTATGATGAGGGTTAAAATATCTCATTTTACAAAGAAGCTGGACCATCTGGAAGGGCAGAACAGACAGGTTAAAGATACTACAGTAGATTATTAGATCAGTTTTGTATTTATTCACCAGAAGGGAAAATTATTTTAAACCACCCCTGCAGACACACAGCACTGTTTTAAACCAGCTATCGCTGTCCTGCCTTCAGAAGCTTGTACCAACGAGTTGAGATGAGAATTGGCCTCTCCCTCACTGCAGCCTGAGAAGATGACCATTGGTTTAATACATCGAAAGCAGAGCTACTCTCCCTGAGTCTTTGTAGTTATGATGTGTTTATTTTGTTAGCATTTGAGCACTTCGATTGTCTACGTACTTCGCTAGCAAATTTCCAGTGAGATTTCTGGTGTACGGAGAAGGTAGCAGCAACCTCAGCCGTGGCGCCTCGGGCAGGTTGCTACGTGCACTGCTTCGCCTGTGCAGCCTTCAGTCTCGAGATTCAATTTTTAATTGCCTCGGCGGCTGGGGCAGTGGTCTCTGCTGTGGCCACGAAGGAGCACGTTCTCCTCCTCGTCTCCACAAAGGCCTCCCGTCCCCCAGAGGGATCCTGGGCTCTGTCTAAATCAGCTGCTCGATCTTCCGCCCATCTTCCAGGATTAATCAGAAAACCCATGACAGGCATGTGCTCCGTTAGACTCATCCCCTTCACTATTTCAAAAGAGCTGTTCACAAACGTTCCAGCACTGTATTCCTCTGCTGAAAAAGCAGACTAGCTTAGACCCAAAGGTCCTACAGGGAGAGGTTTTATTTTGACAATATCTTAATTTTCCGTAGAATATTTTGTCTTCCTCTTTTGAACTACCTTTCCTTTTCTTTAAAAATAGTAGTGCATTTCAGCAATTAAACGAGTTACCAGTTCTCAGCTGGAATGAAAACTGGCCCACTAGTGTCCCACTAGTAGCCCACTTTTTAAATGGGCAGCAAGCAAAGTTTTCAATAACCAGTTGTCAGTTTCTGTCTTTATTGTCATTTATTCAATTCCAACTTTAAGATAAAAAGATGAAAACAAAATGTATCTGACTGATCAAAACAAATAATTTTAAAAATCTTTTTCTGCCATGTAAGCAAAATAATTTTCATAATGTTGTAGCTGCCACAAGCTGAAATCACCGGCTTGCATCTAGTCCTTGTGTTGTGTTGGTGAGATGATACGTGGAGGGAATACCATGCAAATTTGCTACAAACTATTATATAAAATATAATATGATAAATTGAACATGCTTTTATTTGCCTGCTGAATCCTCTAACAAGAACCTGATCTAAGTTATTATTTTGCTGCGGTGACACAGCTGTCTCTGGGATTAAATGGCTCCTGAAAGATGAGTTTGAGGAGTTAAGTGATGAGTTTAAATAGCTAAAAGGCAGATGCCTGAAAGTGAAAAAAGTAGCAATTCCCTGTTTCACAGGGAGTTTGCACTGTACCTGTGAATTTCTGAGAAGGGGCACAGACTTGCTGGACTCTTCCTGGCAGCAGCTATTCGTCCCGTCGGCACACAGACATGGCACACCGGGAAACTCTTCTGAGGCTGCTGACTCTGCTGAGAGATCTTTGTTTTGCACCCACCACTCAGGGCAGTTGCGATATCTTCCATGTTCCATGCAGTTTTCAACTTCTGAAAACGTGCTCCAAAATAGGTGCTCATCCCAAAGAAATACACTTCTTGGGGTGTATAGTCTACTGAAGGGGTATAGTCTTATGTAAACATCAGATGCCTGAAAACAAAAGCAACTTAGCACACAGCCACTGCTCCAGAGGAACCAATAGCAGATGTTCCTCTGTGATAGCTGGGAAGCACCAGACTCCCCTTCCCCTGGAGAAAACAAAGGGAAGACTCAAAATTAGGCTTGGCTTTGAGACAGCCCCCGGCAAGGCTTCTTCCGCTCCATGTGGAGACGCCCCTGCCAGAGACTGGGACGGTGCCCAGCCTTTGGTGCTGCAAGGGGCAAGAGCTGGCTCAGAAAGGTGCAGCAGCACCGGGTGGACCTGGCTGGGCTGGCCAGTGGCACGGTGCGGGGACAGCCGGCGTGATGGTCTGATGCACTCTGGAGGGGATTTGGCTTAGGAAAGGTTTTTTGTTTCCCTTTTCTTTTCCCGGTGTGGATGTGCAACCTGAGACATGACATAGCCCTCCAATTGGGGCACGTGGGTTGCAGGAAAAAGATTAATTATGTTCAAGAAAAAAATATGCTTCCCTCTAACACTAATGCAGGTACTTCACGGCTCTGGTCTGTTACCTGAGGCACGGATGGGCAAGGCTGGACTGTGAAACACGGCTCTACATCGCCGCGTTTTTTCAACAGCCATGCTTCTTACCTGATCAATATTCCAGATTCAAGTTTCTGTAACCGCCTGCAGAGAATCTAATATAGGCTTATGTATTTCAACCAGCTCAGCAAGCGTTTCAGAGGTTTCTTAGGCATTATCAAGCTGGGATCCAGTTTTTTTAAGGAAAAAAAAAGAAAAAAAGCCTCTCCATCTTTTTAAGGAAATTAGGTTGCAATTGCTACATAAGTTTCCAAGTAAGTTCCTTCTCTTGCAGAAGTAGGTGATGCCCTAGTAATACCTCTAATGCTCAAAGAAACTGGGAACTGGCAAACCCACTGCTGCCAGCAGTGACGGGGCTTGTAAGGGATTTGAATATGAGCGAGCTCGAAGCAAATGAAGTGAGAGGCCAGAACTCTGGATGCTGGAGCTACAAATGTTTTTTTTTTGCTGGTGCTCCCATGGCTCTGCTTCCCTGTGAAGCAAGAACGCAATGTTCAAAGGAAAAAAATCTTCAAAAGAGGCAGAGGTAGACAGTGGACCCAAACCTGAAAGGAAAACATCATAGAAAAGGAAAAGCTGGCACAGAGCCTGTTTCCAACAGAAGGGTTTCACAAGCAGTCATCCAGGCCGCCCCTTGCCTCGCTTGTTTTCCTGACTTGCTTCTGGCCTTGTAGAGCCTTGATTTGCAAAACAGGAGTCTGCAAAGGGCTGCGCGGAGCACCTAACTTGCATGTCTGATCGCTGGAAATGCCAGATTTTCAGGGTATTCACAGTAATCGAGCATTTAACTGAGCCCCGCTGTTGTACGTGAACTTCTGAGTGCAGCCCAGGGCAGGCGTCAGGGTATTTTTTCACATCTATGTATTAATGACTGTGTCCCCAACCACAGCAAGCTGCACAATGGGATTAGTATATGATTGATTTTTGAAAAGGACTTGTCGAGTTAAGATTTAAACACTGCCTCCCTGCCCGTAGGCAGTAAGAGCAGAGGGGTTATTTTTGGAATGGCCCTAGCATACTGTCTCACTGTGAACGAAGATTTAAAGCGAGGATGTTTAGTTGGCACAAACTTCTAGCAGACCTTACCGTGTCCTCTCACTAGCATGGAAATCTTTCTAATGGCCAACCCAGTTATAATATGCACAACCTTTGTATTATGCAGGCACCATGCAAAAATTGGCACAGCTTGAGAGACGTCTACGAGGCATAATGCCATACCCTATGGCTCTCACGTGGAGGTAGCTTCGTGTTTTGCCACAGAATTGCCTCACAACAGAGACATGTACCCTCATTAGTTCTGAGCTGGAAAGTTTTCTAAATTAAACTCAAAGCAAACCCAGGGCAAGTCAGAGAAAGTGTTTGTCTAAAAAGCCTTTAAATACAGCCATGTTTTCACAGCTCTCCTAGCAGAATAACACAACTATGGGAAAGCAGCAAAGACTTTCCCGGCACAGATGACGGGAGTTACATATAGGACCCTGTGTGTTTCACTGAAGTCGAAATTGCAGGGAGATGATAGGAAATAGTTCCCCATTCCCACCGCGTAACTATGGGTTTGCATCCAAATTCCTTTGCTCCCGTTGAGCAATACCTCTATTTGGAAGAGGAAGGTATTATTTAGCATCCAGTTAGTGGCAACGGCAGAGCGTGGTCCCATGTGAACGCAAATGAGTCTGTGTTGGAAATAGGAAGAGGTTTTCAGTATAATATCCTAAAAACAACTGCTGCAAACAGATACATAGTGAGGAAAAATGGCATGCAGGTGTCACCTGATCCTGTAAGGTACGCCTGGGATTCTTCCATGATAGTGCACAGTATCTTTCCCTGTTGATCAAAGCTGGTTACCATATAGCTATGGTATATATCACATTACTGACACTATATTTGAGTATTTTAGCATATTTAATTTAAGGATCTCAAAAAATGCAGCATCATGCTTAAAAATGCCTTTCACCATCACAACTAGCACAGCTGGCTCGCCGCCCGGGTTCATCCAAGCGTGAGTGCTGGAAATGGTGAGAATAGCGCCAGCCTCCCTGTTTGATTAAAGGGCGAACAAGTGCCTTAATGACTTCCAGGTAATTCTGGAGAACAACTTTCCTTACAAGGACACATGTTTGCACTAGAATTTTTACCACTTTTAAGACTTCTGCATGTTAGACCTTATCATTACACTATTCTTTGAATCCCTGCTCTAGGTGAATCCAACAATTTCTGTAGACATAGAAGTGTACAATGGGGCTATCTTAGAAAACACGAGGGTAATACATTAATGAAATACCTCAGAGAGGGAAAGATGTGTTTTTTGAGAATACTAAGAAAGTATTGTTTATATGCCAGCTGGAAAAGTGCACAGAATCCAACAGTGAAATAGTTGAACCTAATTATAAATTGATGATAACTGCCCAGGGAGGATGAGCGAACGCACCTACCCAATGCTCAAAGGAAGGAGCTGGGAGCTAATATTATCATACATTTTTTATATTATGCCAGAACCTAAGTCAAAGCAGAAAAGGTACTCATGATATTTTGGCATTCCACAAATACGTATGGGTGTATTCCTGATGCTCAGAGCCCAGGACCTAAATAGGATTAAGATGCGGCAGGGGAGAAGTAGATGGAAAGCGGTAGTAAGAATGTAATAATGCTGTTTGTATTGGCTAATGTAACAACAAGACTTCCAAATATTTTTAAATGAGAGCCTACTGAATGATTAAACAATCGGCCTGCCTAGTCCAAGAAAATAGTCTATAAAGCAAGGATTTGGGAATGAAACACAAACAGAGTTTCTATCTAGCTTTTAGCACCTCCATCTGACTGTTACCTTTCTGTACCCGAGACAGGGAATCTGGGCAATCACTGCTCATACACAGAGGGCACTTCTGGGCTCTGGGCTCCAGAGATGCTGTCTCTTGCTTAAGGACGTGGCGCGCACAACATAACTCTTCAGCGTATGAGGGTGTTGATCAGTGTGGGATGAAGAACATTGACATGGAGTCACAGGACACTTGCAAAAGAAAAAAAAATATTGGGAAGTCAATATGCAGAAACAAATGGAAAAAAAATCCTTTTCTTTTTTTAATGTAGTCCTTCCCCCAATAGTCCTTTCTATTGTTGTTCTATTCAGTTGTTTCTTATAGGACAAACAGTCCTATAAATAACTTCAGCTTTTTCACCTTCAAGTGTAGAAAAAAGAGGCTATCATTAATCTTCTTTTCACATTCAGTGAGCTCTCTGGAGAAGAGAACTTATTATTTTCTCTTTATGTTTATTGGTTAATTTATCCCTTAATATAAAACACTTGCCAAGTTGTACATATGGAAAACCTGATTAGGATAGGATAAGCCTCTGAATTAAAAGAGACGGCTGAACACCATTTATACAAAAAGGCTTTTGAGAAAGATATCAATAGATTAGAATGACAAATAGATTTAGCATTTTTGAAACTCTCAAAATTTGCTCTGCAAGAAAACATGTTTGCCAAATTGCCCTAATGCAGGAGGGAAAGTCATACCTATAAATGAAGACACTACACTGGACCCGGAACTCCATTTCAGCATTTTTCTGTAAATTGGCCAGCAAAGACAACAGTGTTACTCTGTAACATTGCGTGAGACTGCTTTCGCCCTTCTACTGGCAGTTTTACCTAACGCAATTGCATTTATGCCTTCTTTTTTTCCCCTTCACTCCTTTCACTGCAAAACCCCAAGTGCTAACGCAGAAGTTGTGGGTGGCAAGCTTCTGACGCCAGAATAAACTACCTGCCCAATAAAAAGGCACAAATATCATAGGAAATTTTCAATTCCCTTATCTTAAGAGGCCTCGTCAGTGTTAGGCAGAACAGAAAATGCAGCTGCTCAGCCTTGTACGCTCTTCTTAGATTGCATGACCTGCATTAAATTGCATTACACTCAAGTAAGTTGGAGAGAGACTGTCTGAGATGTGTCCTCACAAAAAAGAGATCAGGGCTTCAAGAGGTTGCTGAAGGAAAAAGAACTACCAGGAGATAATAACGCACGTCTTTGACTTGCTAATCTGAGTAAAAATACAAATATTTGTTAAAAGCACTCTCAACCCCCCAGATCAACTGATTTCTTTAAAGAAAACATTTTGGACAGGGTCAGAGAGACAAGAATTTGTTCCCTGGAAATTAATCACAGAATGTAAAAATACTTGACACTAAAAGGAGCTTGGCTGATGGAAAAGGCTCTAAGTGCTCCCCTGCCAAAAAAACCCACAACCCACCAAAAAGCCTGCACTTGTGATGGACACTGACATGCTCTCTCTGCACTTGTTGCCTGAAGAAACCAGCAGGGCAGGGGCGAGTTCAGAGCCCACGTCTTCCCTTTCGGATGTTGGCCAACTACTGAAAAACAGTGAACGTGCACAGTGATTAAGGTTCTGAAATTAATCACGTGGAGGCCAGGAGATGCCTCCAGCCCAACTGTCAGATGGTACAAACTCTCAGCTCCTAAATGCAACTGAACTCCATTTGAGCAAACGAGCAAAAGATACAATCAATAATGCACAGAAAATAATGAATAAAAGATCATCACACGTATCAATGATTCAAAACTACTTGAGCTCTTCTTTAATATTACTGGACTAAAACGCCCGAGGAATGAATTGAGTTCAGTGACCCAGATTGGTACCTCTATGAACATTTACTTCATTAAAAGAAAACAATGGCCATGCAGCAGGAATGATAAGATGAAGCGCTGAAGCACAGCTGGGTACGGGGGCTTTCAGCCCTGTCTGTCCTTTCAGGACAGAATGTCCTTTAGACATTGAGGTCAGGCATCTACCTACTGTAGTCTATACATAACTTGTACGTGACACAATGTATTTTTTCATAAAGCCTGCTCACTCCCACTGACCAGAAAGTGGGGCACGTTTAGTCCCTTCCTTTCTTCTGGAAGTCCTAAATCTGTGGTTTCCAACCAGGCGCTCCAGGGGCTGCCTCCAAATTGAACAAGAAAAAGCAAATTCGTACCCTGTGTGCGTGACTCTCCGTGTGCCAAGCTCCTGAGGGACCTGTGTCTTCTGAAAAAATAGGGTTGGATATTCCTGCTCTGCGCTGTTCCTGTGTGATCCCTGCAAGTTGACTCACTTCAGCCTTTTTACTTCAGCGATGGCGGTTTTGCGTATCTCAGGTAGAACTTTCTTTTTTCTCCCCAAAGGACACAAACTCATGTTTATTCTCTCGAACGATTAGTGAAAGTGAATTTGTGAACTTAAATTATTCAATGTTTTGAGAAAGCAGGCACCTATTTGTAGATTGTCCGCTGACTCCAGCATATTAAGTGGCTAATTTCAGAAGCCTTGCACGCTAAGCAGTGTTTGCTGTCAAAACATCACATCTGATTTTTTCGCAGGAAGTTTGTAGCACGCCGCGTGGAAGCAGCAGCAGTTGTTTCTACATTTCTTCCAATGTGTTAAATGACAGTAATGGATGCAGAGCCTAAAGCGGTCAACTTTCTAAAGGTAAGGTAGTTTGCAATCTGTCACCGGTGACAAAACCAATTTCAAACAGGAACAGAAACACTGTGTAGAAAAGGACAGGAGGGACCTCTGCAGTTTGTTAATCGAATAATGGCAAATTTGTGGCAGTTGTTATGGCTTGTGTGCTTTTTACTTTTGTAGCAATTACCTGCAAGACTTGAGGAAGTTAAACAGCATTGACACGAGGGAGCTGCCTCGAGCCCCAGATTGTGGCTTATTATCACTATTATATAGTGTAGTGCCGTAACCAAGCTAGTGCTAGAGCATGTCAGCTCTGGTCACTGCTCGCTGCCGCAGCTTCTTCAGGCTGATGTACCCTTCTTCTGCTCAGGACCTGGCTCTACTCACCTGTAGGAACTGCTGGTGCCTTTACGAGTAGCTGAGACACTGTGCAGCAACTCTTACGGGCCCTTGCCATGAAATACAGAGCCCTGAGTTGGTACTTGCGTTCCCTCTCTAGTCCACAGGGACAAGCATCCTCTAACAAAGCCCGAACCATCAGCATAGGAATCAGGGAGCCAGCAGAAAAGGATGAGGAAGTTTGCATCCAAAAGCCCTTTACTCGCTAGCATGGACTCGCCTGATTGAAGGCTGCAGGAATTTCTTCTAGGTAAGATATGTAGCCTGCAGTCTTCCCTGGAGGTTGTTTTCATCTCGTTTTAAATTATTGAAAGGTGTTCACTGCTTTCTTTCACAGTGTGGGCAGAACTGCCGTGTAAGAGCGTAGGTTAGTACAGCTGTGCAGGGAGCAGGGATCTGGCCTGGTCTCTTCCGCCAGCTAAAACAGTTTCAAGTATCTCCTTTACAGGCAGCTTCATCTTAAACGTTTTTGATTCTTGTGGATGTTTTGCCACAGGACAGAAAGGGCAGTGCAAGAACGTGGCTCCGGTATGAGCACAGGTCTACAGCCCAACGCTGAGGGTGATCAGCCTGGAGGGGCAATCCCTGCTTCGGAGAATAGCATAAAATCCACAGAGAAGCAGTCACTGGGGGGAAAAAAGCCAGTCACGAGAACTGGGACCATTCTACTTAACTCAGTTTTAGAGCACCCAAGCCCTTACTTAGATTTAGCCAGGAAATTCAGAAATTTCACTGAAAATTAACCTGTGTGCACATATGAACTTCCATATCAGCAGGCTACAGGCAAAGGAAATTCAGCAAGTAGTGCTCTAGTTGTGTTTTTAGCTGGCATATTAGCTATTGCCTTCAAGGGGAAGGAGGGATTAAGGAATCCGGGCCTGACAGTGAACCATCTGCCTGCAACTCCCTAACTGACCTGCTGAGGCAGGGATAAAAATCTGTGCACCGCTGCAAAGTGGAGAAGGGTGAATATAAACAATATACTCTTGGAAGAAGGAATTAGGAGGGTTTCTCACTCTTCTGCCTCTCCTTGTATGAAGGGGAAGCCATAACCTGCCACCACCACAGAGAAAAGAGAATTTCGCCCAGCACAAGTTGCCATGAGATGAAAGGGCAGCTGGCTGGCTGCAGAACAGCTGGAGGATGGGAAAAGTGTGGGTCCTGAGGGTGAGAACATGAAGATGATCAGAGGGCTGGAGCATCTCTCCCATGAGGACAGGCTGAGAGAGTTGGGGTTGTTCAGCGTGGAGAAGAGAAGGCTCCGGGGAGACCTTATAGCGGCCTTCCAGTACCTAAAGGGGGCTACAGGGAAGATGGGGAAGAACTCTTTATCAGGGAGTGTAGGGATAGGACGAGGGGTAACTGTTTTAAAATGAAAGAGGGGAAATTACAGAGATAATTATAGAGATATTAGGAAGAAATTCTTTACTGTCAGGGTGGTGAGGCACTGGCACAGGTTGCCCAGGGGAGTTGTGGATGCCCCATCCCTGGAAGTGTTCAAGGCCAGGCTGGATGGGGCTTTGAGCAGCCTGGTCTAGTGGGAGGTGTCCCTGCCCATGGCAGGGGGGTGGGAACTAGGTGATCTTTAAGGTCCCTTCCAGCCCAAACCATTCTATGATTCTAAGTGGTGTCAGCCAGCTGCTAGAGAAGGGAGGGGAGAAAATGAAGAGGTGTCTTTCCCTTTCTTGCTGTCTTTGCAAGCATTTATATGGCTCTTTATGATAAAAACAAGTGCTGCTCACCTGTAAAATGTATTATAGCGTAACTTACTGCAGTTACCAGTTGCAGCAGTGGACACATTGTGTGAACACACTGCAGCACTGAATACATTTGGTGACTGAATCTGTAAGCTGCCCACTGCTGGCAACTCCCCTTGAAATCAGGGGAACCAAAGGTCCTTGAAACCTTACAGGAGGTTTGAGATGTCAGGACTCATCGGAGGGTGGGAGGGGAGGGAAAATCTCGAGGAAGGATTCATTAGGGCAGTGTAGTTTTACTTCTGCTGTTCTATTCCTCGGTATTTAAGTGTAAACAAGTTACACTTGTAAATATGTAATTTGTAAATAAGCCTTGTAATACTTTCTGTGTGCCAAGTATTGTCAATGTCTCCCAGTCCCGAAAAATGAAAAAAAAAAACTTGCTTCATATTTTTGCAAGATTTCTGATTATTCTGGGGATTTTTTTGGCATGCCTTTTGAGATTTTTGGAAATCCTGGATCTCAAGCTGTACCATTACACGGTTTCTGCCTTTTTTGTTTCACTTCAGCTTACAGACTCTAAGCCTCCAACTTTCCATGTAACGTGGGACAAAAAATAAATTAAATTAAAAACCATTAATAAAATGAGTTGATAGAATGACAGGAGCTAAAGCTAAAGGGTATTTTAAGTCAACGACTGAAAATGAGATTTATTGGACCCCTTTTTAAACAGATGGCTGCCTTATCACCATGTGTCTTAAGCTAAGACCGTTTCAACTATTTAAATTCAGAGGGGCAAGGAGTTAAACATGTTACAAAACCGAAGAGCAAGCAGCGACCACTCTAAACACCTGGGGAAAAAGATCAAATCTTTTGGACGGATATAGCCTTCTCACAGGCAGGCATAAACACTCTGCAATTAAAAGGACAAAATACTAATTAGTTCCTTGAAATTACAAAAACCCCCAGATTTCCTTCACTATTTTGTAGCCACCAGAAGATTAATTCACAGCCTGCACAACAGACAACACCAGTCATCTCTTTACATTATGCTCAAATATTGCTATGTGCAATAGATGAATATCTAATTTATCATTAGTGATTTATAAAAGCCCTTTTGCAAGACCCCACAACTACTGATTTTTCCACGGATCGTCCCACATACATGCAGAAAATGTTTTCTTGCCTTTTACTTCATGACCAGAGCCCACCAACATTTAACAGGTCTCACTACCTCCCTCTGCTTCTGCAAAGCCCTAAGTCTGCAGGGAGACATCCTGCACATGTACGAAGCTCCATTAAACCCTTAGCTATTTGAAATAATACTTAGTCCAGCTTCCAGGTGGTATAACAACACCTCACTCAGTTATGTGGCTTCATCTGCAACTGCCACTTCCACTTAGATGACAGCTTGATCTTTGGTTTT
Source organism: Rissa tridactyla (assembly GCF_028500815.1). NCBI lineage: Eukaryota > Metazoa > Chordata > Aves > Charadriiformes > Laridae > Rissa > Rissa tridactyla. The sequence goes on along the minus strand of NC_071466.1, from coordinate 189,657,122 downwards.
CTCAGGTCTATTTTTGGCCAACGTTGCCCTGATATTTTGAGCTTAATATTTTTATTCTAATATAAAATGGTTGGTAGTAGTCGTGTCATCTTCATTTTTTTCCTTCCAGCAACTGCTGTCATTCTGGAAGTCAGAGCAAGTTTCCACTTGATGTTCCACAAGAGTCCCCCATCCCTCCTGTGATTTCTCCACAGCTTATTATCCAATTTTCTCTTTCATTTTAGTCTTATTTTTAAGGTAGTACTTGGGGCATAATTTTTACAGCTTCCCTTCTCTTAGTCCCAAAGCCCTTTGTTTCTTTTCAGGTCAGCTTTCAGCTGCTGTTAGAGCCTATTGGACTTTGTCATCCCATGGGAGGAGAACCAGAGTCTGAGCTTAAACTGAGGACTCCTGTGAGCCCGCAAGGTGGACCTGACCGAGGAGTAATAGGAGGGATGGTGGCAGAGGCAGAGATGAGGAATAAAACTGCGGAAACAAGAGAGGCCAGAGTCTTTGACTGTATTTTTTTTGAATCAGCACAAAGCCCAAAAGAAATTTAGTGGATAAGCACTGTCAAACATGTTAAGGAATTCTTTTTTCAGATGGAAACAAAACTAAATAGCATAAAATCCTTGTTTGGCAGGATGCTGACATTAATTTCAGATATTGACTGGAATCCTCTCTAACTGGTTTCAAACCAGTCATTAGGGGCAATTAGACAGTTTTCCCAGTGGCACCAGAGTCTAGCAGGAACTCCATCTCCTTGATCTTTAAAGGTCACTGGGGACAGTCCAGCATCACTGGGGAAATGGTCCATGCTGTTCCATTGAAGCACGGATCTCAGCATCCTGCTGAGAGCTGGAGGTGCTGCTTTCACCTGCCTCTCACTTAGAGGGTGAAGTGTCGTTGAGAGCACTCTGGGACTGCCGCAGGTATAAGCAGCCATCTGGTGAAAACCTCCAAAAGATTTTTTTTTTCAGCGCAAATATAACTGATGTCACAAAGAGGATATCAGGGTTTCTTTTATTAAAGATTCTTTAATGGATCCCCTTTGTTTTCTGTGCAAAAAAAGACCAAGAAATTAAGGATCAGGAAGATTTTTTTCCCCCACGCTTTATGCCTACAGAAACAGTATCAGTGTTACTGAGTGATCGGCCCTTTCACAGATTACTTACCTGAAATGTCGCCTGGTTGTCGGAGTGCCTCAATGCAAGTCAGAAAACTCAGGCCTCTGGTTAAAACAAGAGTATGAACAAAGGTACCATTGCAGTAACTTTTGAGAAGAGAATCTCATCCAAGTATCAGCTATAATAGAGAAAAAATGTCCTGTCTTACACAGAAACTTTCCTACGGTGAAGCAATGGCAAGGCACATGCAATAACACAAGATTAAGGGAATCCGGAGAAATCTTATCTACCTCATGTGTACGTACTTTATGAGGAAAATATTAAACCTGCACTTGAAAAGTTCTTAGAGAGCTAGGATTTTACATGGGCACTGTTTACAACGCAAAGGAACAATTAAATGAATTAAAGGATACACAGTATTTTACAATTTATTTTAATCTCAGCAAACTCAAGGGTTTATATGGCTAGAGGAGACAAGCATGAACATCTTCTCTAACCTGTGTGGATCATGGCTACTCCACATTATGTAGAAATTCTTTTCTTACAGAAAACCAGTCTTCCTTAGTATGCAACTGAACACTTGGAAGATCTGTAATGTGACTGAAGGCAGAAGATCTGTTACATAATATTAATTCTCTATTTAAAAACCTCAAGTAATGGAAAATCAGACATATTCTGAAAATCGGATGAGGAAGTTAACACTTCTTTTTAAAAGATGTCATTTTAAAAATGTTTAACTTTTGTTTCCTTTTGGGAAACTACCCCCAAAATTAAGTTTCTTCTGGAATGAGTAACTATTTTGACTGTGATCTAGTCACCTTTTAAACTAAATATTTTAAATATGAAAACCTGACATACATACAAATGCACACTCTGGAATCCCATCTTCTATGTGCCTTTTTTTTCCTGGCAGTTATTACCATATGATCACAATCTTGCTGTTCAGGGAACTGTGGCACAGGGTAGTAACAATATTTGTCAAAGGATGCATGGTAAGTCACTGTTTGTAAAAATATGAGAGGCCAGCATTGTCACACGTTCATGATCCTTCTTCTCAAATGCTAAGCTCCCTCCTTGCTTATTTGCTCTTTATTTCATCTAGATTCAAACAAAAATATCAGGCAGTTTATTAAAATAGGTCAAATGTTTGTGAAGATTCACAGCAATATTTCTGTAAATGGTGTGAAGACAGATACGCGTCAGAAAGTAACAAACTGACCACAATACAATTGGAAGTTTAAAGCTAAAACCACCTAAAGGCTAAAGCAATGCTCAGCTCTGCAAAGCGGTAGCAAGCAGTTTACAAACCCAGACTCTCTAATGAGCAATCAGTAATTCCTGCATTATTTATTTCAATATTGTTCTGATATTTCCAGAGAGCATAGAAATGAAAAGTAAGTCTCCTAACACTCAATGAAGCTGTGGCTGGAGGTGACGACAAAAGTCTGCTTGTAATTATACTCAGGGATTTCACTACATCCTCGTGTGATGTGCTACTAAAAAGCATTGCACAGCCCTCTCGGAATTTGAAATTTTCAATCATTCGTTTATACCAAAGAATCGCATTTACAGCTTACCAGTCTTCAGGTGATTAGCAGTAATACTAGAGAGCTCTTCCCGGGCTCCTCATGGTGCTAAAAGGAAGAGCAAGGGTTTCTGGAATGTCTTTTTTCCGAGTAATGATACCAGCCTGGATACTTGCGAAAGAAACGCCGCAGGAGCTGTAAGAGCCTGACAATGCGTGGGGACGCTGGAGCAGTAAGTGCAAATAAAGAACAATATGTTTTTCCTTCCTGTGATGCGATAAGGCTCCTTGTACTTTCTTTGCAATACTTGCAATATGCAATTTGTAAGAACAACCACCAGCCTGTAGATTTTAAAATAATAATTAGCACTTACTAATATCTGGCTCAGGTTTCACACCTAGCAGCAGCCCCTCTTGTCTGAATTCACACCTAGGTCCTTGCGGTGTCTTGGTTTCCTTGTTTACGCCGGTACTGAGATGTACGAGCCGCCAGAGGAAGGGACACATTTCGTTGGAGTCTTTTCAGACCCAGTTTTGTGCAGAGCTACAAACTCTTTCCGTTGCAAAGGCACCCCGAGGGGATACGTGCCATTTTAAGTGCTATTTAATGCTTTCTTCTATGATGAGTTGGTACAAAGACTGTTATAATTTATGTCAAGAGCCAAGTTAAATTAATCACCATGAACCATAGCTCTTTTTTTTGGGGACGTCATTACAATGTCATTACTTTGCATTGTAATTGTGCCTGCTGGTCTCAACCTGGTTAAACCATGCATGCTAAATGCTAGAAATAAAATTTAAAAAAAGAAAAAAGATAGTTCTTGACCCAAAATGCCTACAAGCCAAAAAAATTTCGAGATATGCATGAAAAACCTGGGATGTGGTTAGAAAGGTAGGGGTGGGACAGTCAAGCATTAGCCACATTCCTCAATGTGGTCTACAGACTTCTATTACCATCTTTTTCACCATATTCAGTCTCAGGAGGGTCTTCTCAGGCAAAAATACAGACACAATAGTAGTTCATGGGCAAATCACAACCTATCTGCAGAACTTGTCCAGCTTCTTGATTGCTCCTGTTTAACATGCATCTACTCTTGATTTGTAATCATCTAATCTTGATTTCTTGAATCAGGGAAGCACATATATAATGTATGTTTTGTAGGGTACTTCTCCCTACATTTCAGTGGTTTCTATACTTAGGTCCATGATTATGATTTAACCGTGACCATATGTGCCAAAAGGTAACCAATTGTCCTCTTGTCTCCAAAGCTGTTGTGACAAAAGAGCAGCAGAGGCTAAATGACTAGTTTTACATATTTCCAGTGTAGCTACCAAAGCTACTTCTCCATTCCAGAAGGCAAATCATCCGATCCATGTAGATATCTACCTTCAGATTAAATGAATTCCGTAATAGTAGGATAGAATTCAGCTCTAAATGAATATAATGAAATTTAGGAGGTCCAGATGTAGGGGAACAGATGTGACCTAGGTGCCTAAGTTTCCATTATAGTTACCGCAGCCTAAAAGAGATATTTAGCTACCAGCCAAAAGTGCTGGATGTAGCTGCTTTGACTTAGATACGCCTCAATGGCATCTGAGATGCTCCATGGTATCGGAAACGCAGTTGACAGAACTGACGCAAGGCCTCTGAGAGATCAGCAACCTTCAGGAGCAGCAGCTGGTGACCACAATATTTTCAAAAATCTCAGATGACACTAGATTTCTACGGGCAAGGAACTGAATAAAGTTTTAGGCATTTAGTTTAGGGTGAGCTGAAAGACTCCAAGATCCATAGGCTACATTTATTGATTATAACGTAAGATTAGCCATCAGGCTCATATGTAATCTACACACGGGAAGCTTCTCAGTCTCAGGATGGTGAACCAGATGGAAAGAACTGTGTTCCAAGGAACATTTGTGGCAGGAAAATGCTTTTATTTCTATCTAAATTTATGCAAAGACAACTGATGTATTTTTAGTTGTAAATATCCCAAATTCCCCTGCTCTTCTATGGACAGAATTAATTTATCAGGGATGTAAAATATCAAATGTGAGTTCAACTAAGGGGTTACATGGTGATTTCTGAAATAGTTACCTTATCTGTATGTTCATGAGCAAGAGTCTGTGAAAATGAGTAAAATCAAACTCAGGAAGCAACTAAAAATTTCACTGGTGGAAGAAGCCAAATTAAGTGTGACTTAGCAGCAGAAAGCTTCTAATAGGAAAAAAACCCCAAACACTGGGGACAACAGCACATTCAGTGCTTATGGAGAAAAGGAACGAATTTTACATGAACTAGGTTCTTCATGCAGCCACTGTTGCCTGTAGTATTTCTGCAGCAGCTGATTCTAATGACTATTGCATGGAAGCAGTAATTCAAGCCAGGGTTACAACATACTTGTTCCATGTGACAGTTGTTATCTACCCAAGTTTGACGCACCTGGCAGAGAGAGCTGAGGGCACAATTTGACCATAGACACTTCAGTCATACTATTGTAACTAAGGCCCAGAAAGCACCATGACTTAACAAAAACTCCTGGAGAAAACAAGGCATTTTTCATCTTGCCCTGTAAAAGCTTTTCTCTGGGACCTCTGATGCTCCTTTGCCTCTGTATACATATAAGTAAAATGCAAATAATGCAAGATCATTTAATACAGCACCATGTCATAAGCAAAGCTGTGAAACTTGCTACTGCACACAATGGCAGCGGATGGTAGATGTTGCCAAGAACTATGTCCAGTGTCCGCTCTGGACTTGAACTTGAGCACTGAGACTGGTAACCTTGGAAGAAAGTGACTGCACTTCTGTTCACAGTTCAGTTTCTCGTGTCAGATTTAGGTCAACCACTCTGTAAAATGGGAGAAAGAGAGAGATACTGTACCAAACATCCCCACTCAATAGTAGAGATTTAACCAGAACTGAGAAGCAGTGATGGCACTGAATGATGACAATAGCAGAGAGACTTTTCAGAGACTTACTTTGGTGTTTCGCACATTGGTTATCATTTTAGCCAGCTGAGAGCAGCCACTGACAGCTCTCTCACAGCATGCCTGACAAACGTAATACAGAAACCGAAAACAGTAAGCGTCTTAAATGAAAGTCAACGACCATTAACTCATTAAGTCAGATTAAGTCTGCACAGAATTGCCAGAATAAATGGTGTGTGGAGGAGTATCAAAGACATAATTAAGGTATTTGTAAAAAGGACAGGAGGGATTACTGGTCACCAGGACACAAGCCTTTTCCTCCTTTTACCCAGGCCCTTCTAAACAAGGGGACAACTTCAGATAAAGTGAAGTGAGTGTGTATAAGGAGTCAAGATCTAGGCTAAGAGGAAATATTCTGGTAAGAAATGTGCACTGGACTTAAACTAGTGTAGCTTTTTTCATACCAATTAACACCACCCATTCTCCTGATCTGACTCTCTCAAAAGCACTTGCCAACCACCAACTCTGTCCATTCCATGACTTATGGCAACACTATTTTTGTTGTAATGCTTTCAAAGATGCTCTTTTGTTAGAAGAGCATATTTACTCATATAATAACTGACCCTATATGCTGTACGCAGTTGTAACTGTGTCCCGTACTCATGACAAAAAGATAATCTCAGTTTTAAAACAGACACTGATGTGGTCTTTGCTTTAGATAAAGGACAAGAATGCCTAGGGAAAATTGTGGCCATTATACAAACAAATACAGTATGGTCCAACAAAATGTCAATTAGAAGCATCATTGTGCTAAACGAAGATACGCAATTTTTACTCTAGAAACCGTACCCCAACTCTCTCTGTGAACCTACAGATACTTTAAACCTACTTTGTTGCTTGCTGTTCATACTTGGAGCAACAAGATTAACCCCAATCTGACTCCTCATGTTCCTTGTATTTTCAGCGAACAATTATACACTGCTGCTAAATTGTTCCTAAAGTACCTTTTCCTCTTTACTCAAAAAAGACAACCAATCCATGTTATTTATACAATATCTCTCAAGATATTATCTTAATTCTACACTGATAAATTGCTATTTCAAATATCTGTTAGAACCAGGAACAGCAGTCATTCCATACTGCTGATAGTAACATTCTGGATTTCATTTTGTAGGGATTTGACTGACTCAGCATCAACATTCCTCATGATTAGGAAATGTTTTGCAATTTCACTTTACGATATATCAATAAAATTTTATCTTTCCCTTAATGTGCCCTTCAGAGATGGGCTTGCCATAAAACACATTCATGTGCTGCTGATTTAGCCATAGTTCTCTTCCTGAGTTTTTCCATTGCTCAACACGCCATTAATGTAAACTCCATCAACTCTTACTCCCACCTCAGCTAAGAATCTGACTGAAAAGCAAAGACTGGAATCAATTTCTAATTTAGGAAGAAAATAACTGCTTGGGAAGAAAATTACTTAAGAGGTGGAAAAAAAAAATCAACAGCAACAGCCGTTGCGATTACTGTGTGAAATCAAGAAATTTACAAATGCAAGAAATACAGACTATAGCTTATTTAAGATGGTCAGATATTCTAGTTAAAAAATACTGGGGTTGCTCCTCCTAAATTTGTGTACCTCTTTAATCAAAGGCAATGCAGATATATGACTACACCTTCTTATGTCTGTATTCTCAGCACCTGCTGAACCACTTCTATCCCATTTCCTCTTGACAGACTCAGATATTGCCTCTGCCTCTGTTTCGTGGTGCAGTTAAATGGCTGATCTGTCTTCCTCAGCACACTTTCAGCATCCTGTTGTTCTAACTTATCTCCAGAGCACCTGGGCCCAAGAAAAAATAAGAAAGGGGAAGTAGAGAGAGGTGCTAGTGGGTGATGGGTAATGCCAGGAGAAAGCAAGTTCAATGCAAATTAAAAGAATTGCAGGATGAATGAGGCTGGATATGGAAGCTTAACAGAACACAGGTAAAGATTTGAACTTTAGCCCCTACTCCCAGGGACTGCTATATAATTCTCAATCACCTTACAATGACAAACGACAACTCTTGTTGACAGGAATCTATTTCAGGTAACGAGGGCTGTGCAAAGGCAAAGCTCTGGCTTTGAATCTTCCCAGGCAGAGAAGGGCACAGAGCTGAGACTCCCACATTTTGAACAAGTGCTCTAACACTAACCTAAAGAAAAAAAGAATGTGCTGCCAGTTTTGACAGCGGTTATATCTATCATGCAAAGCAAAACCTGAACTCTGGAACTACTTAAGATTTTAGAGGAGAAAGAGAGGCAGGAATACCTAGTTTGGAACATCCTAGCAGAACCTGTGCTCTGAGCTGCTTTGCATTATCAAGACTGAGGTGCTTTCTGGACGTGCCGAAGACCTTCTGTTACTTCAGGAACTTTGAAGTTCAATATTAAAGGAAATCTGGTAACCTTAGTGGACAGTTCAGCTGAGATTTTGAGGATTTAATTTGGATTTATGTGTCTGCGATCCCCTAAGTAATTTCTTTTGCATCTCAGTTCATGACCGTACAAGAAGTCTACTTTAAATTCTTTGAATCTTTGATACAACCAAGATTGCAATTGTTCCTATGCTTTTTTAGGCTTTGGATTGTCAGCTTTCCATGTAGTCAGATATCCATGGGCTTTACTGGTGTATCTGAGACAGTTTTCAGAACAGGCACCATATATCTTATATATTGATGATGAATAATAGAGATATACAGATCTGTTTTCACTTTGAAGAAGGTCTAAGGTTAAAAAATTTGCTTTATGTAACACACCAAGAATTAAATTCAGGCTCTTTTCCATACCCTAACAGCAGTAACACATAGAAGATTCACTCATGGGCTCATGTATTGTCTCAATTGATTGTGCCTTTCAAAAGATGGCCTTAAAATAGAACTCTGATTCTGATGTATTCAGAAAAAAAAAAAAAAGAAGATGAAAAATCCTATTTGTAAATAATACTAGAAGTATTCAGAGAGCCAAACAGAAAATCCAGTATTTAATTTTAAAATAAAGCTAGAATTTAAAGGAAGATAAACCAAAAAAGTTTACACTTACATTTTATTTATCATTTATGAGTTAAACTGTATTCCAATATTTGTGAAAGAACGTTTTTGTTTTTTTTTGTCTTGCAGAAGAAACACTCAAAGTTCAGCAACTGTAATTCGTGGTCAAAATTTCTCCTGACTCTTGTTCTCTTCATGCAGGAGCTGGTTTAAAACACTGCTCTGTTTGAGAGCTTTTAGATTGGATATATCTTCACTTACAACAGGGATATCTTCACTTTGATCCTCAGTTATCAGATCTTCACTGTCTGACAGCGTACACAGGAGCGTATCATTTTCATAGGTAGGAAAATAATACCTGAAAGCGACAAGGCATAGTTACTAGATAGTCAAATATTTTTTTTTTTAAATATGTTATGAAATCAGATTTTAAAAAAGAAAAAATGAGAAAGCCTGGTTGTCTGAAATGAGAGTAAACAGCACTCCCAAGAAATCAACTAGCATGTACATCTTAGAAGAGTAACACAGGAGAGTTGGCAACAGACAAGTCCTTCACCCTATTTCTTCACCTGTATGTGTCACAACTGAGGCCACAGATCCAGATTTGTCCCACAACAAACGCTGAACTGAGATGTTTGAGTTACAATATAGGTGCTTTACCACCTATGGCATCATCTCCCAGATGTATTCAGCCTACTTACAATCTGAATTAGTGTTATGTTACACTCTCTGTTTGCTAAGGAGAAAACTAAAAGTAAACAACCAACCTGTTTTGATGCTTAAAGTTAGGTAGGCATTATGCATATATCTATATTAGACATGCAAAAGAAGGGCGTTTGTTTCTACAACTATATATCCATAGATATTCCACAGGCTATATCTTTACTAGCAAGGAAATACGTGCCAGATGCCCATCCCAGGCATGATTTGCATCTCCCTAGAGAGCTAACGGCTGGAAGAATCTTGTGCCCACAAGCAGGCATTCAAGATGTCACCTTGGTGCACAGATTCAACCTTGGTTCCACCAGGAGGGAAAGTGCTCTGAGTGCACCACGTACGCCTTTCACTGTTGACGGCACAACTGCAAATACAGGCAAAAGACAATTTTGCAACAATAAACTTCTCTATCATGCTGACCTGGCAGTGCAGACACAATTTATGGGGGCAGTGCATCCTGGATGCAACTAGAAGAGCAGTATCATATGTTCGTTTTAGCTTCAGACAGTACAAGGATCTATAATTCTGAGTAGTTTTGAGACCAGTCATTATTTTATCTGGGCCACTAGAGCTGGAGAGCTCCGGCCAGTGTTGTGCTGGCAAACCCCAGAAGTTTCGACTTACTGCTTTACAGACATTATCAAGTAACAGCATAAATGCTGAAAGAAATATGTGTGCCCTTACTGTGGCTGATCCCACGTAGACCTGGGTGGCAGGAATGTAACGTGTTTGGTCTCTTCCATATGACTTATCAATCCTTCTTTAGACTGAAATTTCTCCTGGCAGTTGTAACAACGACAATGATGGATTTCTCTTCTGATGAAGTTCACTAGCTTTACTTGCTGATAAAAGTTCAGGCCTGGGAGAGATGGTAGCGAACAAGCACTTAAGGAACATAAGACTTAATTTACAAACGCTTTCTTGGATTAAGTATAAAGATTCAGATGGGTTTACTGAAGACCAGCACTGCCTGAATGTTGTAACTTAGCAAATTAACTGAACAAATGCTTCTTCCCAGCTGCAGGGGAACTAGCCCTTCCTTTAATGTAAAATTTGCAAACATCTTTCTTCCTCTCAGTTTTCAGAATGCAAACATTGGCCAAACATAGCTTAGAGCACAGCTTTCTACCTTACAAGCAGGTCTTGACAACAACAACAACAATTTTATTATTATTATTATTGTTATTGGGCTCCAGCAGCCAGACCTGGGAGTCATAGAGTAAATATCTGTAGAAGCTACTCTGCAAGAGAATCCAATGGTTTTAAAGAAAATATCACACATCCTTAGCACTAACAACAGTTCCAGAAAAATAAAGCGTTCTTGGTGTTCTTTTGTAGGCTGACAGAAACAGTTTCCGTAGTGGAAAAATTAAATGTCTGAACAAAAATCAAATTGATACAGTTGTTTTCCACTATTATTATGATGTGGTTTTCTCCACACTAGTGGCAAATGCTGACAATTACAGTATCTCTTACTCACCATGCTCTGATTTTATTTTAGGAAAGTCAAATCCATGTGATTTCTGTAGGAAAAAAAACCCGGAAAGAATAAAATATCTTATTTCCACTGCTTCTACTATTCCAAGTTAAAAACAGTTCAGCTTTTCATAGACTGACACAGACATATGCATATAGACATGCAAACACATACATGAAACAAACCCCCAGAACTTTTGTTTCACAAGAAACTTTTGTATTCTGTAAAATAGCTTATTAAAACTGAAACACAGATGCTAACCATCAAATGTATTAAATCATCAAGTCACTGTAATATTAAAGACGCTACCTCTTTATTGTCTGTACTCTCAATGTAAAATTTTAATCCTCTGCATGTTTTAGAGAACAGATGCTGGAAATGCATGCAGTATTTTAGTTCTGCACTAAAGAGGGCATTCTAATGCAGCAGCTGATTTGATCTTAACAAAGATGCTACAATCTTACTTCTTAATTTCAAAGTGATGAAAGAATTGATACTTAAAACAAGTCTTACCTGCATGTGAAGATACAGTTTCTCGGTGGTGTCTGCTTGTTGTTCACAGAACAGGCAAACTGCACACACCGGATGCTCTTCCCAGTCAGACCAGTCTCTTACGATTAAGAGTCAAAAAGATTCATTTAATTGTGGAAAAGAGAAGAGATATTTTGTAAAAAGGCATTTTAGATTCTGCATTCACAGCACTAGAACTAAATCCAGAGAAACTGAATAATTTAAAGGGGTGGAAGAGACAGCGTGGATTTACAGCTGGATACGTGATTAGAATCTGGTTTACAGTCTAAAAAACCTACAAATTCAAGAATAACTAAGCACTTACTTTTTAAACAGTAAGACAGGCACAGTAAGACTGCCTGTCTTACTGTGCAGACAGGCAGTGAGTCCTACTTGAATTTGCCTGCACTAACAAACAGGATCTTAACTTGAATTTCTATCCAGTTTAGCAACTCACCAAATACTGCGTTCAGTGTTTATTTTTATAAGGTCTTTTAAAATTCTTATACCTTTCTAATCTTTCATTACACCAGCCAAAGACATAATCATCAGGCAGAGTTCACTCTAAGTGTTATTTACTTATCAAATATTATTATTCCTGAAAGAGACACTAATTTATGCTATGTTTAGACATGCACACAGAAAATACTTTACCAACACATCTATTCAGAACTCGAATACTGGTAAGAGATAGAAATATTATTGCAACCAGGTATAATTAAGTAAAATTAAGCTCAAGTCACAGACAGAACCAGGAAGGTCAGGGTCCCTGTTACCCACAAATTACTTCCTGCTTATTCTATTCTTTACGGCCAAGGAAGCCACCTCTGCAGTGATTTGAGGGCCTGCACCACAGAAGAATACAGAGAGGTGGATATTGTCCTAAATCGGCACTGTTGAAAACCTTCCTTCGAAATCCCATTATCAGACTTTTTTATACCATTTCCTTCTCATGCTGACACTTTTGTTGCTTACTCCTGATTTTTAAATTTAAGCAAAACCCATTCGACCGTTTTTTAGCACAAAAGTAAAAAGAAATCACCATTTTGCCCAAAAGGCAAATGAAAGATAGGCTTGCGGTTGAAATATGAAATTTACAGCCCTCATTGTGGAGAAGTGTCTTTGATGAGAACAATTTAGAGTTGATTTAATTGGCTTAAATGATTTTTAACTGTATATTAACTATGCACAACATTTTCCCTGTAACTACTGTCAACAATAATGGTCTTGCAAGTCTTTATAATGGCCACATAAGTAACTTTACTCTTCTGTGTTACACAGTAATTCCCGGTCATCCTCTGACTGCACTTCCTCCCAGGACTTTCCAAATTCCTGAGGAGAAAAAAGAAAAGAAAAAGAAAAAACATTTCCTGATTCACGTCACATTTTATATATCAACTGAATGAACACCTGGGAAGTCACAATCAACATCTTATTTTGAATTACGCTGGTATTTCAGTGAGTTAAAGGTAGCCATACAACACTGCTTTAGTAATAATTTTTAAAATAACAATTCGTTTTGTCTTTTAATGGGCCATTCCCCACCCTACGTTTGGAAAGATGATTTGGCACAGAGCTTTCAAGGAGAGGATCCAACCATGTGCAAAACTAGACTGCTGCAACACCACCAAGGTGTTCCCGAGGTGGGTGTGTTATCACTGCCTCCAGTTTGCCATCGCACTTGCTCAATCCAACCTGCCTACCTTGCTCTTAAACACCGCAGCTATCGCACCTGAGACTTTAGCTGGCACAGCCACAGCAGTCAGTGCTTGTACCTTGTACAAGGTTATGTCAGTAAAAACACATGGTGTAAACCTAGCTGGAGAGTACTCCAGAAGGGCAGTATGAGCCAGGGCACAGATCTCTGAGCTAGACTCCGGTTTCTCTTCCATCCCCTTCTCAGGAGTGAATGTTAAGCACATCTACACATGGTGTTCTACTCCTCCTTTTACCTTTTGTGTTGTTTATTTATAGCTTAAAGACCTTCAGCACAAAGTATATCACAATACATTTGCGCAGCATTCAGCACAATGGCAAGCACTCTCAGCATGACTGCGATATAAATAACAGGCAATAAAAAGCTGAAGCGCTCTACTGAAATTCCAGCAGTGATCTTTAGCTAGTGTTTTTCTTTCCTCTCATTCTTCCTGCTTTTAAAAATAAACCAGAGCAACCTAACTAGTAACCGAAATAGTATTTTTGAACTCATACTTTTGATGGTTGTTAAGGATTCACAAAGATCACAGTTGACGATCTTGTCTTCATTAAAAAAAGGCAGCTAATAAAATGATCATTCTTTCATTTATTTCATTCAAATATCCTCTCTGATAAATATATTTAATAATATCCTTAGTAACAAGTGTTATTATTGCCTTTGTCATTGTTTGGAAAAAAAAAGGAAAAGATATCCATCATTTAACGATTTAACGAGAATTTTCAAAGCTGTTAGCGTCTATCAGGTAAATGATAAACAAATGTCCCTAGACAGCTCTAAACATAATGTCATCATATATTATAGAATGAAAATTCAGTAATTAATTCAGTGATGCTACACGGTAGTGAGTAAACTCTCTGAGTTACAGGGGAGGCTCGTTAATGTCACCATTACTGTGAGATAACATGAAGCCATTAACACCTCTCACCACATGTTCTCCCAGCTGCACACTAGTTTTCTATGGCTGTTAATGTTACCACCTTAATGAGAGGATAGCGGCTCACAACCACTGCAAAATGAAGATAAATTCTCACAATTTTTCCCCTTACCAGCGTGAAGTATACGTGCACAAAAGAGTATGTTCAGAACAGCAGCCAATATTAAGTTTCACCTTTTAATTAAAGGTGAAAAGGGAAAAGCATGCACAAGCTTTGTTACTGTTGCCGTGTCTTTCTGGTGTTTCTGCAAAGCAGGCAGAGATGGATCTTGTAAGAGGTCTCTGTTTCCCTCATCCCCCCATTCCTTATTCAGAGGAGAAAAAAAAGGAAAAAGCTAATCAGGTCTTGTATCACTGGAAAATTTCTTGGTGGATGGATAACCAGGGACACTGTGATGAAACTGCCGAGAGACTGAAGCTGAGCAATTCAGCGGGAAAGAGTTCTTCGAAACGTTCTTAAAGCTCTTTCACTTCTTATAATTTTTCTTTTTTTAAAACACTTTTTCAATTCTACAGCTTGATGGGCATCTGGGACCAAAGGTGCCTTTGTTACATATTGAACTTCCTTTGCTCTTTCATCCAAGATGCAAGAGCTCCCAGAAATCATCTCTAGAGATTCCCAGGAAATTCTTAGCAAAACTAGAGAAAAAACTAGACTTGACATTAATAGTTCAAGCAGTAAGAACCGCATAATTAAAAAAAACTGCAGGCCTTGCTAGATGCCCAAGGAAAAGCAACTTTTTAAAAAAAATACTTCCTGTGTACCTCACAGAGAGGAGGTTTGAATAAAAAAGTGAGGAGACAGGCAAATGTGTGTGGTTTGGTTTCCTCTTCCGACGTGAAGTCTAAGCGCACAGAGATTAATTGACTCGCAGGCAATTTATCTTCTCAACTTGAGCACGGTTTTAAGGGTTCTACAGGGAGAAGGTCTGTGTGCTTCACTGAGGCAACATACCTCAACTTGAGAAGTGCTGAGATGGGAGAAACTAGAAACAGCAGCTGGTATCTCAAGCAGTTTTCCCAAAAGAACAGTTACTGAACTACATGCAAATGCAGTTCCAGGCCTGTGGAGCTCAGACAGACGCTGCTTTCCCCTGCAAATTTCCTCTCACCCATCTTCTCACCTGCCTTACTGTGATCATCTCAATTGTTTCAGATTGCTGCAGAGCTCGAGATGCTTTTCAGGTAGAAGAGATGGTCTTACCCCAGCATTAGTTAATAGACACTGGATGAATTTTAATATGGAGCATTCCCCCACTTGGGGGATTTTATTAAGTCTTGAACTATCGCCAACTGAGGAAGGATTTTTCTTTACTATTTTACAAAATACACACTGCCTAAGTCAGGCTAAATACAAATAGTAGTCCCAACAATAAAACGTTCTTCCTCTGACCCCCAACAGATAATAATGATGATTTCAGGCTTGGCAATAGGAGAAAACATATTTTATCTTTGAGGAAAAGTAAAGGCTTTATGAAACAAGTTTTCTAGTAAGTAAGAGGTATCATTTTCAGCCATCTAACTTAGTCATAAGTGCATTCATTATAGTGGTGCTACATTACTATATATATATGTGCTATTAGTCAATTTGAAAATAAACATCGGGGCTTCCTATAATGGACACTCCATCCTTAAAGTGCTGCTGGTAACAATCAGGTGAACACAGAAGGGAAGGCCCCGTCAGTCTGGGTCCACCTCAGTTCCTTGGGCTGGGAATAAGAGAGTTTTAGTACTGCCTTCTGTTCTTTTATGGCCTCCAGCAGTCACCACAGACTACAAAGTTCTTCCCTCTCCATTTTTACTTGGCTCTTTGTGGAAGGTGAGTCATGGGGCCACAATCTAACACAGGCGCAGAAACAAGAAAATCAGGTTGGAAGATTTTTTGGAGAGAAGAAAAATAATGTAACCTATATATACGTTGGATGCATTGTTGCTCCATTCTTCACCCTTTACTATCAGTTGTTCTTTTTCAATTTATACTTCAAGCCTTTCCAAACAGGATTGGTATCATCTTCCATACTTACACAATACTGACAAAAGACCTCCAAATCCACTGGGGAAGTGACCCCACGGCCTTTCAAGTCATTTGCATAATTGCAAAACTCCCACTCTAATTCAATGTAACTATCTAATAATAAACTTCTGATACTTCCTGATGAAAGAAATCTATTATACATGCTCATGATAACAAAAGCTTCCACTCCTACTAAAAATCACATGTAGTACTCTTATTTTAACACTAACCTGTGAGCAACAGAACATGTCAATAATATTGGGGTAGACAAATTGAAGCAGCTTGTAGGTCATGACAGAAGTCATAGAAAGGCGCAGAATACCAAAAGGAATTAACGCTTATATTACTCATTGCTATGCCAAATAGGAAATTTAGGGGAGGGAACTACCAGCACACAGACATAAAACGTAACTTATGTTATGAAAACAGATTCTTACAACTGCACTAAAAACTCAAGCGAAGCCAAAAGCAGAATGGAGGGAAAGGAAGGCAGCAGGCAAGCCTACTGCTTTAAATGACATCAACGGGAGCTTTGCCATCAGCTTAAAAACACAAGTAAGAACTGGCCAGAAGATCATGAGGCAATTCAGCAGACGTTCTCAGGACATCTGAACAAAAAGCCCTTAAAGCCTCTCAGTACAAAAGCCACAAAATAAAGGAAACTGCCAGTTCCAGCTTAATAAGACTATTTTATGCAGTGCTTGGTGAAGATAATATGTAACGGAAAATTATAAAAAAAGGACAATAATGTCTGTAAGATGGTTGTACTAAAGACCTATCCAATTAAATAGCTTAAGATCTTAGCTGCTGATAGAAAAGCACATCCTAAAAGTAAGGTGGATAAGACTATAGTAGTATTGATGATTATCATTAAAGGCCTACTTAGTCTTACAGCCTCTGTGATGAAAACAAACTTGATCAAACTGGTATAGAAAGATCTTTATTACATTCTCAAAATTCAAACTTTTCAGTGAAAACATACAAAAAATAGGTAAATTGTACACCTACATCTTTAGGTCAAGATGAATTGAGTAATAGATTTTGAAACAGTACCTGTGTCATTTCAGATAAGATATCTAATCCATGTCTCTGTCTGTGAAATTGTATAATTCCCCTGGACATTTAGAGCAATGCAAAGCACAAATTTTTAAGGCTCATTGATAAGTCAGTAAAGCTTGATAGTACACATTAAAAAAAAATCGTCTAGTAAATTGTGAGGTACTGGGGGAGAGGAAGCAAAATCTCTACATCAAGTCATTACAGAAAGCAGACCTTGCATAGTGTCTAGAATTCACTGAATATAGGATTCTTTTTCTCAAGCTGAATCTATCACATTAATATAATCCACTGTAGACTACATACGTGCAGTAGAGAATAATGTTATTTTTCCTTACATGTAAAGGCCCATCTATTGAACCCACAGTGAACAAATCAAAGTCCTTCCCTTTAATCTTTTTCTCCTTTGTGCAAAAATAAAGTGTTTACCAAAGGCTATTTTGAAAACAAACACTTTGTACTACATAGGATCTATTCTAAAAATTTCACGTTAATGAAAAATGTAATCTCATGCAACATCAGTGTGCAAATACACATTTTATAGCAATCTTTTATAAGTCTTTAAGACAGAGTTTTTAGTCTGTTTTTAATCCTTTATTCCAAAAAAAATTCCTTTCTTTAAAAGAAGAAATGTCAGAAGTTCTGATATGGCTACAGTTCGAAGGATCAGAAAGACAGAAACAGTCCATTGGGTAAAATGTAGTGAAAGGCAATTGAAAACGTGTGGAAAAAAACCACGGCTGTAGCAGAACATACAGAGCCAGAGAAAGAATTGTGACCGTGCAAAGTATGTCCCAAAAGCAGCACTGGCAGCACAGTGGTACAAACCTTGCACACGCAGATGCCCCTGCCCAATTTGAAACATTTTGGTGGTTTGACATATCTTATTTGAATTATATTTACTATTCTCTGTCTGTAATAGCAAGGATCCGAAAAATACATCTCTAAGTGATGCTGCTAAGTGATCAATACCTTAATTGGTTCAGGCTGGCATAAGAAGTCATTCTGCAAAGTCCTGCCCAGTATACCAGCAATAACTAAAGAGGACCAAGGCCCTGACTTGAGCACTGCCCTGTGATTGCCCATACTGTTTAGCAGCTTGCATGTTCCATGGCCATGCCAGCAGCACTACCCAGACAATGCTTGGACATGGTTCAGGAAGCGTACAGGCCACAGTAGAGAGCATGGATAAGGCCACCAGTTTTGGAGCAACTGAAGAGAGTGGGAAAAGAGGTTAGGTAAACAAATATTAGTCTTGCTGCTACATTTAGTTTGGCATATTCTGATTATTAACATGACACAGCCACTGTGCACTGATCTTATGTGTGCCTGCACTGATTTTACAACTTCCCTGCACGTCTCCCAAATTTCTGAAGGAGTATCACATGGTTCTCTGTGCTCCTGGGCAGTCATCTAGCTCAATTTCCTGATCAAAGCTGGGACAGATTCAAACCTGAATAATGAATGCAAATTAGACATAGAAGGTAATTCAAAGAGGATGTCAAGTTCTGAAAACGTAAGATTACCTTCAGGACCAGCAGAGAAGAACAAAATTATTAAAATCACTTACGACAATTACAACATTAAATTCAAGTCTGTTAACTTGCAAGGAAGAAGTGAATGCTCAGTTCTATTGAGGAGCTGAGAACATCTACCCAGCAAAACTTCATAACTTTTTCCCCACTGTGCAGCACATACAGGTCAGTTTCTAAAACAGTGATATTTGAATATTTAGAAAAGAAAATATAGGCCTCATTGATCTTTGGAAGGAAAGTATACAGGATCACAGAGGGAATTCACTCCATCTTGGGTAGAAGGGACTTGGCAGAGCATTAACCATACAACTCTTTGTTCTTACTCTAATAAAAGTAACCATACTCTTATTAGAGTAAAACCCAGGGAGAGAAATTAAAGGGAAAGAGTAGGTAAATCAGTCAAGGATGCCTATTTATAACATGGATATTAACACATGTATTAACACTAGCACAAAGACTAGTTCAGGTGAAATATAGTTATTTCTGGGACAGAATGTAGCAGCTTTTGAAGCAGCTCCTGTATTCACAAGTTGAAGACAGCAAGTGAAAATCTGTTACACACACATGCATATACACTCTCAAAGGTCTGAGAGAAAAAATATTAATACTTAGCAACATACACCTACCTGGAGGCTAAAACCGAACACTTACTTTTTCTTTCATCTATGTATCTTTCATTTTCCTCCTCTTTGCATTTAATTTAAACTCTGAAGAGTACTTCCAGCTTAAGGTTTGTAAAAAATGAGCTTGAAGCCAATAGCATTCAAGTTAGACCTCCATTTAGTTCATTACTCTATTTCATTTTCCCTTTTGGTTATTAAAGCAGAGACTGAGCACTAATGACATGATGATTAGCATCTCTTCAAGCTGCATTCTTGCGTCTCTCAAAATCAATTCTCAACAACAGATGTTTACTATTCCTTAGTTTAACAATTATCCAGAATATCATACCATAAATGAGCATATTTTCTTAAGAGTCCTTCACTTGATTTTTGACCTTTGTACTAATTGCTGGTTTGGAATTACTCACTTTTAACAAGATATTGTCTGTATTGCTTTAGTCAATTTACTAATTATTCATAGAACCACTTACCAAGTAATTAATGATATAAAATTTATCATATTCTTTGTTTTTGGCATTGATTCTGCGATGCTGCTTCTTTCTCATGTGATCTTTAAGTGTGTTCTTGTCTCTGAAGACTTTTTCACAGTATAAACACTGCAAACTAAGATAAAAAGGTAAACAGGTCAATACTTTGAAACGAAAATAATACATGATAATCTCTTTAAATAATCTGGAGATATATACAGTAAAATTAATCCTAAGCATGTGAGAGCAAGCTAAATGAAAAAGAAAGTTTATTTGAAAAAGAAAGTTTATTCGATCTAAGATGATCTTAGATCACAGTAGAGTCAATCAAACACAGAGATGACAAAAATGCCATAAAATGAAAATATGGATAATAAAAAAGTTTACTGTTTGCTCCACATGCCAAGTGGAAGAAAAGTCTGATTACCCAAAACCGTCCTACCAGGGCATGCGAGGGCCGCTGATTGGTGAACATGTGAACTCTTAATTCAGCATGCACTTATACTGGCATCCAATCCACCAGTAACCGTTTCTTTGTAATTTAGAGTGAAAAAACACTTGAACTCTGAATGTGCTACATATCTTTAAAAACAATTTAAATTAGCTAAACAGGAAGTTTTATACTTCTAACTCAACAGAGAGGCTAAATAGAAGTTTGCCAGGGTGATCAATGGATTTTGAAATCCTGAGAAATCAAATTTAGCAAATAAATTCATATACACACATGCATACATATGTGCACACACGCGTGTGTATATATATGTAATAATCCATGTATACATAAATGTACACGTTTATATACACACAAATTATTTTTTATATATATATACACACATTACTTGAGAAGGTAAAAGCATTCATTAACAAATGATAATTTTGCCAAAGTATGTCTTCCAGAATGATTAAAACAAAATGGAAGCTGTCTTAAATTCTCTATTATGAGTACTGTAAAATAATTGTTCTCTCCACTGGATTATCAACTGACAACTAAAAGTTGAACCTATAAAGCATTAAGTCAAGTCTCTTGACTCAGACGGTGGCCTGGGAGGACAGTAATCTGCATTTCAGCCTAAATGGGTGATTCGCCCTGAAATAGATGACGGTCATATTTTTCTGGCAGAGATGTATCAGAGCCCTGAGCTTACGCCAACAGCCTTGTTTTAACAGATGTATGTCTTGAGCCTCCAGTTAGCCAAAGTGCTAAAACATTTTTCTTGTAAGTGATGGCTTATATATCCTACCAAGACGGAGACAGTTTCTTTGGCTGTTTGAAAATTACCTCTGCAGAGGGATGGGGAAAAACCCCAGAAAATAATTTCTCATGAAATAAAAATGTTTTAACTGTGGCATTATATTCTTGTATTGGAGATGCTGGCGAGCAGGAAAAACAATTTGATGGGAGGGAAAAACATCAGCACTCTAAGACACAAAACCCATGGATATTAAAAAAAATTGTGGTGGCTCTGAATTAAAATGATCACTTTTTTTTTTTTTATTTACTCACAGATGAAAGCATGCTTGATTGTACAGTCAGAAGGAATTTTAACTGTGTCTGGGTCAGGCCTTTCAGTGATTTCCCCAGGTTTTAAGATATAGATGTTGAAGAAGAAAGTTATTTTCTTACTCAAGCATTTACCCCAGCAGAAACCATTAATATTGTGCCTAGAAGGTCTGTACCCACACCCTGAAAACCCTCATACTCTGTCAGCAAACGTGCACGCAGATCCCACTCCGCTCTTGTGTGTGTGGAGCAGCAATTCAGGATTCTCAGTATCTTTTTGCCTTCCAAGAACTATTGTAACATTTAGGCTTACTGTTAAGTTTTGAGTTCTCCTTGTGCTTGCAGCCTCAAAATCTAAATGTTGCTGTGTTGGTGAATCACAGGTCTGATGGCAGAATACATCTATCAATTTTAATATCTGCTTTGCTCCACCTGCTAAGAGTAAAGTGTTTGCCCTACTTGTGAAAGGCATTCTCAGGAAGAGTACCTAATGCTTTTCCTCAGCATACACAATGTAGCCATGCTATTTGCCTGAAACAAGATTTTTCTCCTCTTAATAATATTTTCAGGTACTATTCTACTAACGTAGCTATTAAGTCTTTTCTTAGCAGTAGGAGGAGTGGCCTTTCACTGCTTTGGAAGCAATTTCAGTGTGTGTATTAACTACAGAGAGGACTGGCTTTGAGAAACCTCCATCTAAGCAAACCCCTCAGGTCCTATTGATAAATAGTAAAGCTGCCATTTATCAGTGAGCAAGGTACCTCAGTGCATTAGGCAACACCTACGGTAACATAAAAGGATTTCTTAATACATCTTCATTTCTGGAAAAAGTTAACCTGTATCTATTGTGACTGCCCATTCTTTGTCAGGCCAAAGACCAAATTAGACAGCACTGTTGGTTTCCCATCCTTCATATTGCTTTTCCTTTTTTTTTTTTTCTTCCCCAGACATACAAACCAATGGATCCTAAATTTACTTGGAAGGATATTGACTCTAATTTACATATCCCAGTTTTCACAAATCCCAGTGTTCTGTGGCTTTTCATAACTAAGCCTAAGGTTTAGGCAAATTTCTCCTACGGTCTTTGATTACAGATTGTATTAAAATCTAATAAACTTGTTAAAGCTACAGTTTCACTCTTAAGGAAGTACATTTTCTGCTAGAGCCCAATTTACATTTGCAGCATACTTCAAATTGTCCCGTTTATGAAATCCATAAAGGGCACCTAGAAACTTGCAAGGGAAACTCAAACTGAAGAGTTTCTTGTTCTTTGCTGACCATGTTCTTCTCCCAAATTCCCTTTTTAACGTCTTCAGCCACCTCAGTTTTACATGTTTCTGAGGCAGCATATACACTGGCTTTCCCCTTGTGCTCTGGGATGTACTCTGTAAGCAGTAGAGAAGGGAGAGACCAAACATCCCACGTTACCGATATATAGAGAGGGAAACAAAGATTGGCATAAGAACTATTGTATTCAGAGATTAAAGAGATGTTTAGCAAAAGGACTGTTATGATGAGAAAGAAGAACATTAATGGTTATGAGAAAAAGGGACGTGCTATTATTGATGTCAATGGAAACTGTGCAATGCATAACAACTGAAACACTGCATGTGACTCCATTTTTCCAGCAAACACATACTATGAATTATTATGAATTAGCTTTCAACAAGTCAACAAAAAGCCTGCTAAGAGCACTTGCAATAAACTTACATTCTCTCTTTGTTTCTTCTTAACTAACCATGAATATTGAATTCATTTTAACCCAGCTTATTTCCAAGGTTAAAAGAAATATGACCTAAGTCAAACTAAAAAAAAAAAAGCCCATAAAAAAACCTACTTACTTGTCAAGCTTCTCCTGTAATACAGCCAAAAACTCATAGCAATTCACAATGTTATCTGGCAGCCCAATGTTAAAAGCATGCTCTCTTGCCATATGATTGAGTAGGACAGACCTACAAAAGACGTTCGAAAAGGACATTACATATTTTTAAAAATACATGAGAATTATTAAATTTGTGACTCAAGATACACCAATTGCTCTAAAAATGCATAAAAGGCAACATTAAATAAACAATAATAGTGTTGCTGCTGCTGCCAGAAAAAAAAAGAATGCAACTTTACTGAAATAGGAAGTTTTCAATTTCAGCTCTGCTGAACAATTCAACCGCTTAATCTGCATGCATGAAATATAACCCTTTAAATGAAATTACAGTACAGTTTATTTTGACCCTCACTGTTAGCAAGGCTCATTTATTAACTTGAATAAGCAAATCACATGTTTCAAACAACTGTCTTGAGAAACATTCTAAAAAGCCATTTGTCAGTTTTCTCTATGCTGGTTAACAAAGCAGAAATGCTTGTGTCTGATATGCTTTTACAGCAATATTGCTTTACAAAGCACTAGCACCAAGAACGGCACTCAAAAATACGCACGAAGAAACCAAATGGATGTTTAAGTTATTTTTCTAATAGAGGTATACTGGTTAATTCCTTAGGTGCCTAACTTCTCTATATGCCTCAACTCTGCATTTGGGTACTAAGGAATCATCCAAGTATTAACCTTGTTGAGCCTTGCCTTTAACGCCATCCAGGCATGATTTTCAAATCACTTACTCTGTGAGATCCAAGAGTAAGCAGAGGATGAAGTTCTTGGGGGCCAAATGATTTGAACTTCACCACACCGGGCAGTAAAGAGAACAGGACACACACACAACATTGGGATGACCTGCAGGGACATGACCCCAGGTTCCTCTACCTTTCCAGAGTACCAGAACTACCCATGCAAAGAGACATTCAGGGATAAGACTCAGTCTCTCCAGCTGAAATGGATGTACTGTGTAAAACCAAATGTTCACTGGAGCAAGCACTTGAATGCAATTCCCGCTCGCACTTGACCAATGCTGCAAAGCACTCCATTCTCACTCTAATTTTCTTCCCCTCTTTTTCATTCAGTCTTTAAATTCACACTGGTTTGATGAGGTTTAAACAGGAATATGTGTAACTGGATAGAAATACTTTTTAATAGCTCATACTGGCTTAAACAGCTCTCCTTGCCACTAAAACAACGGCAAACCTGTTTCTCTTCAAAATGGTTCAGTTCCCAACTCAAGCTTACTGGGTGGTACAAAAAGTTGTAGTGGAATAATTAAAGGATTGAAAAGTGGGAAGGGGTCTATTTAAAATAGCACTGTATTTGAAAGAAATAATGAAACTATACCTTAAAACAAATTCTATCTTCTGAGATCTACTATTAGGCACTAATTGGTTTGATGACATTAATACTATAAACAAAGATGCCGAGCAGAAATGAAAAAAATAAAACAAAAGCAAACAAGTCAATAAACAAACCTGTTTCCTGTGAATTCTTGATCACAGAACATACACATACTACGAAAACTCGTGTCGTATCTCTCCCGCTGTTGCTGTTCTAGAATTTCTCTCTAAGAAAAGAAACAGACACAGTTATTCTGATAAAAAATAACAATCATTCCATCACATAAGGTTATTATACCTCCTTATCCTTACTGGTAACAATCAACATACGAAATTAAAATGTGCTGCTGACACAAACCAGAAGTTAGTATGTTTTGAGGGTGGTTTCTCACAAAAATTGCAAGTTTTTTCAAAGGCAGTATGTGCTCCAGTTGCGTTGCATTAAAATTCTCCTAGTATTATACAAGGCGCATGGAAAGAAATACAATCCACAGGGAGATTTAACGCAGCTATTTAAATGATTATGTATATAACAGAATTTGTATATTGTTTCTTTTTAGGTTCAGATTTACCTCTAGTATCAGTGAGCAAGTTTATGGGTAACCACATAATGACCAGTGGAATGATAAACTCAATTTTACATGTCTAATTGCGAGCAATCTAGAAGAGTTTTTCATAATATGGGACCGATGACAAGAGCCCTGGCAGTTTCTGCAAGGACCTATGGCACATAATAAAATCAGGGAAAAGGAGAAGCTGATTGCTTTTACCACTGTTTTGTGTAGAGCAACAGGCTAGGCTAGACACTTTACAACATTTGACCATAATTTTCCTAACAACAACAAAACCACACAGCAGGCTATTTTGTCTGGTGCTGTAACAGCATCAGTGTAGTTATATCATAGAATAGTTTGGGTTGGAAGGGACCTTAAAAGGTCATCAAGTCCAACACCCCTGTAGTAAGCAGGGACATCTTCAACTAGATCAGGTTGCTCAGAGCCCTGTCCAACCTGACCTTGAATGTTTCCAGGCATGGCGCATCTACCACTTCTCTGGGAAGCCTGTTCCAGTGTTTCATCACCCTTATTGTAAAAAATGCCTTCCTTATATCTAGTCTAAATCTTCCTTCTTTTAGTTTAAAGCCATTACCCCTTGTCCTATCACAATAGGCTCTGCTAAAATGTTTGTACTTAATAAGGTCTCCTCGGAGCCTTCTCCAGGCTGAACAACCCCAACTCTCTCCTCATAAGAGAGCTGCTCCAGCCCTCTCATCATTTTTGTGGCCCTCCTCTGAACCCGCTCCAACAGGCCCATGTCTTTCCTGTGCTGAGGGCTCCAGAGCTGGATGCAGTACTGCAGGTGGGGTCTTACCAGAGCAGAGCAGAGGGGCAGAATCACCTCCCTCGACCTGCTGGCCATGCTTCTTTTGATGCAGCCCAGGGTACAGTTGGCCTTCTGGGCTGCGAGTGCGCATTGTTGGCTCATGTCCAGCTTTTCACCCACCAGTATCCCCAAGTCCTTCTCAGCATGAATACTCCAATCCCTTCATCCCAGAGCCTGTATTGATACCCAGGGTTGCCCCGACCCAGGTGCAGGACCCTAGGCTTGGCCTTGTTGAATCTCATGAAGTTCACACGGGCCCCCTTCTCGAGCCTCTGGCTTGAGTCTCTGGACGACATCCCATCCCTCAGGTGTGTCAACTGCACCACGCAGCTTGGTGTCGTCTGCAAACTTGCTGAGGGTGCACTCGATCCCACTGTCTATGGCATTGGTGAAGACATTAAGCAGTACTGGTCCCAGCGCAGACCCATGAGGGACGCCCTTGTCACCAATCTCCATCTGGACATTGAGCCATTGACCACTACTCTCTGGATGTGACCATCCAACCAATTCCTCATCTGACGAACAGTCCACCCATCAAATCCATAACTCTCCAATTTAGACAGAAGGATGTTGTGGGGGACCGTGTCAAACGCCTTACAGAAGTCCAGATAGACAACAGCCATAGGTCTTTCCTTGTCCACTGATGTAGCCACTCCATCATAGAAGGCCACTAGGTTGGTCAGGTAGGACTTGCCCTTGGTGAAGCCATGCTGGCTGTGTCGAATCACCTCCCTGTCCTCCATGTGCCTTAGCATAGCTTCAAGGAGGATCTGTTCCATGATCTTCCCAGGCACAGAGGTGAGGCTGACGGCTTCGTAGTTCCCAGAGTCCTCCTTTCTACCCATTTTAAAAATGGGTGCAATGTTTCCATTTTTCTAGTCACCGGGGACTTCACCTGACTGCCATGACTTTTCAAATATCATGGAGAGTGGCTTGGCAACTACATCAGCCAATTCCCTCAGGACTCTGGAATGCAGCTCATCAGGTCCCATAGATTTCTGTATGTTCAGGTTCCTCCGCTGGGCACGAACCTGATCTTCTCTTACAGTGGGAGGGACTTTGCTCTCCCAGTCCCCATCTTGTGGTCCATCCACTTCAGAGGTGTGGGAAGAGAGGCTGCCAGTGAAGACTGAGGCAAAAGAGTTGTTGAGTACTTCAGCCTTCTCCTCATCTGTCGTTATACTGTGGAGTTACTATACACTTCAGATGGAAAGGCTATAATCATCTGGGACGTGGGAGAATTGGTGTTTGGATTAAAACTTAGCATATTTTCAGCCTGCCAGTACACGACCCTGTACTTGTGTTTTAAGTACTGATAACTGGTAAAGGATTTATTTTCTGTGCAATGTAGAGGTGCTGCTGTCTGCTTTCTGACATTTGGGATCCTGACTGAATGTCTTAGGGGATTTTCTCAATCTCTTTATCTCTTTAGAGCCTGCAACAGCAGAGCTTTGTGTTTCTCACCTAACCCTTTAGTACCTTTTTTGTGTGGATTAAGGCCCAAACTTGCCCACAGTCTACATCTAAATTCACATTCAGCTACGCATTCAGTTGGATAAGCTCCGCAGAAGGCAAAAAAGAAAGAAAAAAAAAAGGAAAGGAGAAAAAAAAAAAGAAAAAAGAGGAAGGCTTGAGCTATTGTCATTGCAAGCCCAAACGTGCCCTGCAGCATGGATGGGCTGGTGTGGGCCTACCGCACCACGTCTCATTGCCCACTGAGAGATGTCAGAAGGCTGACGTTGGGCAAATAAACGTGCTGTTGGCTTCTTTACCCCAAGAGCCGCACGCTGTACCCAGCAAGGGGCAGTGGGGTGGAAAGGATGCCTGCTGGAGGAGTTACGTTTGGCCTAGGGCCAGCGACTGCTGCAGGGGATAGGCGCACCGTGCCATAGCTCTTTCTAGGACCCATGTTCAACCACACAATTTGGGAGCTGTAGCTGTTGCACATCAGCTAAGAGTCTGCAGATCCGGGGGCTTTTTTGTTTTGGTTTGGTTTTTTTTGTCCCACAAGGTGTACATTTCACGTTGGAGTCATGCTCAGCAGTGCCTACTCGAATTCCAGGCCATATCCGCTCACGTCCTGCTGCGTTATGCAAAACACCAACTACCAGAAATGTAAATTCCTATTTTTCAGGGCTGACTCCAGGAAGAGATAAATGGAGCATAACGCATCTTGTGAGAGCCCTTCAGCAGAGACCCAATTAAGTGAGGATATCTGTCTGCTCCACACGGACAGCGAACATCCCACAGCACGTCAGGAAGAACCGGGGCTTCCTCTGGCACTTGTAGCTGTCACCTCTCTCCGCTCAGCAGCACGTCCGACCCTGTTTGGCCAACCTGCAATTTGAAGGCGTCTGCGTGTAGTTTACATACTTTGTCAAATGCACTAGAAACAATCTAATAGGAAACCAAAAGATAACACGTACAGTTCAAACATTAAGATGGCAAGGTTTTAAACACCCCCAACCTCCTATTAAAAATATTCCAACGTGGCTTCCTAATTTCTACTAGGAGAGGAAAAAATGCTCTGCAATACTTGGCTGCGTATCTCCAGATTCCCACTTTATACAAATTGCTTACTGGAGTCCCAGTGTGCTGCTACTCACAGTTATGCCTGAGGGGGAAGGAGAAGCACACTGCATCCTCCAGACAGATGGTGCTCCTGCTACTCTGCTCTCTCACCCTTCCCGTCTGCCCCTACACCATCACGCTCGGCAGCCGGGGAGCTTGGACTAACCCAGCATCGCGGCTTTATCAGTTTACTCAACAGAGTTTAACAAATCTTTTCCAAGGTAGACGCTCCTTTTATCAAATGTTGGCATCATTCACTGCTACAGGGAACTCCTGAGCCAGCAAGCAACTCTTGCACAGGTGAGGAATTAAAAGCAGTGGTTCAAGTCAAATACAGCAAAAGCAAGAGGTCCCTACAGACACTCACAAACACTCTTTTACCTCTGCTCCATTGCTGGAGCTCTGACGGGAGAATAGCGATTACAACAACTTGCATAAAACTTCTGAGATTTTTCTGAGTGGAGACTTTCAGCTAGTAATGAAAGTCAAGCTTAAACTGAAGTTACAAGGTAGGAAATGAGTAATTTAACATCTGCACCAGTTTCTAACCCATTGGAATTGCTGGGGCTGTTACCATTAATTCATGGTTGATGCTACAACAAAAAAAACAACCCCAAAACATTTCAGCCATGAATATTTTCCAAAATTCTTTAGAATACTGTGTCACATCGAAGTGTCAGAGAATGAGAGAGCAAAGTCACTTGAGGAAAAAATAAACAGATCACAAAATACATTTATATTAGTTTTCTTTTTCCATAATGAATAAAATAATTGAGCACAGACAGAAAAGGTAATCCAAAACACTACAAAAGTAAGTGAATCAAATGCCATAGGTTGATATCAGGAAAATATTTTACAATACTGATAATTTGTTGAATAATTCCTGACCCCCATCTCTTCTTATCTTTTGTGAGATGTTCTGACAGCTATGTGTCCTCCACTCTTTCTGCCATATTCTATGACTTGCTAACTGCTCCCCTCCAAAATCCATTACTTTACTGAAGACTGCCAAACTAGTTGTGAAACAACCATCGGAAGAACCGATATCCTCAATGATACAAAGTAGAACCCAAATTACAGAGGCTTTTAGTCTAAACTCTTTGTCCCCGCAAGCCACATGAAGCTTATGAGATCAACCAGGCATTGTCAAACATACGTACTGCTAGATGACAAGTTCTTGGAAGCACATTTTTAGCAGCAGATATGACTGCAGCAGTTAGCAGCCTCCCGTGGAATAGCTTTAGGAAAATTCTACAGGACATCACCTTCAAGCATGGCAAATGGAAGCTGGATATTACTGGTCATAATTACATGCAACAAAAATGTAGTTGCTTTGCAGGAGTACTTAACGTATTTAATAAAATCAAATTCAGTTTTAATCCAATTCCCCTTTTTTCTGTCTGGAAAAACCTCTTCTACAGCTCTTAGTAATACACTTTCTACTATATAGGTGATCCTACCATAAAAAAATCCAACCAACTAATAAAACAAACAAACAAACAAAAAAACATGGTAAGAATGTGCAATTGTTTATACCAGGATGATCATCTTTAAATATACCAGCACACCAAACTGCTAATACAAAAGAAATTTGACCATTTGCATGACAATTTGTAACTGGGAGTCTAGAAAAATGCCCTGCACATTCATGATGCTCAGTTTGAGGCTGTGAGGAGTTCAGACTTTCACCTAGGAGGTAGTAATTTAAAATGTGCCTGAAAGAAAAATGTGCCTGTTCCTCTCCTAAGAAGCAATATTTGGGAAGAAATTACCCATTTTTTTTTTCCAGAAGTGCTTAAGCACTATGCATCAGCAAGAATTCACACTGATAATCAGTAAAAGATGAAAAATGCATACTTGCAGCTAGTAAGCACTTTTACCTAAACAATTACTTCGTCTCTGGCCTATAGTTCTATAGACATTCAAGACACGCAAAATGCCTTCAAAAAGTAAGACTAAAATCTAACTCCATTAAATGCCAAAAGCTATGGACTCAGGACAGGTCATTTTATGACACATTAGACTTTTCTGATATTGTAACTCCTGCTACCCTTCCCTCCAACAGACACTGTATCCCAGGTGCTAAATTGTCTGTCTTTATTGCTGTCAGACCACTGCATTTTTTTAAATTTATCATAAACTCCTGTACTAACAAGGCCCTCATAAATAATTTACATAGCCATTTAAATGCATGGCTTGGATCACTGACATAGAACAACCATTCACAACCAGGAATCGGCACAAGCTTTGCTGCTTTTGATTCCAACCTGAGGAAAGAATTGGTGGTCAAAATTTTGCATGTTTTTTCCAACTACATCTGTTGGAATGTAGTTGGAAATCCATTTTCCAACTACATCCAACTAAAACAAAAATATATTACTTCTTTCTTCAAATTCTGTGTCTTTACCGTCACAGCACTTCTGATACATAAGAAATTAAGGCAGAAAGTACTTCTCTAGCTTCAAGATAGAGGCAGATTACTGTGCAATGCGGGACAAGATCATGCAGTGACTTTGACTGCAGTGACACCTGAATCTATCATTCCTCTGTTCAGGAATCCATCTGTCCAGTGGAGGATGGATTCTGCAGTTCCGTCTGTAAAACAGAACTAACAGCAGTATGTGTCTGCTTTTTTAAGATGTTCAGGACAAAAAAAAAAACCACTGCCATAAGCCCTGACAAGGCAAAGTCCAAAGTTTCTCATCCAAAGACTTAAGCATACAAGTAGTCTCAACTTTA
Organism: Rissa tridactyla; assembly: GCF_028500815.1. Lineage (NCBI taxonomy): Eukaryota > Metazoa > Chordata > Aves > Charadriiformes > Laridae > Rissa > Rissa tridactyla. The sequence goes on along the minus strand of NC_071466.1, from coordinate 189,626,074 downwards.
AGTATTTCAGTACTGTTCTGGATTGTGGCAAGTTTATATTGTAGTTTGGGGTTCTTGTTGGCATCTGCCTTGCCAGTTCTGGTCCTTCACTCTCATTCTCTCTAGGCAAGAGACTAGAAAGACAGTATGTTATACAAATGATCACTTAAGAGAAGTTCCAATGAAAGCTTTTTATAAATGGTGCTATATCCTCTGGGGAGGTAGTTTGTTTAAAGATGTTCCTTTGAAGAGAAACTTCATGACTTTCTTTACTGAAAGGGTTGACAAGCATTGGAACAGACTTCCCAGGGAAGTGGTTGAGTCACCATCCCTGGAGGCGTTTGTAGAGGTGGTGCTGAGGGACATGGTTTAGTGGTGGACTTGGCAGTGCTAGGTTAACGGTTGGACTCGATGATCTTGAAGGTCTTTTCCAACCTAAATTATCATATAATTTTATGACTGTTATAGTGTGAAGGACTGTGCTCTTAGTCACACTGCTGTGAAGAGCGCACAATCACAGGCCACGTTCCTTTTGTTACGGTAATGGACTCATTAATACTACTGAAATCAGAGCATCTGCTTGGGAAATAAGGTACTGCCAGAGATAGCAATGCAGGTGTGAATTTGGATCTAAATATTATAAGATAGAGACTTCACAATAAGAATACATATTTTATCAAGCTCTGCTAGGTGATCTCTCAAACACACAGTGTGTATCTCTAGCTGTAGTTTCTTCCAATTTAAATAAAAGTTACACCTCCCTGCTGAGTGCTCACAGAAACTAGCTATTGCTGCAGGCAAAGGAAGCAAGTGAAACGGATTCTGATTTAAAAAAAATCGCGCTGACAGATCACAACAGGAAGCTGCTTATACACTTTACTGGCAATAAAACAAAACAGCACAGTATACTGGGATTGGTGACACTTGAGATGCACTACAGACTCTAAAAACTTGCCAAGTACATTATTTATTTGACAATTATATACACCATTAGGTTAAACTGCTCTTATTAGTGTAAGAAAAATACATTTGGTTTTGTACCTACGGTTTCTTCAAAGATTGGCAGATGAGCTTTAGATTGTGCTTGTAGGTGCTAAATAGGAAAAATATTTACAAAGAATCATTGTATCAGAAACTTCAGATCTTTGTAAAGGCCTGCAGTCTTATCTGTATATCACTAGCTTGTCTCCAAACTTCTATATTCAGATTCTCTCCTTACTGATCACTGTATTCAGTTCTCCCACTTCAAACAGTACTCTCTTGCCTCTCGACTACAGAAGAAAAAACAACTTCCAATTCTGTAATCATTATCATGTCTTCACCAATGTTATCTCACAAAGACTGCCTTTTCTTGAATATTTTCAGATGCCTGCTGGAGAAGCCCTTCAGGAAACAGCTTAGCTGTAGGGTGCATGGAAATACAAGGAATATGTCAGGATAGGACATCCAGCCTGAAAAACATTCAGCACCTTTGAAGCCAGCTGTCACACCATTCAATGCACATGTGTTTACTGACTACTTTGTGCACTTTTGCCTCTCATCCAGCGAATGTAAAAATTCATACATAGTTCAGGAATGTCACAAACAGAGTCCCATTGGCATGTCAAAGACTACTCACTAAGGAATGAAGGATGACGGCATTAGAAACCCACTTTTGGGACAGAGAAGAGTGGCAAGCAATGGGGCAGTGACCTACTATCATCCAAGAGATGTTGCTTATCTGGAGATGAAATTGAGAGTACTCCACTTCATCTGGTACAGGCTGAGCACCCAACTGGGCATTCCTGACTTTTTACTAGACACTTAGATAAGACGTTACCACAAAACTCTGTGAACAAGAATGAAGTAGGAACAGGAACGGGTAGCGTCTTCCTGAGTCTTTTTGGTTGAGTTCAAGGCACAGATCAACATGTTCTGGAGAGGAACATATAGCTATGGAAACAGTGACAAAATAGGGAGCATTTAAGAATATCATCATATGGCTGGGGAAACAAAGGCTACCAATGAGCCCCCTGACAAAGAAGAGAAAGAGTATTTTAGGACATCATCTTCTCAGCTAAGTGGGGAGACTTTAAACTAGGTCTGAAAGGACAGCAACAAAAAACCCAGAGAGAAATAAGAGCTGTGATCGACTGGAAAAACAGGAAATTGGGAAGCAAATAGTGGTGGTAGGGGGAAAAGGATGTAAGAAGGAAAACAAGCTGGACAGTCTGATGAATCACAGATCCTAGGCAGACTGAATGAGTACAAAGACCAAACTATAACTTAGCTGGCACTATAATGAATGGCAAAAATCTCAGGATTGCGGTATTAGTGTTATAAATTTATTGTGAAACCTCTGAGGTGCATTCTTCTGACTCTTGTTTTGTATGGCAAGTTTCCTCTTAGGAATAGGGAACGCGTTTTTTTTTCTGTAACTTATCCTAGATTCAGTGTAGTCTGCAGAGCTTGGGTTCAAAGTGAACAGTGGGAATGACTAACTGGAATGGCTGTAAGGGATTGTTCCCCTAGCTGTCTGTCCCACTCTTAGGTTCTTCCTCTCTTCCCTATCACCCTTCCTCTTGAGTTGACTCAGTTGCTGAGGCGATACAGGCTACAACCTACACTTCAGCAGGCTGTAAGCAATGAGAGGTCAGACGACATGGGCTTTGAAGGGTGCTGTGATACCGATGTAGAAGACATTCTTACAGCTTGTTCAGGAAGATGAGTCAATTAAAAAATGGAGTGAGAGTTTCATGATATGATAAGTAACTGTGCAAAGATGTATGAAAAGAAAAAGTGCTGAAATTACAGCAGACATGTACCATGGGCTGCCAAGCTGAAGATAGGTGAAGTTTTTTTGAGCTAAGACAACGAAAATAAGATGGAGACAGGCTAACACAGTAAAATGGAAAAGCAAAAAACAACGTCCCCGGCCCCAAATACATTAGAAATAAATGGCAAAGAAAAGCAGAGGTGCATTACTTAACGTAGGAAGAGACCAAACATACAAGAGAGGAATGCCTGAAATCTTCAGGGCTTTAGTCTTTCCAGGAACAATTAGCTATATCAAAACCATTAATGAAAAGCATTTAAAACAAAAGAAACAAAGAACTGAGATCAGAAAAAGGTAAGAAAGGGTTAAAAGTCGGAAATTTTACATATTCAAATCTGACAGAATTTCACTAAGAGTCATTATGGAATTAGATAAAATGATTTCTGACCAATAGTGTGACAACTCTTCGAAAGTCCATGGAGGATGGGGCAAGGTTCCACAGTGCTTGAGAAAAGCAATTAAATTGTGAACATTGGGAAAGAAGGATGTACAGAATTTCAGATGTAGGTATTACCATGTTGACATTATAAGCTATACTGTAAGCACTTCAGATGTTGCATTATGTTAAATTAGGCTAGCATCTCAACCCTTTCCAGTGCACAGCTTCAAATTCTTGAACCTTGTCTCAGCTTAAGCTTCTGACAAACTGGGGATCATACAAACATCTCATCCTGGGAAGCAAGTATACTTGAGTATTCTAAACATGCCTGTGTCCCTTTTCTAGTTTTGGTTAAGACTCCTCTTCAGGGTTTATTTACTGCGAGGAACAGAAGTAGCCTCTTCACCTAAAACTACCAGTCAAACAACAGGACAATAGCTGTAAACACGACAGCAAGGCAAGGAAGTGGTAGGAAGTGTGTATTTTCCAAAAACAGGTTTGAGGTTTTACTTTTTTTGGAATAATCTTAAAGATAAGTCCAAGTGGCTCGTATTGACACTGCCTCTCCTAGTATCTTGAGTTTTGCTGCCAGGACTTCCCTGCTTGGTTCCAATGCTTCACAACTACGAATTCTTTGTCAAGACTGTGTTTTTCCAAAAGACCGTATCTGTTTTGTATTACACAGCCTTGTCGGCTATTTCAGCAAGCTGTGCTCTCTAACCTAGTTCAGGCTCGTTCCTTGGCCTCTCTCAATACATCACAGTCACCATAATGTCTCTGCACGACACCCACCTTGGCTAGCTCTCCTGCTGCAATACAGCCTGAAATATTCCTAAACTGGAGTTTCAAAACTGCAAAATGAAATGCTTCAGCTAGCACATTTTAAAGACAACATTTGTCCTTGTTTGGGCTTCCTGTTGGAGACAGCAGTTAGGATTCAAAGGCTGCAGAAAAATCACCAAAGTTGTATAGTTCTGGTCTTTATTCTGCGCAACTCACATGAGCCCATTTGCCAGCTCACTCTTAATTGCTGGACTTGTCTGGAGGTAAAAGACTTTGCAAAGCAAAATAACTATTTAACTTGCAAGTCAACACTCAGATTGCAGCAAAAGGAAATGAAAAACTAAACAGATTTTATTGCTGTAATGAAAGCAGTGACTCCATCAGCCCCAACTACAGCTGCAGCTTGATTTCACAAAATCCTTCTGTAAAAACTGAAGATACAATTCTGATATTTAAAACAGTGTTAATAGCAAAGGCTATTTCACATCAAAATAAGAATGCATACCTCTTTCTAACTTAACTCCTCTGTAAACAAAACCAGCATTTGCGCTGGGCTAAATCCTGCACTCTTTTCTGAATTTGAAGAAACATCTATTTGCAGAGGACATGAGACAGGTCACCTGCTAATAGATTCTGCATTCCCTTGACACTGGCAAGGGAGAAGGCTTAGTTGGAATAGGACTGCATAGCACAAAATAGCACAAAATCAGAAACAAATGCCCTTTAAAAAAAGAGAAAGTACAGTCCAATATCTATTACAATAGACAGTTCTATAGAAACATTAGCTCCGTGCTCAATCACGATCTTCTTTCCTTCCTCAAAGCCACAAAAACATGATATATGCTTGGGAAATGAACATCATTATGACATCGCATGCCCACATGCAATGTTCAAGATGTCTTCCATAACCTCAACGGCATTATAGGAAACTGGAAGAGGTACAAAGAAGTGCAACAATGATGTACAGTGAAGAACCATCAAATAGACAGCATTCTTAACTCGAATCACTAAATCATTGAGGCTGCAAAGGACATTATGCGATCAACTAGTCCAACCCCGCTGCTCAAGCGGGGTCACAGAGCTGGCTGCTGAGGACTGTGTACAGTTGTGTTTTGAGTATCTCCACACATGGAGACTCTACAGCCTCTCCAGGCAACGTGTTCTAGTGTTTGACCACCCTCACAGCAAGAGTGTTTTCTTGTTTTCAGATGGAATTTCCCCAATTTTTAATTTGTGTCCTTTGCCTCTTGTCCTGTTAGTGGGAATTACTGAGGAGAGTCTGGCTCCCCCTTCCTTATTCCTATTAAGTATTTATACGCATTGATAAGATCCCTCATGAGCCTTGTCTTCCAGGCTTAACAGTTGCAGCTCTCTCTGCCTTTCCTTGTATGAAGGATGTTCCAGTCCTTTGATGAACTTTGTGACCCTCTGCTGGACTTGCTCCAGTGAGTTTGTGTCTTTCTTATACTGGGGAACCCAGCACTGGACCCAGCACTCCAGATGTGGTCTCACTAATGCTGAGTAGAGGGGAAGGATCACCTCCCTTGACCTGCTGGCAACACTCTGCCTAATGCAGCCCAGGATGCTGTTGGCCACCTTTGCTGTGAGGGTGCACTGCAGCATATGACTAATGAAAGACATAACGGCAGGGGGGTCTGGATCAGGAGAAAAATCATGAATGGTTTGGATAAGATAAAGGATGAATTTTTCACCACCTCTTCTAATACAAAAACCAGCCAGGTGTTAGGTTACAGGTTCAAAAGGGCCAAACAGATGGTTCTCTTCCAGTGTGTAGTTAAGCTGTGCAACTCACTGCTGCTGGAGACTAGGAGAATATTTTGAGAAAGAATCACCATGAGATCAGAAGAGGGCAAATACCATAGACACTTTGTTGCTGGCAAGGATATCATGCTGTTCTAGACAAACCTTTTTACTGATCCAGAATGGCTTTCCTTACAACGAATTGTGAGAGAAGCATCCTAGGCATGAGCGCATCAGCTGTTTTTTTTCTCAGTCCATGACAATAGAATGGACCTACACAGGAATGAAGATTTCAGATGAGGCAACTCCAACTCCATGTGAAATCCTCAGTGGCAGAACTACCACAACTCTCCTTTGCAGGAGCTGGGATCCTATGGAGAGCCACGTAAGACTTGTACGTACTCCACAGGTTATGGGGATTCATTAGTCACGTGCCTTGAGCTGCAGAACAGTACTTTACCTGGCAAACTGAAACAGCACTCACAGGGTAGTTGAACCAAATGGATTTTGCATGCCAATCCCAATTTTCCTGGGGACTAGAATTTGGTTTTTGTAAGCATGTCCTTCATTTTGAATACTTATGATTTAAGGTGGGTTTAGTTGCATGCTGTGTATGTACAGACTTGTAATAGAAACATAAGGTTGGTACTTTACCAACCAGGTAAGGTACCAGAAGAAACAGCATAACAAAGGGTTAAAAGGCCTGTATTGACAATTCCCAGAACAGAGCTGCCAGCAGTAAACTGAGGAACATATTTATGTCAAGACCAAAAGGCCTGCACTCTAACACCTCACAGTACAGATGAGAAGTCAGTAGAAGACCCTGCATCCCAACATGAGGACATTGACCTGAAGGCTGCTATGTGTCCCATAACATTCATTTTTGAATTAGCCCAACGGAAAAAACAGACTAAAGATGTGTATTTCAAACAAGAAGACAAAGCAAAATAAAAAGTCCCCAGTGGTCAGCAACATGGACTAAGACTCATGGAAGATGAAGTCATCAAGAGCTTAATGTGAAGGACCACCCATTCAGAACTGACAGCTCTGAAAAGATATAAGAGGTCTGTCCAATGTACCAGGTTGCCATCACTAAGGAAGAAGAACCAGAGCAGTTCGTGAGGACTCAACAGCTGGCATTTCTTGTCCTTTGCACCTCACAGGAACCATACTGGCCAGATGTCCTCCACTCATGCACCGTGGTGCTTCTGATTACGCCAGTGTGAACTAATGAAATCTGGGTAAGAGAGTGTGAATGTACAAAAACAACTTGCTTGAAGATTCTGTAAATAAGTATCACCTTCCCTTTTCACAGTGTCACACATTGAGTTTTATTTTGCTAATTTCCCTCCATGTATATAATTACACAAAAGACAGTGTGCCAATGCACTGCAGATTATTGCAAGAAGAAAAATGTTCAGCGCACACAGCCTTTTTCAGTGCTCTGGGTGTATTTTCCACTCGTGTGGAACACTGACACACAACCTGTAAATTTCATCCAAAGAAAAATCTATAAACAAGGAGTTTGTGTATGCTTGTGCAGCAGCTAGGCAAATGAGCTTAAAAAAAAATATAAAAAAAATCAGAATTTTGCAGTCTAGCAAAAAATGCTTTCACTTTAAAATGCCCACTAAGTTACCATATATTACACTACAGAACTGTTTACCTCAAAAAATGAAGCAACAGTAATTTCTTACCAGTCTTTTCTGCTGAAGTTGTTCTCTAAGTAATCTGTCTTCTGGTAAAACATCACATAGGAGAAAATAATTGTCCTGCTCTTCTGTTGAGAGATTAGGAAGTATGGGTAAGGAATGGGAAGTTGCAGCTGCTTTGAATATTTCTGGGACATAATTTGCTAAACCTTTGGCATGCATTAAGAATGTGAGAATGTGTTTTTTAATCTACAAAAGTAATTTATTTTAATTTCATAATTTAATGAAACATGGTTAAATATTTGTATGTACATATTTATAAGACCTTTACATCATTTATATTGCAGTACAAAGACAAGGTTTTCCTCACTACCAGCTTTATTTATTTTATGATAGTTCTTCTGGAGACATAAAGCAATTTTATTATTTGTTTTCATTTATATTGGTAACAGTATAAATTACTGTTTACCTTCCCCTTACCCTGACCGATCACGTCACCTTTCACCATCAGATCTCGTTCCATCTGCAGATATGCACCACAACTGTTTAGTAACACACATTGAGACTTGCATAATTTACATTCTACTTATGTGTTTTACCCACATTTTATGTTTACTAACCTTTTTACTATTTATCTTCATATCCAATTTAATAATAAAACAAATCTTATTCAAATGAATTACTTCAAAATTACTCAGTGTAAGAAAATATAAAACCACTTACAAAAATATTTTGCATTTGAAAGTAAGTCACTTATTAATCAAAGCGTTACGTGGTTGGTGAACTGAAGTGACCATTATTAAGTCTTTTACAATTTCAAGCTTGGTAGATTTCAGTCTTTCCCATCTTTTCATACAGAAGCCTGTGTGAAGTAAGACAACCTCCCTGATTTCTAAGCTATCAGATTTGAAGGAGATAGACTTTAAAATTAACAAACGGCTTGTAATTCTGGCAAGCTCTGGCATTTAGGCAATTTATTTGTAATTGACAAACCGAGTGGTAAGCATTAAATTTCAGAAGCAAAACCATACACACGCAAGAGAAACGCAATTATGGTCTTTGGAGTGATTTTCATGTTATCTAGGACTACCTTTCTTAAAATTAATTTGAATAATTAAAACAGTGTATTTGCATTCATTTTGTTCTCAGTTTTCACCTTCCACCCATCTCTGACACTGGCTGCATGCATTTCTTCCTCTCTTGTAAGCTCTCTATGGAGAATTAAAGATATAGGAAAGCCTTAACATTCTCTTATCTGCTTTCAGGTAAGCTACATCCTTCTGTTAGAAAAGGGGAAATGAAAGAAGTATATCAGCTACTTCTGAGAAAAACACTTCCTTCGCACAGTCATCACTGTCCTTAGGATGGAATGTCCCATTGTGCCAATGCAGCAGAACTGTGAAGTGTGGTCTTTGGTCTTCTGTTGGAGCACAGAAAATGGCAGCCTTTTTACCCCCACCATGAAGATATTGTTCCCTAAAACTCTTGGGGTAGTAAGCGCTGTGGCAGGGGAAAGGAAGGGCAACTGTGGCCCTGCTGTCCAGGAGGAGTTAGCAGCATCAGTGGGGTGGACCGGGTGAAGTTGGGAAAGACAGCTCACTGGGAAGGTTTCTCCACATTTCTGGAAGGACTGTCACCAATGGTTTATGCAGTGGGTGCCAAAGCTTCCCCAGCCACAATGTAAGCAGCGCTGCTTCCAGGCCTTGATTTGCAACAGGACTCAACTCGGCAGCGCAGTTAAGCGTGTATTGAGCTCGTCCTCACTCAGCAGAGTGCTGAAGCACATGTTGCAATCCTCAGAAAAGGTAAGTTTAAATATGTGGTTAAGAGTTAAACATTAGTCCTGTGGTTTTCTGACCTAGTGTCAGATTAGTTCACATTTGACTGATCAAAGCAGCAGCATCTGCCAGAAATTATCACATGATCTGGCCAACAGAGAGTAAGCAAGCAACACACTTACCTAATGGAGCTTCCGAATTTGTTCTTATCACACTACAAAAGTCTGTGATGGGCTGTTCTGCAAACCTCTTCTTCCAGTACAAGATGTATCTTTAAAAATAAGGGGGAGAGGATAAGTCAAAAAGGAAAGGTCAAAAAAGGTTTAATAAATAGTTGATCAGCTCTTGCTTTTTCCGTCCTCTAAAATCTTGAGTGCTTTATGTTTGTTTGTTTTTTTTTTTAATTCCTATCTCATTTTTTTCTTCCTTTAATCTATTTTTCCAATTCATTAAATGCATTTGGCTTCATTAAAACTGGGTTTAACTATCCTGTCAAAGCGAAGAACGCAGTAAGACAGATTTGCATTAGGCTTTACATAAACACTGTGACCTATTCACATCTTCAGACAGAAGTGCCACTCAGATGCATCTTTCCTGAAAAGACATACCACAGTGTACTCTCAAATTTCCAAAATATTGTGCTCTGTGTTCTGCAAGACACAGACAGGAATCTGAAACTAGGTAAAAAAACCTACTTGTCAGAAGTGAGGTTTTGTCAGGTCTCCTGTGGAGTTCCAGTGAAAGCTGTAGCTTGGCAGACAACTATAAACACAGAAAAATGAAGTCCCCCAAACACCGGGGGGTGGGACAGCAGACAGAATAAGGAAAGCCCTGAACATATCTTGAAGGTTTAACCCATCAACTACGGTTGTTTAAAAACATTCTTGTACTATCATTGCATTATAGCAGCATTAATAGACCCCAACTGTGATTAGGTTCCCACTGAACCAGAAGCTACCGTCTAACCAAGAAGAAATCATCACCTTCAATTATATGATGAAGGGAACCAAGCAGTCCTTGTGCTAATTATTCAGAATCTTACTATAAAAAAAAATATCTGAAAATACTTAAGTGCCTGCTTATATTTATACTTATGACTCATGGGCGTGATATAAACCATGTCAGAGTCGCTAAGGTAAAGGCTAACTATTCAAAGACAGCTTCTTATTGACACGCCATCAAATTAGGAAAACAATTATAAAAAAACCCAGATACTATTACGAGGACATTTCTAAATAGTTGTAGCTTTTAATACTTGTGCAATCTAAAAGTTTACTCACCACAGCTATCACATCCCATGGCGGTTCGTATCACCTCTTTACCATCTATCTTACTATATAAGGACTTGGACTGCAGCAGCTAAGAAATCAGCACTTATTTGTTTCTGCTAACTCTGACATGGAGAGGATTAACCTCTGGTACAGCAGACAACTAAGCGCAGTGAGGCCAGCACGCATGGCTGAAGCTCATTCAGAGGCATCATTAGATGTCAGTAAGTGAGAGGTGAGAGTTTTGTTGTCCCCCTGCCTGCTCCATTCTTTATAATGCACAAAACAGTCTTGCTGCTACATAAAACAGCAAGTCTTCCAGAATAAGTCATCCTCGAGCTTTTAGGACGTAAATGAAGGGATTTCAGGATGTCATTTAGTCTGTTCCCTGCACTGAAATAAATGAACACTGTTCAGACAAACTCACCTAACCATAACAGTCTGTGCCATGAAGCTTACTGTTAAGGGATTTCATATCATAAGACTTAACCCAAATAATCAACGAACAAATAAAGCCAACGTCTTGTCATACTTCCAGGGAGAGAGAAAGAGCGATCAGTGTCCATGAGTGATCATGTCCAGTCATGCAGTGGAAGCTTACTCCCCTTATCTCTTCCCCCCACCCTAATGCCAGCTTATCTTTATTCTTCCAAGTTAAAAAACAAAATAAAAACTTCCATTAGCATTGCTCTTCTCTGTATTCTGCACTTCTTGTAGTTCTGTCAACAAATGTATGCCTAAGACTGATTGTAACTCATTGCCAAGTATAAAAAAATTCTATGCTTTCATAGCTGTTTCCCTGTATTTTACACACTTCAGTTTTACACCTCAGATTATACTTCCTTTTTTGTACATACTGTTAGACTATTTCACTGATATGCAGTACCGCAAATAAGAGAAGGCACACTTCGAAGTAATAAATTGATCATTTCACATCCTGGGGCCACTTTACATAAGATTTGTCTACCTTCCAATTGCATTAGCAGCAAAAAGAATCTAAACAAACATTTTCTTGAAAAGGTGATTTTAAAATACATTTCTATTAACACAGAATAATCTCCCAAAGCATACTTAAACCGGTGGTCCATGACTGAGCAGCTCCGATCCCTTTATTTATCTGAGGAAACTAGCATCATCTCCAAAGAACATTGCATTCTTGTTCTGCCTGCTTTCAGCATAAACCCAAACAAAAACAAGTATCGGCTTTCCATTTTAAGCAACGTTAAGCTCATACATCTGAATATGGATTTATATGGCTTACACTTCTCTTCCTAAATTTTATCTTAATATTTCTTTTTTTTTGCACCTTGATAGGCACAAGTTATTGGCGTTGGCTGAGTAACTATTCACAAAATATACTTACCAGAAAACTCTTTTTAGTTCAGAAATTAGCCGGATAACATTTAAACACTGCAACAGAACTATTTATAAACTGGCAGGTATCGCCTAGCCTACTGCCTGGCCCATACATTGCTGTGTGTGAAAGCAAAATGCCAAGCAAGCGCCTTGTCTCTGAAGTTACAAGCCAGCTGGGGCCACGCCAGCTACTGGAGGAAGTTGAGAGAGGGAAAGCCAAACATGACCCTGCTGAGATGATCAATGACACAGCTGTAGGAGGAGTCACAGTTGTATGCAGATCACAGTATTGTAAAGTATAGTTAAGGATTAAATGTGATTTCTGTGGGGAAATACTGGCATCCTTAAAACAGGGCAAATTAATTTCATCCCAGAATGTGAGAGATCCTGTAGTGAGCAGCTTCTGTGAGCAATACGCAGCTTTAGGACATTGTAGAGAGGTAGAAATAATTTTGTCCTATACAAATAAAACCCAAAATTGAGAGAGTTGATTGTCTAGAATGTGCTTTATGAAATAAACAGCTTTCCAGTTTGTACGCAACTTGCTGATTAGTGACAGGACCTGAGAAGTCTCTAGGATATGTCCAAGAATGTCTAACACGGGAATTATCCTGTATTCTAATATCAAGTTCCCTGGTTTCAGGAACATCTGGGGGCTGGGGAGTAGGAGAGGAATGGAAAACAGCCTTACAACCCAGCAACAAAAAACTCATCAAAAAAGTAATAAAAATCCTCCCACAACACTCCACAGCTTTTTAAAGCATTTTAATAAGACGATCTCTAGTTTTCTGAAGCTTTCTATAATATCTGCACTCATACATGCTCATTTCGAACAATATAACCCTTACCTTCTAAAATCTGCAACCAGTTTCACATCTGCTATGACGAGCTTGTGTTCAATAATCATGTGCTTCAGGAGCTGGTTTTCTTCTGCTAAGAGATAGCATTCTTTGCAGAAAATACAGGGCACATAGGGAGAACTTTCTACAGCAGCAGCACCACCTGGACTTTCTGGCAGAGACAGAGGCTCCAAAATACACTCTGTATCTAAAATAAATAAAAAGAATAATTAATTTGGATTAAGTGAATAAATCTACATCACTTGGAGTACTTTTAGGCAGTACATGTAAAACCTGTTTTATTGCCTCCCTGTTTTGTTGCATGGATCACTCCAGCAACAAGGTGCTTGGAAGTGAGTTGACTGCATTATTTCCGAGAAGGAAATAGGAGGTTAGCAGGGGACAGTTCTCAACCATCTGCTCCAACTGAACCTCCCGGCTGACACCAAGTCAGACAGACACAAGTGCTCTGCTTATTACTAAACCAAGTTTTATGAGAAACCTAATTTTCTTCCTCTCACTAACTAGTTTACCTGTTGATATGAACGAAGCTACCCTCTTTGTCATATTCCTCACACTATCAGGAAGGCTTTAGACTGTATAGCACAAACTGTTTTGTATGGTGATTTCTCATAATTATACTTTATTTATTGCACAGTACTTCTATCATTTTCTGATCGACTCTTGAAGGTCTGTATGCATTTGTCTTGCCTTTTTTTTCCCCATTAGCATCTCGCTTACTGTTCTGTGACAGAGGAAAAGACCATTGTTGATAAGGATTACTGCCACATGGAAGCTTACGCCCGCTGAAACACTTCCTAACTGTACAGATGTTGAGGAGGGGCCAGCCATGCCCCATGTGGAAAGGTCAATGACACGTGTTGGTACTATACTGCAGCGCTCAGGCACGGGTTGCTCAAATGACAGCACACCGAGGTGAGTCACCAGCTGATGTTCTCCATCAGGTTCGCTGCTGTTTGTAGTTCAACAGCTCAGTGCATTGCACAGAACTGCAGTAGTATTGCAAACAAGCAGACTGACACAGGGTTTATGTGCATTCCCCCCTATTTAAACAATAGCAATGTAAATTCATAAGCTCTTTCACTGGTATAAATTAGTGTAATTCATTAAGAAGGACTGTGTGACCGACAGATTTCAGCAGCTGTCCCCATTAGCCTAACGAAATTCCAGTTGTCTGGAGATAAACCATGGTGTTCATTTTCCAAACAAATCATATCTCAGTCTTTAGTAAGGTTTATCTTGGAAGCCAAATACCAATTTCAGTATGTATCTTCAATTTTAGCTACATCAATTTTTGATAGCAAAAGGAAAATAAAAGCAAACACAAAAGGCTCCCCAATAGTTCCTGCACTCTGAGGATGAAAACTAAAAAGAAAACATCATGGGTCTCCTTGACTCTCGTGATATGAAGTTAACTTGTGTAGCAGAAGAGTAAACTCCATACTCCATGCCTCCAAATTCCTGCAGTGACATGAACACCTCTGTAAAGAAATGAAATCTCACAGAATCACAGAATGGCTGAGGTTGGAAGGCACCTCTGGAGCTCATCTGGTCCAATTCCCCTGCTCAAGTAGGGCCACCCAGAGCCAGCTGCCCAGGACCATGTCCACGTGGCTTTTCAGTATCTCCAAGGATGGAGACTCCACAGCCTCTCTGGGCAACCTGCGGCAGTGCTTGGTTACCCTCACAGTGAAAAAGATGTTTCCTGATGTTCAGACAGAACCCCCTGGGTTTTGGTTTCTGAAGATATCTAAAGAATTAAGAAAAAGGCCTTCTCCCAAACCTATTATTTCGTCACACAGGCATTTTAAAATGTGTAAGGTTAAAGGTAGTTTAATTAACAATATTTATCAGATAGAAGAACCAATATATGACAATTTTCACCCACCAAAATTCACATATACATATTACACATTGGCAAACACACCAAACCTGATAACTTGATAACTTATCCACATGGAAAATTTGAAAAATAATTTAAAAAAAATCATAGCCAGTTAGCTTTTTTCCCCTAGGAAAATAAGCTAATGAAGCAGTGCTCCCCTCTATCCTCCACCTTTGAAATAACTGAAGAAGGGCTGCAGTTTCAGAGATGGACCTGGGAAGTTCCTAAAAGTTCTGTGAGAACTTTCAGATAAAGGTAAACGAAGAGGCACAGAGAGGGGAATGGGACTCTGCCATCCATCGCACACGCTGTTCAGCAGTGGCTGTCCAGCCAGCGTGGGCATGTAGCGCTCCACAGCAGCCACAGGATTGTGCTGACAGCTGCCCGAAGTGGGTGCTGCAGGGGACATACTGGGAGCCACAGGTGGGAACGGGTATTAAAACCATAGCAAATATGGCTTCATCGGTTCCATGCTGCTCCTGGCACAACTTATCTGCTCCACACAGCGGTTCAGGATTTACTTATGACATTTGAAAAATAAAACTTCCCCGAAAGGCAGTTGTTGGCTGAAGACTGATGGTCAGAGTACACTAAACTCAGTTTATCCGATAAAACTAAACAGCATGGAGAGATGGCAGCACACAGCGCATGGCATTACCTACAGCAATACAACGGCTGCTGGCGATCTAACATTTTTCCTCTTATAATTTTACCTGCACTTCAGCACATTCCCTTCCTCCGGACATTTCTTTTTTAGACTGGCATTGTATAAATTGTTCCACTTTTTCCTACTTTAAGAAAAGCAGCTGCTACACTAAATGGCAGAGCAATCCTCAGGAAAGGGTCAGCTCTCCCAAGCAAAACTGATGTTACCTGCAAGATTCTAGGTTTGTGCGTTCTTACCACTCAGTATTAGTTTGTAGCCTGAAGATTCATTAAAACATGTTTACAGAGAAAAGTAGAGCAACTTAATTTCCTTTGCAATTGCTGACTCTCACTGATGCCAAGAGAACTAAGAAGATACTCTGTCAGCCAGTTCAGCTGTGCCCAGTAAGCAGCTACACTGCTTTTTGTTCATTTTTGGTTTAGGTCTCTTGGAATGACCTATTTAAACATGTAGGAGTCTAAATAAACAAGCGCCTATCTGCTTCAACAAACCAACTTTCAAAAAATAGGTGTGTATGGCAGGAACTGCTACTCAACGCTGACAAGGAGCTGATACAGTAATTTAGCATGAGTACTCGGGAACAGCAATTGTTTGGGCTTGAAAAACAGAGCTGTTAATCTTTAATTGTAGTGGCAAGTTGCTGAAACGAATAAACTGGAGTGAAAATGTTTTTGCTGTTCAAATAGAGTAGCTAATACTAGAAGAGAATAACTTAAATATAGACTACTGGACCAGTTTGGCAACTGCATAAGCTTATGCAATTTATTTCAAAGGCACTTAAAGGAGGAGATGAGGGGAAAAACGAATCCATGAAAATATCTTTGTACTTATCTGCTGCAAAAAAACACTGGACGAGGGAATAAATGCACAGACCTGAACAAAGATGCACAGCCTTTAGCATAACACTTAATGGGCTAACACGTAACACAAACATCAAAATAGTACAAATAAAGCTAAGCATATTATTGAAATCTCTGCAAAAGCAGCTAATTCTTATTCTATATTTGGAGCAGAGTGGCCACAGGTACTAAAGAAAAGCTGTTAGCTAAAGCACAGCTAAGGGCTAACAGGGAAATAAAAACACTCAGACTGAGTTCCCGGATTCCACCAAGACTCCCACATGCAGAGACACTTGAAAATGACGGAAAGGCTTTTATCTTAAAATTTCCACAATATTCTCTTAAAAGTCCACATGAGTGACTTCACAGGGTCAGATTAAACATCTGTCTAGTGCAAGTGCCCTGGCTGACAGTGGCAAGAAGCAATTACCTAGGGAAGTGTATAAAAATAGGACAAACAAACAGTAATCACACAAATAGCATAGTCTTCCAGAAATCTGAGGGCAGACAGTTTAAGTCACAGGCTAACGAGTACATCCGTTTAACAGCATTTTATGGTTTTGTTTTTTTTTTCTCTGCCGCACTGTTGGAAATTGTTGGTCTGTCAACACCTACTAAAATCTGTGAGAACCTTTCATGCTCTCCTAATGGTCCTTCACTCCTTGTCCTTGTCCAACTGTTGGCTTGTTCTACTCTACCCTTCTTCATGTGCTGGGGTGAGGGGTGGCTTGAAAACGCCCAAGAGAAGAAGAAAATGGATTTCTAAATCAGCACCATTTTCCCTCAGTCTCTTCTCTATTTCTTTTTCATTCCTAGAATTTTGCTTGTTTTTAGGATTATTGAATTAACCACTGAATCATCTTCAGTGATTTCAAAGTCTCAGAGAAGTTGTGAATCAGGTGTTAATGTGCAAGACAGAGGACACATTCTTTGTGCTTGATCCCATGTGTGTTATTCTGCATTTGTTAACACTGAATAGCACCTTTTTTGTCCAGTTCACTCACATACCATGAGATTCTTCTGCAGCGCTTCAGTTGGCCCTCCCGCTTATCACTTAGGGGAAAAAGAAAAGTATTAACAGCAAAATTTATCACCTAACTCCCTTCCTATTTTTGTCTGTGGTGAACAGCACAGGGCCTAGGTCCCTATGAGAACAGAGCCCTATAAAATCCATCCATTAAGTTTCTGCCAAATCATCCTGTCACCACTGAGTTTTCCTCCTCTGCCTAACGGAAAAACAGCATGACTGTTATCCAAACAGATATCCCAAAGGCTTCACAGAAAGCCCACCGAACTCAGGAGCTAAGAAAATCCCTCTCTCATTCACAGAATTGACAGATGACACCATGTTGTTCAACCTTTAACTCAGAGCTAAAAAATGTCATTAGTAGAAAGAAGAGACTAGAGGAACATACTCTTTGAAAGAAAAGACTAAGAAGTACACTCAGTTCTTCAGGGGAAAATAAAATGGATACTTTGAAGACATTTGACAATAAGACGGTATGGAAAATGATTTGGATTACACAAATTACTTTCAAAACTAGAATACGCACTATTTTTTTGTTATAAGCAGCCATAGGATACCTAATGCAATGGAACCCTCATCCCTGCACAGGAACTCTACACACCATTACAACAGTGATAAAAGAAAATGAAAAAAAGGCTGCCTGATAGAGAAATTATGTGGCTGTATTTTATTTTAAGTGTTGTTATAATATAGACTAGTTAATCACAGTTAATGAAGCAACAGGCTCAGAATGGATTAATTTTCCTTACTGGAACATTTTTAGTTTCAAATACAATTGTTCTCAACTCAAAACTTAATGTTTGCACATTAAGTAAACATTACACCCACACAGTTATAATACAGACTGTAGCAGTACACGCAATGTACTCTACCTGCACAATCACACATGCAATTATCACAAAGCAATATGCCGTGTAATTTTATGGCCAAGACAATAGATGCGAGTATCAGAAAGAAAAGGAAGGAAAGATTCAGCATTTGAAGGTGAGCTGTAAAAGGCAAAGTTCTCCGAGATACTTTAGCCAGCGTAACAGCTTGCTGCCACCAAGAAGTGGAGGGATGTCTTGTTATCCTGTCTTCCTCCACCTTATCCTACCACTCCTAACTGTCTGCTATTGCCCTTCTGCTTGTGTTGGCTCCTAGGCTTGCCCCATCCTTTGATGAATCGATTCAACTCTTTAACCAGACAGAACTACTCACTTCTTTCTTTTTGCTCAATAATGTTGAAAAGGCTCACAGAAGAGTCCACCAAGTGCAAGAGCCAGCTAAGGAGTGCATGGTGAGAAGCAGCAAGATGAAACAGGACTTTCCTCTTCTCATCTCAGCTTCCTCCTCTCTTCTCAGCTTAACAGCCTCAGCTGTTCCTTGTAATTTTACCATAAGCATGCCCTATAAAGTCTGCAAGGTTCCTTCAAAAGGATTACACATAAAGGAAAAGAAAACACTAAGATTTTATCACTATGCTTCCTAAGAAGGACATCCAGCACTGGCTTCAGTTCTCAAAACCTACTGTTGTCAGCGTAGGCATATGTAATGCACTAAATGCAGTAAGAGCTGTAGTGCTTAATTCTTCTTGGTGGCACATCTGAACCATATGCTCTGACTAGATCTGGGGACAAGTTGAACACTGCTGCATAAATTCATTCTCTAACCAGGAAGCGGAGATACTGGGGTTCAGATCAATGAAATAACCTCACTATTACAACTCCTAACTCACATGGCTTGGCCCTGGCATGGAACCTGCAGCCACGACCCATGTGCCAGAGCTCAGGGAGAGGCAGAGCCCTCCAGCAGGCAACCAGCAAGCCGAAGGAGGAACTCCCTAAATTAATCTGCAGGGAATGCTGAGGAGAGGGGCACTCATACCCTTCTTTCTGAAGCTTTGCCACCAGATAAAAAGGAATGAGAATCACGAGAGCAGAAGGAAAGGACATAATGTAAGTCCAAAGGCAAGGATTTTTATCTAGGGTGGAAGGAATCTAACTCATTTAAAAAAG
Organism: Rissa tridactyla; assembly: GCF_028500815.1. Taxonomy (NCBI): domain Eukaryota; kingdom Metazoa; phylum Chordata; class Aves; order Charadriiformes; family Laridae; genus Rissa; species Rissa tridactyla. The sequence continues at coordinate 189,607,028 of NC_071466.1, read as the reverse complement.
ATTAAGCATTTTGTTATCAGATGAAGAATGCTCTGAAAATTCAAGACTCCACATTGTCTGAGAAATGAAATGATGAAAGAGGAACTCACACCAATTGGCTTAAGACACATATTTACAGGCTTCGTGTCATTTTTTGCAGTTTATAGCACAGCAACAAGGCTTTAGGTTGAAGAGTGTATTATGTAAATATAGACATGCAGAGTATATATTTATAAGCCCACTGTTGGTAACACAAGGATAATGAAACAAAATAAGAACATCTGTTGGAATGTTAAGTGTCTTTCTAATTAAATCCAGTAGTTGAATGAATCAATTCATTACTAACAAGTCTGGTTTATTATCTCATTAATACAGCTGGTTAATATTATGAGGAGATTAGCACAAGAACTTGAAATGATCCTAAACCAAAAATGAACGCAACAAAGATACACCAGCAAATCAAGGAGTCTAAACAACGAGTAAAAGACTGAGGTTTTTAGACATGTAAAAACAAAGGGAAGAAAGAATGACAGGAAAACAAAAGACACCTAGCAAACCTGGCACTCCACACTAACAGCATAACAGATGCCGCCTGGAAAGCAGAAAAGCTGAGCACCCTCCCCCATGCTCACACTGATTACATGGCAAAAATGTTTAGTTATCAAAATGACCAAACCCCCCAGACATGGTACATTAGGGAGCCAAGCTGGATTCCTATAGGTAATTCTGCACAAACCAGTGCTGCATTTAAAACTCTCTGGGAAATGAGTACTTCCATAGCTTTGTCTAGTATTCAAGGTTTTTTTGAGCTATAATGAAAAAGAGTATCGAGACGCACGGGCTTGACACTTGAAATACACACATGACAGCTTCCCTGTTTTGCAGCCTTGGCACTGCAGCATCTATTTGTTGGCACAGCAGCATTCCCTAATTTGTGGTCATATTCTTGGAAGAGATTTTATACTGATTACAGGATTTTTCCTTTGTTTTCTAGAGTATGAAAGATGGATGACTAATGACTCGCCAAATAAAGAGTATTCAAAAACAAAAATCAGAATAATAGAAATAAAACACCCTGTCATCATCTTCACCAGTACTACATGCAAATATGTTCCTTAGTGAAAGAAGAATCAACGTACATAACAATTCCCCAGCTCCACGTATTAAAGCGCTCAAGTACTTCTATTAAGTTGAATTATCATTGAGTCTGAGTTCATGAGGAATTATTTAGGTATTACTTCTGCTTGTTAACATACTATGAACGATATTTAGTTAAAATGCCCACGTGCTCTAGGAGACAACATATCCTGTAGCTTCCCCCAAGATCAGTCAGTCTCAGCCGTGCCCGGTTTTTCATTGAATGCAAATGAGCACTTCAAAAGAATACTTAATCCTACAGCTAAACCTTGTCAGTTTTACAGAAACCCTACATATTCCGTAGCTTCCACTGTCTGGGAATATGAGAATTGTACTCCATTCAAATGACAGTTTTAAGAAAAGCTGTGAGTTACCAAATCCTAATATCTCAGGACAGAGTTTCTATAGAGCAGGTGTCTGCTGGGAGCTGGAACTAACAGAAATACAACTGTGCTTAATAGCCATATTTAACAGGGCTGCTCTGTCGGGGAGCTTAGGATGTTGCAGTTTCATTAGCATTAACAAGTGTTGCTATGGGTACCGGAGCACAGGCATCAGAATACGAGTGAATAGAAGGAGTGGGAAAGTGATTAATAAAAATGTGAAGTGTTGGAATTTTAATAAAAAAAAAAGCAACGTGCTTGCCAATAAGATCATGTTTAAATAATAAACTACATGATTGCCCAGTTTACCAGCAGGTATATGCCACTGCTTGCCATCTTTCTGCTTGAGCCCAGGCAAACCCCTACCTCAACAAAAATAAAGACCAGAGCAAATCCACTGTTCTCGCATTGGGCGGGACACACATGCACACACACACACACACGAAAGTGACCCTAATAAGTATTCATAACAATATTTAAGTGATGATGTTAATATGCAATTTATAAATATTTAACACGTTACAGACAGGTTCTGTGCAAGCTCAGCGCCACATAATTACTTCATTCCTGGGTAAATGGCATGGACTTACATTAGCGTAACTAAATGTGGGGTTTGATATGTTGGTCAGAAACATGCAACAATATTTATCTACTTCAGAATGAAATTTTGAATAATTTTATTACATCCTTTACAGTTACTCTGACTTCTTACAACTGTTGTTAAGCAAAACTAGTACCATTTCTGTTTACAGAACACCTAAAGGGTGAAATGGTATAGCATTGCAGAAGCATCTGTGTCATACTCAAAATACAAAGCCAATTCCTACTCTTACCAAACTAGGAAAACATGTCTTACCCTAATTACTAAACAAATGCATGTTTACCCTTTTTTCCCCCCACCTTCCCTGTCCAAAAGTTGAAATGAAAAATGCACACTAATTCCCACAAGTGACAACCCATGTGATGAGTTATAGCAGAACTTCTGCTTTGCTGTTTCATTGAGTTTGGACTCTACTTACAGCAGGTATTTCTTTGATTTTAGCAACATCTTCAAAATATCTCCCAAGCCCTAACACGTCCACTCTCATCCACTTCTGCCAGTCAATAAATTCTTACTGATTCCTTTGGAGGTGCCTTAGGATTTACTCGTGTTACTTCCCTCAGCCACGGGTGCTGCTTTGGGCTCGCAGGACAGATTGTGCCCACGGTACGCAGTTTTTCATTACTCCCAAAAACGTTCTCTAGTTTCAGCACATTGGTCTTCCACACCTGTAGCTACACCTTCCTTTCTAACCCCCCTCTGCCCACTCCCCCAGGGTGCCCTTACCAGAGTCTTCCTCCTATGAACACCTTTAGTGCTCAGATCTCCTCATGGGTGTGACAGGAATCAGGAAATCAAGTTCAGTTTAATTACATTATGCAATTTTCCATAAAACTTATTTCCTTCTACCCCTCCCTCCGTTTGCTGCCCACTCCCCAAAAGCCCGGCAGTACAGAGGTGGCATGCATACGAGTTACAGCACCAGACACCAATCTCCCTTCATGCCCCTGGTCTCTCCTTCCAAGAACCTTTGTCATACAATCTCCCCAAAGCTTTTTCTTTCCTGAATTTTGGCTTTGGATGCAGTTTTCCTTGCAATCTCTGTGGTTAGTTTTACAAACGTTTATTTGTGCAAACATTTTGCTTACGTGAACAATCTTACTCAGTTCAGGGGGATATTTGACTTGTTATTCACCTCAATGTATTTGCAAGAAGAGAAATGTAGATCATAAATACATGGAGGCTGTCTTAAAGAATATCTGTAAAGAACTACATCTGTCTACACTTCTTTTTTTCAATAGAAAAGCAACAAAGCAAATCAAGATGACTCTGAAGTGGTACTCAATACTCACTGGTCTTCCCTGACATTTTCTCTGTACTTAAATGTTTAATTTTAAAAATTGATATTTATGAATCACTTTGGCTTCTATGAATTATTATAGTTATCTCCAGAATAATAGGGCACTTCAATAAAAAAGGTATTTTTGAAGTAAGCAATACTGACCTTTTCTTGTTTAGTGTGATTGATCACATGACAAGGTAGACATGGAGAGCTGAGATCCGTGTTATGTACTAAAATCAGGGATTAAGAAGCAATGATTAAACCTTACCCTATCATCTGGAAAGATTAACAAGGTAATTATGTAGCCTGACACTCAGAATGTTTAGTTACAAAGAAGAGGAAGAAAATATCCAACAGCATTTGTAATGGATGGACAAAAGTGACCATTCAGGTTCTTCTTTTGCACTTATCACCCAAATCTAATTAATGAAAATTAGTAGCTTTTTTCTGTTTAACTTGCTACTTAATACAAAGGCTTATCAAAGGCACCATAATAAAGCATAAACAATGCTCTTTTAAAGTTGGGGTATAAAGACTAAATTTCTGCTATTTTCACATGAAAACTAACTACTTAAAAAAAAAAAAAGTACAATTTTGTGCCAAGTTGATCAAGACTGTGATTTTAAAACTTTTAAAAATAAGCCCTGGAAGGTGTCACAAGTAAAGATGTGTATGCATTAGCATTTGTCTGTGTTACCACTGCCACTGTTCTGCTGACTCCCCCATAAACATTAGCAAGCTGGAAATAGGTACGTCTTAGTTTCCATTTACTGTGATTGTGACTTTAGTTCTTCCACAAAGAAGGGGTCTTAACAGTGTGTTTAATAAGGACAGTAATATTTCTTCATAGCTACAATTTATTTGCGGTGCCTTTAATAGCTACTGTACTAAGCCTCGTATCTTTTATGCCAGCACTGCTACACAAAATGTGTTAATTAGTTTACTCTTTGCTTCTTGTTACCATTATTTAGTAGAGATCAATAATTCTTCATTACAAGGATTTTCCTTATCTTTTCTCTTGTCACCTGTCCTTTTCCTCTAACAGGATTCAATTCCCAAGCGCATTTATCCTCTTGATGTTAAAAGGATTGCCTAGTGGTATTTTTAAATGATTGCTTTACATTCTGTAGCTAAAGGAAAGTCTGTGTAATTTTCCTTTAAAAACGCAAAGCCTGCTTTAGCCATTCCTATAAGACACCCCCATGTCATTATGACAGGAATTTTCACCATGCTGACTAAAATATTTGTATCACAGGGTTTATAACTCCTTAACACTGGTAGACGTTCCTTGAAAAAGGCAACTACTTGAGAAAACCAACTAAAAACAGTGTGAAATTTTCATTTGAAATGTCACTTTCATTTTTTTCAGACTCATATAAATGAGAAGTAACCTCAAAGTGCATCCTGAGAAGTCCCATTTCTGGGATCCTTGATGTATGTGGGTTTCATACCAACAGAATAGGTTGAAGTCTCTCTCAGGTATTCTGACTGAGCTTCCTGATACTCAGAAAGCCTTCAAGGCTGGATTGTTTAACCAAATTTTGTACTTAACTAAGAATTAGTATGAGGAAGAGGCCCTGTGGTGTTAGAAGCTCTGTGGTCTGTTGCTGCTTTCTCAGTGAACTGGAGCTTTTCCAGATGGAGAGTAGCAAAATAAGTTGTTTCTACTTTTAGAATCAAACCTCCATAAATTGGTATTCAAACTGGAAAAAACAATGGCTGAAAAGGAAAGTTCATTATAGCGTGCAGTGATGTGGATCAACATAGTTCAGCCTAATTGATATCTTAGCTCAGGAAAACAAAGCTTTGACTGTATTTCAAATAATCCACTATTTATACTCTTTATAAATAAATTTTTGAAAATTAATTTCAGAGGAAAGTATTTTCAAGTCAGAGCTCAAATACTAATGTCTTACAGATCAAAGGGACATCTCACAGCAGGCTATATCAAATTTCTGTGAGCGTATTCTGACTTTGTACCAGAGTTTGAAATAAATATTTTTGTGACACTGGACTTATTTCTCTTGTCCTTCACACATTCATTAAACATACAACACAAATCTTGACTTCTGAAGTATGATATACACTTACTAACCGATACTGCTAATGTAACTCATGGACATGGATGGCAAAATAATTGAAGTTAATTTCCTCAAGAAATAGAATTAGAATGTTAGAATTAGTGATACAAGTTGTTTATGTTTTTCAGGCAACATTTTGCTAACTGTATAAATACATGCAGACTCCTGAACATTAAATTAGTGCAGTAATAACACAGGCTGCATGCTTTCATCCCATATAAGACAAAATCAAATTAAAACCTCAAGCAGGATGTTTTCTGTTACATACCAGCCTTCAGAGAAAAAGCTCTATCTCATTTATTCATGCATTACTGAGTCATAATAAAATTCAGCGCTGGCACACTGGTCAAGACAAATGCTAGCAAAATGCTCGGGTGACAGCAGCATCACTTATTACCGCACGCATTTGTTTCATAACCATTCCTGTTTTCATATTGTGAGTCTTCTGCACTCCCACTGCGGGACTGCCAGGGCTGACCTGGGGCACACGCTACGAGCTTTGGCAGGAGTCCTGAATTTCAGGATGCTGCCCTGTGCTTCCTTGCGCTGCCCACCTCTTCCTGCATCCCAGCATAGCTCTGACCCACACGGGAGTCCGGCAGTCCCCCATCATCCTCCAGCCGCATCGCACATTGGCTGGATTCAGAGAGCAGTTTTGTTGCTCCAACTGCTCTCCAAATCCGATGTGAATTGGATTTGTCCGGAGTCCAGACACATATGAAACGCATCCCAACCCCCTGCAAAGACATCCGGGTCTAAACCAAGGGGCACTGCTTCAGACAGCTTTGAAACACCTGCACGTTGAGGCTGTTTGGTGTGGGAAGACTGACTAATCCAAAGCAAAAATGTCAAACCATGTAATAGAGATGCAGGGACAGTAGCACCGTTTGTCTTTATCTACTGCGCCTTATTATTTGTTCACGTAGACAGAGCCACACCATACCATACCGGCTTGTGAGGTTGAAACAGATGGCATATCCAGTTATAAAGCTTCTATACCACAGGGATAAAGAGCTTTTAACCCGCTCCTACTACACAGGGCAAGAAGCAGAAGTAGCTACTCCTTGGGGACAGAGCCACCGATGACAAATGGGAGGATGACATCTCAATGAGCAAGGATCAAAAAGAAGCAGCTGGGCCATTTCACACTGGTCACTCTCTGTCAGTCATAAAAATCAGAGAAAAATACACAAAAGTGGAAAAAAAACCATTCGGAAGAGATGGTCCAGTGAAAACACATGGAAAAAAATCAAAAGGAAAGTTCAAGAAATCCAGTTGAAATATATTACTGAGGACAGGTATTTGAGAGTTTTGGACCACTGAAGCCACTGACAAAGCATCTACTACAATTTCTCATTTACAGGTCAACTATTGCAAAATATGAGGATAGAGTGGCAAACAAGCAGTGAACATGGAATTACCTACTGGGAAACCAGGCCTTGATACCAATGATCAGACATCAGACTTGCAACTATACCGTTCCCTATAGTGCCAGAAAATTAAAAGTTGACAGTTACTGCTGTACACTGATGATTTAAAATCCTTTATAATCAGAGAAAAACACAATGCCCTTTTCATTTATTTCATAATTACAATTTGACTGCCATAACATGTAGCATGTTTTGAAAAATCAATAAAGACTCCAGTTGAGCACTCCTGGCTCCACACCATAATCAGAGCATCAAATGTGGGTACTACTTCTGTGCGCAGTAGTTTGAGCACTCCACATTCGCACAGCAAAGAAGTGTTATGGCTTATACTACAGGGCACAAATCTACTGCCCTATCAAGTGGGGCAGAGAGACTCCCTAACATGGAACTGTATTGCATAAATAGCCACACGCATTACATTTGTACTCCTATGTAGTGTCTGGTATATTCTTATTAGGAAAATTGCTTGCACACCCCCGAATTACCTAACCCTACTCTTTAGCAGTTTGGCATCTTTCAAAAATTTTTGTGTTATATTGCAAGCTAAGCAGCACAGTTTCAGTCTGGTTATGCGGTTTTGATGGTACTGACCAATACATTATTTAATTCAACAGTTATCAGGTCACCAGACACTAGTGTTTCCTCTCAAGTTAGTGTAATGAATTACTGATGAATTACTGATGACTCAAAACAACAATTCTGTAAAGAACACGCACTTTCACATATACATTCCCTGACTTCAGTGAGACACCGGTCAGGATGATGTGCCCAACTCTTTGCGGGCACAGACCTGCACAAAACTATCTCCATTTTTTCCCTCCCAGTTCTTTAATGCTATGCTCTTTCCCACATTGTGTGGGGCTTTTATTGATGCAATATTTAAAGCTATTTTAAAAGGTCCATAGAAAGACATACAAATGCTTCCAGGCTTTTCTCCCGGCTTCAACCTACTGGGAGTTTGTGGATGAGAACATGAAGCAGAAACTGCAGAGAGCCTCGGAACAATTGCAGTTTTAGGATGCAGATATTCACACGAAGATGTAGAGTCCTAGCACAGGTTGCAAGACAGGACGTGGTGGAAGGAGGCACACAGGGCTGGGAATGGTTGTGAAGGCTGTTTGGACAGACAAGAATTTCACCTATACTGAAGTTAAAATATTTAATAATTTTGTAACATTTAAGTCCTTTTTTTCCTTTCCTACTGCCCGCTCTTATCACGACCATACCCCAGTTTAAGCCCTGTATCCCTTCACCAAGAAAGCTGGCGAAAGTCTTAAAGGGAGAACATAACCGCCCGTTTATACGACAGGCACACCTTATGGCAGACATCACTGGCTACAAGGACTTACAGGTTTGGTGCTCCTCCAGAAAACCAGTGTTCCCCATTAAAAACCAAACCAAACCAAAACAGTGAACAAGTGTTTCAGTAGGCATAACAAAGTATCCTGACATCTGCGTCACACTTAGAACATTCAAAAAACATGTAACACCTCCCTGGTCCGCACCTCTACATCTAAATAAAGCACGTCCACATCTATTATTTGTTCAGGCAATGAGAAAGCCTTTCAGGTAAGAAGCAGGTATTTGCTAATACTGATTAAATCCTTTAAACTGTCTCAGTCTGTAGACTGAGGAACCACCACTCACTGCTGCTCCACTGCAGGTAACAGAAGGCCTGAGCAGAGATTTCAAACAACTTAAAGGCTTTAACACGCAAAACAAGTTATCCTGTTTAACCTGTTCTGTGGTCCACAGGCACATGCTCACCAGGTAGCCTGAAGCAGCTTACTTCTCAAAGAGCTCCAATTAGTATATAGAGCAGCTGATACTTGGTAGTTTGTTCGCATATCAAAGCCTTTACCTGCTACTGAGCAGGCAAGAATTGGCTTAGATTACTGGAATTAAAGCCAGCTCTATGTCCACTAGTACACGGTGATATTATATCTAAGAGATAAAGGCCATCCATCTTCTCTTTTTAAGCTATAAAAGTTTTCTAAATTCAGAGAAAACCAAACAACAAGCCTTTATTGGGCATTTTTGGAGAACAGAACTCTGTCTTGATCTAACGGCAGCTACACATTCATGCTGAGGTGTGGGGGACACCCCTTTGTCTTCAGATAAAATACAGTGCACGTTTGTAACACAATTATCTGTAAAATTATGGCAGGATCACAGGCAGTTCAGATATGTATTACCAAGCAATACAGTCCATTACTTATTTTATTAATCCATTACTACCCATTTAATGAAATACTTAGTTTCACTTGTATATTCTCCCTTCATCAGTTTTTTTAAGAAATGTGCTGTGGAAGGCTAAAGCCATTAAAATCTTATTGTAACATGACATGAAAGGATTTTTCCTTTTTACTCTTCAAACACAGAAGCACATAAAAGGTTATTTTACCAACCATAACTCAGTAATTTCCAGCCCTCCATAAGATCCACTTGCTTATCAGGTAACCATCCAAAATGACTATGAGATTGCATTTTTAATTAAAAATCACAACAAATGTTCTTAAAACATTTTTAAATAACACTGTTTTAGGAGATTCATTCTTGTAGTCATATTAAAATAAATTGTGTTACACTTACAGAATTAATTAGTGAACTTATCCTCCAGGTGTAATTGCTAGTCATTCAGTTCACAATAATTAACCTCTGTCAAACCAAGATCTTTTGTGAATCCTTGAAAGCTGGAGAGGGACTTTTTACAGGGCATGTAGTGATAGGATGAGGGGTAATGGCTTCAAACTAGAAGAGGTTAGATTTAGATCAGATATGGGGAAGAAATTTTTCACTACGAGGGTGGTAAGGCACTAGAACAGGTTGCCCAGGGGAGTTGTGGATGCCCCATCCCTGGAAGTGTTCAAGGCCAGGCTGGATGGGGCTTTGAGCAACCTGGTCTAGTGGGAGGTGTCCCTGCCCATGGCAGCGGGGTTGGAACTAGATGATCTTTAAGGTCCCTTCCAACCAAGACCATTCTATGATTCTATGAAGCTTATAATGCCCAGTGGTAGAAGGAATCTCTTCTTCTTGTGTCCAAAATCTATGGTACAGTGGAAGCCCCAGGTCTTGAAATCCTCCACTGAACACATAGATTTAACCCAAGCAATGGATCACCGGTGGATCTAGATGTGTGGAAGCCCCCCCGTGGGAGAACAACTGAGGATGCAACCATGTGTGTGAATATTTGGAACTGGCTGGGGCTTTATGGAAGGGTACCGAGCAGGATACCAACCTCTAAAACCATCAAACAGAAACAGGAAGATGGGTGGACTGTGTAAGCTCATTAGGCTAATGTCCGAAGGAACTCTGATGAACAAACAGACAAGAAGTGGCAGGGTATGCTTGGGTCAACGGCTGCTCTGTCACCTTGCTGGGGTTTTCACCCATGTCAGCGTGCAGCCAGCAGCTCCCTATTCACAACGATGCATGCTGTGGATGTTTGAAGAGGGAAGAGGTAACCCGCTCACTCGGGGCTGATCTGCGTAGGAGGGGTAGTATAAGGATGTGTGGCATAGGAGGGCATCTAGTTCACTACTTTATTTGGTTAAAGGCTATTCAGTATAAAAGAAATAACAAGTAAGAAGGAAACTGGCAGATAACACACAAACATACACAAACAATACGCAGGTGATAACAGAGACAGTAAGATGTGTTTGGTCACTACAGGAACTAATGTCATTAAAGGAACTACTCAGACAGCCTTGCACAGGTTGAACCTGAACTTTGTCACTGCTAGGGAAGGGGAAATGTGATTATCATATGTATTATGGTATATTTGAGGGTGTTTGTGGAATTGTGTGAAGCTCGCTATGGGGTATCAGAAGAGGCTTCTGGGATTATGTTTAGCTTATTATGAGAAATTCAGAGGAGGGGCCAAAGGAAAAAAGGGCAGGATCGTGGGGAAAACACGTCAGAAAATGAAGGTAGGGAATAAAAAGGGCCAGTTGCATCTAAACAGGCTGCTGGTGGGCACACTTTTCTGGTCAAACCCTGCACCTGATCACCAAGGTCAATACTTTCTTGTTACTAAATCCTTTCCTTTAATACTTTTTTGTGTAACTAACTCACCCTCTGTCCTACGTGTGATACTGCTAAAAGGCCTAAGAGCCAGCAGTTGCCTCACAAGGCCTGCAAGGTCCAGGAACCAGCAACTAGAGGGACCACGGTGTGTCCACGTTTTCCTAGTGAATTTAACCCTGTATGCATTGTGCGTGTATGTGTAATTTGCTAGCAAGGTTCAAACTGGAGTAGCCAGTGAGCAGAAGGAGACCTGTTATCTGGAGAGACTGAAGGTCTGAGTCAGAGGCTGGGCAAGGGGCCCAGGCCCAGCCATGGTCAGAGTCGACGCCTGGCAAGGCAGCCCAGCCAAAGCACTTAGAGACTCTGCTAGTATTTGAGAGAACCATGACTGTGAGACAAGTGTGAATGCATGTATCCATTTTGATAGCCAACACCAAGTCAGATTTGCTATCGAACAGGAGGAAACCTACATTCTGGGTAGAGGGCCCAGGCAGACATATCAGATGGGTACAGAGGCCATGGTAATGTCCAAGGGATCCATGAATGTGCACGTGCTCCTAAATCGGACAGTGAGGGTGTCTACTCAGTGTCTATGGTGTTATGCACTTCAATCCTCATCAGTCTTCGCCACCCTAAATGGGACTCAAGAGTACCATCCTCCTTGATCCTACACATCTTGAAAACAGGCTTTAGGGCAGGGCACAGCTACGTACATTGCTGCTGTTGCCATCTCCCTCCCTGTCTGGCTCTCCCAGGGAAAGGGAATCAGAAAGGGAGTAAGAGAAGAAGTTTCCCTTTCTGGAAGAGCCATAAGTGGCCAGAGGTCACTGCTGGGGAATCCCTTCAATCGCTCCTTCAGCAGGGCTACCCTGATGCATGCAGAAGCTTTGTGCAAAGTGCTCTGCAGCACCATACCCCTTAACACAGCTTGGAGTAGCAAATGTGAAGGAAGCATCACTACAATGCTGTCGTCAGGAGTCACTGATAACCTGGGGACATAACTTAAGAGTGGAAAAAGGGAAGCACTTGTCTACTCCCCTCCTCACTTCCCAGCTTGCAAAACAGAAATGAATCAGCAACATGGAAGCCAAATCCCATCTGCATTTTAGCCCATGGGACGCAAGAAGTGCTGCACTTCTCCCACTCCCGAAAGTTTTTGCGTGGACCTTTACCTACAAAAAGCTCAGTAAGCAGGAGAGCTACAGAGAAACTTCATCTTTCTGACTCCTAATTTGCTCCTGCCTAAGAGCAGAGATGAGAGCCAGGTACCTCATGTGGCAGTCGTGCTTTGATGCTTTGCCTCACAGCCTTTCATGCCGTTGTGACTCCATCAGACCTAATGAAGTTTTATCCTAGGAAAGAAGGTGCAGGGACTACAAAGAGAGATCACACATGGGGAGGGCCAGGAGTGGAAAGGGGATGATACACAGGACTTAGAGGTGGAAAAGCACAAAAAATCTAAAAATAAAATAAAATACGGAGAGCAGGGGTGAAAACAGGATCCAGAACCAGTTTGTGTACGACAGCTGATGAGATGTATGGCAGCAGGACTGGAATGCTGGGGCCAAAGGATGAGCTGTGGGCAGCGGAGGATGGCAGTTCAGAAGGGAAAGGGGCAGGACAAAAGGAGTAACCGAGCTGGGTGCGGGAGAGAGCACGGGCAGGAGGGACCGGATTAATGCTGGAGAGTAACCAGCTGAAGAACTATCATTAGAGGATCATAGGGGCCTTCTAGAGGCAGATGACAGCTCAGGAACAGAGACAATGAGTGAGAAATGAAAAGCAGGCTCAAAACAGCTGAGACGTCAGCGTGAAAGGCTGGAGACCCACAAAGGACAAAAGTGCTCGGTGCAAAAGTGAAGAGACAAGCCAGATCAAGCCCTTTTTTTGCTGATACACAAGCAGATGGGGAGAATCACAAAAAAGTTTATGAAGAAAATTAACTAGAAGCTAAAATGCCCGACAAGACCTCACACTGGCAGAGGCCGGAGCAGCAGAGGGGATGCCCCAAAGGCACAATGATGAGACGGCAAGCCAGCTTCTGGCAGCCAACACCAGAAACAGGGCAGAAAGGGTGCTAAGATGTGCAGGCCAAGAACTAGCTAAAGTTCATGTGAGCTTTAGCTAACATGATAAACTACTGGGCAGGACACGAGAAACAGCTGAACATAAATAACAGAGTGAGGAGCTGGTATAAGTTACCGAGAGCATGGTGAGGAAGGGCTGGCTCTCAGGTAGTTAAGAGGAGGTTACATGAAAGGCGGCCTGGCTCCACAAAAACTTGGAGGGGATGGTACTGGGAGTTTTTGGGGAGTGAAATCTTGCAAGGCCAACAAGGCCGAGGTATCCGTGTCGGTGAGATGGTGTGAGGCTGAGATGGCTCAGATAAGAGCATGAGAAATAGGAGACTTGGTTATGCATCAGGTGGAAATTGTTAAGCTGGAGCAGTTGGTGAGCAGGAGGAGACCCTCACCTGGAAAGACTCGGTGTCTGAGCCAGTGGCTGGGTAAGGGACCCAAGGTCCAGGAAAGGATATGAAACAGACTTAGAGCCCGTGCTGATATTCAAGTGGCTCGCAAACATGGGGGTGCTTGCGAATGTAAGGAGGAATTGTGTTTTCCCTAGTGAATGTCAATCCTGATCAATCAGAAGGGCGGAACAACACTGGGCTATCCCTGCTTTTGTTTATGCAAGTGCTGTCGGAGTTTACGAGGGTATGATAAAGGCATTGCTTTGTGGGTGCCTGTGTGGCCAACCGTTTCAGTTTCTCAGGTGCACGCTCAGCCTTGTCCCTGGCCAGACCTGCAGGCAGGAACAGCAGCAGCTGCATCCATCGACCCAGATGGAGAAGCCTCTCAGGTCTGAGAGCACATGGGGATGGCTTTCAGTGACCAGGAAAGAGGGATCCCTGGACCCCAGAGTCCACTGGGTTGAGCAGCTCTCATAGCATCCTTAGGGAGAGGATGCTATGGGATCCTCAACAGAGGGAACTGTTGAGGGAGTTAAGCTAAAGAAGCGATGCTCACAGTATCAGGAACAAAACAACTTTCACTAAAAGTATCCTCTATGCAGCAATGAGGAAAGGTAGACTTGTGCAAGACCAGTCAAACTTTAGTTTTCCGCAGTAAACTGAATTCCCTTAAAAATGGCACACAAGAGATAGACGTGGAAAGAATAACACGCAGTGCTCTGGCATGGTGCACTCCAGCAGGATGGTATTAAAAAGCATTTGAGCACATTAAGACCCCGAGTGGGAAACTGTAACTGTCAGACTGCCGATGAAGCTATAAAAGACACACTTCCAGAAGAAATCTCATTTTAAAATCTATTGACAGATGCTGTAAGAAATGCTGATATGTAGCATAATTAATCCAGACTGAACAAATTGTACTGTGGATGGTGATGTGTTTATTACAAGCCACTTGGTGAAGGCTGCTGGAGGGAACTAACTAGAAAGCAACACTGTCCTGAATTAGAATATACAAGCACAGGCTTTCCTGTAAATAGGAAACAGCAAGACAGGAAGAAATATGTTATATGTCTTTGGAGACATAGACTGTCTCTAAAGAAGTGACATGCCTTCTCAGGTGCACATGCAAGTACAAGATGTTGCTAGAGCGATTAGCTTTGTAGAAATGAAACCCCTGAAAGAATAAGGATTTTGCTCAGAGACAGTGAAATGATAAATATTAGGGTGAGCTATTTCTTTGCCCAGAGACAACGTGATTTATAGTATAAGAGCTGTTCACCCTAAACGACTGGGCTTTACAGGAATAATTTTGAAAAGGCTATTTCAGCTATTGGGCAGTCTTGTCTTTGTTCAAGGGAAGAAGAAAGACGGGCTCTGAGCCCAGTACAAACATGCTGAAGTTAGTCATGGTTAACATGACAGACAGCAGTTACAAGGCTGTGGCAGAATTTCATGACTCCCAGCCAGCATGTTGGCAGCCCTCTCTTAGGGAGACAAGGAGAGCTTGGATGTACGTGGAAGTCTATAGGCTGAGGTGGAAGTTAATTTAGCTTGGCACCTATTACTTTGATTTTCAATAGTGACTTTTACACATTTCTTCACCTAAAGACTCCGAAGGATCTGCCAGGGGATGCAAAGCAAGTTTGGGAGCAAAGACACTGAAAGTTCACTAATCCTTTCAATGAGTGTTTGAGCCCACTAATAGGAAAACAACCCAGGCCTCTGAATTCCGACGGAACAAACTTTTTTTTCATACCGGTGCCAGTGCCTTTAGAAGAGTTTCCCGGAAAAACCTCAGGGTAACATCCTCGTCTCTACTATTCCACAGACCTTATATATGATTTCACACAGAAGACCTGCACAGACAAAAGTGCATGTCCTTTTCAGCAGTTAAAACAGCACAACTTTGCGATTACAGCAGCGTGGAAGTGCTCTGGAAGGGTCTGGCTTTTCACATAGGAGAGGCTCACACCAACACACCGTAACACATAAATAAAGTATGAGTACTGCTTTAACTACTAGCTTAAAATACTTTTATGAACAGAAGCAGAGTACATACTAAAGAAACAACACCGAGGTCACTTAAAAGATCACGCTACCAAAAGATCACTCACTACTAAAGTTTGACAACTAGAAGGATAAACACAGAATAAGTGTGTTCTAACTTTAGGTTTGAAACTGTCTGCTGGCACATGACTTTTCCTTATGTTCTGTCCTTCACACTATTGGCGACTTAAAAATTCAACATAACTTGACAGTAGAAGCTAAAAGACAACCTGAACTGAAAAAAAAAATGGCACCACTTTCCTCTCTTAAATGTGAAAACATTAAACTCTTTTTTTCGTTCGGATCAAACCGAATCCTCCCCTAAAATTTCTAGTTACCAGTTCAGAGTAATGATTTGCTTGGAGAACACTTTTTTAAAACCAGGCGTACTCATCTGAGTGACAGCCTGTACCTGGCGAGGCCTTGCAGAACAGCTTCATATCACTGGAGTTTCCCTCCTTTTTTCCATCCGTTCCTTCCCCCAGGACCTAAAGATCTAGCTCAAGCTCTTGCTCCTGCCTCACAGTGCCCGGGTTTCTCTAACGAGGATCAGTTCGGCCTGAGGATTTCTAAGGTGAGCTCTAGCAAAGCTGCTTCTAAAGGGACATGGACATACAGGCCTCTCAACAAGGACGGAGACCTCGCTGTTCTTGCTGCTTATGGTGCCTGGCTTAGCCTGGCTGTCACCCCCGACCGCCCGTTTCTGCTCCTCGCTGCGCACCGGCTGCTTTTCTTCATCTCTGCGCGCGGACGTGCTGAGGCACGGATGGATGTGAGAAGTCAGACGACCAGCCTGACCGATGTCCCACCTCCGGGGGGACAGCCTGACCGATGTCCCACCTCCCCGCCACGCCGCCGGCACCGCGTCCCACTCCAGCACAACTCGCTGTTGACACCTCTCCCGGCCCCGCAGCCCCACGCGCCGAACGCGGGGCTCGGCTAAGAGGAGGAACGGCACCGGCAGGACCAGAAGGTGTTGCCGGGAGGCGCGGACGGGGCTGCCCGGGGCTCTCCTCACAAGCCCGCCCCCACGAGCCGGGCCCTGACGGCTCCCGCCTGTCCCACGCGTGTCCCCCGCGTGTCCCCCGCGTGTCCCCCGCTCCCCGCTGCCCACCTGAAAAGAGGGGACCGAGGGGTCCCGCAGCGCACTCACCTCCCCGGCCCGCCGCCGGCCCGCCGGCCCCACAGGAGGCTGCCATGCTGCCGCCGCCGCCGCTCCTCCCGCCCGGGTCGGAGGCGGCCTCCGGCAGCCGAGCTCCGCCCCGCCCCGCCCCGCCCCGCCGGGGAGCGCGGGGCCGGCCGGGGCTCGTAGTCTCTCCCCCAGCCGCGGGCGACGAGGGGCGCGGCCGCGCCGAGGCACTACGTTCCCCGGCGTGCAGCGGGACGGGGGATATAAGCGGCTGGCGGCGAGCGCGCCTCGGTCAGTCCGTTCGTCCGTCTGTCAGCCCGCCCGCACAATGCCTTCTCCGCCGGGGCCGGGCAGCCGCGGCTGAGGGGCAGCGGGCGCGCTCGCCGGCCACCTCTCCCGGCGGAGGGGCTGCTGGCCGCGGGGGAGGGGACGCACGCCGCCAGCATGTGGATACCCACGGAGCACGAGAAGTACGGCGTGGGTGAGTGGAGAGTGGGAGCGCCGGGGGGATCGGGAGCGGGGAGCGCATCCCGCGGCGGGGCGGGCTCGCCCCCGCGGGACCAGCGTGGGCTGCTGCCGGCTCCCGCGGGAGCGGAGGCAGCGCCCTGCCCGTCCGAGCGGCCGTGGGGGTCGGAGGTCCCCCTGGGGCGGTGGGGGGGACTGGGGAGGGTGGGGGGGAAGAGCGGTCCCTTCCCCAGGGGCGCAACAAAGGGCGGCCGATGCCCGAGCAGCGGCTCCGGCGCCTCCCGTCGCTGCCCGGGGATGGGGCCGGTCCCCCGCCTCCGAGGCGGGCGCTTCGGCTTCTTCCCGAACAAAGCAGCCTTAAAAATATATACGTATATGACGCTGGGAGCGGCGACCCGGCGGCGGGAGAGGGTCCCCGCCGGTGCCGGCGGCGCCCGGGGGGGAGCGGGGCCGCGGGCATTGTTCACGCGTCGGGGGTTTTGTGGCGGCTTTGGGGGAAACCAGACAAAGTGTCGCTTGCGGGAGTCGCGCTTTTCCCTGCCCGTTTGCCCAACTCCGCCCGGTGCGCGGCTCTGAAGCCCGTTGATTTGACTTCCGAAGTGATCGAGGAGGCTCGCTGTGATTGTTTTTGACACCACCTATTAAGACCGCCAGCACTCTGGTGGCTGGTCCCGGACAATAGCCCCCACTCCGACACGGATGCGGCTGAGCTGTTACACAGACCTACCAGCCCAGTAAGCGGCTTTCCGTCTGTTTACGGCGCGTTTGGACGCGGAGTTGTGCCGATGACAGGAAAAGCAGGAGGAGCGTGGAGCCCTCCTTTGTTTTTGTGTGTGTCTCTGTGTGTCTGTGTGTGTGTGTAGCAGCGCTCCGGCGAGCAATTAGCGCGGCAGGCAGCCCCGTGCGGGGCTGCTCCGTCCCATTTGGAGTTGAGCCCAGATGTGGCCGGCGTCCTCCGGCCGTTAAATTATAGAGATCATCGATGGAATTTATTTTCTTGACTTCTTTATTTGCCAGGTCACAGCTGGGTTGCAAGGTATTGATGAGTCCTGCCACCCTCCTTTCTTTACGAGGATGGGCAGAGGCTTAAAAACCACTCTGAGACTCCCTGGAATGGCATGTTGGATATTAGCAGTCAAGTATTCCAAGCTGCAGCCCTCCTTTCGGTCTATTTGTTGTGGTTTGTGGTTGTTGTTTTTTTTAATTTTTATTTTTGAGCATAGTATGCTATTTCACAACTGAAGCATTTCTTTTTCTTCGTGATTAATGAGATAAAAATTACTATGGAGCATCTTTTCTAACACTGAAAACAAGCAGCCAAACCCTGTTCCCTTTATTTGAATAACTGTTCCCTGGTTGCTAAACAATTAAGTGATATCCTTTAAACCTTTTCAGGTACTTACACAGGGATCACTGTCCAGCTTTTCCTTGCTTACCAGGGTTGCTGTCACTGAAATTTTATGCCTGCTAAAGAGATACAGTTGTGATTTCTCAATAGTGGGCTTCCTCTTGATCAACGAGAAAATGTAGTTCACTACAAAGATCCTCTTTATTTGTGTAAATATAATATAGTCACAGAAAGATGCTTATTCTTATTTAAATTCATTCCATGGTTTTCTGTGATTTGCCTTCCAAAGACTATTCAAGATAGTAACAAAAAGCCACTGTTCAATTTGGGTCCTCTGTACCCCTAGGATGGGGCATGATATCGTAGTTTGTATGACTACTGCAAAATGTTGAAATACTAACCTAAAGTAATTTAGTTTTTCTCTTAGACTGTGTTTTATGCTGTGTGCTCACTCACCTGCATGATGAGTGCTGTCTGCAAAATCTTCACACCCAATTATCGTATGAGCTATTGTGCTCTATAGCAGTAGTAGGGGAGGCAGGAGAAGTTGTATCTTGCCATATAATTCTTTAAACTTCATGTAAAGTGAATTTTGTAGATCAAACTTGCATTTTGCACCACAGACCTGCGTATGTATTTTCTTTTTTTTAGTGATGGGATTACTATGTTTCCATACATTTTTTTAATACTGATGCATTTATCTGCCCTGTTAAAATGGGTGCATTATAAAACCCCCTGGAGGATCCCGATTAGTTGTACCAAGCATATGTATCCTTTATACAAAGAGCTCAGGGTTTGCATCCCCATCAGACCTCATCTGCATTTTCAATCTGAATTTTGCAGCACATGCTGTGTGCTGCACATTTCTACTGTGACATGCCAAAATGGATGAATAACCAGGCAACAGCCACCTGGTTGCACTGAAGGGTTGCTGGTAACCAGGTGGCTGTTGCTCACTTGCACAGCCTGACTGATTCCCACTTTGAGGGGTAGTTAATACAAGTAACAATCTTCTTCAAATTTTTAAACTTCTGCCTGCTGGCCACTGATAATATCTAATTGCTTTTTACTGAGCAGCTTGCTTTACTCTGAGTTCATTTACTTGTAGGCAGCCACGCTGCCAGTTCATTTCCTAGTAGATAGACATACTACCATAATGAAGGACATTATTACACTTAAATGTGACACCCTTTGTACTGCAGTTAGGTGTTTTTGTTTCTAAGGCTATAGATTTTGTCAGTTATGTATTATGCCTGAGGATGCTAAAGGTGAAACAAGCATTGAAATATTTCTGTTTCTGAGAAAGTTTGCTTTGTGTGGGTTTTGATATCTTTATTTTCAGAACAGAAGGTTAAACTTCTGTATTTCACTTTGAAATTCCATATGTTTTGAATCACACCTTCATCTGTTGTGTCAAACTAGTGATGGCATCGCACAAAGGATCCAGTGGTCAGTTATGCGGAGTATTTAGCACAAAGTATGCTGATGTAAGGTTAGGAGAGGTATGATTTTTTTTGCTGTTATGGTATCTAAATCTGGTAGATGTCAAATGGAACTGGCTTACATAAATTCTGTGTGATGTTGTAAGTGAATTTACAACCTAACAGAACAATGTTGTTTAGAACAATAACCAACCCCTTTGTTAAAACGAGTCATTTAAGACTGCATAGCTGTGGATGCTCCATAGGCAGCAAACTGGTAAGTGTAGCTTTCAAAGGTGACTCTTAGTGGTTGGTGCAAACTGGAAACTTTTATCTGTAATAAATGAATTGCAGAACTATGTAATTATTTGGTAGCTGCTGTTTGGAATAAAGATACAAGTTCTGTTAGATAGCCTGAATATAGAGGATCAGTTTTTATTTCTGTCTTCCTAGATTTACATACTGCCATATCATCTGATTCCTTTAATTTACCAAAATCTATAAGGATGGTGTTATGCTTTCTGGAATGTAGGTGAATTCACTTTTTTCTATTGAGCATGAAGCTTCTCACAATTCCTCAGGAAGGCATTTTTTGGATTAGGACAGAAAGATTAATTAAGGAGAATAATTAAAAACAGTTGCCCAATGCATAATCTAATTTATAAGCAGAATGGTATTCCAGATCCTAAAGTCATTCCGTACAGCGAAATGTACTAATTTAGCTCAGACAAGATTAAATACTCCTTGGTATTTTTAGTGTGGTTAAGCCATAAATCTGCCTTCCCAAGGGGGTATGAAGTGTGGCCATCTCCTATTTTATAGCTAGTGAAATGGAAGGATCAAATGACTGTGTGCTGTAAGCTGAGGTTTATAGGAGGAAAAAGACAGGGGTGTATTAGTTGATCACAGGAGCAGTATTGACTTGAACATAGACAAAGCTGAATCAATTGGCTTGTGCCCTGGTCTTCTGAGTTGCAGCCAGACTAGTCTAGCTAGCAATTCTCTTGAAAGATAGCTAAGACATCTTTATCTGCATGCTGTAGTCACTTTTTTGACTGCCAGCTAACTTTACTGTAAATGAGCTTGGTTTGTTTAGTTCAACAAAAAAAAGACAGAGACTATGATGTGCTTAATGTCACATTGTAGCTCTGTCAATAACTGTGCTAGACTTCTAGTATAATGTGTTTTTGTTTAACACAAATACTTCACCAGTTTCTCTTCCATCCATCCCCAAATAGTACAAGTGGAGCCTTCAGTCTTTTTTCTTCCATTCTGCTATGTTGATTTTGCCTCATGTTTCTATGTGGCATTCACTAATATGCTCACTAATAATGAGCTATATCCAAAACTTCTGTCAAGCTGCCTTAAATAACTGGTTGGGGTTGAGGCAGGGCAAAACAGCGCATTTTGATGCCCACAAACCCCGTTTGGCTAATGAATGGTTGGAGGATGATCTTTGTTTACTTGTTAGGTCTTGTGACTGTTTGTGGGGCTGGTCACCTGTGAGTAGGTGAAGGTGGGGTACCACAGGGCACTGAGAGTCAAGTTGGCAGGATACCAGCACTCCTTTCACTTCACTGGGGTGACAGGAGCCCATTCTCACTTTATGAAATACTCCCTGAGTTCTAGCTGTCTGGGAAAGAAAACGTATGGGCCTTTGCTATAGGAAGATTTTTGACATGTGACATATTGTCATGGAGGCTTTTACATCACTTTAGGATGTCAGATAAAGATGGTATTTTCCTGGTGTTCTACATAAGCAGTAACTTTCAGTATCTCTCAAAAATGGAATGATGTCAACTCACAGCTTTTGGACTAAAAAAAAAAGACTGACTACATTCCACTGGAGAGCAGAATATGGAGGTTGAAATTTTTAATTCATTTTAGTCATAAGACTAGCTGTAACTTAAATGAATATTGATAAAGTGGTGAAATTGCCTTAAAATAAGACTAAATAAAGATTTTTTAAAATGTATTTTTTAACAGCTGCCTCCAAAAATCTAGAGTCTCTAGTATAGATGTGATGTTTTGAATGCCTTTATCATCTCCTAAGGGCAACCCAGAGCTGATTGGTTCATTAACACCTTCTTACATAGTGCCCTTCGGAGATCTCATCTTTCCTATTCCCCATGTATCTGGAGCTACTAGGGAAGATCTCTGAAGGCTGATGTTATTTCATGTCTAGCTGTATGCTGATGACACTGTGTTTTTCTTCTTTCACTGTATTGAAGGTTTTTTGCCACCATTCTCAGCGTTGGACTTATGTGGCTACTAGCTGGGTGAGATTTAGTTAAAAATGATGGAACAGCAGCGAATGAAATAACATAAGGAGTGAAGGTGAGAATGTGGTCTCCCTGCTGAAAGGGAGAAGGCTTTTTTTTTGTTATCTAGCACAGGCTAATGTAATCTGATTTTCTGGGAGCTCAGACAGCATGTGATGGAGTCACTAACTTCTCTGTCAAGGAAGCTATAATTGGTTATTTTATTCCTACCACGCAGATATCAGCAACTTTTTTCACTACTGCAGGAGTGTCTGTATTCCCTAACCTGCAGCCCAGAAATGAACATTCAGAATAAAATAGGGTTTCAGCCTGGTTCAAGGTGAACACTGTATCTACCATGTTCCATAGTTTCCAGTTAATTTCTGAGTGTAACTCACTGTGTAGGTTTTGGTCTATAAAGTTCTCCATAATTTGAGTCTTGGGATCAGGGAATATCCTGAGGAGAGCATTTTGGCTGCTTGGATCATTTGTGACAGTTGAATGTGTTCAGCAACTGAGACGAGGCACTTTCAGCAGAGATTTTGCACCCCTGGGAGACACACTCCTTAATTTCTTTAGTTTTGAGGGACTTTTGAGTGTTGTGTTGGGGTGGTTTTTGTTGTTTTGTGTTTTGGGGTTGTTTTTTGCTACTGGATTTGTAGTTGATTCTGTGAAGGTGCAGGGGAACAAACCAGGTGACCCATCAAAGTCCTTTCAAGCCTGTCTTTGTGATTTTGCACAAAAGGTTTGCGGTTTTTTGAAAAGTGAAGGTTTTGCTTTTCTTTGTTAGTGTGGAATTTATTTTGTTACTGTTTATTTTTGCATGTAACTATGTACATCACTGAATAAATTTTGGTTTTGCTCTTCCTCCTTTTCTTGCTATTTATTCTTTTTTGAGAAGCTGTGCGGAATGCCTTTGAGGTGACCGCTGTTCCCTTCCCAGTGATTTGGAAACCAGGAGACTAATCTGGAGGGAGAAGTTGCATGCATTTCATTTGCGGTAGATGCAATACGAAGTTTTGATTTTATTTAATTTTTTTTGGTGGGTGATCAATATAAACATAGGAAAAATATGTTTAGAAAAGGTTTTGAGAGATTTAATCTGTACCACTTTCTCAAGGCCAAGTCAACTGTCTATCACTTCCGAAGGATGTTTGCCAACATGTTCTTTAAAATGCTGATAATGGAGCATCTGCAACTTCTGTAGTCAGTGCTTAGCAATCCTGCTACTAGAAAGTATGTAGCATCGGAGTACTTTTCCTCTTGCATGTATCCTTATGTGTATATGAAGACTTGCCAAGACTGTCTCCTTTTCCTTGTATGAAATAGCTCCAGTGATTTCATCCTTTCCTTGTAGATGATGTTGTTCTTATCTTTGACCAATTGATCTAAGTTCAGAACTGGACAGGAAAGCTTTGTCAGGTAAAGCAGGAGAATCTTAGTGTGTGCTTTAGGCGGTGTGTCTGCTTGTCATTCCTGATGTGGTGTTTGTTCCTTTTGCAATAGCATCACACTGACTCATGTTCAGTCGGGAACCGCTAATCAATCCTTCAAATCCTTCTCCGGAGTACTGTTGTCTAGACAGTCATTCTCCCATCCTGTTTTTGTCAGCTGACTGTTTCTGCTTATGTGTCCCTAATGAACAGCACCTCTTTTCCATTCTGTTTCTCCTGTTTGTCAGCCATGCTGGCTCCCAAATTTCCTTTCTTGCATAAGCCTGTTGGAAGCACCTTGTCTGACAGCTTTGTTGTGAGAGATGCAGTTTAGGAACTGTATTTGCTAACAGAAGCAGAGCTTGTTAAGAGAAGCAATGCATGATGAACAACTAAAGACGCCTGGAAGCCACAATGATTTGCCATTAGTTTGCCTCTGTAGGTTTAAAGGAATGTATTTTTCAGATCTTTACAATGACAAGAGACTGAAGTGATAGCTGTTTTCTGTTTCTTGTTTCTCTTCATAATGCATGTTTCTCGTTATTCAGAATGTATGTTCCCAGTTACATAGTTTAAAGATGATCTGATAACTTGTCAACTTTGCATTCTTGGGCACCTGAAATTTTTCGTTTGAAAATAATGCTGATCTAAATTCCAGATGCTCAAGAGCGGATAGGAGAGCTGCAAACAGTGCAGCTCTGAAAGTCACCTGGGCTATAGGGACAAAGAAAGCAGCTTGGATTTTGCAATTTGTAATGCATTGTGCTTGCTGCTTTTTTTTTGTTAGCTTGAATAAGAAAATAGGGTAAAATCAAATCAGTTTTGCAGGATTAAAAAAACCCAACACAGTCTTATTATGGGATAAGGCAAAAATGTGCTCATGTGCTCTTGAAGGAGAGCTAATATAAGGGGAAAAAAGCCCTGCTGATACTGATTGCACCTTTCATCCTTCTCCAATTAAGGAACAAAGTCAATTTATTTCAGATTCACATGCAATTATTTATCTACTTTGTTGATAGTAACAGCTGAAATTGTTACAATTGAAAGTGGGTATAGTCTGTTTAGTCAGCTTTCTAGTACATTGAGTTTTGTTTTCTTGATAGGTTGTGTGTAGAAAAGCACAAATAGTAGACGAGGTAATAAACCCCGAGAGGGGGTTGTTAGCTAGCAGAACTTGCAATAGGGTGTTTGAGGAATAACTTAAATATTTTTCAGTTTTGCTTTCTGTGTTACTGGATTTCAAGTGTGTATGTGTGTCCTTTCAGGGCTCTGGAAGCAGGTGGTGGCCGCTCTTGCGCAATCAGTAGCGAAATGATGAGCTTGGTCAGTTCTTGCAGCAGAGAAGAAATGGAGTGCCCTTTCAAATCCATTGCTTGAGATTTCTTGATTTGATTTTTATTGTTGTTTGCACTGAACTTATGACTTCTGAGTCTTGTTTAGAAATACAAAATAAATTCCTAATTATAAAGGTGTGTACTGACTTTCATGAATAACTTGCATTGAGTGTACGGGAATCTATACATGCTGTGGCTAAGAGGTGAGCAACAACTGTACAATAGGGGCTCTTCCATAATAGAAGTTTCTGAGTTCTGTTTAGTTATTTTTAAACCAAAGCATTTTCTTTTACTATCATAAATCATTGACCACATATAATAGGATAATGTTTCATTTCTTGAAACTCTTTGAAATTACAGGTTGCAGTGCAGAAAGGAAATGATTACTCCATGAAGCCTTATTTTAACTTTTCCCCAGAGTAGTGTAGTGAGTTAAGCACGTACAAGATGTTGGGGGGGTGGGGCAGGGAGCCAGTACTTCTGATGCTTTATTTTGTTACATAAGTTAAATGCAAGTTAGGTGCGAAAATTGTATTATTTCATTATTGTATTATACAAACAGCAACGGGTAACTGCTTGATCTTTAATCAAGTTGTAGGTATGTGGTAGACTATATAAGTATGAAATAGTTGTACTTAAATGAAGTAGCAATCATGCTTTTGTAGATTATATTACCCATAAAATACAGAATATTATTTTTCTGAGGAGAAGCCCTGTATAAAGATGGCTATTTGATTCTTAAGTGTACTTTCTTATTTTTTTGGGAAAAAAGTAGCATTGGGAAACTTAAATGTCATCAGCGGTTCATAGTGCTACCTGATTCCAGAGTACAACTGTAAGGTACGCTCCCTGAGACTAAGCGGTATAGAGGTGGGTCACAGGTTGTAAGTACTAATTCTTTCATAAGTGATAGTGGTAGTTTTTATAAGGAATAAAACTGGCTAATATTTTGTACCTTGAAGGGATATGCTTTTTTCCTAGGCTGCGTGGTTCCTTTCCTAACATCTGTACTAGGTCTGTTACACAATGAGGATACAGAGATTGACTTGCCGTTTCTCCCTCTGCATGGGATTCAGAATTGCTCCTTCTGGTGTTAAGATTGTCTCCCCTCTTACTATGATAAAGAAAGAATAAATTTTCGAAACAATTCAGTGAACAAGAGCTGGCAGAGCTGCTGTATTATTCATGGTTAATAGTGTAAACTTAAACATTCTCCACTTATCTGTCCCTTCCCTATTCCTCTACCTTCCCCCCCTGCCCCCAGCTTCCTTCCTTTTTTTTGGTCTGTAAAACTTTGGACAAAAAAAGAGGAAATCCTAAGGTGGAAAACAGAAGATCCCTGTTCTTGTATTTCAGTGTAAGAGAGCATGTGTCGGTTCTGTACAGAGTTCATTACTGTAGCTGTGCTTGCTTCTCTTCCTCCACCCACCCATATCAGGAAAAAAAAAAGAATAGCTAATTATAACTCAAGCCACAATGATATTACTTGATGATATCCTTTCTTCCACTTGGAATAACAAGACCTGGAAGCTAAAATTCTTCTCATTGGGGCAGATGCAGTTCTGAGTGCTCAACTGTGTTGAAGAAATGGGCTTATTCTTGTTGCTTGCCAGGTTAAACAGGTAAAGTAATGGTGGAGGTTTCTGCCAGCATGTATTTTGGCATTATATTTGTCTTAAGGAAATATGTCAGTGATAATAGTAAGCATCTCAAATTACAGATTCTCCAGTTGCTTACATAACTGGAAAGTTAAATTCAATACCTTGAATTGTTTTTTATTCTGTTATTGCAAATGAGATTGGAAGACAAAAGACGTGTCTGTTGTCTTTTCAGCATACAAGTTAGGCTTTTTGTAATGATGTAATTATCCAAAGACTTTGAACAATTTCTTTCTACTAATTAATTGAAAAAGCATAGTAAAAGATGCAGACAATAGTAAGATATGTATATTTTTTCCCGGAAAGTGTGTGTTCCTCTTGTATGTGAGGAAACTGTTGGTTTTAGAGTTTAATCTTCTTTGGAGATGGTATTTGGAGATGTACCATGGTAAACAATATTCACAGCAATCTGAGGTAATGAACTCTCCAGGTTTGGAGACAGGGTAATATGGAAATCACTCCATAGACACCTGCAGAGTTGGTTGGGCTTTTTTTAAAGCTGCTGTCAGTGGTTGCTTCTGGAAAACACTGTTGGTTTGGGTTTTTAATGCTTTTAAAAATATAAATAGTAGCTTCATCTCAACCAAGCAATTGCACTGTGCTTTAAGAAATAGTATTTTAAAACTCGTTCCCTTGATAAAAAGTCTTGGCTTCCTGGTAGTATGAAGGATGAGGGGTGTCAGTCTCGCTGCTGCCTGTCTGTCATCTGGTGTTAGACCACATCCCCTGCTTTTGCATCTTCGAGCTTAAGTGTGGTCATGCTTGTTTACGTTCAGAAAATCCACTGGGAAGCCTTTAAGACTGAAAATTGCTGGGTTTCAATGTATTTGCATGCAAAGGAAAGTGTTTCTGTTTCACTTCTGCAAAGATTCCATTCTACTGAATAGTCTGTGGCTTCTATAGCAATGCCTCTAAAATGTGTATTTAATAGGTATAATAAATAACACTGGTTTTAAAGATGGCTGAGATTATGTACAGATGTTAGTTGTCATATTAAACACAAATTATGTTGTTCCCTCTTTTCTCAATGTAATCAGAAAAATGTAACCTACTAAAAAACCTACAGAAAAACTGTAACATTAGAGTAGTCATGGGCTTTCATGATGATTCTCACAAAGATCTGTTTGAATTTATATTGATAAATATTGCTTCTAGCTCTCTTTTTGGGCAGACAGTTAACAGTATCATAATTGAGGCGTAGACATGGTTGTACAGCTGATAGAGATCTGCGGTCTTTATTAGCGTGCTTTACCTCTCTTTGTGGGTTCCTCAGCAAAATAATGACCCAGTAGAAAGGAACTGGACTGATGGGGAGCAGCTCACTTGTAGAGAAGCAGAGGTCCAGAATAAACTTATTTAGCTGACAAATGTTGAATGGACTCTTAAACTAGCAAGTTAGAATCTTCTGGTTAATCTCTGAAGTGGATTTTTTGTTTGCAGAGCAGAAGTTTGGCTTTTTAATGACCTCTGTAAAATGCCATTTGTTTTTTACATACCTTATGCAAAACCTCAAAAGCACTCTGCAGGCTACAAATAGCAGGTTTTATGTAAAAATATGGGGTTTGTGTAGGATAGGACTATGCACAGCTATGGTACCATATGTTAAAATAATTCAGGAAACTCAGAATAGCATATTGTCTTGAGTACGTGTCGGGGGTGGGGTGGGGAAGCTTTGGGGAGCAGAACGTAATTGTCTGGGGACCAGCAGAGCCATGTCCAGACTGGGCCAGCTCTGGTGTTCTCCCAGCTCTGGCCATGTGCTCCCCTTGTAACAGCTTCTGGGATGAACAGTTGAGAAGAGCTGATCTGGCTGAAAACTAATCACTTTTTTTTTTTGGCAGGGAGGGATTTCTACTGGATCAGCACCTCTAGCTGGGCTCCAATTGTCTGCTAAAGAGTGTGTGCCAGCGTGGGGGAGGCGAGGGAGGGCGCAGCTGGGAGTACAAAAGATGACAGGACCCCAGCGCTCTTCATGTGTTGCTCGAAGTGCCTTGCAGCCACGGCGTACTGGTGCTTCCTCCTGCCACACTGGTGCTGCCAGTCAGCGGGGCTTTTCAGCTTTGAATGGGACCTGGCTGCAGGGTGAGCCCACTGGGCGCGTGGCTCTGGAGGCAGAGAATTCCTTGGCTGGTGAGAGGTAGCTGCCTTGTAACATCCTTTTGAGGGGTCTGTGTCTCATTGGTCCATCCAGAACTTAAACAGGTAGACTTTGAGTCCTTTCAATATAGTGATATTGGAAAGAAAAATAAACACTTCTGTCTGGTTATTATCAAAACACATACTTTATAATGATAACATATAATGATGTGGTTGATGTAGGAACTTGAATACCCTCAGATTAATGAGAACTGCTGCTTCTCATAAAATGATGGCTCTTGAGCATTGCCATTGCCTCTTCAGGATAGTTCTGGGGATAATTCTGAGGAAAAAGCCTTGGGAACTTTCCTTCCAACTATCTCTAGTAGTCTTGTCCTGTTTTCTCCTTTGCTGTGGATATCTGTGACCGCCTTCCTGGAAATACTCAGTGGAGTGCCTGGGGCATCCTGCAGTACCAAAATCGTGTTCTGTTCTTCTGCCTCTCATCCCCTGTCATCCAGCTCCTCTGCCCATCATTTCTTTAGGCCCAAAAGCTGGGACTCAAGCTTAGAGAAAATACTTTGTTAATTATGCAATGTTTGTTTTGTACCAAAATCAGTTTTGGACACGTAACAAGTACCTCTTAGCACAGGAGTTATTTGATTTGCCTGTGGTCTATGGGGATACCAGGCTTTTCAATGTCTGTTAAATATGAAACAGCGTCCTTGCATCTTGTCTGGTACGGTAGCTATAAAGCTAGGGGATCACATACATAATATTCATCATATTGGAGGCATTTTCTTGGGTGTTTCCCTCTCTTTTTAATTAGAGTAGTTGTGAACTGATTTTTACTGTGTTTAAAGCATTTTTTTATCTAAAACAACCCCTGGGAGTGTGTGGTGGGTGTGCTTGATGTACATAAATGTATGAGGGTAGGGACTGGAGTGTGATACATAACATGTGTATGTATTTTTTTCCAAGTTTCTTCAAGTTGGCAGTTGCCTTGCTTGTGACACTTCCAATGGCCAAGTGTGTTGTCAACTAGTTTTCACACAAGGTTTTGAACTTGTGTGTCCCTGCTGTTCAGCCCTACCACAATGAACTAGGAGGTGAAGGGGAGGAAAAAAAAGCTATTGTATGTCTGATAACCATTGGGATGGCTCAGATCCAGGATTCTGTTTATGAAGAGTTCCATAGCATGATCTTAAAATATGTGACTTATCTGAAAACGTCAATATTTACTTTTACCCCTGAAATCTTGAATCCTTGAAGTACCTTTAAAACTTAAGGGGCAGATAGTTGTTATCAGGCATCAGTGTTACTGTTGCTTTTTGCAAAGATAGTTTAGATAACCCTTAGCCTTCACATCTGTATACATGCTACTTAGTGTTTTGTCATTTTTTACAAATCTACAATCTCAGTTTGCAAAAGGAAGTGCTTTATGTGTGATATCTTCTATAAATAAAAAGACAATTTAATGATAAAATACATAAGTGGTTTGGAAAAGAATAGCTTGGTCTCCTCAGATCTATATTTAATAGGAAAGCTGTTTGGACAGGTCTGGCTTTGCTTCTTCTTAGTTCCAAAGGTTGGATACTGAATTCTACCATTTTAATTCCTCCGGAGAGGACTTTAGCTCCAGAAATTCATCAGTGTATAGTTCAGCCATAAAATTCCTTGACTTTTTCCTAGTATTAGTTATTGCGAACTGGCTAAAAAGAAATTTCTGTCTTCTGTATGGATGTTGACTTAATGAATGTGCGAAGGCATTCCTGCAGCCTGTGGTATGTCGCGCAGGCCCCGGGGAGGCGAGAGGAATGCTGTGGCTTCAGATGTTGTCGAGCTGAAACACTGACACCGCTAGTGTGAAGCGCTGCAGCACATAAACAGTACAGCATACCCTGTTTAAATACCCCAAATTCTCCAAGCTTAGAGATGGAGCATGATTTCATATAATTTGCTTTGCAATCTCTTATCGAGCTCCCTTCAAGCCAGCATTATACGCTCGTGCGTGTGTGGGTGAATAGCACTTGGCAGGCGCTTCTGGCGCTTGGCTCCTCTAACAGCTCCTACAATTATGATTTAGAACCAGAACTTCTACCCTTCCCCCTACTTAAATTACCCATGTGCTTCTTCCAAATAGCACCATCCTTTCTGTACTTTCTGTACATCATTAGTTTCAGGCTGAATTAGTTTATTTTTCTGATAATATGAAAAGGAAATATATCTGTACAGTTGTATGGAGAGATATCCAAAGATTTTATGTGAGTTGTTTTGTGGTTACTTACAAATTATTTTTTTACCTTGAAACTATTTGTTTTGTTAATCTTGCAAAGGTGAATTGCTATAAATCGTGACGTAAGTGAACTGAAAACACTTTTGTTAAGTATGTACTTTTATTTGGAATGTTTTGGAGGGGCTTTTTCTTGAAAATATGGAAGCTTGAAGGACATTGCAGCAGCTTTAGTTGGCAGCGAAGGGAGATGGGCTAGGAAGTTAGATTTGGCAAATCCAGTAGAGGATGGTCAGTACTGGATTTGGGAAGAAGAGACTGGGTGAGGGATTATGGAGCCTAAGTGAAATGTCAGGCAGGGGCAAAGAGCTCAGAATTGCTGTGTGCTTTTATCAGGTCATGAAGTGGGGCTATGCAAAAGGGTTTACTCATGAACTGGCAGAGGGGAAGGCTGGTAGCCAGGCACAGGGAGCGAGGAGGAGTTCAGACTGTAGTGAAAGGCACAAAGAAATGTGAAAGTGTGGGAAGCTTTGAGAAGCTTTCTTTATGCTCCACTGATGGCTTCTTTGTGGCATCTGCTGCCTGCCTGTCCAGCAGGGAAGTTGTAATTAAGGCCTGCTGCAAAACTTGCAGAATAAAGACAGTGGGGGAAGCAGATCTTCTGGGCAGTCATTTCTGGACAATGTGCTCTCGGGGATTATGGTTTGGAAAGGATATATCACATTACTTGTAATGCTAATTGGGTCTTATTAAAGCACACTTCAGAAACAAGACCATGTCAAGATTTTTTTTTTACGTGCTTGATTCAGCTTGAATTTTCATGGTGTCTTGTTTAGTTGTGTGGTTTTAGGTAAGGACCTCAGATTTGAGCTTTCTGTAGTCAGTTGTATTTATCTTAGTTTGTAGGTCATGCAGGTTTTAGTTTGCTAGATAATGACTCTGAGAGATTCTTGAAGTTGCTAATGAGCTTTGGGCTAATCAAAAGTCCTTGCCCTGTGGTGCTAAGTAAGGGCTTGCTGCTCTCTCAATGAGCTGTTCCTGAACATACACGATTTCTTCCTTCCAGAAGGCTGCTTGGAAACTTTTGACTCAATGTTTTAATTGTGACTGAAGAAGTGCTTGAATTGAGAGCTCACAGGGTAATGCTGTTTCCTGTGTTACGAGCTCTAGCCTTTGAGGTGTGAGTGCATTAGCTGGGAATTGTCAACATTTAGCTGCAACCTGAGGGTTTGGTTGCTTATTGGTTGCTTATGTGACCTACAGATGACAGAGACAGTGGTTAATGTTGGAAGATGTAGACATTAGATGTTATCTGTAAGATGTTATCGTTAATACTGCTTCACCAAGGTAGTGGATTTTGTCAGTGTCCTGTTGCTTATGGGAATCAAGTTTGAATTTCATTTGTAAGTGAACTTTCAAGTGGCAAAACCAATCTTGATTAAATGACATGTTCACTTGGCTTTAAAAGAAATGCTTTGTTCGCTGTGCAAAACATTAGCATTCCCTGTATTGTCTGTGCCACCTCATTTCACCTCGGTGAAATGCAGAGACCAGTAGAACTTGTGTACTAAAAATGCCATTTATTAAATAAAATGAAGAGTATGTATTTGTTCAGAAGTGTGGGAAGTGATGAATGAGTGTGATTTTGTTGAACTAAGGTTGATTGCACACTGCAGGACTTGGGGTTTTTGAGGCTGCTGTTCAGAGTGAGTGTTCTGTGATTGCTTGCAGGCACTTTTAGTTAGAAAACAGGGTGTGTGTGTGAGTACATGCATACCAGTACTGCTGGAAATACCATCCCAAAGGGCTGTTGCAGAGAGTGATAGGAGTTGAACCTGTATTATCATGAACTGTGTGCAGCAGAAGTACGATGAATGTCTGTAACATTCCTGAACTGGCCTTTTTATCAACGAATCACAATGGATAATATTAAAATGTTTAAATGCCTATTCTTCTATGGTTCGCTTCTGTAGTCTTAAATATGTATTTGAAAGTGCTGTTTTCTTATCACAAAT
Organism: Rissa tridactyla; assembly: GCF_028500815.1. Taxonomy (NCBI): domain Eukaryota; kingdom Metazoa; phylum Chordata; class Aves; order Charadriiformes; family Laridae; genus Rissa; species Rissa tridactyla. The sequence continues at coordinate 189,574,220 of NC_071466.1, read as the reverse complement.
ATGGTTTAAGTAATGCAGCTGTGTGTGCTGTGGGAGACACTGGTGACCTTACTAAAGACCGAATTCAGGCCATTCGGCTACTGTCCAAATGCTCTGCCAGCTTAGCTACTTGACCACCTGCTTCTGTTTTTCTATTCCCTTTGCAAATGTAGGTTTTGTTCATTTTCTGGCATCTCAGCACTGCCTTTTGGAAAAAAAAATATATAAAAAATTAAATCACATGGGTAAGGTCTATGCTTTAGACTGCTTCAGGGTCTTTGTGGTTCTTGTAGTCATTTGAATTTAGTGGCTTCTGCACCTCCATGTTTGCTTTCCCCAACCAGGCTCATACACTTTAGATTAAAATACACAACAATGGCTGTGTAGTTCTATTCAGTCACACGGTAGCTTTCCTGCTCTGCATGAGATCTTGGTGGTTATCCCCAGCGGGAAATGTCCAGGTAGCACTGACATGCTGCTGGGGTGTGATGATATTCCTTAAACTGTCAAAACAGGCAGCTTAAGTTCTTGGTCTCTGTTTATCTTTTCAACATGAAAAATTGAGGAATAAGGAAACACGGATTATAAATCTGACTTGGAAACGTAATGGTAAATGCCTTTGAGTATAAATCCCTTAACAGCCTGGTGTGGTTGGAGTGCTGAATGGGGAGTCTCCAGTAATGAGTTACATTCCCACATCTACTACCAATCTGCTCATTGACTATGTCCCAATTACATGACCTCAGTGCCTGGTTTGTAAAGCAGCACGCTGAAAAGCAGGCTGGCGCTGCTGACTGAAAGCTTGTGTACTTGTCTCCTCTGACATAGCTGAGATAGTTCAGGAATTACATCTGCGGTTGGTTGGTGGAAACTAAAGAAAAAAAGGGTTGGTTGTTCTGTGACTTCTCGCTGGTTCAGATGCTGCTGTTGCTTTCTAAAGTTTCTGTCCCATTTTTGTCTGCAGGTACAACTATGATGCAGTCATTTGGGTGCACTACATTTTAAAACAGGAAAAATTCTTAAATTACTTCTGGTATCAGTATGAATGCCATAGGTTGGATTTTTATCTTGTACTTTTTAAAGGGCATTAATCATGTGGACAAAAATGTTTTGTCTCTCCTGCTTTTTTCTGTTGCATATGGAGAAGCCATACCTAGCTGAAACTCTCTTTGAGTCCTCGAGGCCATGGCACACTTCCAGCCTATCCTGACAGTGTCCATCTTGGGAGTGAGTGCTCATACCAACAATTGTATGAAGCCCCTTTGCGTCGTTGCAAATGCCTGGTGGTACCGTGCTGCTCAGGATGCATCTGTACCTGGCAAGTTACACCAAGCAACACTTGCGTATATGGATGGCAGTGCCATCACCTCATAGTAAGAGGGTCTTAGCTTCTCAGCTTTTACCACCTCTGTCTGTAGAAACTAACGTATGTATTTTGTGTTCTCACAGGCTCAGCCTACCCTAGTGATTAGGCTGGAACAGGGAGGTACTGCAGAAACTGTGCAGATGGTTGAAGAATGCTCACTTTTATTTTGGTGTTCGCTTCCAGTTCATTCTGTAATACAAGAAATGGCATCTTTCAAAAGGTGGCTTGACTTACCTGAGCTGTCTTCTGCTGGTTGTTTGGGCAGGTGAAGGAAGTAGGCTGAGCAGGCACTGCCAATGGATTTGACCTAAACAGTCAGCTACGGTCATACTTGCAACCCTGGATGGATGAGTGTGATGTTGTTAGCTGGCTCTATTGCTTTTTAAGACAGATTACAGTGACTTGGCAATGCTGAAGTGGGAACTTTGGCCTCTGAGGCACAGAGCCTGTTAAGAGGGCTGAATGCCTACATGTTCCAGCATTTGGAAAAATATCTGTTGTGTTAGGATGATGGGATCTGGCATCAGGCCGTGGTTGTGCAGAATCCACTGTGAGATGCATGGGGGCCTGCATGAGGTCCACGTAGGTGTGGGGTTTAGAAGCTTGCTGGATTGCTCTTTTAGTCTCTGAAGGTCCCAAGGTTTCCCTTCAACATCCTAGAGGATTGTCATGAGGCTCCCAGCTAAATGTGAGACAGTGTAAGTTGTCAAGAGACTTAACCTCCTCTATGCTATAGAGGCTTCAACAGAAACATTAGGAATTCATTAAGAATAGCTTACTGGTTTTGATAGTTTATTTAACAGAAGTGGAATACTTGAGCTCACACTCTTAAGCTTTCTACAGTAAATATTTATGTTCTCTTTTGATTTTCATCTATTGAGTACCAAAGATGTACTTTAGAGCCAGCATTCCTTCACTGATTTCTTTTTCTCCCTTGTTTTGTGAAAGAATCTACCACAGAACAAATCCACAACACAAGATGATAAATCTTTGGGTATTTAAAAAAAACCCAAAACAATAAAAACCCACACGAAAGATCCCTGAAACAATACAAAGCAGTCCAGCTTCTACAATTCTAACAATTTTCTGTTTCAAGCTAGTTAGTTGTAAACATTCAGAGTTAGGTGGGGGAGAAAAAAGTTTGGCTTGGTGTCATCTGATACAGGGGAAGATTTCTGGTGTTGTCCTATTCATAAAGTTTCTATTTCCCAAGTGGCAAAATATTATATAATAATCGTATATTATAAAGATCAGTTAAGGACAACATTACCTCCTTGAACCATTTGCTGTTAGTGTCTTGTGCAAATCACATGCTGTTAGCTGGTTTTCAGTGTCAAATGGAGATTATTTTTTTGTTCACAATGTTGTACAGGCTGTGTCACCAACTCATGGATTGCTATATGCCAGCCATGTGCCACTGTAAGTTTGTAGTAGTAGTATCTGGATTAAGATAACAAATAACAGCTTTTCTTGATACACTCTAAAGAGAGAGTTGTTAGGGCATCCAAGCTCTCCAGAGATTTATTTACTTACTTTTTTGACTGACTGTGTACTCAGCATATCTGGGCTTTAGCCTGGATAGATCTTGACATGTGTCTGCTAGAAAGTTTTAAAAGGTGATAAGGAAAAAAATAGTATTTTGTTTCCAATTTTAATTGTAAGTAATCAACATAAAGCCCAGTTATGTGTTTTATGGTTAAAATTTAAGGCCTTATTTCTCAAAACAAATGCAGAAAACCGGAAATTCTGTGATGTAATGCATAGTCTTGTCTTATTTTCTTTTAACTTTTTCAGTCTTAGGCATTTGGACAAGAGATGCTATCAATGTCAAAAGCAGTTATGTGTAGTAACAGAACTGACCATTTGTTTGCCCTATCTTGTTAGGTTCTTGAAAGAAGAAACAGGATCAATATTCTCTTTGCTATTCTCCAGACACTGCCGCTGGAGAAAGACTTAGACTTATTCTGGCTTAAAGGTTTGACAGTTGACTTTGTTATGTCACATTAAACATGATGTGAATGTGCCATACATGATATTGATAACTTTTGTGTTGTCTGGAGAGAGTGGTCTTGGTTCTCAAGTTGTTGTACTCGGTAGTCTTAAGTGCGTGAATAAATCATGGCAGCATTAGTTTGCTGTGACAAATTGTGTTCAGTGTGAATGGCCAACAGTTTGTTGGGGGCAAATGGGGACTGAGGAGAGGTGACTTGAAAATACTTGCGGGGGGGAGGGGGCAAAAGAAATGGTGCTGTCAAGCCATTTCTTTTGTGTCAGTAGTTAAGCTTCTTTAAGGTTTAGAACCAGAAAGGCCTTGTTATCAAAAGCAGACTTCATGACAGGCAGATCTGAAGTACCTAAACAAACCCAAACTCTGATTCCCCATTTCTGTCAATCAGCTTGTCAGCTCCTGGGGGAGAGGAGCAAGCAGAAGGGAAGGGGAAATGGACCAGGAAAAATCTGACTCTCTTCAGAAATGTCCTGTTATCCTAAGGTTTTCCTATTGATATTTCTGCTTGGGATGAAGATTTTGGTAATATCTGTAATGCAGGATTGGGATTAACATTTTCAGCAAGATCAGAATATTTTTTGACAGTACTTTCATTTATTTCTAGGTGTTGCACAGTAAGTCTCAAAAACTAACTTTTTGGATTCTAACATGTACATGCCTTCTGTAGAAACAGCTGCTTTTATAAGATTAATAGTTTGCCTTAAATATTCAAATTTCTTTAAATTACTCATTTTCATCATGTTTATTAGGATGTCAACACTATCCTACGTTCCAGATAGCACTGGGATTCTCTGTGTCCTTCAGGGTTCATATGGACAACCTGTTAGCTCTCCCAATTGAATTGAAAATTAGAGATGTTGCCTATAGTTATAGGAAAACAAAAGGTCTTTTGGTTCTAAGCTACACTCAATAGTTATTTCTTATATTTAACAGTTATTTCTAATGGTGATTGTCATGGTTTTGGCTGGGATGGAGTTGACTTTCTTGCTAGCAGCTGATGTAGTGCTGTGTTTTGGGGACAGGAATACTGTTGATAGTGCACTAATGTTTTTGGTTGTTGCTGAGCAGTCAAGGCCTTTTCTGTTCCTCACACCATCCTGCCAGCGAGTAGGCTGGGAGTTCACAAAAAGCTGGGAGGAGACACAGCCAGGACAGCTGACCCCAACTGACCAAAGGAATATTCCATGACATGTAACATCATGCTGGGGGAAGAAGTGGGGTGATGTTTGGAGTTAGTGTTTGTCTTCCCAAGTAACTGTTATGTGTGACAGGGCCCTGCTTTCCTGGAGATGGCTGAACACCTGCCTGCTGATGGGGAAGCAGTGAATGAATTCCTTGTTTTGCTTTGCTTGCGTGCGCAGCTTTTGCTTTACTTATTAAACTGTCTTTATCTCAACCCATATGTTCTCTCACTCTTACTCTACTAATTCTCTTACCTGTCCCATGGGAGGAGTGAATGCGCAGCTGTGTGGTGCTTGGTTGCTGGCTGGGGTTTGCTGTAGCAAATAAAAGGAGACCTTGAAGTCCACTGCTATTCAGGTTCAGGTGTTTCACCTCCACTGAAACTTACTTGTTAGTTACATCCATGACTGTTAGTTGTACTCTGCACATAGTTTGGGTATACAAAGTGGAAACAGACCAGAAGGGAGAAGTGGTGGAAAAATCCAAATTTAGTAAGATGAAGCCAGAGAGCAGACATTTAGTAATGAGAGCTTGAAACAGCCAAGGGAAGTATTTGAGAGAGGGGACTTGGAAGCAAAGAAAGAAGGATTTGTGAAGAAGGGGTTTAGGGGAGCTTTTTGCCTCTGGCGGTTGTCAAAGTCTGCTTGAGCCCATGAATGTAGGGAGATAAACGAATTGGGAGCATCACTTGTTGTCTGTGGTTTAGCAGCAGCCTCTTTATGAGCTATCTCTTAAGTACTGGACAGTGGAGATGTTATTTCCCCCTTTTCAGAGGGAAGTAATATCCAGTCTGTTCAGGTGGTGCTGATGACTGGGAATGCAGCTGCTCTGGTTTGTTCTCTGGGCAGGCACTTTGGGTACTGCTGGTGTCCTGGGCTGCCATGGCACTCTGTGGCCTGAGCTGAGCAGGTGTGCTCAGCCCTCTTGTAACCCTTTCCTCAGTTAATCCCCAACTAATGTCCTTGTTTCCAGCTCTCCTCTTCACATTCTTCTTGTGTGCCTTGCAGCAGGTCACTACAGAGAGAGTTGGTGACAAGAAGTCAACGGGACTGATTTGGGGAAGTCTAAAGCTTGGACTTGTGAAAGTGGAAGCATCTTGGGCAGGAGCTGCAGGAGGGGAAGTGAAAACAGACAGATGATTAACAGGCAGATGCCTGTCCAGGACTGCTTGTGCTAACTTGTTGGGTTTTTTGTTTTGTTCGTATGCTCTCACCACTCTGGTGCATGTGCAAGAGCTCAGGTCTGATGCAGACTTACTCCTGTTGCTCCTGTTCAGTCTTACCCTTCTCCATACCAGCTTGGAAGGTGATGGAAAGCAGGTGTAAAGGCAGTTCTTCCTAATACCCGCTTGTACCAAGAAAAGCATTTGAAATATCTCTTGATTCAAAAAGAATAGGGAAGGTTTCAAACTATTAGTTCAAATATAGCATATTATTTTAATGTAATAGTTCTTAGAGTTCCCAGAGGACATCAATAGCAGTGGCTTAAAAGCTGTCATTAAATATATTTAGTATCTAGCATGCTGGCGTCCTGGGGCCTTTAGGTTCTATTGTAATAGAAATAATGGTCTCTATTGCAGTCTAGAGATCTCCACCCTCATCCATACCTGCAGTCACAAAACATCACACTGGTATAAAGGATACTTTGAGAGCTACCTCAATTCTGTCCATTGACAAATGTCAGTGCGGATAGTCTGGCCTGAGGCTGCACCAGGTAATTGCTGAGAAAGTTTAAAAAAATAAACATATCTGAGTTGTGAAAGAATTTAAGACTTGAACTTGAGAAAGCTTTGAATATGCTGTCAAAGCACTTGTATAAGCTATGTGCAATTAATTCTGAATTAACCTCCACTGCATACTTGACTATATAATCTAATAAATGTGTATGTTAGGCTGAGATTTGTGTGTGTGTGTTGTGCAATGTGAATGTTGAAAGATTGCTATATTGTAGCGGGGGGAATCTAGTAGGTTAGTGCACTGGTCAAGCCTCGTGGTAGTCTGGCATGTGAGGAATCAAGACTTACCATGGGCCATCTCACTTTGGTAAGAAGTGGTCACCTTTCCATGTTTCACATAATGCAAAACACTGTTACAATTTTCAGCTATTCTAAATTAATTTGGAAGTAGACATAATGGAGTGAATTTTGTTCTTTATGAATGATTTATGAATGTGAAGGAATATTATGAAAGATACTTGACCTTACCTAAACCAGAGAAAAAGAGGGGAGAACTTGGCTTTTTACTGTAAAACCAAACATACGTAACTTTATTTTAATAAAACAGTTGATTTTTTTTAATAATTCGTAGAAACAAATGTATGATTAAAAACTGGATCTTTGGAAAAATTTTACCAGTGGTACTTCAAGTAGATATATTGTTTTAACAAGTAATTTTCAAAAAGTATTATGATTGGCATCTTCTTTGGTAATTAGCAGACAACTTCTTTCCTGCATAAATTGCCTTTTTTTTTTGCTATTAATGAATGTAATGTTAATCAGAGACACTTTACCTCATAAAAACAAGATAGTGAAAAGAAATAATTACTGAGAGCTACAAAGACTCTGGAAAATACTGTGGATTCTCAGTTAATTTTAATGACTGCTTCTAAAACTCCTGGAAAAGGAGCTTTGAGATTTATTTTTAAAATTAAATACTGCCCGCGTTTCTCTCCATGCACAGAATAAACAGCTATGTGCTAGTTTTCAAAAACAGTTGTAGTGAATGTTTTTTCCAATGGGTCTAGCCTTTCTTGCTGTGTCAATGTACATATAGTACTGTCACTTTCCTTGTACTGCACTTGTTTGTGCCTATGATGATTCAAATGATTGACAAAATGAAGTAGAGTCTTTGTATTTTAGATGCAGGAACTCTGATAGAGATGAGCCCTGTTAGAGATCTTCCCTGTCTGGGTTTATTAATCTGTGCCAATATTTATGTAAGATATGAGAGAGCCTTTATCTTATGGAGGAATAAATGCCAGTCTCTTTTTTTACAATTTCTTTGCAGAGAACAATTGTTCTGTTACAGTAGACAGTGCTCACTGTAACAATCTATAACTTCTCTTCATGAGACATGGAAGCTGTCCTAAATTTTTGAGCTATACCGGAAGGAAAGTGATGTGTGCTTTCTTCTTTTCCAAAACCATAGCAGAACTTAAATGTGTAAAGTAACCACTTACCCCAGCAAATATATAGGATATCCTTTAAGAAACATTACTACTTCTATTGTCCAAATTTTTTTCCCCTGCCACTTCTGCAAAGAAGTGCAAAGGTTAGATTTCAATGGACTTTTTATTTTCTTTCCTTTATACATGTCATATATGTGTCATTATGGTTGGATTTGATCTTAAAGGTCTCTTCCAACCTAAATGATTCTATGATCTATATAAAGCTTTATGTTCAGTGACTATTGACAAGCATTTCATTATGCAAGGCTGTTAAAACATGCAGTTACCACACCTTGCTTGCCAACGCCTTTTGCCACAGGCCTTCTTTAGCTCTTCATTGCAGTCCCTTCATCTTTGTGACCTTTTGTTGGACTCTTTCCAGTATGTCCATATCTCTTGCAGTGAGGATCCCACAACTGGGTTCCAAGTGGGGCCTCCCCAGTGCTGAGTAGAGGGGAAGGATCACCACCCTCACCCTGCTGGCAGTACTTTGCCTAACGTAGTCCAGGGTACCACTGACCTCCTTTGCCACAATGGCATATTGTTGGCTCACATGCAACTTGGTGTCTACCAGGATCCCAGGTCCTTTTCTGCCAAGCTGCTTTCAAGCTTTATGCGGTGTCCCCCACATATACTGGCACCTGAAGTTGTTCCCCTCCAGGTGCAGGAGTTCACACTTCCCCTGGTTGAACTTCAGGAGGTTCCTGTCATCCCATTCCTCCAGCCTGTTGAAGTCCCTCTGGATGGCAGCATGACCCTCTGGCACACCAGGCACTCCTCCCAGTTTTGTATCATCAGCAAACTTGCTGACAGTACTCTCAGTATTGGCACTGCTGGTCACTGGCCTCCAATTAGACCTTGTGCCACTGATCACCACTGTCTGGGCCTGGCCATTCAGCCAGCTTTCAACTACCTCACGAGCTGCTCATCTAGCCTGTACTTCATCAACTTCTCTGGGACAGTCTTATGGGAGATCATGTCAAAGGCCTTACTGAAGTCCAGTTAGAGACTATCCACTGCTCCTCCCTTGCCTACAAGGCCAGTCATTTCATTGTAGAAGGGTATCATGTAGGTATGTGTTTGTTACAGATGTGTGTTTGACTTTTAAGTCTTGAAGTGTTGCTCTGAACAGGTTTGCTTCAGAATCTGTGCTAATTAGTCTGTAAATTGCATCCTAGGTTTCCATGCTTGAAGCCATGAACTCTTCTGTTTAAGATAAATGACTAATGCTATGCTAATTGAAAATAAATATATTTTATTAATTGTGGGATGCCTTAATGATATATTTCAAGCTAAACTTTCAAGATTTGAACTTCTTTAATTATTTCCAGAGTTTTTTTAAAAAAAGTTGTTTCACTAGAAATAACTAAGGAGGGATCTGCTGTAGCCATATAATTAGTCCCCTGCTTAATCTGATTTTATGTGATTAAGCTTATCTGATTGTAACAAGCCTTAACACTGTTCAACTCAAAGATAAAATTACAAGAATTTCTACAACAAATTTTTGCCTTAAGGCTTAATATAAGTAACTCTGAAATGAAACTTAAGCTTGGGGACAGCAGTATGATATTTTTTCCCATCTGTTAAAAACAAATAAACCCCCCCAAAGTGTCCCACAATTGCCAGGTTGCCATGGAAACTAAATTTCCACTGCATTGTTTCAGAAATGGATGTGTTTTATGTACACACTTGAACTGGTTCAACTACAGCAAAAGTAATGATAAATAAACTATGCGAGGGTAACCTTAAACCTATTGCTTAAGCACTCTTTGTGTACATCTTTACAATGAGAGAGTTTGTGTAATGATGTTTTTACATTGAATTTCTGTTGTACCTGTCAAATAGAACAACGGTTTCTGCTCTGAGTCTGGATACCTGCTTTTCCTGAAGTTATAGAAGTGAATGGGGAAAAAAAAAAGCTCTTGTCCTTTTGGGTGAGATTGTACCATGTTCGGTGGAGCACTCAGTGAATTTCATGTTCTGGGCTTTGTTTATTTTGAGGGGGGTTTTGTGTATCTTAACTGCATTTGTAGGAGTAAAACTAAGGAGAACTTATTAACCTAAGAACCTTTAGTTTAAAATGTTCCAGGTCAGCTATCTTATCTTTGACACAGTATCAATTTATAACTAAGTGGAAAGACATGTGAAGCACAACTAGAAAGATTTAGGTAATCGTGCAATATTCACATTATTATGTAGAAATGAGTGCCTTTTATGGTTTTAGGTGAGTTTGCCAAACAGTAAACATTGGTCTGTGACACATGGTGACATCTATCCACAGCAGAGATACAGAACCACTCTGAAGTCTCACTTGCCTGAGCTTGGTCCTAAGAGGTGGTCATCAGGCACACGGGGCTACCAAGTTTATCTCTCACCACACAAACTTGTCCTCAGGCTTTGAGCATGTCCTTGGAAGGTGACACATGGATCACTGAACATCTAGTATCTTTGATTACATAGAAGGAAACAAAGACCAAATTTCTTACCTTAGTCACTGACAAATTTCAATGCACTTCTTTTCTGATGGCATACTCAGGAAATAATATAATGTTAATACAGTAAAGAAGGTCTCCTTTGTAGCATCAGGTGGAGGGGAACAAGCATTTTCCATAACTATAAACAGTGATTTATTTTATTTTTTAATTTTTCATGCTGGTGGGGAAGGGAGTATCTCTTTTTATCCTTACTGTAATGTCTTCAGTAGATGCTGCAGCCCTGGAATCAAAGTGCAGAAGATGCAATGGGACAGATGCTTTCTTCAATTCTGCTTTAGCTGATGTTAGTTGGCTCTCAGGAGTGCCCTGAACAACTTGCTTCTTCCAGAGTTCTTACATCTGTGCTGGGTGATGGGCTGAGAAGCGCATGACCCCTCTAAATATCTATTCCCAGAGCTCCTAAAGGACAGGTCTGAGGAAAAGACTTGAGCAGGATCCTGTCAGACATCGTTGTAGTCAAAACAAAGGCCCAGGACGGAAGGGGGTCGGTGTGCATGTGTCTAAGTATCTGCGCAATATTCAATACAAAGGTTTTTGGAATGGTTTGAAACCTTCCCCCTTTACAAAGAGAAAATGTTTGTACAGGACTAGTTTAGGTCAGGTACTTAGAGCTGCTCTGGGGCTCCTGATAACTTGTAGACTAAGTACAGAATCAGATAATGTATGATTAATATTTAAACCTTATCACAGGCTTATTGTTTCAATATTTAATAGAGGCAAAAATTCTAGTTGCCTTTTTAATTTTAACAAAACCCAAATAAATTTCCCTAGAGATTAAAAAGAAGTATTTTAGGAACTTCAACTGTGGGATTTGCATTGTTCATTTATGTCCTTTAATTACCTTCTGGTTGCTGTCAGCCACAAATTTCTTGCAGGATAGTTCTAGTCATAGTAATTAAGCAATAATATACTGGGCCTAGGAAACTCTGTTCTATTTCTCTGTTCCTCAGTTTTCTTTTATGATATGCAGCAAATCACCAAACCCCTTTGTATGCTCATTTGTTAAGCCGAGGAAGAAAACTATATTCTTACATTTGTGAAATATTTGAAGATACTTCAGACAATTAGTTGATGTGTAATGTGTGTGTGTATATATATATTTTTACTCCTTTAAAACACTGAAATATCTTTGCTTTCCTCTGAACTGCAGTAGAAATAATAAACTCTCTTAACTTGTATATTTTTGTGTAAAGGGGAGTTTCTAAGTTGTAGGATGTCATGGTTGAGATTAAGCGTAAATAATATGTAGAATGAAGTTTTGAAATGTAATTGTGTGTGAAAGTAGATGTGTAAACAGTGTCTGGTACCTGTTAGTTCTGTTCTCTTTTTCCATTTTTATAATATAGAAGTAAAAAAAAAAGTTTATCCTGGTATTAAATTTGTTTAACTGTATGCACTTGCATCCATGGAGTGCTCTCGTTGTTTTTGGAATAGCTGGAAACAACATGCCCCCCAAGAAAAAATGAAATGGAATAGCTTGTTAGCATCATAATTAATTAAAAAGCAAATTAGATTCAGTAAACTATGTTGTACTCCCAAGATCAGTTGTAATTCTTCAGAGATGAACTGCTAAATTAAAGGCTTTCTCTGTTTTTTGTTAATTTTGGAGTATAAGACAAGACTTGGGCATAACAGAAGGAGTAACAAAGAATGAATAACTTCCAGTACAGACCTGCTTTAAGTATGCTTCAGTTGCTCCAGTGTAAGGCTTTAATTTCACTTTTGCTCAGAAAAAATTATTTATTCTGAACAACAGAAGGAGATTTCTTGTGATGCCACAGAGGTTGGCTCTCAGGGAGGAGCTGTCATCTGTCAAAAGTATTTACAGAGTGCAGATCACTGCATAAAGTACACCATATTAATGTTTACCTAGGGAGTCTATAATATATTGAAATGATTGCCATGGGTAGATCCCAGCTGTATGTTGATAACAAGAAGTCATTGTATTTACATGGTAATTCTTTTTTCTGAAGACATGTTTTTGAAGTAGCAGAGTTAATTGGGGTCAACCTCTTGGCTGCTATATACAGGCACAGTTCTGTTAACTTGAGCTTCTCCTGTGCTAAACTTATCCTTTTATGATAAAAAATTTATGGACCCAATGTTTTCTTTTTTCTAAATGGATTGAACATGGACATTGCTTCTTTGCACAGAACTGGGGATTTTCTTGTTTCAAGCTGTTTGATGAATGGAGGAGGGGGGGAAATTCTTAATGTCACCACTTACATCACAGGTAACACCCATTTAAATTTATTAGCTGAATACATTCTGCCTGACCTTGTCACAGAGTCTTCACTGCCAACGTCCATTTTTCTGCAGTACCCTTAAATGTAAGGAAGACGTAGACTGTTTTCTCAGTGCTCGATAGCTTGCTCCTTTCTGTCTTCCTGAGTCCTCAATAAGAAGTGGAGTTGGGAGGAACATACACCTCTGAGTTTGACCTAACTAATAGTGTCTGTGACTTGGCTGGGTGATGGGTCTGTACCTCCTCACCTGGCGGAGGAAAACAATACTTGTCAAGGAAAGCAATAGTTGCTTTCCTTGGCTCCACTGAGGCAAAACAGGTATTTCAGCAAAAGGGTTGAGGGTTGTTGGCTAAGCCTGGCTCAGCAGTGACTGGATGTTTATTCATGTTAAAACAAACATGTTTTATGCAGACTATGAAATCAGACACTTGCCTGAAGGAAGCAAGGAGGGAGAGGAGAATAGTTCACTGTTGTTATATGATCTGGATCTGCTATTAAATGTCTAAAGATTTCAGTAGATATGATAAAAGTCATCACGTAGAAGTTATAAATGTACATCTCAAAGGTGTATCTCCACTCTAAGGCTGCTTCTACTGGGGAAAAGCAGCATGAAATAAAGGATGGAATGAGATTATATTAAAGACTATATAATTTCAGATGATGATATTTAAACTGTCTAACAAACTTCCCCTATTTTTTATTGAGCCTGGTTTTACTCTTTGAACAAAGCAATTCTTGAATCATGATTTCAAACACGTTGTAAAAAAAAAAAAGTCAAAGGTTTCACCTGAATTTAAATAGACTGATACTTGGACGATTCATACCTGAAATAAAGAACAGCAATAATTGGCAAGTGATAAGAACAGTGAAGGAAATCTCACAATTAAATTTACCTTTAGTTAGCTGTGTTGGGAGCCATTTCCTTGTTTCTGTAAGAAATTTATGGTATTCAGCAGAACTTTAGTTTTTCAAATGAGTTATGTAGGTCAGTAGGTTGTCAGTAGGTCAGGGTGTCAGTAGGTTGATATAAGTAGAATTTCTGATATAGCTTCCATACTTAATTTTTTAATTAGATTAGGAAAAAGCCCATCGCATTATTTTCCTGTGTTTTGTACTTTAAAGAATCGTCAAGTGCTACTAGCTTACAAATAAGGGGTACCATACCTTGCCACTTAGGTTCTGTTTTGTCCTTTGAAAATGAGAAATGCCTTTTTCTTAGGAAGGATTTGGTTTCAAATGCCGAACTTGTTAGATAAATATTTACTTGGGTTTATAACATACTGTATGTTATAAACTGAATATTGAGTGAATAAACTGAAAATACTGACTATTAAGGCATTTTTTTGAACTGTAGAAATTGTGTGGGTTTTTTATCATATGGTCTTAGAGATCTATTGTCCTCTTTGTAACATCAAACGAAGTCAGGTGGTGATAATAAGCTGAGCATGTATATGAAGGGAAATACTACCCCTTGGTGATTTTTGAAGAATTGCTGGGGCAGATCTTGGAAAGAAGATATTTTCAGGTTTTATCTCCAAGCAGTTTCTAGGATATTGAGTAAGAGCTGAAGAAAACAATGGATCTTTTGCCATGTCATAATCTGAAGAAAAGCAATATCGAGAATCAAAGTAAATACTAAAGGGAAAGACTTAAATACCTGATTTCATTCCAAGTATGTGAATTGAGATACACTTTTTTCAAAAGCTGCCGAACTTAACTAAAAAATGAAAGTAACTTGGCAGACTAGAGCTCTTTGAATGTAATCCATCCCATCCACACTCCACTGCTTTTTTGACTATGTTTCTGTATGACTTTCCTGGGTGAAACTTCACTCTTTCATTCCCATTAAGCTTATGCTGAAGCTCCACACTTTTCAAATGCATCCATGATTAAGCAGTTGCTTAGCACACAACTGCTTTAATTTAGGTTTATTTTTTTTTTTTGCATTCACATGCTCTGCACTCAAGGAGAAAAAAACAAAAATCCAAGACTATAAACAGTAGCAGAAAGTTGAGACGGATTACTTAAAAGCTTGTTGCCATCTTGAATACTGGTTCTCAGATACACATGTATTTCACTTTTTTCCAGCTCAGGAAGAAAAAAACAACAAAATAACTGCACTTGCAAGTTGAAAATATTATTCCAGCAAGGGAATTGCTAAGTGCCTTTAATTGCTGATAACATTCACATAGGTTGGGCATTTGAATGTCCTATCTCTACCCAACTATGGCTGCTGCTTTCAGTTCCCAAGAGGAATTGAACTTGTTTGTCTGAGCTGTGACCAAGCTTGGTAGGAAGTGTGTGGCCACTCAAGTATTGATTTAATGTACAGCTTAAGGAAATAATCATCTAAAGGCTTTGATGCAGGACCAAATTACCTTGAGAAGTACATTACTAAGGACAAGTGCAGGTAGGACATTAGGATATTTACTTGGAGATGAAGCAGACCACTTTATAGAGGGGCCTGTTTGTTTTCTTTGATGAAAAAGGAAATCTGACTTACAGGTGGTAAGATAAACTCAATTCCATACATTTCAGGGAAAGTATAAAATTCTGAAATCCAGTCTACAGCCATACAAGTGACATTCTACTGTCCCTTTGCGTGCACTTCTATCAGTAGCATATCCCTGCTGCTGCTGTGTTTTACAGAGGTGTGTGTAGGACAAGGTGGAATAGGCCAAATGTGGAGCTGATGGGTAGTACTGTGTGTTTTGAAGAACTGCTTTCAGTTCTGCTTCTCGTGTGATCTAGGGTTAGGAGCCCTACTATACTGTTGAGTGAGACTTAATTCCAGGATTTCTAGACAGTTACCAAAATACTCTCAAAAAAAAAAAGTAAATTGATTCCTCCCTCCTGCAAACAAGCTAGAGAATTTCAGGTGCCCCAGACTGCAGTGGTCGGTTGTTTTAGAGGCCTTATTGTTCTAATTCTCTACCAACTGCATGGAGTCCCTATGGCAAACTGATCAAATTCAAACTCTGAATTCTGCAATAATGAGAGATGTTCTCAATGACATTTCCCAAGATAGCAAATTCTCTGAATGATTAGGTGACCTGGGATTTATGGGGCTATTTATACTACCAATGCTGTAGAAACTAGCGAGCCACTGTCCATGAGGATGATGCTTTTGAGTGAGAGCAGAATTTTCTTTTTACTTTCTTTACAGTTTTTCCTGAGTGTCTGTTTATGCATGCAGCTCTTCTAGTGTGCATTATTTCTCATGACATTGGGCATGTTTAATGGTTTAAAAACAAACAAAAAAAAACGCTTTGCAAGGTGACAAAGACCAAGCCAGGCAATAAAAATGTAAGGTATGAACTCCGTGGAAAAGATAGCTGGTATTATTCATGGTGTGTGGGGAGATAGGAAATGAGAAACTCACTTATGAATTCTGATGGGACTGATAACCATGACAACAGTGGGTAATACAAACTGGACTGCAGTATAACGTATAGTAAAATGGAGGTAGTTTTCTGGGGCTTTATTTCAAATTTTGCCAGTGAACACTTTGAGTTGTGTCACTTGAAATACGCAATTCTGTGTTTTATGAAAATAACTGTTAAAACTTAATGTAATGTATAACAAATCTCAGCACATAACTCTCCCAAATAAATTTATCTCTTTTTTTACAACACTTCTGCTGCTCAGTTGAATATCTTTCAACTGTTGTTCAGCTTATTCTGTTTGATACAAGGAGCTTAACTTGACTGTTCATTTGCAACAGTCCTTTCCTGTTAACTCCCTGCAGGTAAGTAAAGCATGTCTCTGATCAGTTTTAAACTGTTGGCCATAACTCCTTCCTGTGCTATTTCTGGGTTAAGGGTTATTGGAATAGCAGTAAATTGCTTTAAATCAACCAAAATGGGGAAAGATCAAGCAGAATTTAGCAGGAGTTCAGGAAATTAACTGTCTATCAGTGTTTTATGGACAGACTGCTTCACTTACAAATGTAAACAGGTAGAAAACTCTAAATGTTTCCATTTGTGTCCAAAATGTCAAGAGTATAAGGCTGAAAGCTGAGAAGGACTGACTCATACAACTGTGTTGATTTTGTTTCTTAGCTTCCCTGAAAGTTCAGAAGACTATTAATGAAATTACATTGCAAGTTAGATTGCCATACATGTGTATTTAATTAATGTACGTTTTCTATTAAATGAAGATAATGGCCAGTTACTGGTTTTGGTTGTGACATCTAACATACCACCCCAATTTAGTAATCTGTAGTTAGATAAGTATTAGAAATCTTTCTTTCACAATAGCCACAAATTAAAAATAAAAAGGAATTCTCTACCTGTGTGTGCTGACAAGAAATGGTAATTGAGAAGCTGAGGTAAAATATGCATGTGACAAAGTTATGCATTACTGATAATACTATCAATAACTGTAAATCAGGATGGAATAGAACTACCAGCGTTTCAGCTGTGCTTAAAAACGAATGAGCTTTTTTCTTCTTTGCACACAACAAAATTGTAAAGTGGAAAATTATCTCTTGCAGATGGATCACGTAGCCTTTCTTGTAAGAATACAGAATTTAATTGGAGGAGTGATTCATTTCCAAGAGGCTGGGGTCTGTGTTTCAGTGGGAGGTATGAAAAGAGCTTCTTGGGAGCCCCAAAACCTGCCAATGGGGAAGGGCTCCTCTTGATCACAGGGTAATGGATATCACCTAGAGCTTGTGGGTTTGTGCCCTTTCAAAATAGTTCATATTTTAAATATTGCCTCTAATGGTGTTGGGTAACCTTGCAAATATCTGGTTCTTTCTGGCAGTTTTACTAAGCATTTGCCTTCTGTTTCTTGCTGTAATTTGCCCTGTTTTGAGGTAAAACAGAACCAATTTTCTGTTCAGTATCTTCTCAGCTAAACCTCTTCTAAGTGAACTCTCCGAAATTAAAAGGCACTGTCTCCCTCCAGAGTGATAACACCTGATTGTTTCTAATTCATGCCAAGAAATAGGATGCAGAGATGCTCTTGCTTATACTTATTGCTATAACAACTAAGGTCAGCTAACTCTGTTATTTGCCCCTTTGGAGGATCGGAAGTGGAAAAGCATAAAGGGATCAAACCTGTGGGGAGAAGTGGACAGGACAGGTGACCCAAAACTGACCAACAGGGTATTCCATCCCATCTGCATCACACTCAGTATAAAAGCTGAGGGATTAAAGGGTCAGCTCTTTCTTCAATGGCCAGTGTCCCAAGAGGACTTTGTCTGTTTGTCTGCCTTTGATCCCAATCCATGCATTCCTGACTTCAGATCTGGAATCCAGTTCCCGCATGTTGCTGAGTCAAGTCTGGGACTTTCCCAGTGCCTGACAGTGACATGATTGTCATCCTGGGAGCTTGATACGGTTTCGTATATGTTGTATATATTTCATTATTTTCTTTTTATTTTATTATTAATATTTCATTAAAGTAGTTTAGTTTCATTTAAAATCATAAGTCTCTTCCTTTCTCTTCCTTCCCTCCCTGAAGGGAGAATGCTCTCCCTTCTCTGACGGGAGAGAGGTCAGAGAGCATCTGTCATTTGTTTCAGTGGACAGTCGGCCCAAACTGCAACATAATTAGACACAGTATTTACTTGTATAAACAAGAATTTCTATATGAAAAGTTTTTTTTTTTCTGTTACCAGTTTTAATTTAGTAGCTTTCCAGTTGCATTGTCTACTTGTAACTTCATGAGGAAGGTTGAATAGATGTTCCTGACCTACTTTCTCTGTGCTGTTTGTTATACTGTGTATCTCTGCCATGTTGCCCCTTCAGGGGCTTTATTTTTCAGGGGGATCAACTCCTTCTAATATCCCCTCATTAGGATGCATTTCTACTGCTCTAATCTAAAATTTGCTTTGGTAAAATTAAGAAGCTGTGGTTTCCATATTGTTAGTCCTCAAAGAGGACGTTTTTTCCTTTTTCTGATATTTGTAAGAAAGCTTTTGCAAGGACTTATTTTCTCCAGGGAAATTTTCCCTTCTGCCTTGTTCATAATTCACTGATAAAACATGTTGCTCTTATGAGATGGAGTACCTTGCTGTAGGTGGATTCTCTTACTTCCAGATACGTTACTGCTGTTTCTCTCACCCTCTGGCAAGATGAAGATTTTTCCAGGACAGAAGAATGAGCTTTCCTGTATTTAGATACTAAATTACATTTGTGCAATTGTCCTTCTGCCCTCAAAGTAAGATCAGTCATACCTAAAAATCACAGCATGCCCTAACTTTATAACTGTTTTCCTTATTTCATGATTTTACTGCAGTAGAAGGGCTAAGGAAGCATAAACTTTTTTCTGCTTCTTCAAACAGCTGTTGACAACTAGGAAAAAGGGCACTTGGATTGGTCCTAGGCAATGGCTAATGTAAAATTTTGGTGGCTCATCCAGAGCAACTATGTACTATGTTATTTCAAATACTGCTACAGTTCTCTAGACAAACTATTTTTTGACAGTGGCTGTCTGAGCTGTGGGACTACTGGGTTGGTTGCAAAATTGCTTTTTCTTTCCTGCAGATGGGTTAGCATATATGAATCTTATTCAGTCACTGACTCACTCTAATTTAAGGCAGTGTTTCAGTGGATGTTTGTTAGGCATCTCAAATTCTCATGACTTAGTTGACTTCTGTTAGTTCTTTGTGGTGGACAGTAGTTACTCTGCCATACATAACTTAGTGGGGGTTGGTTGGGGGGGAATAATGCTTTACTGGAAGAGAAAAGCTTTGAGAAGTGTGGGATTTCTTTTTGGCTTTTGTGTAAATTCACTCTTCAGGACAAAATTTATTGATATTTGTAGGATTAGGCATGGATAGAGTTAGGAAAAGGGACTTCCCTGTGTGTTTCCACATGTATTGGGAAACCTTAAGCTAATCCTGTGGGTAATCCTTGCCTGATCATGGATTGGACCTACTATTCTCTCTTCTCAAATTTTTGAGAAGGTATGCATGTCATCAGGTAGTTTTATTTTCACGAAGCCAAAGTCTGGGATCAAGAAGAACACTAGGCTATTCAAAATTTCTGCCTGGAAGAGGTATTCTGAGACAGCAACATGTATGTAAATAAAGGAACTGCAGACACTGCAGTACTCGGGAGTTAGCAGAGCAAGAGGCAGTGCGGTACGACGAAGGCAGGGGCTCTGCAAGATGTGTCTACTATGCAGGCACAGCAGTGCCCACTGCATGCCTGCCTGTATTCCTATTAGCTATCTAGCTCGGGATCCTCTAGCCTGTAGTTACAGCCATAGCTGTGGAGGGAGGCAGACATACCGTAGGTCTCTTGTGACCCTTCCTTTCTGTCGGTGCTACACTTGTGTGAGTGTATGGAATATCAATCTGGAAGCAGCTGTTTGGGGTCACATTAGCAATACTGTAATTACAAGCCCAAGAAGAAGAGTATTGTGCAAACAATATTGTTAGTGGTATCTGAGTAGCAATTGTGTTCTTTGCACCAGTTCACACATGGGCCTGTGTGTTAATATGTTTAGTCAGTAGTTTTGCTATCCTGGGCCCATCCTGAATGATAACGGTGAGCAGCTCAGCTCGGGAGGAGAGGTAGGCATAATGGAAACCTATCATGGTATGTGAGATTGCAAGGCAGTATAAGTTATCATTTGCCCGATAATCATGACAGAACGCTACGAAATGAGATGTCATAGTGCAGAGATCTAGCTTGAAACCATGTGAAATGTGAATTTCATGCTGTAGAGAATGAAACTATAGGTCTGTCATTTCAATATAGTTCCACAAAGGAGAGCAGAGGAGAAGTCGGGGACGCAGTTCAACCCCCAGCTGTAATGAGCTTCTCTAATGGTTGTGAAATACTTCTGTCTTCCTATTCTCTCACAGGGAGTGATACTGACAGTGCTGGTTCCTCTTTTTCCATCATGCCATATTTTGAAACCAGAGAAATATTTTTAGAAACCACTCCGCTTACATTCTTTGTGAATGTAGCCTATCCCTTTTGGAACCTGTGTTTATATGCACTGGAGTCCTTTGTTATTTAAAGAGCTGTGGAAAATAACCTTAAAAGGGGTGGGGGTGGAAGTGGAAGAAAGCAAGTGGACTTTCTTAAATCTTTTATTCTGTTTTATTACTGTCTTTGTTTTGTTTCCTGCAGAAGATAGCCTCTGAAATCTGAAAAAGCTAAAGCTGTTGGGACAGAGGTCACTCTACCGCTACCAGGGTTGCTTTTTACAATAAGGCTTCCATGAATATACAAATTCAGAATAACTGTCCATATGAAACACAAACAAGGCAAGATGTGTAAAGACTGCGTGCATAAGTACAAACCGCTCAACTTGTTTAGAGCCAGTCTGCAGCTTGAGTCAGTGGTTAGTCTGAAGAAAATTTCTGAAGAATGCAGTTATGTACTCCTTCCACACAGAGTCAACGTGGAAGCAGAGGAAATCACAAAGTTATGTTCATTGTGCCTATGATACTTCTCTGCTACCCACTTAAACCTTCATATTCTCATTTAATATGGAGTTACTGTTACCAAAATGGTCCCAAACTCACCGAATGAATGATAGTGAGACTTAAAATACGGAATGTCGATGCACTTACTGGCTGTCTGCGTAGAATGTACCAATTTCATGAAACAGGTTTTTCTGTGTGTTTTTATGTGGTTGGTGATGAGCTGTGTATTTGAGTGTCAGGGGCCTTGGGTGGTGTGCCAATTGCTGAGCAGTCAAATATGTGCAGTTCAAAGCAGCTCTTAACGTTACACAAGGGGAAACATATTGACACAATCTGAGAAATCTGGTTGGATGTTCTCTGACACACTTGGTTTCAGTCTCTGAAACTGAGTTTTATTTTTTCTCCTTGGGTAGTAATTGCATCTCAAGTATTTTAGAAATTACAGTCATTTTGGACCAAACAGTTGCTGCAAATTCAGCAATGGGGGAAAGGCCGAACTCGTTATTGGCAAATGCAAATTGAGTTAAAATCTCTAATGTGGCTAACTGGAGACATAAGAGTTGGAGATGAACATATTAATAAAAATATGTCTTAAGAAGAATTAAGAAATTTAATTCAAAGAATTGATGATGTATAGACAGAACTTTTGCTTGAAGTTGAGTGTTTCTTACAGCACTTCAGCTAAATCAAAATGCAAAGGAAGGACACTTCATCTGATGTAGGAAGAGAATTGAATAAAGGTTTTAGAAAAAAAATCACAAGGTGCTGGCATTAACTTGGTCATTTACAACCACCAAGGTGCTGAATGAGAACTATGAGGAACTTGTACCTTTTTTCCAAAGTAATGTCAAAAGTTGTCAGGTATGCTCTATAACTTAAGAGAAACTTCTTAAGGCTGATGAACACCAGAAATGCTTTCCTTGGCTTAAGGTTTTGTTTGAAAAAGAAAATTAGGATACAGGTCCTACACTACTGCGCACTTGATGATGTAACTGTAACTTTTAAGTGGAAGATACTCTGAACAGAAACTGTTGTGGTTGAAAAGGAGGAACAAAAAAGAAAGGCAACTGTGCAGCACGAATTCCTATGATGAATGCTTATTGCAACTGTTTTTCAAAGCTTTTCACTACGCTTCTAGAATCTTGATTTAGAATAGACTGCAGATTTCATGCTAATTGTCTTTGTTCTTTGCCTGTTTGGGGGGAGTATGTGTGTGTATCAGGAACATACATATTCACAGCTACTTCTAAAAGGTTATTAAGGAATTGCCTTGATATATTATTGTTTTGAATCCATTTCTTCAATCATCCTCACTAGAAGCACTAACAGTGATTGGTTGAAAACTCCTACTCTGTTGTAAATCTGAACAAAAGGTTTTTAAAAGCTTGATACATGCTGTCCAAAAGTGCTTCCTCCATTTTCTGTCATATTACTGACATTATGAAAGAATTACATACCTGTTAGAAACTTGTTTACAACTAAATGTATCTGTTAAATTGAAGCTTGAAAAGATCTTCCTATTCCTGCTGTCCTGGTAGAAATATTAGGAATGCATTGGAAGGAAACTTGGCTTCAAAGCAGAAATTTAATAAATGATGGAAACATTGTGGGCAAACACCTTTTTCTCCTGTAAATTCTACACATCATGTAGACATAAGTTCATTTCCCTTCTGCAGTTTGGCTTCTCTAACTACAGCAACATTCTGCACAAGCATTTTCTGTGGCTTGATGTCTGTCAAGCACAAGGGGTGCTCAGAGGAAAATGCTGGCTAGATTACTGCAGGGTAAAAGCCAAAAAGCACTTGGCGTAAAGGGTCTCTGAGTAGACTTGTGTGTGTGAAATAAAAGATTTGGTGCTTATCATAAAGTTCTGTACGAATTTGAACTAAAGGGAGTTAAATGAATATTTAGGCATGGCTAACTTGTCTAAACTGGCTGTTGAATGTAATTTCCATAATGGAGAAGGAATTCAAGAAAAGATAGACTTAAAGTTTAAGTGGCTCCTCCAAGTATATTAGACATACATACACATTCTATAAAAAGTTAAATGATGGGTGCTTTGAGCCATTTACACGAAGTAAAAATGTAGCCTGTAGTCCTGAATGATGCTTTCTATCACGTTATTTAGAAATTAGATGTCCATTACAATTCAAACTTGCTGTTCTTTTTTTATTTTCTGCAGTGGGAAGATATTAACAAAATCTTAGTTGTATTTATATAGCAGATGGAAGCTAATAACTGGTTCAGGTGGGTCATAGAAGGATTGTGATTCAAGAAAACTGGTGCTAAGGCTAAGCATATATATTGGTGTGGTGGCTTGACTGCGTCTGGCTGGCAGATGCTCACCCAGCTGCTCTCCCTCCCCTTCCCTCAGCAGGACAGGGACAGAAAGTAAGATGTAAAAGACTGTGGATGGAGATGAAGACAGAGTTCACTCAGCAATTACTGTCACAGGTAAAACAGCCATCCCTCTTCTACCCAGGCTCAACTTCATTCCTTCATTCGCAACTCCTCTACCCACACAAGCAGCGCAGGGCAACGGGGAACGGGGGGCTTGCGGTCAGCCTGTAACAGCTCCTCTCTGCTGCTCCTTCATCCTCGTACTTTTGTCGCCTTCAGTGTGGGTCCCCCATGGGGTACAGTCCTTCATGAACTGCTCCAGTGTGGGTCCTTTCCACAGGCCACAGAAAACCTGCTCCTTTGTGGGCTCTCCATGGCCAGCAGCTTCCTTCAGGACACATCCGCCTGCTCCAGTGTGTGGGGTCCTCCACGGGTGCAGGGAGACCTGGTCTTGTCCCCCTTCCTTCACTGACCTGGGTGTCTGCAGGACTGTGTCTCGCGCCTTTCTGTTCCTTCCTCCTCTCTGTTAGGCATTTTTGCCCTTACTCAAAATCTCTTTTCCCCAAGGTGCCGCCACCACCTTTTCTGCGGGGCTCAGCCGTGCCCTGGGGTGGGTCGGTCGGAACCGGCTGGAACCGGCTGTGTCCGGCCCGGGGCAGCCCCGGCCGCTCCTCACAGAGGCCGCTCCACAACCCACCATGGACAGCCTGTGCAGTAAGGGGTTTGTCAGCTGTTTCAAAAGTTACTGTTAAATTACTTGGAGAAAAAACCCCACAAAATAAGGGACTGGCTATGGCATGTTAAAACGCTGTTTGATAAATTGTATATGGTAGATTTCCTGTTGGGGCTTTTCAGGGCACCTTGCTGGGCAGAGCAGGCAACTCAGAATTAAGGGACTGTGAAATCTGAGTATTGAGCCTGTCACTACACACATGGATTTAAAACTCAGTGTGCTTAGTGTTCCTCATTTAGCTTTTTCAACTTTTATGAAAAAAAAAAAAAAACAACACTCACCTAATGTGACTTAATACGTAAAAATTTTGGAGAGGCCTTGAACAAATGTGAAATATTTGTGACTGTGTGCTCGATCTCATATAGATTTAAACATCTCCAAACTCTTATCCTAGCCCTTCCCAAATAGACTACAGTTATCCGAGTGTCTCTTTCTAGTGAAATGTATGTAGGACTTCAAACACCATGAGAAGGAACTCACGCACCCTCCGCCCCTAATTTAAAACCCTGTTAAATTCTGTACTCTTATCTTCACCTAAAATAGGATTTGGACTTTGTAGCCTGTCTGGAGAGTTATTAAATTTGGCCTCTCGCTGATCAAAAATGACATTAATTCAGGATCAGCTTTTCTGTGGAAAAAGGCCTGTGAGCTTCTACTTGTGAGCACGCGTTTCAGCTGGAGCTGCTCTGCTGAGCAGTGTGTCTTTTGCAGAGACAGCTGAGGAAAATCCTAGATTTTGATCTGAATGCCAAGATTTTATGCTTTTTGTGTTAGTCATATTTGGGAATAAAACTTGGAATATCTTTTCTCAAGCAGAGCCAGAAAGTTGTACGCACTTCATGTGCACTTTCTTTCATTCAGTCTCATCAGTGAAATTATAAACTGTTAGTGCTCGCTGAAGTAAGCCCTTGGCAGGGCAGGGGAGACCTGCTCTTCTCCCTCCTCTCTCAATGCCAATCAGGCTAGAAATGTGCAGAGGTTTCAGCAGTTTGGGCAACACACAGCTATAAAGTACAGGAACCTACAGAAATAACTTTTTCAAAAACTGTTAAGGGCTTTTGTAGATTTCATCTGTGTGTTTAGAAACCTGTTTAAATGCATAGTGTACAGTTACAATGACATCTGAGTACTTTAAAATATATACTTTAATGCTAAATGGCTGGTCAAAAATAGAATGAATTTTTGAAACAACCTGTATAGGACAAGCCCTATGAGCTTCCATGGGAACCTCAGGGCTTTAGCCAAAGCTTTGGTTTAAGGTAGTGAGTGCTTGAGCCAGTTTACTTGATGGACTATAAGGACAATTTATTTTTATCCTAAGGTGGGTGACTGGGTGTAGGTGGGGAATTATGCACCCCACATTCCTCACATGCATTCAGTGCCTGAGTTCTTATGCAGAGCTCTTTCAGATTTGACGGTGAAGAAGCTGAGCTAGCATAGAAAAAAGAAGATGCTTTTTTTTTCTTTTTGAAGTAAAATAGAGATTTGTTGGTAGGTACTGTAAAATTCAGGGTCCTCCAAAGAAGACCATTTAACTGCAACTATTTAAATTTCTGTCTGAATTAGCCGTCCAGCAATCTGGATACGTGGAGTCCCTTCTGCTTCTTTAAAATATTAATGTGTGAGTCGGTGCGTGTGGTAGTTTTAAATATTCTAGACTACTTTGTATACTTTGGAAAATATCTCAAACGTGGTTACTATTTATTGTTCCTCATATAATTATTTGGAATTATAGAAGAAGCAGAAACTTATGGTGGAAAAAACCTTTTTTTTTTTTCCCTCAAAGCTGATTCTCTCTATGCTTTCAGGAATCTAGACTATTGGTTCTCAGTAGTTAATTGTTGAGCTGCTTATATATGTACTGTGTTACAGTCAATATTACTTAAGATTGTGGGTTTATTGTTACTTGGTAGTACGTTCCTGAAGTAGACTGTTCTAATGGAAGAGCAGAAGTTATTGGAGAAACATTTCCCTCCAGTTGCCTGAATGCGTATGTATTACATTCTCATTATTTGCATAATCATCTTCTTGCTTTGCCAATGTGTAAATCTGGAGCAGATGTTACGGTATGCTTATATAGATACAGACTAATGGAACCTAATTCTGTCTAGGCCCTTTGGACACTAATTCCTTTATGTATTCATGTCTACAGCTGATAGGAAAAGCTTGAAAAAGGAAGTTCTTATACTTTTAATATATTGGATATGAAAAATTAAACCGTATTGAGTTTCTCTTTCTATCTGAAACTTCTAACATGAATCTCGGACATGTCTTAATGAAGGCACACATTTTGTCAATGTCAGATGAAGATATTGACAGCATTTGTTTAAAAACAAAATTAAAAAATTTAAGAAAACCCCAAACGCAACTCATTCATGTGTTAGTCTGCTCTTTAAACTTTCAGGCAGGTAGTGTGTTGTAGCCTGGGGCCATGTGAAGATTTCTGCTCTGCAGCTCATAAGAACAAGGAGGTTGCTGAGCAGCAGTAATTGTTAGACATTGAGGGCAGGCTGTGAAATGCCTTGGGCTAATTAGTTGTGACTTCAGCTGAAAGATGACACCTTCAGGAGACTATCCCTGCAGCTTGCGTTGAAATAGTGTTCTCCTTTAAGTAAAGACTCCAGACTGGAAAATATTTTGTAACTGTTGGTTTTAAATGGAGTGAGTGAAACGTGCACACCCCAAAGGAGGGAAGAACCTAGGCAATGCGAAGAACGTAGTACAGTAACACTTTAGTGACTCTGCAATAGTGGCCTTGTTTTTAGCAGGATTTATTGACCTCAGCTAAGTGTTAGCCTTGTAGGACCTGAAATGACTCTAAAATCAAACAAACATTGCAGTGCTCATGTTCTGCATCATTGCAGCAAGCATACAGGACCAGCAGGGACCTGGCACAGTGTCCCAGTGAATGAACCTTCCCAGAATCCACAGAACTGAGGGATGCAGCACAAAGCTGTATTGAAACTTGTGCGCCTTGGAGCTTGCAAGCTTGGCTATGCTCGACTAGAACATGAGAACTGGAGCATTCTGCAGCGTGTAGTCCGCTATGATCACAATTCAAGGATTATGGTCTTAATATACTTGAGCTGGTTTTGCATAAAAATAGCTCAGCTTTATAGCCAAAGTGGGTAGTAACTTTTTCAGATCCATGCTGGTACTGGAAGTGATACAGCTGTTCAACCAGGCCTGTCATCATTCTTGTCTCTGTCTCCCTTGCCGTTATTGCTTTGTAACAGGAAAACTTATCATGGATGCTTGAAAGCTGACTGTGTTTTTGAAGAAGCTGTCTAGCACTTTCTTCAGCTCTCATCCAAAACTTAAGAAGAAAAAGTTGAAATCACAAATGTCTCATCTTGCTATTTAGTTCTGCACAACAGATCCTACATAGTTCAGCCTTATCTTTTATGACTTGATTACTAATATTTTTCCTCTAAAAGAACTGTTCATATTGGGGGTTTGGACTAGATGACCTTTAAAGAACCCTTTCAGCCCAAACTGTTCTATTGTCCTATGCTTGTCTTAAAATTTGAGATCATTAGAATTGCTTTCTGTAACTTCTGTAAATGGCTGTTCTGCCACAAGAACCTGTTAGAACTTCCCACTACGCCCATGGAATTTGATCTGGAATTTGAAATGGGAAACTTCTCCTGTGCTGAATTAGAGCAAAATAAAAATTAAAACTTTAAACTAACACTTGTGTCCTGCCATTCTCCATGATTTGTATTAAATCTGATTTAACTGCTACCAATATGTGTCTTCTGATAGCTAGCTCTTACAGAACATTGTCACATGTGGTATTTGGTATAGTACTATTTGCATACTGAAATGCATGTAAATATTCAATTATAATTAAGATGCCCTCATTTCAAGCAAAATGTAGAAACAGCTCAATGTTAAGATGATGAGAATACGAATAGAGTTTTAAGTGTCTGGTTTGCAGGAAGAATATTAGCGTTGATGATGGAGACAGGGGTTGTTTATATTTTAAATAAGACACGTGGCCAACAGTAGAAGAGCTGCATCCTTCTGGTTCAGTTGATGCTGGTGTGAGCCTTACGGAATGGTATCCTCTCTCTTCTTTACCCTTTGTTTACAATGTAAAAGTATTGCAGGTAACAGCTTTGTCTCACTACTTATTTGTACAGTACCCAGCATGCTAAGACTGTTTAGTGCCTTAGAATATTAGAGTAATAGAAATATTAAAGGAGAAAATACAATAGAAATACTACAGAAGCATGTAACTGAAACATCAATGATTGAATAGCCATCCTAATATACAGCTAAGGCAATAAGCTTAAATCTAGTCTTTTTTCTTTTTAATCTAAAAATCTTGCCTTGATGGTTTGTGTTTAAAACAAAAACCAAAACAGCCCAAACAAATCCAAAAGACGACCTGTAAGAAACTGTCACTGGCTCTACCTCTTTTCATCCCTGCTGCTTCCCAATTGCTGCCATTGTAAGAGAATTCTCTGTGGGATTTTTCTACCTATTCCAGCAACTCATTGTTCACTGCTTGCTTTTTTCTTTTGCCTGTTTTATTTTTTTCTATGCCTCTTCTCTCTGCATTGTCCCATCCTACTCCTTGCTTGGTTCACAAAATATTTCATTTTGTAGGCTATCAAAAGCACTCATGTTTTGAAACTGAATTTTACTTCCCTACAGGCTTGACTGTATTCCATCAGATCTCAACATCTAAGGATGTCTGATTTTTATGGTTAGTTATGCAAGTTGTGGATTGTACCCCTGTCCTTTCATCCCTAATTGCAGCTTTTACAGATGATTCAGCATAATACTTAAATAGTACTTGGACACTTAAGGGCTTTTCTGAGTTTTGACATGGAACATGAATGACAAATACAAGTGAATGAGGGATAAAAGCAGCAATTCCAACCTTTGAAACATAGGTAGATGACTGTCCTGAAAAACTGCTGGTCTGGGGTTCTGTTTTGGTTTTCCCTGCAAAAAGCCTTTTTTTTTGTGAGAGATGGCTGTTGCATGGGTTCAAGTGCATATGACAGAGCTGTACTAGATGTGGTCAGTTTTTTCCACTAACCAGCTACTTCTGCTTGTTTTGGAGGTACACTTCTGACACTCAAAACATCTCTTTTTTTAGACATGTAAGAAGCTTCTTGAGTGCCATTGGCCTCTGTAAAGGCACTGCTTCCATTATAGTAATCTTTTTGAAAACTAGTCTTCAGCTACTGCTCTAAGTTTAAGTCAACAGGATTTTCAGTTTCTTCTAAGACTAATTACAGTCCTATCAATGTATATTTGCATGTTTTACCTTTTCCCAATTATTTGAGAGCTGGAGGACTACCCTCTGCCATTGTCAATCCTTTGTTAGAAAGGAATAAGCAGTTGATGTAGTATCTTGGGTGTAAATCCAACATTTTTATGATAACACTTATGCTACTGTCTCGTTGGCAGTAAAATATATGACTGTTTGCCATTACTAATATATTAAGGAAAGCAGCACAAAAATATCATGTAAAGTATGTTAATTCTTTTAAGAATTGTCTTTGTTTTCCATAATTACAGCTGTAAATGTTTTTTTTTTCCTGTGCGTGACGATGGGGATAAAAACAAATCTTGCAGCATATTATAAACCGCAATGAAACATTTTGAGAAAGTCATCTGGATCTCATTTGCTTGTGGAATTGTTATTCTAGTCTGTGGTCCCTACTGTGAACTTCACTGCTGTGAAGATGAATAAGAAGCAAAATAGTAAAGTGTATGTCATCTAGAAGGAACACTAAGAACATCAGATTGTGTGCTTTAAGTATCTTTCACATGCTGCTGGTGCAAAAATTCTCTTGAATTCAATATTAGTTATAGTTAGGAGACTTGCTGTAGTGATTTGTTGTATTTCTGTAAAGAGAAAAGGTGGTATTATCTGCATTAGCTGATGTACTTAGTGTGTGCTTCATGTTCATGAAATGCATGTTAAATTATTTCAACGTTTTCCTAGGTAAATGGGAACAAGATTTGATTTGTGCACTTTTTTATGGCAGTCTTTTATATCTGAATTTGTACTTGATGCAGCTTGGAAATTTTTGAAGATTGAAAGGTTTCAGTAAAAACACTAGATATTAAAATATCTCAATACTTTAATTGTACATTCAGCACATTCAGGTTATGTTTTTAGTCTATGGGAAGTTCTAGCAAGTCTGACAGCACAAACCAAATTGAAGGATCTAGGTTAAATTGGTTGTAGAAAGAAGAAATACATTGTTCTATTCTGTGTCCACAACTAAGATGACTTGTATAATTAGCATTAATCAGTATGGACATCAGATTTGATATCTTAACAAAACCCATACAATTCTAGGAAATGGTAAATAGTTTTGCTGCTTTAATTCAGTTCTGGGGAGCTTTAATAACCCTAACAAAAATATATAGAATAAATACAGTTTCAAAAGCTACTGCTATAAACCTGTATTTTTTTCTGGTTATGTTTCTTCTGCGCTGAAGACTTTTGAGCCACCGTTGCAATCACTTACTTTGTGATCTGGCCATGATAGTTTTAAGTACAACATGCTAAGTCTTCATTTTTGCTGTGTAGATATAGAGGAAGAAAAATGCACATATGGGAAAATGGTATTTCCTGCTAAGCAAAATATGGTAGTAAAAATAATTCTATTGCGTTGTTTGAATTAGTCTTTAAAAAAACCCACTTTTAATTAAACTAGTACCCCCTGACTTCATTAAAGGCTTCGTATGAATTTTGTTTGCTTCTGTATGTTACTGGTCTAATTTGAAGCCCAGCATTACTCTGATTTATTTATTCTATTTTTTTAAATCTACTGTTGCAGAGAGAGATGCAACCCTGAGCTATGCAGGTACAGTAGGTTAGCTTGCACATAACTGCTATGTTTTCTTCTTGGCTCTTAGAGCAGCACAATGTTTTTCAGTCCTTGCCAGTTCCTCTCAGTAAGGCTTACCAAGAAAATGTTCTGCATCATGCTGACTTCTGTTCTTTCTTGTCTCATTCCTAGAGAGGAATTGTTGCTTCGTTCCCCTATGTCTCTGAGCCAGACTGGATGTAGCAAAACTGATGAGCTCAGATGCCTGTGTTCAACCAAGATGACCTCCCTTAGTCATTAGTAGTCACTGATCTCAAAGACAGTGTAGTTAGGTGTAATGATACTCTGTTTTGATCATGATAGAGGCTAAAGCTGGGATCACGGTATATAAAAGGTCACTTGTTACCACAGATCTCTTAGCACAAGAGTGTTAAATACTGCTACAGTTCAGATTTGTAGCAGAGAGTGTATCCTTCTCAAGGCTACCGTACAATTTGTGGAGGAGGCTTATTTTTGTGTGATTGTCATGGAAATTCTTGTATACTATCTTAAATTTTATTTCAGATCCTTATGTTAGAACGTGTTCAAGTGATCGTAAGTCATTAAATCATAGAATCATAGAATGGTTCTGGTTAAAAGGGACCTTAAAGATCATCTAGTTCCAGCCCCCAAATAAATAGTTATGAGAACATGCTCCCATCTCTTGTGGGCTGGAACATGGCATGGGATAGTATTTCTGCCTCTGGTCTGCTGCAATGAGAAGCAGGTCAGTTCTGGTTCATTCTGCAGAACGTCGTTGCAGTCATTCAGATACTTGGTGCTTGTATTTGGCTTATGGGGCAATAATGGGACCTACTGTTCCCCATTTACTAGGGATGGATCCTTTTTCTGGACAAAGGTAAGGGCTTTTTTAGTTCATCTTTCTATATTTTTTTAAACATCAATAAATACACATATAAATCTGATTTCATACCTTTTAATTTATTGCAAATACTTGCAAAATAAATGGTTTTATTTTTACACTTGGTTTATAAAATGCGGCCTGTGTTCTGTTTTCTGAAGTTAGTTTTCCTTTTCTGCAAAAGAAAGATTGCTCCACATTTACAACTTTCAGTCTTCAGTTTTCATATTTACTGTGACACTGGAACAGACATTGCTGCTGCTTTGTTTGAGAAGCTCTCTGGTGTTTCAAAGTTTAGAATTAGAAGTTACTCTTATGTTAAATTTCTTTTGTGCATCCCAGACTAATTAAGAATCCATTAACATGAACTGCTTTGCCACTTTTTATTGGTCATGAGCCTTGAGCTGTAGAATAAAATCCTTGAAATTTATTTCACCTTCTAACTGGAGTGTTTAGGGAATAATCACTTCTGAAGTAATATTCCAATAAAAGGTAGTTCAGCACTTAGAGACTGAGTACACACACATTTCACTGTATTGTAATATATGTAAGCTGCAAACTCTGCATTAATGTGTTTACTTCTACTTTGATCCCACTTTATTATTTGTCTGTATATAAAATATTTCTCACACTGGGTGGGACTCTTTCACTTGTCCTGCTTGCAGTAAAATATCTGGAAGCAAAACTTTCTTAATGTTTTTAGTCCTCACTCAGTGTTTTAAAGGGAATAGTCCTACAAGTTCCATGTGGGAAATATCCATAAATATCACATAATTAAAGAAAATGGAAGGATTATAGAAGGTGTGCTTGCTGCCCTTCCTACTGCATTATTAAAGTAATGCTCAGCATTTTTGTCCTTAGTATGGCTGGTAGAGCCCAGAGCCTTATGTGGCTTTTCAGTCAATATGGATTTGCAGAGCAGTGTAGATAGGAGATTCCTTTAGCATTGGTCTAAAAACCCGGAAATCCTCAAAGAAAACAAATCTACTTCCATTAATTTTTCAGTCTTTGGACACTAAGCAATTGAGAGAGAGAGTAAGATCAGTTGTGGAGAACTGATACTGCCGTGTTATACAGTCTGGGAATTAACAAGTAATTCAGTTCAGTTAAGCTGAAGTCAGCTGCATTCTTAAAGTTCTTCATGCTCTCTAGTCAGACTTGAGGAGAGGCTTCTTTCTTCCTCTTGGGTACTTCCTGCTGTGGTAAAAGATGTTATATTGTTGAATGCTAGGGTACACTTCCAGTAACACATAGCAGCTGTAAAGATTGGATACAGTTCTGTAGCTAAACTAAACTTAAAAAAAAAAAAAAACAAACCACAACAGAACCCAAACAAAAAAACCCCTCAACACCTCCTCCCTCAACAAAGCCCCCAAAACTTGAAGTCATTTATTGCTTTAAAGAAACTGAAGTAACATCTGCAATATAGTAATCATCCAAGTAATGCTTAAGTACTCATCATAAGTTTAGTATGTGGAAATCATGCATTGATTGTAATTGAGCATAATAGACATACTTTCCAATGGCCTTCTCATTTCCTGTTTTTAGAATTACTTTCTATAAAGTGATCTACATCTTTTCTTTGCCTGAGGTGTAAATGTTTAGTAATTTGATATTTCTCACTTGAGTTACTAAATTTAATAGTATCGTTTGTGGGTAAAAAAAATGGATTATGGATTGAAAGGTTCCTGGAGTTGTGGGGTGAAGGCAGGAGGTAATCAGGATGCCTTTTCTCCCCAACCAGTCTGATCACAGTCAGTGGGGGAAAAGAGGGGATGCTCCATTGTCCCTGGGGTACCTCAGTTTCTACCTGAGGCTACAAAATCCGGTGCTGTGGGGACCTTGTTCTGTGAAGTACACAACCCCCTCAAGTGAACCCGCCCCCTCTCTCACAGGACTCAGTGGCACTTTTACATTTGCCTAATATTTGACACTCCAAAACGCTACAGATTTTTTTTTGTCAACTTGAGCCAGACTCCTACAGATGGAGGAGGAGACTTGAAAAGGAGGCTCACAAGTAACCACATGGCCTGTGACTAGTCTCTAATATTAATCAGGCCTCTGGGTAGGATATGCTTTGGAAGTCTGCAGTAGCTCACAGCATTTCTTCAGAAACTGGTGGGTGCTGTCAGGAGTAGTCAGTGTCCCTTTTTGTTATACTTAGGGGTTCTTGTTTTTCTGTAATGAAGACAACACAACAAACCACACCCACTAAAAATTCTTTGACTCCACTGCCCTCATTGTCCCTCCTGTTCTATTTGTTTGCATGTATTCACTACCTCTTCTATTTTGCATTACTCTCTGGCTCTGCGAATTGTGTCTGATTTTCCTTTCCCAATAGAGCTTTTAATTTTTTAGGATAGGGTCTGGAGCTGTCCTTGCCGTGGAATCCTCTGGGGACAAAAAGGAATGAGAGCAGGATCATCAACCTCCTGTTTGAAATGGGAGTGAAGGGCTCTTCCCTCCCATTACCTGTCTCCTTTCTGGAAGGAGAGGAGGAAAATAAGAAAAGGAGATTGCTGCTGTGACCACAGCTGCTACCACTGCTGTCATGATTGTTTAATTGCTGTGGCCACTCTTACTGCCAGCACATGGGAGTAATTAACACTGAGAGAAGATCAAAGCTGTGAAGTGCATACCCTGCTTTACATATCTCCATGCAGAATAGATAAATCAAAATGAGAACTCAGCAGAATTAGGCAAAAGCAACTTGCTGCTCTTGGCTTAGTTCTTGGAATGTCAAACTTGGATGCTTTTTGTTTCAAACGTGGCTTGAAAGCATCATATACTGTAATATGGTAGAAGTAAACTATTAATGTAAGCAAAGCTCTCTGCTGCTTCTAAAGCATCTCTCGCATAAAACTGTACTGCTGGCTCTTAAGGCCAGCGAAGGCACACTAATCCTACAATAAATTACTTCCTCAAACTGATGGATTATATCAAAGGTCCAATTGGAAACCATCGTTGCTCTCTGCTCCAGTGTTAATGTATCAGTTTTTCCGTTAATTGCATGATGGCTGTTAATTTAATCTACAACAGATCAATGGTAGTGAACTATGGAGTATGTTATTTCTATTGAGTAGTAAGTGAATGGGATGTTTGAACTAGCTTAGTGTTCTGTTGAAAAGGACAGCAATTGATCGATGTGGAAAAAATGAATGGGAGAATAGCCCTGGAAAATACGTGCAAGTCTTTTTACCCTTTCTACCCTTCTCTGATACTTCATTAAAGTTATGGTCATGATGTCTGTAGCATTCATGCAGATTTCTGTGAAATCATCCCTGACAATCTAGGAGATAACAAAAATTAAATGCTGTTTGCTGGTTTTTAAAAGCATGCCATCTCCTCTGCCCAACTTCTCTGACCAACTCCTCTGTTTTCTGATGTAGAAAAAAATATATCTATTGTAACTATCTTCCCATGACTCAAAATCCCAAATGACAATAATGAGCTGAAAAATCCATTTGATTGAACTGTAGCTCAGTTGTTTGTGCATCCTGTTGGCAGGTTTGGTTTCAGGCCCCTAGAAATCTTAGATATTTTTTTTTCTGTGACTATTTTTTTTTTTAATGAACCCTCATCAATAGGAATGCAAACAGTCTGAGATTTTTAGGTACAGGATTTAATGGCTGCTACCAAGAGAGTTGTAGCTGATGTTTCCATTTCTTCCTTGTATCAAAAGATTACTGTTGGTTTGTATTTGAAAATTCCAATTACTTTCTAATGTATTATCAGCTAGGTTATGTGTGGCACTTAATACAATGAAGTTTTGAGCATGTCTTCCAACTCTTGCATACAAGAATTTTGATTCTGATAAGGTACTACCTTCTCTTTGCACTCTGAAACAGGAAGTTAGAGGAATTTACTGATATTTCTGATACAGAGTTGATGAACAGGAAATGATTATTAGGAGGGAGCTGGGAGCCTCTTCCATGAAGTCTTGGTGAGCTGTTGTGAAAGGTTACTGTGGTAATAATACTAGCTGTGTACCTGTCTGGCCAGAGACAGCAGATCAGAGTGCCAGCTGCCTTTTGGTATGGATGAAGAAGCAGTAAAGTATAGGCAGTTCATGAGTTGAAAAAAGATCACTTTCAAGTTGTGGCATCTCCATACGTAAACCTTAATCTCTTTGACTGTCAACAGGAATTTGGATAAAGGAAGGTAGGAGAACACAACATTGTTTTAACTAGTGTTGCCACAGGAGGTTTTTTTCTTACATTTTGTGTTTCTCTATGAAGATGACTTAAACATCGAACGAATTCAAATGGGTACCAGTTTGAGAAAACAGAAGGAATGTATAGTATTTAGGCCATGACTGAAATGTTTTGCTCTTATATTTTGTAAAAGCTTGTAATAAATGTATAGAAATGTTCATAGGAGACCTGATGCCGTATTAATATTTGTCAAACATGTATGTAAAGGGAGTAGAGGAGTCTTACAGTATGCTTATTTTCAGTATGGTAGTAGTCATTAACACTGTCTGAAAGCATATATACTTTGTTCTCAGAATTCACTGATTGTCAAATCTGATTGCTTTAAATTAGACTCTTTTATCGTTTAGAGGTTGATGTAAGACAAGCAACATTTTTTACTGTTAGGAAGGTATTTAAGAATTCTGGGAACTACATAAATGTCATTAGCTGTATAGGGAGCATCTAATGTCTTAAGTTGAATAAGAATTGCTATCACTCACATTACTAGGCAGTGGAGGCTGGTGTTAAAAAGACTATTTCAAAATGCAGGTGCATCACACTGCAGTAATGGATGCATTTGACAAATGGGTTTGAAGTTAACTTGAATTAAAAAAAATTATTAATCTCCCAGCAACTTCTGGTTACTTATTCAGATTACTTGCTTTTCTTCTCCTTTGCCTTTCTGTCTTAATGTGAAAAGCTTTCAAAGCAATAGGTTGGATGCTTAAAGTGTAGTAGGCTTGGGAAAGCCTCCATGATAATCCTGTCCACAGTCAGCAGGAATATTTCCGTGATATTTCTGATTTGGCGCTCTCTCCTTTTGAATCACTTAGCAGAGAAGCAACGCTGCTGATCAAGTGTAACCGTACAAAAGGAGTAGAGAAAGGAGAGAATATTGGTTATCGGTATCATCACCAGAGCCAGGAGCACTGATTAGCATGCCCAGTAGTGGTTATCCCTTGACAAGCATCCTCCCAATTTACACTTCAGATGTTATGCCTCTTCAGGACAAAATAAGAGATCTTGCAAGACTGTTTCACTTCTTTTCCTATAGTGTAGCTGAATGCATGCTTATTTTGTGGGTTAGTTAATCGTGTGCTTCATTTAGTCAATAAATTTTCCTGACAACCAAAATCAAGACTGGGCAGCCATTTTCTTTGTCTCAAAAATATTCTTTATTAAAAGTTGGGTTTATTCCCATCTTGCACCTGTGATACCTGTACATTCTAGTGTGGTTAGTACTTAAGGTTAACAGACCTTATGTCAACAGACAGATTGTCTTTCCCTGATTGGGTCTCTGACTGGATCAAAAGAATGGTATCCTTAGCTGTAGCTTTGACCTGCATTCTCATTAGGCTGTTATAAAATAAAATTGTGGCCTGCCCTTTCCTTTCAATCTGTATTACTCATAGCAAAGTCACTCATACTTATCTGGTTTTCTGTCTGTTTTTGAGTGGATATACAATTTGGTAAAAGGAGCCTGTTTGTACAGAAATGTACAGGTTTTTTGACTTCTAGCTGTGCTTTCTTCAAAGATCACAGAATCACAGGAAAGCAGAGGCTGGAGATCACCTCTGGAGATCAGCTAATCCAATCCCTCTGCTCAAAGCAGGGTCAACTATAGCATGTTGCTCAGGGCTGTGGTCCATTGAGTTTTGAGTGTTTCCAAGCATGGAGACTACATAACTACTCTGAGCAGCCTGTTCCAATCTCACAATGAAGTGTTTCCACATGTATTTCAGTTTATGCTTGTTACTGGGAACCACTGAGAAGAGTCTGGCTCCATCATGTTTATGCACTACTGCAAAACTGGGTATTTGTACACATTGATAAGGTCCCCCTCTGAGCATTTCCTTCTCTAGGCTAAACAGTCCCAGCTCTCTCTGCCTCTCCTCATACATCAGGTGTTCCAAGCCCTTCATCTTCATGGCCCCCTGCCAGATTCACTCCTGAGGCTCTGTATCTTTCTGGAGAACCCCAGCGGCAGTTGGACTAGATGATCATTGTAGGTCTCTTCCACCTGAAATCTCTTCTCCCCTTGTACTGACCCTGGCACTCCAGATGTGTCTCACCTCCCTTGACCTGCTGGCAGTGCTCTTCCTAATGCAGCCCAGGATGCTATGGGTCTTCTTTGCAGCAAGGGCACATTGCTGACTTGCGTTTAACTTGGTGTGCACTAGGACCCTCAGGTTCTCTTCTGGAAAGCTACTTTCTAACCAGTTAGTCCCCAGCCTCTACTGGTGCAGGTATACTAGTGGGCTTCTGAGTTTCTTTACGGTGAGGGTGACAGAGCACTGGAACAGGCTGCCCAGGGAGGTTGTGGAGTCCCCTTCTCTGGAGATTTTCAAGACTCGCCTGGATGCAGCCCTGAGGGATGTGCTTTAGGTAATCCTGCTCTAGCAGGGGAGTTGGACTAGATGATCTCTAGAGGTCCCTTCCAACTCTGAAGATTCTGTGATTCCGTGATTCTGGTCTGGTGGCTGGCGGGAGTGCATCACCATTTGTTACAGATTAGACACTGGGTGCACCCTCAGCAAGTTCGCCGATGACACAAAGCTGGGGGGGGTGGCTGACACACTGGAAGGCTGTGCCGCCATGCAGAGACACCTGGACAGGCTGGAGAGTTGGGCAAAGAGGAACCTTATGAAATTCAATAAGGGCAAGTGTAGGGTGCTGCACCTGGGGAGGAATAACCCCATGCACCAGTACAGGTTGGGGGCTGACCTGCTGGAGAGCAGCTCAGCTGAAAGAGACCTGGGAGTCCTGGTGGACAACAGGATGACCATGAGCCAGCAGTGTGCCCTTGTGGCCAAGAAGGCCAATGACATCCTGGGGTGCATCAAGAAGAGTGTGGCCAGCAGGTCGAGGGAGGTCATCCTCCCCCTCTACTCTGCCTTGGTGAGGCCGCATCTGGAGTGCTGTGTCCAGTTCTGGGCTCCCCAGTTCAAGAAGGACAGGGAACTGCTGGAGAGGGTGCAGCAAAGGGCTACCAAGATGATTAAGGGACCGGAACACCTCTCTTATGAGGAAAGGCTGAGGGATTTGAGTCTCTTCAGTCTGGAAAAAAGACAGCTGAGGGGGAATCTTATCAACGCTTATAAATACTTAAAGGGTGGGTGTCAGGAGGATGGGGCCAGGCTCTTTTCAGTGGTGCCCGGGGACAGAACAAGAGGGTAACAGGCACAAACTTGAGCATAGGGAGTTCCACCCGAACATGAGGAGGAACTTCTTTACTTTGAGGGTGGCAGAGCACTGGAACAGGCTGCCCAGAGAGGTGGTGGGGTCTCTGTCTCTGGAGACATTCAAAACCTGCCTGGACATGTTCCTGTGCAACCTGCTGTAGGTGACCCTGCTCTGGCAGGGGGTTGGACTAGATGATCTCCAGAGGTCCCTTCCAACCTTATGATTCTACGATACTATGAAATCAGAAAAGCAGGTTTTTCTAGGGACA
The DNA here is from genome assembly GCF_028500815.1 of Rissa tridactyla. Taxonomy (NCBI): domain Eukaryota; kingdom Metazoa; phylum Chordata; class Aves; order Charadriiformes; family Laridae; genus Rissa; species Rissa tridactyla. The sequence goes on along the minus strand of NC_071466.1, from coordinate 189,534,966 downwards.
CGTCTCTATGAAGGAAGATGATAATTGTACTGATGCATACCTATGCTTTTGAAAGCATCAGTAGTAATTCACTCAAAACGTACTGTTACAATAAACTTGTAAAAACATTAAGAAATTTACTATTTTAGCAGTTTCCACTAACGTGTTTATCTTTCTCTATACATATTTATCTTCTATTGTTTGGCTATGTAGACATTATAAGTTATAATAGGTATGCTTAAAAATTCTCCAGATATTCAAGACTGATCAGAGAATTCTGAGTGCTGCTTTGAAACTTTTCTAACTACTAAAGCCTGATAGATCAGCACTTAGTGGAAATCAGAACTCCCTTTAAATGCCCCATTCTTTGTTGAAATTTCTGGTGTATAACATAAGGAAAGGTAAGGAAATAAGTGTATAAGCAGATGGAACAGCATGTAGATTAACTGTTATCAAAAGATTTTTGACTGAAAAAGTGCTATCAGCCCTCAAAATTTCTCACTGACTAATGAAAATCTTCTTTATGACACTGATTTGGGAACACCACTATTTATGGTCACCTGTACCGCCACTGGTATGCAGACCACAGTTTGTGAATGATGGCTATGAAACTGAGATGGTTAGTGTGTGTGTGTGAGCTCCAGAAGCCTTGCTTATAAACGGTTGTCAAATGTTTCTGTTAATTTGTTACTTGAAAATAAGCTACTGTGTCAGTTTTACTCTTGATGTATTAAATCCTTTAAGTTATTAAATATGCCATGAATTGTGATATTATGCCCAGGCAAGCTTTATTGCTTATGTAATGTTTTTCACTTTGAAAACACTTTATGAATGCTTTGTGTTGCTCAAACTCTAGTGGTGATGTGGAATATAAATAGTTGCAAATAGTAAGGCTTATGCTATGTGCACCTGATATTAAGGAGTGGAGTAGCAAACATTTTTAGCTTTCTGCCTGGATCAGATAGTTTGCCAGTCTTATCTTTCCTGTGCCGTGCATTGCTGAAAAGAAGATGTATGCAATTATTTAGATTATTAAATAGAGAAGTAACTGCCTAAAGCCTGTCAAATCTACTGTAGCACTATTTATTTATTTTTAAGCTTATGTGTTTCTGCATTGAAGGACAGGATTTGAAATGAATGATTATGCTTAACCCAGGTGACTTTTTCCTGCTATTCAGGGTTTGAAAGAGCACTGTATTGACTAAAATCTTCCATAGGGCTCTACTGTATAGTAGGGAATAGTAGAGAGATGCTGTCTATACTGCAGCTGTTTCCATTTTCCTAGGATTAGTAAATGATTTCTCTTATTAGGAAGACTCAAATGTTGTGCAACATGAAGTACTTCATGTCTTATTCCTGCCTTTAGAGATGGATATAAACAGATGCAGATTGGTTTGTTTGTGAGCAGAATTGTAAATTGTATTTCATTGCTGGTGAGATTTGAAGATGATTGAAGACGGTGCAGTAACGCTGACACAACCTGCAGATAATGCTGTACCTGCTTGGTATCACCGGTACCTTTGTGGTGTGTAACACTTCATCAGCATTCCAAGAGCCTACAACTTTCCACTATAGTAAAAGGTTTTTGCTAATACAACAAGGTTTATAGATTTTTAAAACAAATAGTTTCTCTATTTGTGTCTGAAATCTATTTGTTTTAATGATGTATTAAATAGTAAATGCATTTTGTGCAACTCTTTCTCACTGGCATTATGTGGTGTAGTACAGTTAGTTAGGAGGATGCTTAAAAATGCTTTCCAAGTATTTCATAGAATGGTAGCACTATCAGCCGATAGTGTTAAAAATACTATTTTTATAGAAGTAATTTCTTTAAATTATGGAATTTCGGCTTGGCTGTTATGTGCTGAAGACAGGTGAGGACCGTTTTGTGTGCCAGGCAGTCTCCCTGAAAGGGCCTGCTTGTTTGGCTGGCAGCTGAGCTAACCTAATTCAGCTGGAAAGTGGGACAGAGTTCAGTTGTGCAGATCATTTCTCGTGCTGGGTTATTGACTGCATTTGCCGCCTCTTCCCTGAGAAATTTCAGATTCAGCAAAATCAAATGTGTGTGCAGCGTCCAAGGCCCATTTATCAAACTAGAATAGTACCTGAGGTCTCAGAGATTTGTTCAATACTTTGAGAAATAAAGCGGTGGCCTTATATTTCAGTACTAGATTTCACATGCTCATTTTGATTTCCGTTCTTCAACTGCAGGAAACAATCTAATGTTTACTAGGAAGAATGCTATTTGCATTTCATTATTTTCAAAATTAGAAGAATAGGCATTCAGCAATATGGGTCATAGTTTTTAAATCATGTTCTCTCATCCTTCCGTTGAATGCTTCTACTTAATTTTTAATATGAACCAAATATTTTCATATTCAGATCTTATTAATCAATGCATTTTTTAAAAATGCTATGCCAATGTATCTGCTTATTGTTTTCCTATGTATTGTATGAGTCTGTCCATTTCTATTTATTGGAGATGTAAATAACTGAAAATTTTATTTCATTATGCACAGGGCAAGTAAACACTCTCTCTGTAATACAAGCCTTCATGCTAGGCTTGTCTCACATGGGAAAACTCCCTGGGAAGGCAAAGAGCTTACTTGATCTGCATACGTTTAATGGTTGAAAACACAGAATTTCTTAGTGACACACACACTCCCCTAAACACTGAAGAAAGTGTGTTACTAAAGTTTTAATGTCATGGGGATAGAAAAGGACTTTCTGTTCAGGGAAACACCGATTTATTTTTCTTTGATTAACAATACTAGGGAGTTTTTTTGGTAGACTTTATATTCCTTCTCAGGGAAAACTTTTTCCATCAGGTGTGTCCAAATGAGGAGGCAAAGATAGAAGTAAGAATGCTTTACTTTAATGTTTTTTGTTTTGTTTTTTAGTTTGGGCTAGGTAGACTAGGTAGTCCAGAAATAGATGTCTCTAATACTACGAATGTATTTGGCTTGTGGTGGCTGTTCAGACAGGACCAAGAGGAACAGAAGTGCTTTTATGACTTTCAGTATTGGTGTTATATTAGCAGTTAAAGACGCAGATTCCACTCAGCAAAACATTGTAAGAGCACACAGAAATACGTAACTGCAGTTAAGTAATATCTTTCCTCTCCTACACTCTCTTGTCTTTCCTTTTTTATTTCTTTTCTATGAGATAATGTCTGGGAACTTAAGACTTGCAATATTGTGAAGCAGTCGTAATTGAGGCATTGGGGTTTACTGCACTAGAAAAATGAAATAAAAGTGATTTGCTGCATAGATATTAATGTTAGCTATGGAAACCCTTTCCACAGAAGTGTCTCTAAGGCGTGTGGCCATTAATAATGCTGAGCTTCGTGATGATTTGCGGAGGGCCTTCTCTCTGCCTGCCAGGGGAGACAGCACGAGGATTAAAGCATAAGTGCCAAATGTTTCATAGCTTTTCTCCCTCAGATTTTATGCAAATTACATAGTGGATCAATTTGCATATTCCCAGGTAGTTTGCATATCTTGTTTAAACTGCATGGGCTTGTTCTGAAGGTTAATCTTAGTAAATTAGGTTTATTGTTTCAATGTAAGATAGGGATGGGACAAGTCTCTATTACTCTGCTTATGCCTCACCTTGGTCCCAAGGGCATGGGCTCTTTTTGAGCAAGTCAACAATTTGGGTTTTTTTTGTCTGGTTTATTTTTTTGTCTAAACACTGCAGGGAGTTTGTGCTTTGGCAGTCATGTCTGAAACCCATTTGCTCAGAAGATGCCACCGAGCACCAAACTGAAGTAAATACTGTAGCTCATAACACACTGATGTGTGTGGACCTGCCATAAATGTTCAGTTGAAAGAAGTGACATTATAGTACTAAAAATGCAAGTTAAAATTGAGGCTCACCTTCCTTGTCAAATGGGTTGAAGGCAGAGTCTGCTGCAGGTCTGGATCTTGTGGTTTCACAGATATCTTTAAATTATGGTGAAGAACAGTCTGGTGAAAACCCAGCACAGCCACGTAAGTTTTGGTGGGCAGGTAATGAAAGCCTTGGAGTTGATGGTATGGAGAAGGTTTAAGTAGGATTTAGCTGAGATGTATTTATGCAAACCTTTTCAGGTTTTGTTATGAACTCTCTCTGTAAACCTTATTTTATTTTGTTACGTGGTCTCTTCTTTCTTGTTTCTGAGGGCTTCTGAGCTAGTTGTTATTTCAGTTTCTCATCCTGCTTGTCTCCCCTTTAATCGCTTATAACTAGTGTTACCAGTCTCTCCAAGACTCCTGAGTCTTGTGAAATGATGGCCTCTAGAATCGTCTCTTATTTTGGATGCCCTGTATCAAATCAATATTGGATAGAGCTGCTATAGTGGAAAGTGCTGCATGAGCTGTGCAGCTTTTATCAGCCCTCTCAAGATACATTGTCTGAGAGGAAAAAAAACTGGAGATAGAGAATTTCATCTGGGGGATTGTGGAGGTCACTGGAAGATGGCTGGCGGCACGAAGCAAGAAGAAATGTCTAAGGTGCTACAGAGAACATAACTCTCTAATGAGAGTTTTTCTCTGCCGCTGATGCCTAGAAATTAAATACAGAATATTTGGACTAAACAGCACAGCTCTTTCCAGTGGGATATATGAGATCAATCATCCCTGGAAAGTGCTATTGACTTGTACTTTAACTAGGCTGAATAAAACACTGTTGTGTACTGCAAGATGTAATTTTGCATTGGTAGAGGCATTCATTAATTGGCTTTTATTTCTATTGTTCACTTAAAATGCAGACCTAGAATTTTTCATGGAGGAGTAATTTGGGTAGAAGAGAAAGCAAGATTTTTAATTTTTTTTATTTTTTTTTTTACGGCTGACTTGATTATGCCTGCTGGGCTGTGTAACAGCTCAGTCTTTGTAGAACTGTATCAGTAGGGATTTCAAAATGTACAGTTCTTTGTATACTAACAAAAAGGTTCAGCTCCTCCATGTCCAGCTCTATGGGAAACATCTTGTTACGATTCTGTGATTTTTTTTTTTTTTTTTTTTGTTTTGTTCCTATCCTTTCATAGATACAACGTACTGATTGCGTGATGGTGGTGGGTTGTTGGGGTTTGGAGTGGTTTTTCTTTCCTTTTTTTTACTGTTTGTGTGGGTTTTTTGAAAAGGAAGCTAAAGTTGAATGAAACTTACTACGTAATGGGCCTATTTTTTGTCAGTGTCCTAGTGAATGGGTTTGTTACCTTAATCTCTCAACTTCCCCAGACTCAGCCGATTGCCAAAGTGATACAAATATTTGCATATATCTGATAAAAGCAAAAGTGAAGGACCTTCTACCTTCTGCTCACTGTATACCTTTGATGTTTTGTTTCTGTTGATGGTTTTTAAGGGATAGGCATTCTTTCCATGCATTTTCTCCTGGTTTTTAGGGGCTATTTTTTCCACAATAAGGCTGTGCTTATGCTTGTTTTGTGCTAATGCAGAGCATACCCACACTTTGTAGAAACATGTAACGTCTGTCTGTTTTTTTGTTGCAGCATGTGCAGGAATGTGCGGGTCCAAACAGCTTGTATTTTACCTTGAACTTTTTTTCTCCACAGAATACCTTTCTACTATTTATATTTTGATTTTACGTTGGGGGAAATCAGATCTTTGATTTCTTAGGTAGCCTTCAGTAGTTAGACTGTTGTTACATCCTTGTAATTTTGGATACTAATACTGCCACCAACAGTAGGGTCTACAACTGAGGTAGATGTACTTGAGCAAGACGTGGGACTGCTGTTAATCCTAGTGGTTCATCAGAAATCCCCCTTTCTCTCTCTGAGAGCAGGGCTCAGGCAAAGCACTCTGTTCTGAAGAACAGAAGAGCTTCAGGCTTTATTTAGACAAGCTTGTCTTCATTTAAATAGAAGTTGTATTCACTGTAGTCTCATCTGAGCTGGGTACAAAATGTACAATTACATAGCTTTTAGAGGAAACAGAATTTCGTGGGAATACTGAATAATAATTTTTCTTCCTCCTTTTGAAGATCAAAGATTACCCTTAACGTTGCTTCTGAACATGACAACAGGCAGAAAGACTGTAAACATAGTAAAAGGGCTCTTCAGAATTTACTTGATAGTTTGGATGGGGTTTTTTATCCTTTCTTTTCATGCATGGTTCAGAACTTTAGTCACAACTCAGCTCGAGAACTCAGAATAAATCACAGCATATTCAGAGTGGAAGGCACCTCAGAAAGTTTCTAGTCCAACTTTCTTCTTGATTCAGGGTCAGTTGTGAGATGAGACCAGGTTACTCAGCACTTTATCCAGTTGGTAGCCTTGAAAACTTATAGTTAGGGAGACTGCACAACCTTCCTGAGCAACTTTTTGCCCTGCTGGACTGCCTCATGGTGACAAAGTTTTTCCTTACATCCACTGACAAGCCAGATATAAAAAGTCTAGGATGTCAAAAGGAGGAGAAGAAGGAAGGAATCTGTCTAACTTATATTTCCTACTTCCATTTTTCTCATTTGTAACCTTTTCCCTCTTACTCTTCTCTTTAGCCTCTGTTTTAACCTCATCTCTAGTACCTCTCCTAGTGTCACCAATTTGATGTATCCATCTCCTTTGAATGTCCCGCAAGCACTTCTCCTTAAAAGTTTGTAAAGATGGTGACAAAAGTAACCACAAGAGGAAACCAAGGCAAATAATGCTTTACTGGTGGCATTATATTTAAAAGTTTATTGCATTTTTGCAACTCAAAGCCTGGTACAGATGGTAAGCAAAGGAATATGCTATGGTTATTTTGCAGTTTTGCTTTTCCGTTTAAGAATAGCATATTATGTTTTAAAAGTGTATTTGAAATACTATGCTACCAGAAGCTACAGTGTAATGAATGTGGGGTTGGTTTTTTTTCAGAAATGTTAAAATACGATATTCTACAAACTGCTTCGGTAGGAAAACTGTAACACTTTTGGTTAAAACATGATTTTTTTTTTTCTTGTAATATCCGAGCTAAACCTCAGTTTTGCACCTAGAGGATAGTTTATGAAATTAATAGAAAGATATTGTTTTTTGTTAGAATAATAGCTGTAAAATCAGGAATCAGACTAACACAAAAATACCCAAGCATGCAGACGTAGGTTTCAAAAGATGATTATATGGAATTTAGTGGGTTATTCAAATATTAAAAGGTTGAGATCTGCCTTGAAAGACTTGAAAAAAATGACTATGGATTTTATGTCCAAAGTCTAATGAATTTAAAAACTGATTGTATGATATAAAGACAGAGTTCCTCTGGACGTAAAGTCAATAAGTTGGTATCTCAAGGGAACAATGGTGCAATCAGTGTCACTACACGCTTTCATCAATGTTGTAGTGGAAGGCTGTATAAGTAAGGCGATATGGCCCAACATGGTGATAGCTCACTGTTGTTAACATTAATAAAAACACAGTGAAGTACTGCTAGAGTCTCAGACCAGTGGAGCCAGGCAGAAAACACGTATGTTAACTTGCACTAGTCAACAATACTAAGAAAAAACCCAACTTGTTTGTATACTTTTCCGATTTACAAAGTCCTCATTTGCAGGTTTGGAGAATGATACTGGCAGATTTTGGCAGTTCAGTGACAGCGTAATCTATTCAAAACAGGAATTTAAAGCAAATAGGGTTCCTCAGCTGTTTTGAAAACAGCGAAAATGTGGAAAATATATCCATTGAAATGGTGATTTGCCTTCAGACAGAGTAATGTCCAATTCTGATGTCGCAGCTAAAATTGAAGCAGGCTGGATTAGTGAATCTAATCTGTTCTGGGTCAGAAATCAAGTTAAAATGGTTATTTGGAGATTTATTAGTGGGACAATATGAAATGACAGATAAGCCAGGAACTAATTTGAAACTGAATGGCAGTTTCATTTCCCAAATGTGTAGATGGTGCTTTAGACAACATTATCAGCAAGCACCTTATCTAACTTGAAAATCTGGAGATTATCCAGAAATCTAAAAAAAAAAAAATAAAAATAATTTGTAACCAGCTCATACAATCTCATTCATGTCCAGAAATAACTTGAATTTCTTATAAAAAGTGGTCTGATACATTAAAAAGATTTTACAAGTCTTTCATAACAAATCAGCACACAGGTGATGTAATACAGTTTAATACCCTGGGGAAATCATTGTATCTGGTTTTACAAAAGGCAAGTGTAGTAAGTAACCTGTGGTGGTCCTCATGGTGTAGTAAATCATGAATAAACTTGCTATATGAATATAAATTTTTCTTTTCCACTTTTTTCTTTCCTACAAATCTGTCAGCATAAAGAATAGCTGCTTTCAAGCTTTTTATCCTGAGCAAAGGTCATTTCTGGGAATGAATGGGCTTTTCTTGATAAAATGTGTCCTGCAGGAAGTGGATGAGAGCTCCAGGCTTTATTTGGGGTAATAATATTTAATCCAGATAAAAATCTTTCTTTCTGAGGATGTATAACTTCATTAAAATTGGAGTAACCATACATTTTTCTTGTCATCTGGAATATGCAAATTAAATGCACTGTGGCAGTTACAATTTAGTTATGTAAGTCATCAAACTTGGAATTGAAACTTAAATTTTCTAGCTGAGGAAAAAGGAAGGGGAAAGTTATGCATCTAGAATGCTGTGCAGATGCCTTTTTCAAAAACACAAATCAATCAATAATGGGTTGCTGGAAGCCAGTGGATGGTTGAAGAAAACTTTTTATGAAGAGCTGAATGGAAAGTTAAGTGTTGCTGGTTTTCTGTCTGGAGAGAAGGGTAATCTCATTCAAGGCAACATACCACGGGCTTGCCCAAATGGTTGTAAAAATGCTTGTTGTCCTCAACTGGAATAAATGCTACCATTTCTTAGTAATATCTAGTTTTGCTTACTAGTTAGAAGTGAGAAAAAGAAAATGAAACTTCTTTGATATGAAGACAATTTTGGAAGTAACTTGGAAAACTTTGAATTTCACCAGTCACCTGAGCTGAGCAGCTTTGCAGTGGAGCATGAGGCAGATATCTTCAGCTTTATTGATGCTTAGCATATGAAATACATATATTGTTCCTTTTCTCACAATTTTCACACCAAAATTTATGCTCAGAACATCTCAGGGATAACATTACGGGGTTAGAAGTGCATGCAGAAGGAATGAGGTTCAACAGACTTAAGTAAAAAGTACTGAACTCTAGAATAGGGAAAATTTGCCATCAGAAAGCCAGAGTGGTAAGTGGAAAACATGTATTCCCCCTGTCCTTATCAATGAAAGACGTACTTAATAAAATAACAGATCACAGAGGTGTTGTCAGGCTGTTTAAAAAATAAATCTTTTGTTTTAGGCTGATACTTATATGCTTAAGCTGCAGATAAACATTTGGTGCTATGTATTTCTAGTTTTGTAACAGATTGTTCTGTGTGTGGAGTGATTTCTGAGGCTCAAGTTAATATGCTTATCCTCACTGCTGTTTTGCAGAAGCAAGCCTTTAATAAATTTTAAGAAGTGAAGAAAGTCCCTTTGTACTTCCTCATACTTTTGGGTTTTGAATAGGCAATGTCTGGATTTGTTCCTTTGTAAATTGTTAATATTAATTGCACAGATTGGTCTTCTGCTTGTTGAACTCTGCTTTGTACCTCCCAGTTATTATCTCTTGACTGTGGCTGACAGTATGTTTGATAGGTGTTTGTACTAGGTGCTTGTGTAGGTCTTGCTATAATGGAGAAATATAGTGTGTATAATGAAGTGTGTGGTTTACAGGATACATCATAGTTGCCTACTTTTAAGCAACTATGATGCTTCTTAGAGGCTCTTAATGGCAGTTTAATGGTCTTCTCTTGCCAGACCTCAAATTTCTGTTGTCTTGGGGAAGTTGGGGGATTTTGAGGTCTGAGAAGAATGATACAGTGAAATAGTTCAGGTATCTATCTGTGTTTGATTTCTTAGTCCTTTGTTATGCACTGAAGGAACTTTGTGTTTCATGAATAAGGTGGTTACTAAGTGAGGAATTCCCCGTCTCTTTGGTCCTGAGAGCATTAAATGGATTGTTACCTTTAGCTACACCTTAGTTTACTAGTAACTACAGGATATGTAAGGTATTTGAAGTAGGAACTTGCCATGATTACCCTGGTCAATTTAGCAAGGAATAATTAAAAGAAGTTTTTTAAGTTGCATTTTATGGGAGCTTTTCTTCTTCAGCCGGTGAGCACCAGTGGCTGCAATGCCAAGTGTGCAGACAGAGAGTGGATAACGCAACTGGGCCTTTTAGAGCGAATGGCTATGAATATTCAGACTCTCCTCTTCAAGCACAAGGGTCAAGAGATGTACATCCGCATTCCTATATTTAATGCCTATTGTTTATGTGCCGTGAAATACAAAATATGTAATCCATTTGTGTTTCTGTTGAAAGATATAAGCAAGTAACTTTCAAACTTCTCTTTATTTGTGTGTAGACTCCATCTTTCACTTAGGTTCTCCAGACTTGGAAGATTGGTCCTGGGTGTGGTATCAAAAATGGAGAGACAGGCAAAGCTGGAAATTAGGAAGCAAAAATCACTTGTTTATGGATAAGCAAACAGTTTGAGCTCCATTTAAGTGAATGAGCAGCCACTCCTGCGATGAATTCAGATTCCTCTTTTTCCTTACCGAACTTTTAAAGTTGTTCACATATATTTTTATAAGCATAAAACCAAACACTCTTTCAACTCCTGTGCTATGCATATTTGTTGTTGACTTAGTGTCTTCTAGACATTAGAACCATTTCTTTGGGCTTGTCGTAACTGAAGGCCTGTTGCAGTAATATATACCTCTGTAGATACTAGTTAATGGTTGTCTCTTAAAATGAAGTAGTTAATTATTTTGTAATTGCTAGTTTGAATGTTGCTGGAATGTTTATTCTGGGCTACAGATACTTGTAATTTACTCTGGCATGTCTAGCCTGATCCCTAGGGTAAACTGCAATTTTTTTAGTTTGGAAAAAAAACAGTTTGGGATTGTGTAGCTAACTTTGACAGTTATATTTATGGCAGCATAATTGGTTCAGTCATCTTGAGTTTAAAATATAGTGTAACGTGACAAACGTATTTAACACATGCTTAGAAAAAGGTATGGGGGAGGTAATTGAAGAAACACATTGTCATCCTTTGGGACTGAGATACTAATGCAAATCTTGGGGTGGTGGTTTGTGTTGATTGATGGGTTTTTTTGTTAGTTTTCTTCCCCCCCCCCCCCCCCCCCGCCATGTATCCTAGTGTAACAGCCAGTTACACTACAGTTACCTTGGCTGTCTTTCTGGAATACTTTTTGTAATTGCCTATTCTGAAGGGAGATGGCCAAGTCCCACCACTAGTGTTAGGGTAGGACAGAGGAGCCTGATAACTGCTGAGGATGAGCGCAGGAGGTTCCCCGTGGTGGGCTCAAGCATTCAAAGTGGAGCTTTGCCCCACCTCCGGGCTGTTGGCACCAATGTGCTAAAAAAACCTGCACATCACAGAAGTTAAGAAGCACTTTCCTGCTTATGGGGAAGAGAATCTCATCTACAAGTTTTCTTCAAGTTGAGGAATAGAAATCCATGTTTATCACAGGGTCTCTGTGATTATGTAAGTTTTCCTCCAAAAATAACACTTGTATTACAGCAGTGGTTGGGAAAATGAGTCTATGGAGGAATCTTATACGTCGTGGTCAGCTTGAGCATATCCCAAAGACAGGATGGGTTGTTCTGCCACTGAGGTCAGTGTGCTGAAAGAGCTGGTTTCCTATCTCGCTTCCTTTGTGGGATTTGTGCCCATAGCAACACCCATTGGCAGCTCTGAGATTGCAGTGCCACTGCTGCCCAGCCCTCTGCAGTTCCGCTTCTCTTGGCATACTGACCTAGAATACTGCCCTAGATCTGTTTCAGAGGATTTCTTTAATTTTCCCCTTCTAACTTTTCAGAAACCCCCTCAGGATGTTAAATTGGCCGGTAGTTGCAATATGATAAATTAGCTGCTAATTAGTTTTTTCTAGAAACACTAGTTCTTACCTTTTAATTTTTTATTTTTTTTTACCCTGCACTTGTCCTGACACTTCACTTTCTCTGACACATCAGAATGTTAATTAATCTTCTCAATTCATCTATGTAAATACAGATCCTGTAGTCTACTGTGTTGTTTTCTATTAATTTTGCCTATGTACAACTGTAAACTAGCCAGTTCATCGACTATCAGCAGTTGCAAACATTTGCTGTGTCCCTCCATCACCGCTTTTTGGTTTTGTTTCTGTTGTGATAAATCACAACACTGAGGCTTTCACGCACAGTAGTTAGTATCGAGTCACTTCATACTGAAGTCCTTAACTGTCAAATACGAAATGCTGACTGTCTTTTTTTGGCCTGTGCCTAAATAAGAGACATAAATAATGCTCTAAAATAGGAAAGGATGCTGATGGCTAATCAGAAAGGGCATTCACCTTTGAAATGCTCCATGTAATCCAGAAATCATAGCAATCTGCTGCTAGTTCAATGGCTTACATGGAATGACTTTTCTGGTCTCAGTCCCATTCTCCGAGGACAAATGACCACATCATAAAAAAACCAATAAAAATTAACACTTGCTAATGTCCTTTGAATAAAGAATTCTGAGAAGCCAACAAACAAATGCCTTTTTCAGCATCTCTGAATTTAGCACCTCTCCTTTCTTTTAAGATTTCAAGTTCTTTGTAGTTTCCTTTATGCCAACAGTTAACCTTCTCTCTGGATAAATATCAAAACCCACCTGTGTGAGAGCTGCTAGGCTTGTGTTAGCATTACTGGGTGTCACTTCAGTATGACAGTGTGCCTTAGCGTTTTTTAGCTTATGGCAGATTCATCTTGTTTCAGTTGCATTTGCCTAGTGAGGGTTACCTGTATGCTATCCTTTCATAAAAGCAGGGTCCTGGCACCATCCCTGATCTGTTGGGGCCACTTGCAATCTCAGAACTCTGTCCTGAAAAGGTGCCGTTCTGAGCTTGTTGGCACTGAGTGTTAACAGTTACCTGTCTAGGTAAATGTTATATTAAAGGGATATTAAAAATATTTAAGAATATGTATGTTTCCAAAAGATTTCTCCATCTAATGGCTCCATTCCTCACGGATAAAAAGTTTCTACATTTCCTCCCTGACTCAATTTCCTAACTTTTCTGGTGCTTGCTTTCTTTTACTTATGTGGGAGTCTTTGAAAGGCTCATTCTTGTATTTCCCCCTACCTCACATTGCATCAACTTTGAACTGTTGACACACTCCCTTTGTCCTCCTCCTAGGAGTTCCCTGGCATGGGAATAAGCCTCCCGTCTTTATCTCTTCTGCAGAACCTTTCTGCAACTTCCTCAGATTCCTTGAGTCTTATACTTCCTTTTATTGCTTCTTCCAAATCTTTCCACCTCCACCGACCTGAGACTGAGGTTTGCAAAATTCTGCATTAATAATTGACAAAAATGATTCTGTCTTGGACTTTTTTCCATTTATAACAAATTTGGTCTGGTTACCACAGATAGAAGTCATTAAAGTTTAATGATCCTTGATTCCCATTTCCCAGCCAAACGCCAGTTGGCTAACACACGTCACCAACCTCTTAGCAATGGAGAAAGCACTCCTGATATAACCTGGGCATGGATCGACAGATACTCTAAACTGTTGCACTTGATTTATTCATTATTTAAAGCCTCATTAAACAGTGTTAGGAAGTTCTGTTCTGGCACCTTAAGGAAGATTTGGGTTTGGAAGATTCCTTTACATACAGCTACCTTGATTATAAGCAGACATCTGAAAACATGACTGTATATTGACAGTAAAGGTGAATCTAGTACTGTGGCTTTTAAAATGTAGATAACAAAGCACATTTTTTTAAGATGTATGGTTTCACCTTGTCACTGTATTATATCCAGTATAATTTTCCCTACTGTAACCATTTTTGGTTTTACTTTTTGTATCAAAGCCCCACAGGTGTACAGTACTTAAGTCTGAAATGTTGTTTTTAAAACAGTTGTAAAGAAGTAAGAGAAACAATATCCATTTTAGTTAAAGAAAAAAATGAGAGCTGCTTGACAAATTAGCTAGATTATTTCCTGGGTATAATAATGTAGAATAAGATTAACATGCTGTCTTGAGTGCAGTGTTGGTGCAGTAGCATCTCACTTCTAACTGATGATACCATGAGCACAACGCTCTATTCCCAGAGTGAAATCTGAAACATTGAACTGGAAACAAAATCTCTAGATACAATAACTGTCTGTCAGAATGTACCTTTCAGATTTAAGAATGTGGTTTGGGAGCCACTTACAAGAGTTAAATTAAGAATTTTATCCTCAATTGTTTGCCTTCCCTTGGACAAAACAAAACTGTTTTGAAGTTCTAATATCCTAAATGTCCAAGTTAACTCATTGAATATAGGGAAGAGACAAATTTCACTTAATTATTTAACTTACTAAGTGTTAAGCATATTAAGTACTGAAAGTCACGGTTGTAGTTTGTAATGTAAGGAAGCGAGACGCTTTGCAGTCTTTTCTCATTCTTGGGTCATTTTTTTCTCTGTTTTACCAGTAAACATAATCTCAGGATGGGCTGAACATTAAGATAGATGGGGTTATATAAATTTTACTTACAAAGAAATAACTGGTATTTTCCTTTTTACCTTGCACCAGTACATAATTTAATTGAAATTTGTTCTAAAATACTTCTGTGCAAAAGTTAGATTAAATTCTCCATTAAGCCTGAGTCCTGAGAATATTAAAAAAAAAAATAAATTTATATATATATGTATATTTTGAACTAAGATTTCTATATAATATATTCAATCTCTTTAATACCTTCTAATCATAGCATTTAAGATAGTACTGAGCAGCTGCACTACGTAAGAAAAAAAAATACTGAAAGTACAATTAGAAGTGGTCTAAAAGCACATGGTTTGTCATTAATGCTTGTTTTTAAAGGTGTGTACATAAATGTTCATCTGTTTGCAGAGGCAATGGATCCTTTTGTAGTTAGTTGAGGGTTGGTCAAAATCATGGGGGGGGTTGGGGAACCAAGTGTCAAATTTGCAAGGAAGGTGATTTGCATACTATTACCCCTTAGTCTTTGCTTTCTGTCAAATTTTGTTAAGCTTGCTGTGACCTACTTTAGAGTCTTACGACGAGATTAAGAATTCCAGTGAATCTATGTTGCACGCTACAGTAGTTTTAGCACTTATGTTTACATTACCACTTTTGTCTTTCTGGGAGTAATACACAGTTTCCCATTGTAAGCCTTTGATTAAGTCTTTGATTCAGTTTCCTCTACTGATTCTTGTTTTTTCTTTGTTTGTTGGGGTTTTTTTGATTGTGGGTTGTTGTTGAGGTTTGTTTTTTTGTCTTGTTTGTTCGTTTTTGGTTTGTTTGTTTGGTTTTTTTTTATTATTTAAGAGAATACTGTCTTGTTTTGAAGTTTTTGAATTTCTAAGTTATATCAGGCAAACTACTGCAGCTGCAGGTTCACACTGTCCGTTCTGTCAGTCAGCTTTACGTTATGAATTGCAGGGCAAACCCAACTGGAAACATTTGTTTTGTGCCAAAATGTTGTAAGTTGTTGCCAGAGTATTGTTTTTGTCACCAGAGCTATGACAAAGCCTGGTAGTGTCGTTGCTTTTCCCATCTTGGTTATACTAGAAATATGAGAAAAGTGAAAGCCATGTACATGAACCATAGCCAATCTGACATTTAGGTATTCGTGGCTGTATGGCAGAATGTAGTGTCTTGCAGAGATAACCAAAGTCACTCTGAAAGAGCTCTCTTGAATACCAAAATTAGGAGTAGATACCTTTTTATGGTGAGTAGGCATGAGTTAATTAGTCTGCTGAGAAATGGGTATATTAGTGGCTATTCTGCCACTTGTGCTGCTCCTTCAAGCTGCTTCACTAGAAATCAGCATAGGTAATTCTGTATGGGCTCCGTGTTGTAATTTATGAATAATCCATAGTTTTGAAAAGCATGAATTATCAGCTCCTGTGCATTAAGAATTTTATAGTTGAAAAAAATTGAAATTAAGTATGCAGTTCTAAATTGCAGAAGATACACTTACAAAGATGGAAAGGTATTGTGGTTTTTTTTAACGAGAGGAGTCAAAACTGGAAAGCATCTTTCTCATTCACTACTACCCTAAATTCAGGAGGGATGAGATGAAATACACACATCTGAATTGGCCCAGTTTTTGCTCTACCATACTTTTGTTAGCTTTTGTGTTGCTAAAACCAGAGACCTTTCCTTTTTTCATTAATTTTGGAATAAATTAAATGGACCTTAAGAATTATTAAAGTGAAAAAAACAAACCTATCCTAAAACATAAAAGCCAGAACACCATAGTCTTGTCACCTAATTCTGATTCCCATTCCTAGCTGTATAAGCTTTAAATAGGGCTAATGTTGATGAAACCAGGTCAACCTGGAATATTTTATGTAAATCTCTAGTCCTGATGGAGTACGTTCGTAGCTCAAAAGCCTACCTGGGCAAAGCAAGTTGCAAGGTTGAATCATTAAGATGATATTTTAGTCTTGATTTGGCATGCACTTGCCCTACATTACAATAATTCCATTAATCAGTTTCGTATTTTGGTGTTACGGAGGCCAATGTCCACGCATCCCATCAGTCCCCTTCTGTGTCCTGAGTACTACTGTGCTGCTTTTACAAAGGCACAAACTAACGATCTCTTCAGTTTAACTTTTAATTCACCCATCGCTGATTGCTCCTTTTACTGGCTGTTTCTTGCTATGTGCCAATGTTGGTGGTTATTTCAGTCCTTAAAAAGAAAAAAAGGAGGGGAAGGAACTGAAAAGGTAAAATAGAAACGGTAGAGCAGATGAAAATAAACAAATGTAATTTTATAGTCAGCACACTAAATTTTTTTTTCAGAAAAGGTGAAGTGTTGGTAGGGGTATTTCGACATAAAATTCATAGTTTGTCTCTTCTCATGTCTAATCCAGCTGAAATACAAAGACTGCAAATTCCACAGGATGTACTTGAACAAGAATATTCTGTTTTAGCTCACATGACACCTCAAGTTCTCTTGGAGAATGAAAGCATAAAATCATCTAATTTCCGTATGTTTTAGAAAACAAGTATGAAAAGCCACAACACACTACTTCACTGATTTCGCTCATATGTAACTTCCTTTCTGTGACACTTGAGGGGTTTACATGCAAGACTTCAAGGATTAGGTAGGATTATGTTGGTCACATAATGGTATCTCTTTCTGGGGCAACAAGTAACCAAACCACCAATGAGTGTAATTATCATAGCCATTAACATTGCTGCTGGTTGGAACGAAAGAATTTCAGAGCAAGCCCAGCAGTTGGTTGTGGGCTGACCTTTCAGATAATCCTACTGAAGTGGAAAAGCAATTCCTTTTAATTAGGTTGGTAATTTTAGAGTTAATAAACTGCATATTTTTTATAACTGAGTTGAGTGGACTATATTTAAATTGTTTAAGAAAGTTAGAAGCAATGTTGCAAGCCTTGGTATGCCTCTTACTGTCCTCTTCCTCCCCAAGTTTAACTGTGTACTGGGTTGCAAATACTTTCCTACCCCATAAAATGTCATTTTTCTCTGATTTGGTCTCTTCAATTCGTTGTTAGGGAGAATAAACCCACTACAGGCTAAGAGTGTTACCGATCATTTACACACCTGTAATAGTTTTGATTAGCACGCAGGGTTAGGATTCGGATCAAGACCTGCTCCTGAATCAAATCCAAAACAGTGTTTATTCCTGTGTGGTGGTCCCAGTGATTCTATATTTGAGTTGATGTCTCAACTACTTACATTTGGACGTCACAGGCAAATGATTTTTTTGAGAGAGGAAAGGGGAATAATGCAGAAGTCATACATTTGTTTTAAAGACAGATAAATCTAAGGAAACTTACTGTTGTTTTTAAGTATGTTTGCGCTTAGCCATCTTCAGATTCAGCATTTGGCTTGGCTCTCAGCAGCTGATACTCTTTAGTATCTTTCATTTAAAAAGAAGAAATCTCCATATATTAGACATGCTGCATGATGTTGATTTTATCAGTCCTGAGGGCTTGTTTCACTCAATTTTAAAAACATCCTTGCAGTCTACTGATCATCTAATTTACTGATTTTCAACACCTGTATATTGCTACTTAAGCTGAAGTTGATATCAGAAACTGCTTGGTGGAGTATAGGAACTGAACAACTACCAACCTGGATCAAGCTACAGATGCTTCTTGCCTGTCCATTAATCTCTATTTCCCTCATTAATCTAATTTCCCTCTATTGGGAAAGCATGTAAGAAATGAGGAAAGTAGATTTAACCATAGTTTTTAGAGACTTCCAAAGCCAAAGGGTGCATTAGGATTGTTGTACTTAAGCCTTCCTGTATCTGTAACCCCTTTTTAAAACTTCTATTTTTGACCTTCACAGCATTCTGTGGCAATGATGTTCTGTAACTTCATTGTGCCTTTGTGAAAATATTATTTGATTCATTTCAAACCTGCTGCCAAACCATTAATTCTGTGCAGTTTTTATGTTTTGAGGAGAAGGGGACAATAATTCCATGTTCATTTCCCATGGAGTTTCTGATTTGCATACCTGTGTAGTATCTTGTCAGATGTCTTTTCCAAGCTCAGTTCTTTACTGTAGTGGAAGATGATGCATGCCTCTGATGAGCCTTCCTTCTTGTTACATTTATTCCAAAAATGTGGAAGAGAATTTTGTGCAAGCGAGGGCTTCGCCATGGAATCTGGTAGTGGCAGAACTTCTGAATACTGCGGCAATTGGTTTTATATATGCTTTGGAGCTTTGAACATTGTTTTTCATGTGCCACTTGCCATAAGCCAGCTCTGTTTAAGCGGAGTTTTCCTTATACCTTAACTGCAGGGTTTTTGTTTGCTTGGTTATTGTCATGGTGGCAGCTACAGCCGTTATCTGAAGCAGTGACCTTTGAGATACAGCACAGGATAGGCTAGAGGTGGTCCTTTTGATGCATATAAAATCTCTGATTTATCTGCTTGGTGTGTCTTGTTCCTGCTTCTATGGGTAACATTACTGCCAGACTCTGAAAGAATTTTTTTCTTAGGCTAGACTGGTGGGAACCGTGGTTTCTTCACTTGTTTTTTTTGCCTAGTGGATTCCTAAGCCACTCTTATTGCTGTTGGGCAGTACTGGTTTCTTCCTGAAGCACCTACAGCTGCGATTTGGTCTTTGAAAGAAGAAAACTGGGTATTTAATTGTGGTAAATTATTTTTATCAACATTTATTTGAGGAATAAATTGCTTTCTGAGATGTTAGCATTCATAGCAGAGAGGAAAACCTCATATAAGGAATTTCCAGGGTAATTTGCAACAATTTGTCTTTACTTTCTTTGTGGAGAGTGCAATTTTTTGCATTAACTGCAGGACACTGACAAGATACTTTATGGTACAGTAGCATACGTAATTATTGTTTTGGTTTTTAAAATCGACAATAGTGAGGTCTGAGTGATTTATTCCTGCCAATTAGTTTCTTAATTCATATGCCCTTTCTAAGGATGTTCCAATAAAAAGCAAAAAGACCAATAAATTTGGAACTAATATCTGAAGGCAGATGTTAAAAATAAAATTTGTAATGGCTGTGCAATGGAAAAAATCCATTCATACTCCTCTACCTGACCAAATAATTTGTTTAACCATCTGCATAACAACCAAAGGTATGACCACCATAGTTTATCACTTAGTAAATGCTCATTTGCATAAAATCTACTTATTCCTAGAATCTGTTTTTGCAAGGGGTCTTCTGCTTGAGTTCCATATTCTTGTTTCAGAAGGGCTTTTCAAGTGTGGAAGGAAAATATAACTTTGTCCACTCCTTACTGCAGATCATGGATAAATCCCATGAAGCCTCTGTTATTCTAACTGTATCCCCAGAAAACTATTAATTATAGGGGGAAAAAAATTAAGAAAATGAATGATTTTAACTTAGTGTAATAATTATATCAGCTGTGTGTGATATGATGTGATGGGCCTCTTGATGAATTGTGGCACTGTGGCCATGTCTAGCCCTAGGAGCAGTGCCTTCCAGAGCAGCAGCACCCTGGGAGGAGGCTCTGCTTTGCTGCTGGATTTGCCTTGACTTCCATTTCCCTTCATTCCCTGCCTCGTCCTTGCCCCTTTCAAGTGAAGTTTGGCCTTTTTTTTTCATTTAAGTCTGTAAGTTTTGTACCTCAGTTCACTGCAAAACAGGCACATAATGTGGCTTAATGATGTGGACAGTGGCCAAGCGGATAGTTTGCAAATCTGCTTGATTTGAGTTAGCTTATTTCAGCTTTGTTCCTAGCCTGCGGGCAGACACTGGGCTGATATAAGTCTTTTTACCCATCTCTGCTCATGTTTCTTACTTACAATATGGAGTTTTTACTTCTTGTATTTTGTGTTCTTGTGTTTTACCTGTGTCTGGTTTGCCTGGGACTGCCCAGCTGCTTGTCAAGACCTTGATTATTTTCACTCAGGAAGCATTTAATGGTGCAGGATGATAACGTGTGTCTCCCAGTACTAATTTCTCTAATTTCTCAGAAATACATCACCGTTTTCCATGCTTTCCTGGACCTGTGTTCTCCCAAGCGTATTCCTAGGCTTCTGTGCTAAATCTAGAAGAAGGGGTAAGGAGAGAACTGTTACAATGGCAGTTATTTTTAGGGACTCTCCCCATGTGTTAAAACCCCCCAAAATTGTCTAGTCTCTTGAAGTACTCATATATAAAAAGATAAATGTTCAGATGCAGCAATGAATCGTAATACAAACATTTAAAGAAGACAGTTTGCTTATACACTTCCTTCCCCCCATTACATCAACTGGAACAACACCCCACTTCTCAGCAAAATTCATTATCCTAATTGCATATACTTTTTGGATACATTTTTCTCGTGCTCTTATAAGCAGTCACCAACTGAACCTAAACTCTCTTCATCCTTGATTTTGGAGTAACAGGCACAGTTCCTAAGCAAGCATGAGCAGAATGTGAAGGTTCTGATTTTTCAAGAGGATCTTACACTCGCTCTTCTGAAAGTGCACTGCAACACCACAGAGATACCGTTAAAAAGTACACATCCAGGTAGTTGTTTGTTTCTATTTTTCAAAGCTTTGATTAGGAAAAAAAGTGTATGTGCTTGTTACATTTCTGTTTAGTCATACATTTTAAGATACTTGTGGGATTATGTTAAATATCCCTGAAGTTTTAACTTTACTGAGATTATGGATTAGTGATGGAACTCTGCAGGCTACACTGAATAAATACACTGAATTCTGCTGGCTCAACTATTGAAATCAGGCTGAAAAGTGCAGTGGTTATTTTCAACCATTAAACCTAGTAAACCAGCTTAAAGCCAGAGTGGGACGTGTTAAACTTGCGTTCAGCAGTCTCTGAGGATTTTCACAAGAGAAAGCAGTTTTGCTTTACTAAGTGCTGATAGCTGTATTCCAGTACATTTAAAGCGCCTCTCAGTTACACTAGATGAAGAAAGTTCTGCCTCATTTAAGATAAAAAACATGTGCCAGGTTACTTGTAAGTGATTTGTAATCATTGTCTTCCATAGTTGCACTTAATTCCACACTTTGCCTAACTGTCCCGTCTTTCAAGAGGTTTTCTGATACTGAGTTCCTATCTACATAGAATTGGCTGACCTGTAGGACAGGCTACAGGAGCTCACAATTACAGTTTATTTTTAATGTTAGCTAAATTGCACAATTTGCTTATTGCATAAGTTGGTAGGGTTTTTGTTTCATTACTGAAGAAATGATTACTCATGATTTAAACCATATTGCAATAACTTTTGATGTGCAGCAAAAAATTGACATTTAATAAATATGCATTGTAAGTAGCAATGTGGTTAAGGCTCATAGCTTACAAAAGCAGAATAATTTCT
Organism: Rissa tridactyla; assembly: GCF_028500815.1. Classification (NCBI taxonomy): domain Eukaryota; kingdom Metazoa; phylum Chordata; class Aves; order Charadriiformes; family Laridae; genus Rissa; species Rissa tridactyla. The sequence goes on along the minus strand of NC_071466.1, from coordinate 189,513,158 downwards.
TGAGTTATAAAATGCTAGAGAGAACGTTGCAGGTAGGTTAGAGTCAAAATAAACAGAACTCTTAGTGGTAAAATGAAAATACTTACATTTATAATGAAATGCTTGAATGTCTGAGAAATACAGATTACCAGGAGGCTAAAACTCATATAACATGTAATGATACCAGACAAGCTGAAAAGCAATGGCATTGAAAATTGCAGGGTGTGTTGATTTTATTATTTTTTGTTGTATTTTTGTGTTTGTGTGTTTAAGTTCCACTGGTTTTCCAGTGATACTTTTTATTGTCTTCCACAGATGGCAGGTCAAGTACAGAGTTAAACTCTGCTCTTCCAAAGGAAATAGAAGAAAACTGGATAGTGTTTCCTCTATAATGTCATTTGATGGACTTGTCTTTTAGAAAAATATTACTGTAGAAGATGGGTGCTCTCTCTTTTGTATTAGTGAAGAAAACTTGTGCTCTGCTTTTCTTGGCTTCCTTGAATGCTATTTATTACTTGAATGGGAGTGAACAGTGAAATATTAAGGGGAAACCAGTCTCGTTTGCCAAACTTTTTGATACCAACCACATGGAGTTTCTCAGCTACTGTACTGTTGTTGTCTAACAGTGTTCCCCTTGGGTGGCTCAGGTAGTTGGTGAGGAGTAATGCTGCAGCGTGCACACTGGTCTTGGTTTTTTTTACAGCTCACAAGACTACAGCTCTTCTGAGGTTGGGTTTGCATGGTGCTACTTGCCGTTCGTTTAAAGGCTGTGAAATTATAGCCCCCAAGTTCGGAGCAGCATGTTGTGTTATAACACTTTTGGGGAAGAAAGAGGAGAATAGGGAAATGTGTGGTCATTAGAATTTGGACCATACCCAGTGTTCTTGCATTAAGTCAGCATTAAATTGTAAGGATGTACTCATCTATTCAAGGCTTACTTTAAAACCTTCTTGTTATTCTGAAAACAGTTAAGTGTTTTCTGGGAGATATCTCCTGTGTCTAAAACTATGTGAGGCATCAAGTTTTCATATTAAATTTATGCTGAGATGTGACAGATAGCCACCAAATCTTCCGGCATATACAAAAGTATCACCATGGATCTGGGTTCGAAATCATATAGAACTTTGTGTCTCTTAAATTTAACTTTTTGGAGGTTTTGGTGAGCACTCCCTCATGCTTTAATGAGGTCCAAAATGCAGTGAAGAGTTGTCATGATAGCCTGATATCTGCAATCACAGGGCTTTGTTTGCTTCGATGGACCTCAAATAATGCACTTGTGCGGTGAATACGTTAACCTCCTTTTTTTACCACACCTGACACTTACAGGAAGTTACAAAAACCCCTGGTGGTTTATTTTATTTTAATCAGAAACTTTGGTTCCCCAAATGCTATCAACGAAATCTGAAGATTTGTTTCCAGTTAAAGTTAAATAGCAATAACTCTTTTCCTTGATCATGCTATTAAAAATTAAGGCAATCAGTTAACAAAGTTTGAAAATGCTTAGAACTCGGGAAATACTTAGTCTTAATAAAAGTCATAGTGAATAACACAGTTATTTTTAACTAAAGAAGGTTGTTCTCATAGATAATGTCATCTTAACATAATCTACTTTTTTCCACTTTCTCCTTTCTGTTAGCTGGATTTGTAAGCTAATGCTGTTTCCAAGTAATGAAGGAAAATGACACTTAATCCACATTTACTGTTCAAGATGGCAGTCCTACGACATTGGTACTGCATGTGTAGCTCTCCTTTAGAGAATTGTAAGTGAGACGAGCTGGTTGAACTGGATGTAGATGACTTCCTTTATTATATTTTGATTGAATGCATGAAATCTATACCTGATTGTACTGAGTCCACCTCACCTTCTGCCATGATGCCCCTGACGGGTTTTACATTGACATTCCTTCTCTCTAGAGAAGGAGACTCCTGATCAAATTCATAGGGAGGAGCTGTATCATCTCTTTGCAGACTCTCAGGTGTACTAGATTTTCTAGACTTGTAAAGACCTGTTTGTTTTATTTTCTTTTTACTTTTAAATTCCTGGTTCCAGAACTAATGCAGATCAGGAAGTTGCATCAGGGGCAAGATGTAGACATAACAAGATGCAGCAGGAGTTCAAGAAATATAGAGGGCTTAGCTAGCTATTTGATAGAAGAAAAACAATTAGTGAAATCTCATATCTGCAAGGACAGGGACCCTGGTGGTACATACTGAATTATTCCTGTTTTGGTGTTCTAGATTTGCGTCCATTCTCAACAGCAAATAGGTGCCCCAGGAAGCCATCACTTGTTAATTTAGTACTTTTTCCTAAGATATAGTGCTTAATAAGTAGGGTACCCAAAGGAAAGAGTTAGCAAATATGTTGACAGGTGTTGGGGGAACCAGTCAAGCTATCAAGGAGATACTAAGGTTCCTGCCTGTAGCTGAGATGCAGGATGAGGAGAGCTTGACAAATGTTGAGAGAGTCACACTAAACCGATTATCTATGTTAGAATAGCCCTATGGGTTTTGGCAGCATTGTAATCGGGGATTTGAAAGCGATTACCTTGCTGAATTCAAATGTTGAGGCCAGCACAGGAGGGAATACATTCTGCTGCAGCTCTGTGTCCTTTATGTATTTCAGACTTGCGGCATTTGCCTTATCTGTATAGGTAGCTGGTGCTTTTAGCAGTTTCGGATGGTTTTGTTTTGTTTTGTTTTTCAGACAACTGAAGAACAGTTGTATATAAGTTTTCTACTTCATATAGTATTCTCAAAGTTTGGACATTGACACAAAATTTTTTTATTATTTTTGAAGTGCCTTGAGGTATTTTCATGAATAGCTGTTCAATAAATGTTCTTATTAGGAAAATTCCACATGAGCATTCATCTCTTAAGAACAATTCACTGCTGCACATGAGCAGCACTTGAAATGTTTAAAAGCCACATGTGGCTCAGGAGTCCTGAACTGTCCTCATCTGAGCTATGCATTTGATCCTTTTAATTGTGGTGTACGTACGCATACATATACAGGCAAGAGAACTCACGTTCTTTCATTTCAATATAAATTTGACAGTGTTTATCCTCAGTAATCTGCGAGAGATTTAAGGATCACTTCTGTTATTGAAACTAACATTCATATATATTGTGTTTATTGAAAGGAGATTAGATTGATCCCCCTCTCCCCTACTTTTCTGTCTCTGTCTTCATTAGCTTGTTTTTGGTTTGCAGCAAGCCTCCTAGGGTATCTGTAGGCAGCGCAATGCATTACTGAACAGATGCCCGAGTTAACTCGTGTATTAGAAGCATGAGCGTGTAGCTATGCTGTCGTGTCACTCCATCCGGATCAATTCATATCTAGGCAAAGCTCAGTGCACGTGATGGCCTTGTACAGTAGGCTTTGGCCATTCTGCATTAGCAAAGTGTACGCCTGTGTGTGTTTACGCTTCTAAAAAAAATCCTGCCTATTTAGAAATCTAAAAACGTTCTTCAGCTTCTTTTGAAGACAAAAAGCTTCATCGTGGAAAAGGTACAGCTAAGGTGCAGAGAGGGTGACAAGAGATTGCTTATTCAAACTTTCCCAGAAGAACAAGGGGACATGAAATTAAATTTTAAGTGGCACTGTAAAACAAATGGAAGACTTTTTTTCCATGAAGCATATTTAAACTGGAAAGCTTGCTGCAAGTTTGGACACTGACATTATGATGCATGTCAAGCCTGGTTAGGCAAAATCAAAGAAGAAAAGTCCATTAATATTATTTAACACAGAAATACCATGTCTGTCTCAGGACATCCCTGTGCCACAAAACACTGAGCGCTGTACCACTGGATAGTTGCCTTGCTTGCCAGTGCTCAGTAGCTTCAGAAAATAGGTTGCAAACAGTATCCTGGGTAGAGCTGTTGGTGTGATTATGAATATTTTTTTGTAGTGGCTGTCCTGATGTGCTCTCTCTAATGTTGCATTTTCTGCATCTGCTTACAGTGCCAGATGTCTGTTGTATTTACTATTCATAAGTACATATCAAAGGATAGTTTTTTACATTTCTGCAATAAAGACCACTGAATCAGAGTCTTCCTCAACGGTAATATATATACATCATTACTCATCAGCTAAAAAACTGCATAAAAACAAGCTCAATTTTCCATCATAAAGAAAATATGCAACAGTAAATTATTCATAGAATCATAGAATCTGTTAGGTTGGAAGGGACCTTTAAAGGTCACCTAGTCCAAGCCCCCTGCAGTAAGCAGGGACATCTTCAACTAGATCAGGTTGCTCAGAGCCTGATCAAGCCTGGCCTTGAATGTCTCCAGGGATGGGGCCTCCACCACCTCCCTGGGCAACCTGTTCCAGTGCCTCACCACCCTCATTGTAAAGAACTTCATCCTAATGTCTAATCTAAACCTACCCTGCTCTAGTTTTAAAGCCATTGCCCCTCGTCCTATTGCTACATGCCCTTGCAAACAGCCCCTCCCCAGCTTTCTTATAGGCCCCCTTCAGATACTGGAAGGCCGCTATAAGGTCTCCCTGGAGCCTTCTCTTCTCCAGGCTGAACAACCCCAACTCTCTCAGCCCATTCCTCATAGGAGAGGTGCTCCAGCCCTCTCATCATTTTTGTGGCCCTCCTCCGGACCCACTCCAACAGGCCCATGTCTTTCCTGTGCTGAGGGCTCCAGAGCTGGATGCAGTACTGCAGGTGGGGTCTCACCAGAGCAGAGTAGAGGGGCAGAATCACCTCCCTCGACCTGCTGGCCATGCTTCTTTTGATGCAGCCCAGGGTACAGTTGGCCTTCTGGGCTGCGAGTGCGCATTGTTGGCTCATGTCCAGCTTTTCATCCACCAGTACCCCCAAATCCTTTTCCGCAGGGCTGCCCTCTATCACATCATCCCCCAGCCTGTATTGATAACGAGGATTGTCCCGACCCAAGTGTAGGACCTTGCACTTGGCCTTGTTGAACTTCATAAGGGTTGCTCAGGCTCACGTCTCTAGCTTGTCCAGGTCCCTCTGTATGACATCCTGTCCCTCTGGCACATCGATCGCACCACTTAGCTTGGTGTCGTCTGCAAACTTGCTGAGGGTGCACTTGATCCCACTGTCTGTGTCATTGATGAAGATGTTGAACAGCACTGTTCCCAGTATGGATCTATTGTATTATTCTAACTAAAATCAAAGCTGTCTTTTTAACATTAGAAGCTCCCCAATTTCATTTATTACAGCTTTTATGATGATTTTTATCAACTGTTGAATATAAAAGAAACCCCTTGAGATGGTTGTACCTGAAACTCTTAATCTGGTGAAAGAATGGCACTTCAAGTCTGGAATAAAAACTTCAAAAATTGCTTTTGCCACCAAGAGGACCTGATTTCAATTATAGCAGATAATATCTGGAATCAATAATAGCTTCTTGTCATCTATTAGGAGGAAAGGAACAACAATGTCTGCCTCATTAGTTCTTATGTGCAGATCTCCAGTTATTTCAGGCGTAAAAAATTTAAGAATTTAACCCTGCGCAAAACTTTGAAGTGGGCCACCCACCCCTGTTACCAGCTAACAATTCCTTTTCTATCAGAGCATCTTGCTCCCTGTCCAAATCAGTCCCTCTGACACAGCGTTCCCACCCTCCTAATCTGTTATTTTCCGGTGTGGTTTTACTACATTCTGTGTGGTTCATATTCTGTCTCTGATAGTTGGGGCATCATGACTTAGAGTATTGAACTGGAGTCTTATTTTTAACTCCAGCATTTAGCATGCACAATATGGACAAGTAATTACTAAAGTCATTATTAAAGTAATTTAAATTTTTCTAACCCCCATCCTTCCCCCACTTCCCCCCTTTCTTCAGTTGAATGACTGTTTTTTATTATGTGAAACTTGAGTCTGCTGTTGAGTACAAATGCTCGTTTTTGAAGTATTGGTAGTTGCTGTAGATGTTGTCCCTACTGCTATTGATTCCTTCATATGTGAGGGTGTACATCCTGCTGCTCAGCCAGGAGCTGCAGTGTAGTCCATGTCTCCCTTTGTCATGTTGAGCTTAATTTTAACTCGATGGGGGGAGCATCTTGAGCACCATTTCACATTACACCCTTTGTGGGGAGATTGTTTCATCTTCTAAACAAAAAGTCAAACCAGCCGTGAAACCCAGCACTCTCTTGGTGAGTCTCAAATGCATCTTTGTAACACTGACATGTAAGATTTGAATGTGTTAGTTGCAAGTAGAAAAAGAATCCTGTAGTATTTTTTAGAACAGCAATGCTGTCCATGCTGTAGATGAGCAGAAGGTGAGTTCCTGTACCAAAAACCTTAGTTTTGGCTTTAATTAAGAGCTTGTTCTTGGATTGATCGTTTTATAGGCCAGGCACTTGCGCGTGTAAAACTGTCCAACAGTGAGCACAGACAGGCAGTGATTTAGGTTAAGAGTAGAAAGATGAAATTTCTTTTGAGAAGCTGAACGCAAGAGCTCTGTCAGATTATTCCCTCTCTTCTTTTTGCTAGTTGCAGTGGTGGTCTCATATGAAGTTAAGGATTGGAAACCTCTTTGCAATTACTCACACAGGTCCTTGTAGTGAAAAACTTTGTGAAACACATAAAGATGCCTTGTAGGGTCTTATGTCACATTCTTGATTGGACTGACTCTGTTCTATTGAAATATACAAGAAGAAAATTAAGAAAATACTAGCACTCTTGATTAATTTTAGCAGTTAATCATAGACGGGTAACTTGAACCCATATGAGATAACAAGTTTTCTCTTTCTGATTACCTCTCCATAGTTCTCACAGAAATGGGTTGCTTCATAGCTGGGGATTCACTGCACCTGCGATACCCTCTAGAAATTTTAAGGTCGGCATTAAACCCAAAGCTGCTTTAATATTGCATGTCACTCTAGTTTTCACCATATGTTTTCACTTTCTGTATGGATTGGGTTTTTGTGTCCTGTGTTGTTGTCTTGCTTTCTTATCCTCTGAGTGCCCTTTGGCAGCAAGAAAATATTTAATAATGCCAGCCAGCTGCTGTATTTGAACTCAGTTTCTAAACCACTTCTGAGAGTATATCCTCCTACAAACTTTTATTGTGGAGTTCCACATTTCTCCTGTGGCTGAGAGGTCATTGAAGAGGGCATCAACAGCTATGCCTGTGCTTGAAACACAAACAGGACATTTATATGACCTTCAGGTGCTACAGTGATGAAAAAGTGTATCTAGATGTAAGTGCTTTTGATACTTATCTTCCTGGGGGTATGCATGTGGACATCACATCTGCAAAGACTGCAAATATCGGTAGGTGAGCTATATTCAGAGTAGACTTCTTTTTTGCTGTCCGGCCTCCTTTTCTAAGGTCTCTGCTGTCCAGTTGCAATGGAAGTGAGAGAAGGTGATAATCACACCAATGAAAATGGTGCATATTTGATACACAGGCCTCAGTGAATGCTGTATATATCAAAAGTCCAGTTCTGTGAGTATGATAGGTGTGTACTGCTCTAGAGTTAGGTTAAAAACACCTTAAACCACAGTCACCACAGAGTGATTAATTATACATTTACTACTGCTGGGAGAAAGAATTAATGAGCATCTGCAAAGTGTGGCAGAACAATATGGTCATTGGAGGAAAGGGCAAGAGAGTTTAGTCCATCAAATTTGTGTCATGGCTTGGTTAAGAACCCTGCGTCTTAGCTCGCTTGAACCCTGGGATCTTCTCTGGTGGAACTGTAACTACCTCCTTCCACAACTTTGTTAAGCTCCCTGTAGTCTACTTATGTTTCTTCCCCACAGATAAACTAAAAAGACATGAATAGCCACCTACTGTCTCAGTCCCAAATCTGTAACGTGACTTGATTAGTAGAAAAGTAGCTGAGTAAACATTTGTGTGATAAATTTATCTGTGAATTCTGTGCTTTGCATTAAGTTATCTGCTGCTCTGCAGTACACTTTCTTTTGTTTTGAGTGGCATTGCTGAAGACCATGGGCTGTCTGTTTTGAGCCTGACCTCACTGCGAGACCTCTGCAAGAATCCAGACAGAGTTTTGCAAGTCGATCAGGTGAATGTGCTGGCTCAGTGGTACAGGTGATGCCCTCATTTCTTTCTTTCTTTTTCTGGTACTCTGCAGGCCATCTTTCTAGAAGATATTTCAAGGTAGAATTTTTTTTTTTTACCCTGTAAGTGCTCTAAAACGAATTCTAGCTATTTTCTGCACTGTATCAGATTTCAGTCTTTTTTTGTCCTAAAAGTTTTTTTTTTTTTTTGAAACTTCTCTTAAAAAAGATCTTTAACAGATCTACTAAGTAATAAAAACTGAATGTCACGGCAAAGTTTGATCATAACAATGTGACAGGATATATTGGCTCTTAAGGAGAAAATGACTGTCATTCTCTTTATAACATGGAGTTTAAAAATAAGACATCTCACAAGTGTAATAACACAAGGGTTTGGTTTGGTTTTGTGTGCTAGCTCTTCAACTTTTTTTTGGTGGCTGTACATATGTGGTATTTTGTCAGGCTTCAACATTTACTTTTGTTTCATGTAAGTTAGGTGACTAGAATGACATCTGTCATTCAGATGCTACAGAGGAACTTAAATACACACTATATTGATATTTGGGGTGGGGTGGTTTTATTCTAATGTCTTTATCATTAATAAGCTGTTTTCATTTTTAGATCTTTGTAGAAGAATTAATTGAAAAATTCTCATTTTTCAACTCTTAGAGAAACTTTTTCAATGTAAAAATGCTGTCTTGCAACCGACACTCTTTAAAAATGGTGTACTTGATCATGGTTGGTGTGCTTATTGCAGGATATTTTACTTCTGTGTAAATACATTGGAGAGTAGGAGGAGCACCAAACTGAATAGAGATTGGTTCAATACACATGACTTGGTGGGGGCGGAAGGCGGGTGGGCACAGGAGCTTAATGCTACAAATGCTAGTCACATGTTGCATCAAACTCTCAGGGACTGACCAGGCACATAATCGCACACGCTTTTTTTAAGGGGATAAATAAAGACTGTGGGTTAAGCACAGTGATGACTGAGATGATTGAACGTAATGAGTTTTGAAACCTTCAGATTTTGAAGAAAGACTTGGCAAAAATGTACTTTTTGTACATCTTCGTACATGCCATCCTGTAGTATAAACCATATCCTATTGGTTTACTCTTAAAATCTGCAACTTTATGCAAAGATTCGCAAATGAATTTACAGTTTTCGTGGCTGCTGATAGCTAATCTCTCCAGCTGCCTTTAACGAACAATGTGACAAGCACAGGCAGTGGATGACAGGTTATATTGTGTTGGAGCGTGTTCTCTGCCTGGGGCAGGGAGACCTCTGACATCAGGCAAGAGACGCTAAAATCTATTTTTGTGACTCAAAATCTTGCAGGTCCTTTGGAAGAGTACTTGCTTTGTATGCATATCTGCACCCATAGGGTTTCTTTTGGCTTTTAAATGTGAAGATTTTTTTCTTATGCCTCTGAGTTGGTGGATTTTTTACTTTGCTGTGAGATTTGGGTTTTCCTGTCTAGATGGATAGATATTTGATAGCAGCAAGACTGCTGTTAAACCACTAAGTAATTTTGTGCATCACGCCCAGCTGATATTGATTATCCTCTTCAACTTCAAAATTAAGCTTCAAAAGAATATTACAATACAGAGAATCAAAATCACTATTGCTTGGTCTCATGGCCTAAATTAGGCAATATTTTAATTCAGAATTTCAAATACAGTAAGCACAAGGTTGAATAGCTGAATTGCTATCTATCATGTTAATGGATTTTTTAGCATTTTTAGGAATGAGCGTTTTCATAGAATCATGGAATAGTTTGGGTTGGAACGGACCTTTAAAAGTCATCTAGTCCAACCCCCCTGCAATAATCAGGGACATCTTCAACTAGATCAGATTGCTCGGAGGGATGTTTCCAGAGATGGGGCATTTACCATTCTCTCTGGGCAACCTGTTCCAGTGTTTCACCACCCTTATGTAAAAAATTTCTTCCTTTTATCTAGTCTAAATCTTCCCTCTTTTAGTTTAAAGCCATTAGCCCTTGTCCTATTGCAACAGGCCCTGCTAAAGCGTTTGTCCCCATCTTTCCTGTAGGCCTCCTTTAAGTACTGAAAGGCCGCAATAAGGTCTCCCCGGAGTCTTCTCCTCTCCAGGCTGAACAACCCCAACTCTTTCAGCCTGAGTGGTTTTGAGTATTATATTTTGGTTCTGAGTGAAATAAATAGCTGGCTATTTTTTTAGCTCTAACAATATAAGACTTAAAATTTGACCATTTTAAGTATTTGGGAACATTACCGCTCTGGTGGACGTTTGGTTTCTGAGGCATGTTTTATCTCCAGCGAGGGAAGCCCATTTCTGTAGCTCTTGTCCCAGCCTGAGCTCATGGCCTGGGCTTCACTGGCTTCGGGGAGGCTGCAGGGGAGACTGTGTGTGCACTGAACTAATTTTAGTGAACGGCACGCTTTACTGGTCTCCACCCCCTAACCATTTCCTCATATTTGGGATTATATGGAGTGTTGAGTCTATAGCATCCATTAAGCAAATGTGAAACAAGGTTTTCCTTTTGCGGTGTGTGGATGGTATAGATGGCAACAAAAATACTGGCACTTTCAGCTTGCAAACTTCTGAGGTCTGATATGTGTTAGTGTGAACATTTGGAATAGAACAGTTTCTGTCCTGCCAGGGTAGTTACAGTCTAGCTAACAGTGTTCTCAAGCACAAGCTTTCCATTCATGTATAGTAAGTTTGTAAGTGTTTTGGGTTTTTCCCAAGTCCTGTGTTTTAAATTTTCTGCTTATAAAAGTGACTTAACCTCTGCTTCTTTCTACAGATTGTTAGATTTCAGTAAGCCTATTCGTTCTAACACTTAACTCCCCCTGTTAATATACTATTTTTGTTAACAAGAGGAATAAGAATTTCTATTTGAATGGTATAAATAAGTGGAATTTACTGTCTTTTTCAGTAATAGCTGGTTTTCGAGGGACAGTTCCACATGGCCTATCACTGGAGATTGGAGACACTGTTCAGATATTAGAGAAATGTGATGGTGAGTTCACAGGCTGGAATTCCAGTGATAATGAACTACTGTATACCATTGATTTGAACCCCTCTACTAGTAATTTATTTTCTTAAATTAACACATTTTTGAAGTCAATAATATAATGCTTTCTAGCCTCTTAATTTTTTTTTACAATTCCAATGAGCTCTAATCCCTATAATAATTAATTTGCAGTTCATTCTTTTTATTTAATCTCTCAGTTTAATAAACATTCACAGATTGTAACAGTTAAAACAGCAAGAAGTTCTCATTTTGATTCTTCTGCTTTCTTGGTATTTCCAAGGGAAGCCTGGCTGCCATCAAGACCCTTTCAAATGAATTCAAAGTCAGAAGTGTAAATCTTAAAGCAGTATAAACATTCTTTTCTGCCTCTGTTCTGAGGTAGAGAATGTTAATATGTTTTTAGCAAATGTCCATGACTAGTGTAAAAGAAATGAAGTTGCATTTTTTTTTTCCATAATCTGCCTCTGTAATACGTTACCTAAGGCTTATCTGTCCACATGATTTTTTGATCATTTAGGATTGCATAGGTATTTTTTGATTTCATATCAGGATTATATACTGATAGTCTCATAAGAAATTTTCTTACAAAAGGGATAGGATCTGTTCTTTTCAATCAGGTATATTATGAATTTTGTACAGTAATGTGATTGATAGATTTAGAACATGAAGTCCAAAAATTATTTGTAAATATTTACAGTGAACACTTCCCTTTTATGTGGTGTGGTGTCTAGCATAAAATATACCTGGATTACATTGTTAGAAATATTTGGGGATACAGGGTTAAAGAGTAATTCCCAAAAATGTGTGAATTAAGTCATCTGAATATGAACTGGTTTAAATGTAATACCTTTCATTGTATGGAAAGTCTTTTAAATGAGTGCAGTCTGACAGCACAGTGTAATTGTCATATCTGTCCAAAAGATGAAATCTGTTTTACAGATGGAAATGATTTGCATACTTTAAAAAGCAAAATGTTCTTTCTTCACAGGATGGTACCGAGGATTTGCCTTAAAAAACCCCAATGTTAAGGTAAAGGTCAATTGCAGTTTTGCATTCTTTGGCAAAAACATGTGTTTACTTTTTAAAAATTTATAGTCTCCATGTAAGTCTATGATATTTACTCTTAAAAGAAAACTAGAGCTTAGTGTTAAGTATATTATTGATATCGCTTTAATTAGATTTGGACATGGATTACACTTCTGAAATGCTCCTGTGTATTAGAATGTTACTCTTTACAAATCTGAGGCTCTGGTGAATTATCTTTTATTTCTGATTTTTAGATTGTGAACTCAGAGGAAGCTAAGTTGAAAGGAAAAGACTAATGAGAATACAAATTGTAAATACTGTTGGAAAAGTTGGTTAGGCTGTGCCTATATTTCTTGATGTGATGAATTAATTTAGAGCAGGCAGTGGAGACAGTTTATAGGAGCCACATGCATTGTATCAGTTGAATAAAAGATATGTATTGTCATGTAAAATATATGGTTCACTTCATTTTTTGATTTCCATAGTAGTCTAGCTGGTAATACTCTAAACCATACTTCACTGATTTATTTATTTTTTCCGCCTTCATACATAAAATATTATTAAATTCATGTTTCAATGTTTGTTCATGTTGAATATGTTTAAGCATTACCTATCTTATTTGTCTTTCTATTTTCTTAATCTCTCCTGCTGACTAGCCTCTGTGACTGTAAAGATTTTGTTTTTTTCATATGGGAAACCATTTCAAGGTTTCCTTTTTTTTTTCAATACAGTACTAATGGTTTTATTCTTATTAAAGCCATTGAAGAAAGATCTTAACTCATCTGTTGCTCCTTTAGCCTGCATTGTAAGCTTCGCTCTTTTTTTTTTTTCCTCCCTTTGTTTCCAAGCCTCTTCAGTTGCAAAATAGGGCACATATGCATTAATATCAAAAGTTTCTAGGGGCTCACATCATAAGTCGTTGGCCTTTTCTGCCTAGGTCTGCAGTCTCTGCTCACATAAATTTCCTTTGCTTTGTATGGAAGGTCAATGTCAACAATAAATTTAGCAACAGAGTCTAATCTGATGTTTACTACTTTGACCTCATTGATATATATTGCAATTTGATTTATAAGACATAAGCAGTTGGGATTTGTTATTGCATCTTCTGTGTCTTTTGTTGCAATTCTCACCACATGCTTGCTGTCAGTCTTGCTTTGTGGTCTGTCAAACGTGTTGACAGAAGTTATGAATAGGTTTTCTAAACATGACTTGATGTGTGAAGAAATGAGATGTATATTTTCTGCTTTCCTAGTGTGAATGCAAACAGTTTTCTGAATTAGGTTTTTGAAGGGAGTCTCTCCAAAAGTAAAATAATAAGAGCACCTTGTAACTCTGCTTGTTATTACTATTGCTCTGTCAAGATTCTTCCCTTGTTATTCTGCCAGGTTTGACACTCAAAGAAATTACATGTGACAGCTGGTCTGCAGCAAGCGTGCATATGCAGCCATCCTGCTTCCTGGCATGTCGTTACAAGTGCAAGGCTGTACATCTTACTGTCCTTGGGAGATGCTCTCCTGAACTACTTTACAGTACTGAGGAGTAGCAGCATTCACAAGGGCAGTTGGCTCTACACAGTAGATGCGTTTTTGTCAAAGGTCTAACATCTGCTTGTGTTAAAAGAAAAGGGGGCACCATCATCACAAAGGAAAGCTGTAAGCAGCTGTGTGTATAAAGGAGAACATATATGTGTTTTCCCTCACTGCATTATGTAAAGAGCTGTAGTATATTATGTTCCCAGCCAGTAGCTTGAAGCCGAGTTGCTTCATTTTGCTTATTGTTCTGATTTACGAAGGTTAGTGTGCTGTAAGAGCAGTATGGCTGCTGCAACAATGCGGTGCCTTCACAAGAACAGTGGAGAGCCATTAAATAACTAGAAAACAACCACTCCTGTCAGGACACTGAGGCTCTTTGGTAGGCATCTACCACACCTTTCCCATGCACTGCAGGGCATAGTAGCCACCAACTAAGACTTCATTTTTACTTTCTTTATTAACTTTATTTTTATTGAACTCTGTTAACTTCAGTTATTTTGCTTTATTTTGAGAATCCCTATCTGAAGATACTATTTTTAAGATGATGTTGGTAAGATGTTACCCCTTAGAGTTGGTCCATTTCTGGTCAAGGTGGGAATAATTAATAAAACCGCTAGGATAAGTCAGCTCTCAAGCAATTGTCTACATGTTTGACACATGTTTATCTTCTAATTTTCTGAAGTAATGAGGGATTAAAACTACTGCATGTGGCATTTTAGTTTCCTTTAGATCTATACTGAATATATATTGCGTTCTTTTTTTGTGCATGTTTGTTAGTAGTTATTTTGATATGGTAAACTATGTATGGAAACCATAATTATGATTAACTTCTAATTCAGCACACATTTGCGTATTAAATAGAACTAAATGGTACTCCAAACTCATGTAAGGGGAGGTTTTTGTTTTTACCTAAACTATTTTATTTTTCAGGGCATATTTCCATCCAACTACATTCACTTGAAAAATGCGTGTGTTAAGAACAAAGGGTAGGTGAAACATTCTGGATTCAAATATTTAAACATGCACGGTCATTTACTTGTACCCAAAATCTTTTGCTTATAAGGTAAAACGGTGATTTTATTATGTTATAATATCTTAAATTCAGCTTACTGCCACAGGACTTGAAATGGTTGTCCTTAGCTAACCTGATACTTCTGCATGGTCATAAAATTGGAGTGACATATTCTGAAAAGACACAGAGCACGATGGGGAATATCAGTCTGTATTGTCTAGAGGAAAGAGGAAATAATTGCCTGTTTTCACTTCCTGTTGTTAAGTTTGGCTTGAAAAAGGCATTGCCTTAATTAGAAGAAGTTATTCTGTACAGAAGCTGGCTATTAACCTGCTGTTTAAGATTAGTTGTTTTCTTTGAGGACAGCAGCTGTACCATTGCAAACAGCTGGCATTTTACAAAAAAAAAAATAATGGTAAAATAATGTATCAGTTCAATGGCAAAAGATTTCACCAAACCTGGAAATGAATGGAGGTGTGTTTTCCTTTACTTCTTTTCTTCAGGTGATGAAAGCCAATATTTATTTTTTACAACTGATCTCTTTTAATTTTTAGAAGAGTTAATAAAAAACAGAACAATTGGTTTAAATAAGTTTTAAAATTTTGTTTAGGAACTCAAATGTTCTAACTAAAAGAAAAATTGATTTTTATTTTTTGTAGGTATAATACTTAACTTGACAGTATCACTTTTAAAACGTTTTTGGTTTTCAGTGACCTTAGTTCAACACAGTTATTTCCAACGTTTGACTTAATTTGAGATCATTCACACTGTATTATTTATTTAGATTTATTAATAGACCTGATACATAACAGTTTGAAACCTGTTTAGGCAAAAACATTTCTTACCATAATAGATGGAGGCCTAAACGTCAGGTGTAGGTGACCTTTATTTTGAGAGCATGAGTGAGTGACTCGAAGGTCCATGTTTCATGAGGAGCAAAAATAATCATGAAGACTGTTATCATATTTGAAAAAACAAAAAGTCTTATTCCCGCAGGTGAAAATGGCTCCACATTACTGTAAAACAGTCTGTTGTTTGCTATGGAGTTCAAGCCACATGTGGTTTGTGATGCCCTAGGATCCTTTCTCCTTTAAAAGTGGTTGTAGATAAAACTGAAGGTTCAGTGAAATAAAATTTTGTAAACCATCACACTAAAACAAAGCTTAAAGATGGAATAATTTTTGTTAGCGGACACCATGACAGTATTTTAAGGGAATTCAATCTTTATTGCCTTCATTTGCCTTTTTCTTTGTTTGCTATTCAGGCCATGTGCCGTACAGCACATCATGGCCAGGGGATGTCACATTGTTATGTTAACTAGATAAGAGGGGAAATGATATTGTGAGAAAAGTAATTGAGGCATGAATGCAAAGCTTTGAAATGTACTGTGTGTGAGAACGAAGTGGTGGTGATGGTATGTAAATTGGTGGTGTTGGTAGAGAGTTTGGGGTTGACAAAGCCAACCCAGCCTTTTCTTGGCCAGCATCAAAGAGGAAAGAACTCACTCATACTGTACTAGTTTTCTTTTGATTTTTTTATATCCTCTTTCAGTTCAAGCAATGACATTTTCTGTCATATTTCTATACACAGAGATGTAAAATAGAGTGGCAAAAATCACCGGTTTGGAGTCTAAGATAAAGTAGCAAGATCCCTTTGGAAACTGTGGGAATTACTCTGCTATGAAAGTAGTTTTTGACATGGTTATCTCATAGTAAAAAAATCACCTTGACTTCTCTAGGACCAAGACTTTCCACGGGGATTAAATTATTTTCATCCAAGACTTTTCCATAGGGATTAAATGAAATATACAAACAGAAAGTGTCATGGTCTGAAGGAGTAGGTTGATAGACATCACTGTTGGCAGGAGGAAGTCTTTATATTAGTAACTATAATGGGATTTGTAAAGCTTGTGTAATATCATGTGTTCTTCTGCATGTTACAGACAATTTGAAATGGTTATTCCAACAGAAGATTCTGTTATTACAGAAATGACATCAACTTTAAGAGACTGGGGAACGATGTGGAAACAACTCTATGTGGCAAGTACCCTGAATAATGTTGCTTTGATTTAATGCCAGCTGAAAAGACACACTGTTGTTTAGATGTTCTAGTTTAGTTTAACTATATATATTTTGGAAAAAAGCATTCAATTTGCTTTTTAACTGTTCTAATTATGAACTAAAACATCTCTTAATTTGTTCCAATCATTGACTGCTACAGCTGCTAACCTTTAGCAACTTATTGATTGAGTCTTATCCAGCTTCATTGTGTAGCTATTGGATCTAAGGATTCCTTTGTCTGCTGAATTTAAGTGTTGGAAAGAGTATTGGTATTTTGTTGAAATATAGTATATTACTGGAAATCTCTCAGCTAGTTTATTTGATTTATACTAATTTTCTCATAAATTTTTTTCCGGTCACATCCACACACTCACAAGCGCTGAAATGCGTGCACGTTATTAGACCGGGATCTCTTGTATATGGCACAGAAATCAAGGGTTGCCAGCTGTTGAGTCCTCATTGCTGAGGGAGGCTGGGGGGTGGTTCTTGATGAGCAGTAGTGAATTGATTTTAGACTTACCTACCACACAGTAGAGAATTGGATTCTGGTTTTGAACTTCTTCCTCACACTTCATATGTCTGAAGTAAAAGTTCCACGTTCCACGGTTCTCTTCTTTTCCTTGTCTGGATATTTTGTGTCTCTGGTCTTTTTCTCCCTCTCCCTGACATCTTCAGGTGAGTTTGTTTCCCTTCTTGTTTGAATGAAATCGCACTTATGGTGCTCTGTGGCTACGTCACTTCATCTCGTACTTATGTATACATTTTCATATTTCATTCATACTATTCTTATTAATTTGTTGTGGTTTAACCTGCCAGGCAGCTAAACACCACACAGCCATTCACTCACTCCTCCCACCCCCAGTGGGATGGGGGAGAGAACAGGGGGTGAAAAAAAAAGTAAAATTCATGGATTGAGATAAAGACAGTTTAATAGGACAGAAAAGGAAGGAAAAATAATAATAATAATGATAAAAGAATATACAAATGATGCACAATGCGGTTGGCTCACCACCCTCCGACTGCTGCCTAGCCAGTTCCCAAGCAGCAGTCCCTGGCCACCTTTCCCCCTAGTTTATATACTGAGCATGACATTGTCTGGTATGGAATATCCCTTTGGCCAGTTTGGGTCGGCTGTCCTGGCTGTGTCCCCTCCCAACTTCTTGTGCATCCCGAACCTACTTGCTGGCAGGGCAGTATGAGAAGCTGAAAAGTCCTTGACTTAACGTAAACATTGTTTGGCAACAACTAAAACATTATTCTCATCCTAAATCCAAATCACGGCACTATACCAGCTGCTGGGAAGAAAATTAACTCTCCCAGCCGAATCCAGGACATAATTATTTCAACTCCCTACAGAATGCTGCTCTATGAAATTGTTCCGCTTTAATAGATATTTACAGTCTTAGCTTTATGTTTAACTATCACAGTAGATTCATCTTCTCCAATTTAACTTTAAATCATGTTTTTTAGCCTTAACTGTTCCTGTTTTCTGAACCCTTGTTGTATTTAATGTTGCATTTCTGGACTAAGAACTGGACATAGTATTCCAGTAGTAGTTGTGTGAGCATCAAACACAAAGAAGCAATAAGCAAGTATTCTTTCATTCTCAAAGAACACCTGTGGTGTATGTTATTTCTGTAATTTCCATTTATCACTCCATCACTCTAATGTGCTCACTCTGTAAACGTGACTTCTCTGATTCTGTAATTACCTCCCTTAAAAAATTCAGATGAAGAAAAGATTATATCAATTAAAAATTTTGTGCCTTTTTTTTTTTAAATAAGGTAGGCAAACATTTTTGCATAGAGAAAACTCTTCCAAACTCAGCCACGTGATAGTTTCCTATTTATAGTCTTGTTTTGAATCATCAGTCATTTAAGTAGCTCTTACTCCATTATATAAATCATACAGATGTGGGATTATTCTATTTTATTTATCTAAATGTTGTGCAGTATCAATAGGATCTTGGATACAAGCTACCTAGACTGTTTTTCACTCCCATGTCTCCTGTGAACCCGCTGCAGTTTCCCATTCTTTTGAGGGGTTTCAGACCACAGACTTACTTTTTCCTACCATTTCCTTCTCTTAATTGGCTACCGCCATAGGTAGAAATTGTTCTGTTTCAGCGTACTTACAACAAATAGAAAGAAACCTGTTCAATAACCCTCTTTATTCTGACTGAAATTCAGCCCTCGCTGACTGTTCTGCACCTTTCAACAATTTTTTGTACATCATAATCTAAGCCATAAGAATTGCTGTAATTTCCTTTTTCCATGCCTACGTCTATTTCCTCTGTTAACTGACTTGGTTTTTTTTTACTTTCTCTTGACTGTACAGTTGTGTCTCTAAAGGCTTAACTAAAATATTTTAGTTTTAAATTGTGATTTGCATCTGTTCGTCTTCTGTTTTTAACATTTGACCTTCTAATCTACTACACTAAAACCAAACCATGGTTTGGACTTGACAGAATGCACACACATCAAATGTAATCAAAACCTGTTCACTTGCATCTGCACAGTCTCCAATCCCTCATCTTAACTCATTGCTGAGTTGATAATTATGACTTAAATTGTGAGAAGATTAGCTACCTACTGCTGATGCAGGGGCAGCTTCTGCTACATAAGAAACAGCAACGAGCGGTGCCGATAGACCTCCTACAAATCAGGCTGGTGCAGAAGTAGCCAGTCTGCTGCCTTTTTGAGACGATTATATGGATCGTGTTCAGAGAGGCTGCTCCGAACCAGTTGGGGCAGTTGCTAATTTGTTTAGTTTTTATATAAGAAGCTACAAAATCAACTCTTTCTTTCTGTTGGCTTCTAAGTTATACAGTATCATATTAAACTTTTAAATTGTAATTAAGCAGTATGAACCGTTTCTTAAGAAACAAGATTTCTTCAAAGCTTGTTTGAAATTTCTCTAGATTATAATGGGAAGTAGTTTCCTTGAATGTCTGAAGCATACCTAAGTGTGATTGCTTTGTGTATGTTAGCAAGTATATTAATACATTGGCTTCTCCTGGAACAAGAGAAGCAAACATGATTCCTTGGTGTACAGACCTAAATCTATAAAGCAAACCCAGCTGTGTGCAGATCCACTCAGCACTTTGAGACACAAGCAACTCATAGACAAATGCTAGAGCTTCGGAAAAGCTCAGGAAGGATACCTGACAATTTTATTTTGAGCTTAATAGTGTTAAACATTAGCATGTCTCCTGTATTCACATGAATCATTTACTTCAATAGAGCTTATCATCAGATACCAAAAAAAAGATGCACCCGAATTAGTGTTTGAATCAAATTTGATTATTTTCATTATTTTTTTTTAACTGTATAGATGAAATCTTTATACGCTAGTGTCTGATGGAAAACTGTGAAAACATACTGTCAGCCTGTAAAGTCTTTCTTGTCTCTTGCTCCTAATTCAAGAGCTATTTGTATGACCTTTTTCGTTTGTTTGTTTTCTTTTGCTTATAAAGTTCATCTATTCCTGTTGTTCTTACTGAAGTTGTTTCTTTTTTGGCAGTTTTTTTCTTCAGTGCTGTTGTTACTGCATGTTCAAAATACACTGGCTTTCTTTTTTTTCCAGAGAGAAAGCCAAGACAAACAATAAATTAATGCCCATTTTAGTGAGCTTATGAAGTGAATAAATGTGAAATATAAAGAGTAGATTTATCAAACTGCAGTTTGCCAGAGCCCTTGGAATATAAAAGTTATTGATGGAGAGTAATGGTGCTTGTAAGTGAATTTTAGCTTTTCATAGCAATTATGCAGCAGAAGTAGCTGAACTTTTTTTAAATGCCATTTGTTCATAGGAAGAAGGAAAAGGGAAATGGGTTTAGGGTTTTTAGCAAGAATTAGCATAACAAGTCTGAATAGGAAAGTTTTTTCAACTTTGTGTGATGCATCACTTAAATGGAGGTTGCAATAATTTCCTCAAGCTAAATTTTCTCAGAAAAACTGTATCAAGTAAAAACACTTAGAATTCGTGAAGGAAGAGTTCAAAGGACTTCTGTTTGGGAGGAAACTTATCGGAAATTGTTTATGTCCTTTACTGGTATATAATTAGAGTAGGAGGATGTGGTTTAAAAAGCAATCATATTCACATAATTTCTCCTGCTTCACAGTTAAATGACGAAGAACTGTCTGGACAAGATTCTGTCTACGTGATACTATTTATTCATGACATGCTATTTATTATAATATTTATTAGGTACTATTAGACAGTTATATCCATACAAGAAAAAGTTAAAGGAACATTAGCACTCTGTGGTTCAGAGTTAGAATGCTGGGAGCTGTTGCCTTTTGTTCCCCTTACATGTATGAGTTCAAATAGTCTTGAATTACATGATCGACTACTCAGTTTGGATGGGACGGCAGCACAGAATGAACATGTTCTTGGAATAAGACAGTGCTATGGCATGGAATGAATTTTTTTGTTGAATTTTTGTCATATCTATCACATAAATTAGACCGTGTTAACATGAGGCATAAGGAGTAGGAGTGAAATTTTGGAGTGGGGTGCAAAGACAGGTTCTGTGGTAAGGTCTGAAATATTTTTATATGCACACAAACACATATGCATGCGGGTTAAATGGTCACAGTAAGAAGGGGAGAAAAAAGATCATGAGTAAGTAGGGGAAGAAGGAAGTTTTCTTGATTTCCCCACCATATCTGTATTTATAAGGATTCTCCGTTTATACAGTTGATGTAGAGACAATTATATTTTTATGTCACAGAGAAATGAGGGGGATCTCTTTCACCGACTGTGGCACATAATGAATGAAATCCTAGACCTGAGAAGGCAGGTCCTTGTCGGCCATCTCACCCACGATCGAATGAAGGATGTCAAGCGACACATCACTGCTCGTCTGGATTGGGGCAATGAGTGAGTAAATATAATAATAAATGAAAACAGTATAATCTAATTATAATACCACAGCTTTAGGTTCATTGTAGAATGTTGAAGTAAGGAACAAATTTCTTAGAGGTGTTACTTTTTCTTTTTTTTTTTTTTTTTTTTAATGGACTTTCTCCTTCGTTATTTTTCTATCCACTATGCTTTAACAGTGAAAAATGTCTTGTCTTTTATTTTGCTTTTTTCTCTTGGTTTATTTTACATAGCAGTGGTGCTCTCTACAAGAGACTTGCATTGGGATATCTGCAATATACTTTTACGTCTTTTTAAAACACACCTGGCCGGATTCCTATGTGATGCAGTTAGCATAGCTCTGTTGTCTTAACTGAAGCTGTATTGGCTGACGTTAATTCCTTTTTGACTTCTGCTGCCCAATTCAGTTCCTACTTGGCCGTCTTTAACATACATCTTGCTACTATGCTCTGCATCTTTCCTTTATCTGAATAACTAATAAATGATGACGCAAATTGTATTATCTTACTTTTTGTTTAAAAAACGAGAAAAAGGTTAAAATACCTTTTGACATTTGTGTGCTGTTTCCAAAGTCTCTTCTTTAGCCTATATTTATTCAGTTAAACTCTGACTAAATGCAGCGATACTCAATAAAAGAATTAACGGAATTTCAGGGGTTTCTGCAACTACTGCTTTCTGAAAGCCTAAATACCTAACATAGTGGAAGAACTGCAATCAACAATGTATGATTACCTGTCTGCTTAGAATTTTGTGCTAACCAAATGAAATTGTGATGGTTTTTTGGAGTGGTCAGTTCCTACTCTCTAAAAATATATTTTTAAAAGATTTTCTAATTTTTCAAATCTTTCCTAAAGTCAGCATGACTACCCCATATATGTTCTTAATCTTTCTTGCTTGCTGCTGTGCTGAAAGTAAGTTTTATTCCTGTTGATTCAGGTTCATTTCATATTTTGTTCAGGTGATACAGCCAAGCAGCTTTGATGCCATCCAGTCCGAATTAAAAATTAGCTGATGTTTTGGCATTAGATGGATTTTCTTTTTATCTTCTTTTCCGTGGTTGTCATTCAAATTGACAATACCAGGGCAAGTCACATTGTACAATGTCCACAGTAGTACAAAGGACAGTATCCATTGTACATTGTCCACAATGTGAAACAGATTTAGAAATTGTGGAAAAACATATTCTATTAACATTACAAAATGAAGAAAGGGCAGGGATAATCTGTGAATGGTGAATACACCCAACATACATTAAAACAAAACCATTTGCAGAGTACCAATTAACATCTACATTGTTTGTTGGAATGTTTCTGTTAAATACAAATAAAAGCAATGAGGTAATTTATTTCCTTTGTATGTGAAGACTACTTACTGTTATTTCATTTCTCATGCAGACAACTGGGACTTGACTTAGTTCCGAGAAAAGAATATGCTATGGTGGATCCTGAGGAGATCAGCATTACGGAGCTGTACAGGCTGGTATGTAAATATAATAGTACTTTTGCTATCAAACTACATACTGATGTTTTCATGGCAGCTTTGTTCTACTTTGCCAAAAGTACTTTTTTTGATCAAATAAACTGGCATTTGATAGTTGATTGAGTTTTTACTATGAGGAAAGAAATTTTCTTTCGAGCAGTTATGTCATCTCCACATCTATATGAGATGCTTTGATATCAAATTTGTGTGTGTGAACATGCTCGTTTTACATGTTATTTGTTAAAAGTTTTGTTTTCTGATATGTCATTAAAATTGTGACTGTTAACCTGAATTTAATAATCAGTAAAAACTTATGAGACTCTCTTTCATTACAGCTTTAACTGGCTCATGAGTCCTGTTAGATAAGATGTGTGGGAATATAATAATTTACTCATGGTACAAATATGATCACAATTAATCACACTGGGCTATTGGTTTTTTTTCTAATATCTTAATGTAAACAGCAGTTAAACTGCATAGAAAAGCTCTCCTTTTGGTATGAAAGCCCATCTTGAGTTACTAAAACCAGCATTGATATTTCTTATTCCAATTTAATCTCCAGTGAGGTCTAAGAAGACTTGCCAATTAATTTATGTGGGCTTTGGCTTATATTTAAGTACCACAGCTGTTACAGATATACAGTCTGAGCCTTAGTTGCTTAAGACTAAGCTTTTATTTAAACTAAATTGTATTTGTGTTAATTTACGTATTTAAATATAGAATAAAGCAAAAATATAATTGGCACAATTTGCTGTGGAGCTGAAATTATAATATATTTTTGATAATTTTTAACTAATTATGTTGATAACTTATAAAGTCAAGCCTAGTAGTAATTTCTTTATGCTAGAATCAGTATACCTTTGGGCAGTTTCAAAGTCATATGTAATCTTAGGGAATCCTGTTGAAGCACTAGATGAAATTCTGCGAGGAACCATTAATCATAAGAGAAACATACAGAGGAAGAATAACCCAGAAAACTAATGATGGAGCACCTGGAGTGCACTTTCAAAAATAAAGAGGGGGAAAAAAAAAAAGCCTAAGATAACCTCAGTTTGAAGGCTAAGTAGCTTAAAAATACTGCCATTTAGAATTGTTTTTGGTATAATGTAAGAGGGAAATAGTACAACTTAATATTTTCCTACCCTTAACGGGTGATTAAAATGGTGAAAGTATAAACTGTGAAGTCAGACCAAGAGAATTTAGTACCTTCTTATACAGCAGTCTGACAAAGATTTATAGAATATCTACATGATTTTTTTCTACTTTAAAATACTGGTATTTAGTCTTCTGCAAGAGCATTTTTTGTGTGTTTGCATACTAGAATATCATATCATTAACTATTTAAACCAGTTATGAAATACTATATTGTTATAGCACAAAGCTTTAAAGTGGCATAGAATTTTCTGAGTAGAAAAAAGTTAAACTTTTAGAGGTTACTGTATTTCTCCTAGAGATAATTATGGTGCAGTGCAGCACTGGAAAAGTCACTTCCTTGCATTCTCCTGAGATACAAATTTAAAATAAAATGAAGAAAACCTATTACAAGTTATTACTAAATTAAAAGGTTAAAAATTGTGGTTAAGA
Organism: Rissa tridactyla; assembly: GCF_028500815.1. Classification (NCBI taxonomy): domain Eukaryota; kingdom Metazoa; phylum Chordata; class Aves; order Charadriiformes; family Laridae; genus Rissa; species Rissa tridactyla. The sequence continues at coordinate 189,488,570 of NC_071466.1, read as the reverse complement.
AAGTACTTCAGTATTACATTTTTTTACCTCTTTTTGTTTTGAGATTTTCACCATTAATTCAAACCGGCTGCTGTGTTGTTTGTGTTTTTTTTAGATGGAGCATCGTCATCGAAAAAAAGACACACCGGTACCAGCTAGCAGTCACCATCTTTTTGTTCAGATGAAGAGTCTCATGTGCTCCAATCTGGGAGAGGAACTTGAAGTAATCTTCTCACTCTTTGATAGTAAAGAAAATCGGCCCATCAGGTACCATATGATTTTTCACTGGAATACTGATTTTACACAGGTTTTGTCAATGTGCATTGCATGTTTTGATCCAGAAACAAGTTTAGAAACAAGTAGAAGGTAGTCTTGATTTGGGATAATTTTTTTGCTTCCTTTTGAAATTCAGTTTCTATACTTAATACTTTGTAGTATCATTTTAGTTTTAAATAATGTGTATTTCTCAGTCTTGTTTAGCTGTTTCAGTTTTTGGTTGGTTTTGTTTGTGTAGGAACATATATACATGTATGCATACAGAGTGAATATTAGTTTTGTGACCTAAAGGTCATTTTTCAGTATCTCTTAATTTCCTCTCTCAAATCAGTGCACGTTCAAAACTTAGAACTGTTGCTTGCTCTGTAATATTTCCGTGATGAATTCTCCCAGGTACATGAGACTGGGGGGCTGCCCTTAGTGAATGAAGAGTCTTTTTATAAAAAAAGGAGCCTGTACTTCAATGAGGAGTTGCCCGTTCTTCAGTGAAAGAGGCAAACCCGATCTCACATTTAGGGTTTACTTGGTCTCTTTTTTCAGCTGGGAGCTGATTCTTTTTCTGTCTGTCCTAGAGCTTAAATTCTGTGAGACCACCGTTAGCTTTTTAAATTTTAAATATTCAGTAGCTATTTCTACTCCTTGCACATTTCTGGCTGAGAGAGAGATCATGGGAATGAGCAGTAGTGGAACCATGATGCATTCAATAAATACGAGCACAGGAGAACGGAGTTAGTGCAAGAGCCATATAAGTTCTGTTTGAGGAATATGTTGAGGAAGATTGAAGCACTAAATGCTTGTTGCACTGGTGATGGGAGATCAGCCTCTGGTCAGAAGGGTCCCATTCATAATCTGCTGTGGGTTTTTGGCCACTGTATTCTTCTCTGCTCTCCTTACCATAGAAAGAGTAAGTTCTGGAGGCAAAAAACATCATGTGCTTTAAGACTTGCCACTAGAGAAATGAAAGACTAGTCTTCAAAACAATAAACACTTTAGATAAGACAGCTCACAAATGCACAAAAAGAAATATAAACTAGTGCTTTAAGCCTGTTAATTGGGTAAAAATTGTTACTCAAAATGTGTACAAAGCCATGACTGTGTACTAGTTATTGTCTTATGTATGGCAATAGGAATTTGAGGAACCATGTGGAATTTGGGCTGAATTTGACAGAACAGAGTCTGTGTTTTGTAGTTGGCCAAGATAACTAACCAGTGCTTTGAACGAAGATTATACTGAGTAAATTGATTTTTGTTGGTAATGAAATCATATGTAAGCAACTATTGCTACAGTATTAGCTGCTAAATACTGACACTTCATTCTGGCCTGCACTTTGGACATCAGTCACCAAAACACAGTTTACTGTCATTTCTGAAAATTAAACGTGCATCAGGGCACATCTTTTGTGTTCACTCCAGTGAACGGCACAGCAGGTGATAGATTTAGGAGAGAGCTTCAGACCTTGACAGAAAACAATTTGAGTGTTATGGATTGCTGAAAACAAGGTTATGGCAGTAGCGGTGGTATGAAAGCAAATGGATTGGATTTCGTGTTCACATGAAAGCACAAATTCTAGAGCTGTTTGTCACATGCTTGCTATGATCTGACCTTTAGTTATTGATTGCTGACTCCAGTGTCTTTTTGCAGCTGCTTTATTATGTGTGAACTTCCTCCTCCTGTTACTGGCAAACCTTGAAGAAGCGTGTTGCCATGAATCCAAACTGCCTTATAGGGCGTGGGGGTAATGACAAGATGAACTTTGTGAAGGCAGTTTGCAACCATCTGCAAAGCAAACATGCTCAACCCGCCAACAAAAAAATACCAAAGCAAAAAACCCTCACAAGAAACAAATAGAAACCTCTCAACATGTTGAAAAAGCTGAAACCAAGAGAGTTTTCACAAGAACATATTAAAAACAAGGTGTGTCTCTATCACAGAGTAAACTCTGGAATGCAGAGGTGTCCAAGCTGGAGATTTATATGGTCTTTCTGAATTACACCTGGAACTCACATAACCAGGTTATCACAGAGTTAAACCAAAGCTAGTAGGTCTTGGTGCACAACAGTATGGTACGATGTATAATTTTTATTCAGTACCAATGGGTGGGGTATTTCAGAGGTCTTTAGGACCTGGCTGATGCGTGTACGAAATGAACAGCTTCCCTCAGAAATATGATGTAGGAGAGGAGACCATATCTGCGCTCCTCAGCTACGGCAGTTCACACCCTGCCATGCTACCAAAGCCTGCAGGCGAGAGCAGAGCTGTGGAGCCTGGACGCACAGACTCTTCTGCTCGTTTCTGATGGAAGGGCGGGTCAAAAGCTGTGTGCGGCAACACCTTAATGTCTGTCACAACTTACCTGTGTCATTTGTCTGTGGTTTCCTAAGTCATCGTCTTGTGGACCAGTAGAAAAATGCAATGAAAATAATAGATGAAACCTGTTAATAGTACAGATAAATGTAAGGAATTATACATGATAGTTCATTTCCTGAAACAGAAAGATCTTTGATTAAGAATAGAAGTATATGAATATATATGACTTAAAATATATTTCTTCAATTCGTTGCTTATGATATTAGGATTTTGAGGGTTTATTTCTTTGGACTTTCTTGCTTTTTACCGCAAGTTTCAGTTTTGCGAGCGCTATATGTGTGCCAAGCTTTCCTCAGGTGTGTAATCCTGCTTGTTTTAATGAGACTGTTTGAATGCGTAATGTTGAGTACAAGCTGACAGGTAAAATGGCTCCAACAATGTGTCTTAATGTGGATTATAATATAGTGTTCATTGTCCATCTGATGTAAATTGACATAAAGCAAGTGATCTCTGTACCCTCTTAAACAAAGCACTCATTTGGAGAGAGTAAAAATTGAGAATTGAGATTTAATGATAGAATTTCTGTACTGATATTTTTCTTAAGACTAACTTTGCTTGTTATCAGGTGCACCTACAAATGTAAGATCTCTCTATATATCTGTTTCATTTTTTGTAAGCTCAGGTTTATGCAACTGAAATAGCATCTTTACAGGATTGTTGGAGATCTAGAAGTAACATTATCTGATTAATTTTGTAGTTGATTGCATATCTTTTTCCACAGCCTTTTTTTTTTTTTTTTCTTTCCTGGTGTTGTTTTATGTTATCTGTTTCATACGTTCAGCCGTTTGAACAGAAACATTTATTCAAAAATCATGGTTAAACTGAGTTGCAATTGTAGATACTAGGGTGGGGCACATATCTACAAAAAGGAATAGTAAGTCTTAGGAAGCTTGAGTATAGCAGCTCCCTTCGTAGTCCAGCTCCAGAGTAGTGCAAGAAAAAGCAGCCTCTAAGTAGGATGCTCTGATCCAAAATGGTTAGCAATGTTCAGAAAGAAATGGAACACGTTGCAGCACACAGCTCACTTGGCTTCTTCACGTAACTCATCTGCAAGGAACCACAATATATAAATGATATTTTGTGGCATTTTTCTTAGTGAGACTATTTTTAATGTATTAGTAGAAATCTGTCTGTATATTGCTGCAGAGTTTATACAGAATGTTTTCATTAAATTTTCAGTATTTATATATTACTGATAAGAGGATGTCATTTTTACTAACACGCATAAACCAATATGATTTTGTGGTAGTGAATTGGCAAATTCACAATTATTGATTTTTCTGATCAACTGTAGTGTGAAATAGTTTGAAAGGCTTTGATTTTTCTTTTCTTTTATTTTGAAAATATATGAGTTATTAATAATATGGATAGCATGTTACCATCTGGAAAAGTTTGTGCTTTGAAAAAGAAGGAAAAAAGAAGGTACTTGGTAACATAGGGAAGGTATAGTTTAATATTAAAGTGCAAGAATAAGGTTGTCTTTAGGCCTTTTTAGAGTTATAGTTTTCTCAGGCAACATTAATAACTGATCAAACTTAGAATATAGTCATTGAACAATGAAAGGTAATGAAACTTTGTTGTTATAGTTATATGTTCTCTCTAAAAAAAAAAAAAGCATGCCATAGCAACTGAGACAAACCAAGTTATAAGCAGAAAGCAGAGTGTGTTAACAGTTCTTGTGTTTGACTCAGTAGGACTAGAATTGACTGTCTGATAAGAAAATATAACTTCATTACATTCTAACAACAAATTAAAAGAATATAGGTGTATAAAGTAGAAAGAAAATTAGATATCAAATTGAAAACTATGATGCTGAATGTCAGCACACAACTTTTCTCTAATTCTCCTGACCCATGTGTTTTGCCACAGGAGTGAAGTTCAGTAAGTATTCTTGTCAGGATTCTAACACAAAACAATGTTAGCCACTGTTTATCTCTGTAAGGAACAACAGAAAAACAATATCTTAATGACGATTGCTATAGCTTAACAGAAAGTCCAGAGTCCCTGGAAATATTCATTGAACATTCAAAGGCAGAGAATGAAACTGAGCATGAGTCTTTGTTTTCTTAAAAGAAAACCCCAACCTATTAATATAAATCTGTTCATCACCTACACTACACTCTTGTTCCTCTTTATCAAAAAAAACAAAACCTAACGTGGTCACTGCATGCTTTATATTTAAATTTAGCATTTGCTCCTCTTCATCACCTTTTCTTTCTTTGATTAGGTGTGCTTCATTAGAAAAGAATTGGTTCTGAAAGGACATGCAAGTGTATCTTCAGGGCAGGGGGACATGCCGTAAGGCTCCGGAATCTGAGTAGATGGAAGTGTCTTTCTGTAGTCCCGAGTAACGTGCCAAGATTAAGACATATGCCAATGCTTAGCATCTCCTTCTTGTTTAATTTTAGAAGGTTTCATGAAGAATAAATGGGCTTTAGGGTTGGAATCGAGCTCCAAAGACATCTAAACTTAAAATCTTTGTGTGAATTGCATCTCTAGGCACCTATTACAGTCTACAGAGACGTAGTTATAGACAGTGAAACCTAGAAAGCGATTTAGCTGATGAAATGTCTGTGTCTTCTTCAGGGCATGTTGGCTAGCTTTTTAGAATCCATACACTGTATTGATTAAAGAGCTGCTCAGCATACCTGGAAGTAATTTTGAGCTGAATCCATCCTATTTCTTTTCTGTTTTCTGTTTCACTACTTTATATTTCAATAAAGCTTGAGCCTTCCAAGTTCAGAACGCTGACTTCATAAAGGATATAGATAGTCAATATTAGTTATCTGACTTCTTGACATTAGCACCTCAGAGTGGAGTCCGTAAGGAAAAGCACTCTGAATTTGCTCTTAAAATGTTTGCAAAGGATTTAGAGTAGATGGATCAAAATTAAGTGATATATGTATTTACAAATTTAGTACTGTTACTTCAGTATATATTAAAATTCTTTTGTTAATAAAGAAAGCATGGTCTGTGTGTCTCTTATTATTACGTTGTGGTAGGCAATGTATATGTTTAAGGAATATTCTTCTAATTTAACATATAAATTGGTGCTCTCATTGTGTGACCTGACAGTGCATTTCTAGAATAGCACCTTTTAAAATAAGTCAGAGATGAGAATTAAAGCCATAAAACCACTAAACCATTATTGTGCTTTATATAATGTGTCCTAGTATTCCTTTAGTGCTTGGAATAAAAGGAAAATTAGGTAAATTTATAACTACATTATTCTCAGTTAAATAATATTTCATCTTAACAGCATGGATAAATGCTCATATTTCTCCCAACATGTGCTAAGAATTAGATGATAACATGTTTTTCAGGTGAGATGTGAGGAACTGTGGTGTAGAAATGAGTTAGTGACTTGCCTAGAGAAGAACTCTGATGTCAGATAGCAACACAAAAATCAGTGTGATGCTTGGGGTTCTTTTTGATCCTCAGACTTCCTAACTAAAGATTTCTCTAGATTGGTAGCAGCTGTGATGCATCACTTGCGCGTAACCTAGTGTGATCACCATCCATTTTGGGAAACAGGGATGTTTTTCCGTCAACTTTAGTAAGCTAGAGATAAATGTTCTTTTGTGATCACTTGCCATTTCTTTGGGACAGTATAGGACCGTACTTTTTGCCAGGTGCTTTTTGTTGCTGGAAATTGCTATTAAAAATACTTTTTTTTTCTAATTATGTTGGCATCCACAGTAAGATTAGTTCTATTGTATTAAGGTGGATGTAATAATAAAATACTTTATTATTGTTTTTAATAAACAGTAATAATTAATATTACTTTGCAGACTATTTCTATATTGATGTAATTGTCCAATCTTTGTCTTCACACTTTAAAATTCTTCTTTTGGACATGAATATTCTACTTCCTGTATGGAAGCAAGAAAACTGTAGAAGTTTACTCTTGATATTCAAGTATTTAAAACTGAGTGGTGACATGCTAGTGCACTTGGTGCATTAAGACTGCAGTTGCAAGTCATTCATTTTCAATTTAATTGGTGCATACTAATTTCACTTGACTGTGTATGCATGTGTATCTATCCATATTTTCTAGCTAAACTAGCTGCTAGGAATAAAAAGAACAAAAAACTGAACAATACACGAACAGGGCTTGTGACCTGAACAGAAATAAAAGAGGAAGAGGAATGTAAGGTTAGAAGACATCATAGTGCATATATCAAAGAATTTTCCTGGGACAAGCCATAAGGCTGTAGCATGTTAAAGCAGTGCCAGCCACACACTCGCCCCCTCCCAACTCGGGGGCCGTTGCTGTCCTAATAAAGAAAACTGCAAAGCAGAAAGAAGGGAAGGCAAATGGAACAAGATACAGGAACACACCAGGGAAAACTCTAGGAATCATCAGGGGCTAACTTCAGCAGTTTATTGTTAATTTAAGAGACGAAGATGCACTTACAAGAAAACAGCTAAGTTTAAACTTTAAGTAGAAGATAGGACATTCTTAGAGCTCCGAAGGGAGACTGGAAATGTGTGTTTTCAACAGTTCAGCAGAGTGCAACGATCCTGTGTTCTGGTGTTCTAATGGTCTTCATGAGCTGCTTTATAAATCTCTTGTAATATGTGGTCATTTATGAGATTTGTGAAGTTTTTGAGATTTTTCTATTCCTAAGAAATTATCAGTAGCTTCTGTTCTGTAAAGTTGGAATATGAAGATGCTTAGATTCCCAACGTTTAGAGTACTGAAGAGTGTGGTGGTGATTGTTTGCTTTGGGGATATCTTCTCTTACCAGCACTAAAGTTAATGAAATGAACCTCTCTCCTTTCAGTTAGATCACACTTACAAAGTATGTACTTCAACAGATGACACAGTTACCAGTGTGTAGTGGCAGATTTTTGGAGAAATAAGAGAGATCTGATGATAGTACATGCTTTTCCCCTACATGTACTCATATCATTTACTGAATACAGCAGTTTGTTGCAAAAGTGATGACCTTAGCGTAGCCAGAGGGCCATTTACACTGGAGCTTTAAGAACACCAATTCTTTAATCAAAAATATATTGATTTTTTTTTATCAGATCCTGGAAAGATGTCACTTATCAGCTTTTAATAGAATCAGTCTAACAAGTTGAAAGGAACAAAGTAACAAGTTAGCTGTTTTCCAGACAATGTGCATTATTCACTGAGATTCTGTTAACTTTATTTTTGTCACAAGAATATTGTGCCGTTACAAAATACAAAACCAAAAAAACAAGACCCCAAAGAAAATATTTACCAGATGACTGTGTTCAAAAAATCAAATATCCCAATGTCCTCTGAAATGCCTGCCCTTTCCAGTGTAGGTACTCTTAAGACTGTATTTATATTTGTAGCACCTTGCTATCCAGAGATCTTGTCTGTTTTTTTTTTTAAGAGAATTTTGGAGACAGCAGCAACCGTCATCTGGGTGTTGTATTATGAAAACAGGAATGGAGGGTATTAAGCCTGCTGCCCACATTTGCTGAATTGCAGACCCTGTTCTTGACATTGATGATTATGCATAAGAATGCTGCGTCATCTCCTGCCCAAAGTCCCAGTTGCTTTCTTGACCTTTACATTGATGTAGTTTGTGCCTCTGTGTTATGCCAACGTGCTACTATAGAAATTATTTTTCTTAAATCTGCAATGTGACACACAGTTCTTGTGTAGCAGTGTCTAAACCATTTTCTTAATGTTTTAAGTTTTTTCCAAATAGGATTGCTATTAATAGGACAATTTTAAGGCAGCACTTCAGAAAGACGGAGTGTGGTAACGTTTTCTTTCATTGATATACACTTTTGTGTCTGTGTCAATATGATATGAACGTCTTATCACAAATGATGGATGCCTCTGGCCCCATCTGTGTGAGGAGCAGAGATAAGTTGGCATGCTAATCCTCCTTTTCTTGTCACCTTGAACAACCTTGTTTGTACCTACCATGTTGCCCTCAAATGAGCACAAATTCTTAAGCAGCACAAAGAGGAATAGGCTGTTTATACAAGGCCAATGAAAGCGAACTGCTCTTTGTATTTTGTGAGCTTTTGATTATATGCTTGATGATTGTGTGGACTCCAGACCATAGCAAAGAATAAGATGATTACGCTTGCTTTGTTGTATACTTATCCTCACCTTTTTAGTGACGTTGATGCACATCATCAGTCTTTTTACGCCTTTCATTTTTCAGTTCTGCTATTACTTTAAATCAGTTAAATCACTTGCTGAAAGCTGAAATCCATGTTTTGTTGGTCAAAATACTTACTATTTTGTGTTCTAATTATTTTTATTTTATTTTATTTTAAGAAAAAAGCCATAATGTCAGGTTTTTCTCCCTTTAAGAAACAAATATTCTCCCCCCCCTCTTATTCTATGAAAATCTTAAAAGATTTTGGTATAGTAAGAAAATGTTTAAAGGCATTTTTTCGCAGCCTCCATCAGCATCTTCAAAACTGTCTGTTCTGTTTTAGCGTAGCTCAAATAACCGGACTTTTAAACATCCCTCTAAATAAAGTTTACACAACTATTGATAACAGTCAGAACAACAGCGAGGAAGGGCTTGGATGCCTCTTGAATCAAGGTGATAATATATTTCCATTACCCAGACGGCTCACTATTGAGAACCTGAGATGTCTTTTTTCTTTACAGGCTGAGAAGATATCCCTGTGGCCTTTCTTGAGCAAGAGCTCAAAGATTCATTATTGCTTAAAGCATATAAGTGGGTTACACTTGAGTTTCAATATCTAGTTTATTTAGGATCAGTGCTCCAGACATCAGCACTCGAAATGCAGGAGACTTGAATAGTTAAATTCTTTGTTGCTTCTAAACAATGTTAAACACTAGACCACAAAGGAGATGGAGAACATATTTGTGAAGCTGTAGTACTCAGTGCAAGGCTACGGAAGTTATTAAAAAAGTACAGGGGAAGAATCCTTTATGGATGGCCTGCTGGCTAATGAAGAATATATTGCATATTGTTGTGAGGAACAGTTCGTTAATTATAGTCATTTGGAACTTCAGGGCAAGTAAAGAGAAGTGGTAAGGTGGTGTAGCATGGCGGTTATTAACTCACAGAGATGGAAGGTGGAGACAAATGTGTAAAGAACCATATTACTGTAAAGACCCAAATGACTTAACTGTTTATCTGTGCTGCTTTTATGTGGTACTTACATAATCACAAAATCATGGAATGGCTGAGGTTGGAAAGGAACTCCAGAAGTCGTCTGATCTAACGTCCTAGAGCTGGTTGCCCAGGAGCCTGTCCAGATGGCTTTTAAATGTCTCCAAGGATGGAGATTCCACAGCGTCCTTGGGCAACCTGTGTCCCGTGCTCAGACACCCTCACAGTAAAGAAGTTATTTCCTGATGTTTAGAGGAAACCTCCTGTGTGTTTGTGTCCATTGCCTCTTGTCCTGTCACTGGGCACCACTGAAAAGAGCCTGGGTCTGTCCTCTTTGCACTGTCCCTTCAGGTATTTATATATATTAATAAGAACCCCTCTGAGCCTTCTCTTCTCCAGGCTAAACAGTCCCAGCTCTCTCTGTCTATCCCTCCAGTCCCTTGGACATCTTCTGGCCCTTCTTGCACTTTCTCAAGTATGTTCATGTCTGTCTTGGACTGGGAAGCCTGGAACAGGACACTACTCCAGATGTGGCACCACCAGCACTGACTAGAGGGTAGAAGGATCACCTCCCTCAACCTGCTAGCAATAACTTGTCTAATGCAGCCCAGTATACCATTGGCCTCCTTGCCACAATGGCACGTTGTTGGCTTATGTTCAACTTCGTGTCCACCAGGACCCCAAGTCCTTTTCTGCTAAGCTGCTTTCCAGCTAGGTAGCCCCTGGCATGTACTGGTGCATGCGATTGTTCCTCTCCAGGTGTAGGACTTTGCACTTTCCCTGACTGAACCTCAGCAGGTTCCTGTCAGACCATTTCTCCAGTCTGCTGAGATCCCTTTGCATGGCAGCCCAACCCTCTGGTGTTTCAGGCACTCCTCCCAGTTTTGTGTCATCAGCAAACGTGCTGATAGGACACTGTGCATCATCATCCAGATCATTAACGAAGACATTAAACAGGACTGGACCCAGTACTGACCCCTGGAGTACACCACTAGTTACAGACTAGTAACTGGGCCTGTGCAAACCCCATGAAGTTCAGCAAGACCAAGTGCAAGGTCCTGCACTTGGGTGGGGACAATCCTCATTCAGATTTTCTGCTCCTGCATGTACAATATTCAATTCTTTTTTGTTTCTGAATATCATGGAAGTTCAGAGGCTTTATTTATAAATAGCTGTGCATAAAGAGAGGGGATTGTTTTTACAATTATCTATGAAAGTTAACATCATACTGGGAAAAAAAGGCATCTGCTTTTTTAGCAGTTGTTCAGGGATATGTTTTAACTGTCTCTCAGCCTAAATTACCTGATCCCAATAGCACAGAATTTCTGGGAGAAGTGAACACTGACTAGAGAGGCAGAGTTTGGATGGGGCTTTGTTGTAGTTTTTCAGCAACATAAGATTTTTGTAAAGAAAAAAATGTATGTACATTAAAGTGTGCTCAGTACAATGCCATATCATATGCTACACACAATCTAGTTGGTCATTATAATTTTTGAGCTATCATTAGGTGATAGGCTACATTAGGTGACAGGCTACTCTGCCTTTTTCCCTTAAAATACTATTTTTTTAATGTGCATAACCTTCACTTCATCAGGTTCCTTCGAAATTATTACTCGGATACCTCCACATTATCCATGGATGCTTTTTGTCTTGAAGTAGTCTTGGATCCTGACTTTTTCCATGCAAGTGTGCCTGCGACACAGGGCAGGGATTTGAGCTAAAGGAGCTAGCAGGGTTTCTGGTAGAGGGAGCAACCCGTGGGAACCAGAAGCAATGAACTAGCTTGGGGCTACTTTTCCTTTATAGTATTGCCACAAAAGCATAATCTGCACTTTTACTGGATCACAGCGTAGGGCAGCTCAGTGTTATTTTCAATTTCCTGTACAGTGTGCACGAAAACATCTCGTCTTGCACAGTATTAAAACTGTGCTACAGCGAATTACACAAAATCAATGGATGTATATCCATACCTGGTAGATACAGAAGAGATGAAACATTTTGGCTTTTCTGGCTAGTAGACTCTTTGAGTGCTCCATTCTAGTTCAGGCATTTATTACTCTGTTTTGTCCCTCCTCAGAAACAAGATGAAATAAAACCAGCCTGGTTTTATTTATCTCCTGCTCATTGAGGAGGTAGTCCTGATTTTAGCAGGAGGATTGCAACACCTTGAAAGAAGCGTAAAGGTCACTTTGGCAAGAGAGCAGGCTCTGCTCTATTAACAATCTCTTTATGCATTTGGAATGAAAATATCTTTTTAGATGTGTAACTTGGTATGTATATTTGTGTTCGTAATTTTTTTTTTTAAATTTTATGTTATCCTTTATATTGAGATATATGCACACTCAATATATAAGCGGGCTTAATTATTTCATTGTTGGCTTTGTTTAATACAAAACACCTGATAATTTGCCCTTTTGAACAAGAATGGATTTGGTATGATTGTAGCTGAAAATAAATACAGAGTTATAAAAAGCAACTTCAAAGAGAAGTCTGAAGTTCCAGAAACTTCAAAAGCTTCCCTTCAGAAAACGTGCCTCATTTTTTCCAGTTATTGATTCTGAGCAGAAAGATTCCTACGTGTAGGAATATAGTCAGGACTTATATAGTCTGTCAGCCTTTTCTTGGCAGGAGTAGTCAAGTAGTAAAAGTCATAGGGCTTCTCCTCTGCTTGGATCCTAGACGAGGAGAAATTCTGGAGTAGGAGTCGTCAGAGGAAATTAGCAAAAACTTGTGTCTCGGTCACAGTAAAACTGGAAATGGGAAGGATATACCTCAAGTGAATACTTTTTCTTGAGAATACTGGTGTGAACTGTCTGCTGTGGAGTTCTTCCACATCAGACGTAAGAACACTAAAGTGCCGGCCCAGTCAGTCCGTGTCCCCCTTTGATTACATTGATTTATTGTTTTATAAAGCAAGGCAGTTACAAAAGTAGAGTAAAAGACACACTTACTGTAACTAATAGCCTGACCCAAAAGGTACTCAACATATAATAATCAAACATTGGAACTTGAGCCTCTAGGGTGCCCCATGAGTATTTAGGCTCCTTACCTTACAGTGTGAGGATGATTTTTTTTTTCTTTTTTTTTTTTCTTTCCCTGAGCCTGGTTTTGACCTGAAAACTGTTCTGGATTTAGAAACTCTTCACAGGAACATACCATGACCAATGAGAAATTTCAAAATCAGTGGGTTGGTATTTTACAAAGATTTCTGTAGGTCTGTCCTCTTTGTCCCCTGTACCTATTAATATTTAAAATTTTTTTAGCTTTCAGATATCAATAGCAAAAATATATTTTATTTATCCCTTGCAAGTAAGTAATTTTTTTGGCAGCTCAGTTTTACAAACTCATCAACAGCAATAGTATAAGCAGATATGATTTATGTAGTGGGAAGAATGTGTATGAAAGGAATGTTTGGCACAGCTGTGTCCTCCAAATGTTTTGGTCTTGTGGTAGTTTTTTGTAATAAATGTCTTTTCTACAGACGTATTTTGCCCTTCATTGCCAGCTGATCAAAAAGGTTTGTCCTGGCTTTAAGACGTTCTAGATGTTTTAATAATACTTCTTGCAAATCATTAATTTAATCTGACTTTGTGCAATGCTGTGTAATTTGCTGTCATTAATGAGACATTTTTGATAAATGGCTCTTTAAATACTGACCGTTCTTGAATTGCAAGAGAATAACATTTTACTTCAGGGTAGTGTTCCGAGCATTTTTGAGGAGTTGGCGTTTCAACAAGCCCCATTTGCACTGGCCTGAGTGCCCAGACTGTCCGATTCAGCAGTTGTACGGGAACTGCTGCACGAGAATTTGCAGCAAAATAACTGCATTTGTGGATAAGTAAAATGAGGTAGATATGGTAGGAATGAGTTTCTAAAAAAAGACACGAGTGTAGTCTAGCAAGAAAATGCTTTTGAAAGGATTTGGTTTTGTATTTTTTTTTGTGAGACAGAGCCTTTTTTTAATCATATCTTTCATATGCCCTCAAATCAACAAGTACAGATGTGTTATTCCCAGGTGTGAGAGTGTGTTAGAAATTAGTTGTATTTCATGATGTAGTTCAGTTCCTCGCATGAATACCCATATTCAGTGAAACAAATGTACCTACCTATCTACTGTTTGAAGATTCTTTCTCAAATACTTCCTACTTGCTGTGGTTGGATAAACGGTGATAGCTTATATAGATCTTTGAACTGTTCTTGTGTAGATAGGTGCTTTTTAAAGCAGACAGACCAACCCAAGCGAGAGGAACCTGTGGTATTGATAGGTCTCTCATATGAATAACCCTCTTACTGTTTATATTGTAAAATTTCAATATATCAGGAATGTAACAGGAGAAATAATTGGTTTTAATTGCGATGATGAAAGCGCTGCAAGTTACATTCAGAAGTCAATGCAGTGTTAGAACAGGGAGGGTACAGCCATGACGTATTTGTGACAGATTTAGGTAATGATATTCAATATTCAACACTAGTGGTATTCTGGTAGGTTTACAGATCATCTTATCGAGAATGTGTTGCAGTCGCACTGGCTACCGGCAAAAGGCACCTCAGGGTCGGCACAGAAGAATACAGACTTGCCGTTTGTAAACCCCCAAATGGTGATTAATACATAGGAGCCCAGGTGTTGTTGGAGGGAGGGGATTTTCTTAAATGCTTTTGTTTCCCTTCACTTTTACCCATTCCACCTGCTGTCTTCAAGTTTAATTTCCGTCTTTGGGGAAAGATACAGCAAATCTGCTTGTATCCGTGCTGTTACCTCAGTCACTGACTAGGATAATAATCAGGATTGTAATTCAGCTTAAAGGATCTGTAGGTCTGTGCACTGAAAATGCTGTGCTACAAAATGTTTATCCATGGTGTCAGACTAAGCTCACTATTACTGAGAGCTCCAGCTTCTGGTGTATGTTGTTTCTTCAGTTGTAAATACCTGCTGATAGATTCCAGCATGCTGTCTGTCTTTTAAAACTATATCATTGTCTTTTGGCTCCTGGTACTTCATGAAAAATAATTCAAAATTACTGTTTCCTAAGTAACTTGTTACTCTCTTCAAGAAATGTGTAATGCTACCTCTGAGTTAAAATACAGGTGCAAATTTGTAAAATAATGTAGGGTGTGTTCATAAAAACTAAATTCTTAAGGCTGCCTTCGGTTCATAAAGAGATGGAAGAAGAAGAGAGCAGGAGCCTGATTTAACTACATATATCTTTTTTCCTTTCCCATCCATCTCCCCTTCCATCTCACTTTCTTCTTTCCCTTTTCCACTTTTCCCCATTAGCTGTACAGCTAACGGAGGGAAACTGGGCTCCAAAGCATAAAGCTAGTGTTTGCAAATGTTTTTCTTCTCCTTCCCCCATGTTGTCAGCATGGCTAAGAGACATGAAGATAAGCTTCGATATAACATCATCGTATGGTTTTGTTTGATTTATTTTTGGTTTTGATCTTTATCTGAAATTGGCTGAAACCTGATTTTTATAATATACTTTTTCTCTCCCCCTTTGCTTATTGCTACTTATTTTACAGATAGAAATTTGGTTATGGTTTTCATAAGTGCATAAGGGAGTTAAAATACAGTGGCTGATTTACTGTGGAACAGCTTGTACTGCTAAGTCATGTTGGCACATTTATCATTCAGTTATTTTCTGATTAAGAATATAGTTTTAAGGCTTTGTTATCTTTACTTCAGTAACATATGACACGTTGTACCACACTTCTCTGCATTTCACCACTAAGTACAAGGACAACATTTTGCGTCTGATCTTGGTTTTATGAAGTCAATGAACCTTTAGCTGTAAATGAAGTCAATTCAGATTCAAGTTCTTAATGAATGTCCATTAACAGTGTTCTGGAATGTCATAAACTTACGATGGTGAATTATGAGGCAGTATTCTCTTACTGCTTCTCATTGTTTGCTTTAGAAATCACTGTAACCTATATTTAAGTCGAGAGCATTTATAAAGATGTCTGAAAGTGAAGCTATACAGAGAAGTATGACTATATGATGACATAGCTTTACCACAAGAATATGCCAAGTGGTATAAATCTGGCTGGTTCTTTTTTTGATAGTGTGTTTATAAATCATGGAACAAGCAATCTGTCTAGACTAGTAACATGTGACTGGTAACATTTTCCTGCTAATACTAAGGAAATAGGGGTCACCAATGAAAATAGAACAGTTTGTGGCCGTGTTTCTTTTAAATGCATGCATTAAGCCGGCAGATTTGGAACACATTGTTACTTTGCTAATACACGGGAAGTTACAGTACAAAAATCCCTTGTTGACCTTCTTAAATTAATCTCTCCAGCATTAGTTATTTCCTTATTTTCAGTGGGAAGACAGCAGAGCTTAAATGTGTACAGCATGTTTAAGTGGCGAGATTGGTGCTCATAAAAAATTCATTGCAGTGTAAACTAGAATCAGATTGTCTCAATACAAAGGAAAGGTGTTTCCCCCTTGGGGTACTGCTATGTATATTTGCCATATATATGTATGTGTAACTGGCTGCTGAGAAAACTGCTGTGCGTTAAGATACTAGCCCCGGATTTAACCCACTGGAGTTTTTGCTGGTGTTTGAAGCCAAGCTTTCAGATCTTGGGAATCTTGTGTTATTTCGTTCTAGGAAGGCTGTTTACTTTCCTCAACCATTTTCTAGCCTGTTTGTCTCTGTAGAAATCCTTTGAAAAGGTATATAAACGCACATGCACTCTGTCAACTGCTTGCATTTGGTCCCTGGTAATGTTCGAAGATAACTGTTTTAATCTGAGCTGTAACTGGTACTGTGATATGTTTCAAGAACAAAAAAAACATTATCAAAGCACTGAACAAGGCTTAAGATTTTTATATTTTTTTGTTTGTTGTTTGCAGTTTGTTTTTTTTCATCACCACTGGGTCCTATGCTTTAGTCAAACAAAATTTCAAATTCAAGTGAGGAAATTAGATCTGCATAACCATTACATGTCTGTTGCAATCAGTGCATTTCTTTGTGGCATGACAAAAGTCCTTGGCTTTTAATTATGTTGTGAATCATAATCTCATGGTCTGTGAGTATAAGCGGGGCTTGAAAATTTCATGTCGTAGTTGATAGTGAGTAGGAAGCTTTCAAAAGGTGTGCCTTTGTTTCTGCAGAATGTAAACTTCAATAAATATAGAATACACTCCCAGTTAAACTCAGTATTTGCCAGTTTGTAGGTAAACTATGGAAATGGCTTATCCATAGCAAGACAATTCCTTGTTGAATGGTGTTTTTCTTTGAATTGACAGTTCTAGTGATTGTTTTAAAGACAAAAAATGTAGTGAAATGTGTGTATGTATTACTTTTAAGTAGTTCTACAGACTGAAGATAAGGCGGTGAAATTCAGAATTGCCTTGTATTGGCCAAATTTGTATTGACGCATACCAATGCACTGCAGGCTTCAGGGCACAGAAGCTGTATTGTTACTGCTGGAACAGAGACTTTTTTCTTTGTATTCAGTTTTGCATGGTGCCCAACATAATGGGGTCCTAAAGCTTTAGCTGCTTCGGTAATATAAATAATAATGCTTGCTCAATGTACAATAATTTTGTGTGAGATCTAGAAACAAAGCTCTGCACTTTTTTTGCTGTATTTTCCAATTTGCGAATGAGCTAAATCTAAATGAAAGGGCAGAATTATTTTGAAAACCATTTTAAAATCAACAGCAAAATACCAACCTGTTTCTCTGTAAAAAAAGATACTCACATAAACAGTCTTTAAAACTCATTTTTAAAGTTTCCATGGAGACCTAAGCTGCAGAAGTTGGCTGTATCATAAAACATGAATGTTTCTGAGAAAATAATGTTTTCATGCAGTTTGAGGTATTTGAGTTCAACTCTACTATTCTTAGGTTCTGCCTTTTATGCTGTCTGATAAAAAAGCTGCATAGCTGAGGATTGCACAAATGTTTTCAAATAATCACAATGAAAAAGTGTTTGTAGGTTCAGCCTGGATAGCTAGTGCGTAAAAAAAAAAAAAAATAAATTAAGCATTCTCCATACATAGCTCTTAAGAAATGTGCCCTTGAGTGTAACAGCATCCTGGGCTGCGTCAACAAGAACATAGCTAGTTGGTTAAGGGAAGTGATCATCCCCTCTCAGCGCAGAATCATAGAATTGCCTAGGTTGGAAGGCACCTTTCAGATCATCTAGTCCAACCATCAACCTAACTCTGACAAAAGCCAGCACTAAACTATATTTCTAAGCGCTATGTCTACCCATCCTTTAAATACATCCATGGATGGTGCCTCAACCACTTCCCTGGGCAGCCTGTTCTAATGCTTAATAACCCTTTTATGGGGCAAAAATTTTTCCTAATACCCAGTCTAAACCTCCCCTAGCGCAACTTGAGGCTGTTTCCTTTTGTCCTATTACTTGTTACTTGGGAGAAGAGACCGACCCCCACCTCTCTACAACCTCCTTTCAGGTATTTGTAGAGAGTGATAAGGTCTCCCCTCAGCCTGCTTTTCTCCAGGCTACACAACCCCATCTCCCTCAGCCGCTCCTCATAAGACTTATGCTCCAAGCGTTGGTTAGACCATCCCAGTTTTGTATGCTCCCGTACAAGACCGATATTAATGAACTGAAGTGAGTTCAGCAGAAAGCCTCACATCGGTTGCAGGCAGGAGCTCCTGCCCTGGGAGGGCAGGCTGAGGCAGTGGAGATTGTTCAGGCTGGAGAAGAAGCGGTTTCAAGGGGAGCTAAGTCACCTGCCTGTGCCTAAAAGAAGATCAGTAATATCAATGGTGCATGGAATGAGAAATAAGAGATAAATTCAAAAAAGAGAAGGTCCATCTGAATATAAAGAAAAAATTAAGGTCAGTCAGACATTGGAATGGGTTTTCCAGAGTGGCTGTGTAGTCTCCATGACTGAAGGTTTTCAACACCCAACTGGCTAAAGCTCTGAGCAAGCTAATCTGACCTTACAGCTGACCCTGCTTTGAGCAGGAGGTTGGACATAGAGGGCCTTTTAAGGTCCCTTTGAATGTGAATGACTGATTCTGTGAATGATCGATGCAGATTTTCTACAAGGCAAATGCTGGTGCAATAAAGATTTAATTAGTCTCTATTGAGTTGCATCTTATCCAACATATTCCTAGTGATTTTCTAGCTGCATTTTTAAAAGCTGTGGATGGTATAGAGCAGTGGTAAACTACGTTTAGCCTCCGGGATAAGCAGAAAGGTGATTACAGTTGGGAAAAAAGCCTCGTTGCACTTTGGAATTCTGTTTCTGATTTGAATATTACAGGGCACCCAGACTCAAATGTCTGGCCAGCTGGGGCTGAGGGTGAGAGGGTGAAGAGAAACGTGTATAACACTTCTGACTTCTTTACTTTTCCTGTCTTCTGCATCTTTCACTGCAGAACTATGTTTGTTACATTTCCTGTGAGGCTGTATCTCGGAGAAAATGATCCAAAGCATGGAAAGTTTGGTTTTTCATAAAATTCTCATGCATGAAGTTTACTCGGACATGATCCATAATGGACCTAGTATCAAATAGGAATGTTTCAAGAAGTAATATCTCTTTCCGTGGGGTCTTATGTCCTCTTTATTCTGAAATAAGAATTCTCTGCATCTCCCCAGTAGCGGTGTTAGTACTTGTAGCAGCTGCAGAATTTAACACCCCATGGTAGATTGCAGAACACAATTCCGAAAAGGAAATTTGCCCTGCTGGAACTTCCAAGACTCTTACAAGACTGCTAAAATCAGTGTACTCTAGTGAGAGATTTTGATAGACTTAAGTAGGAAAAAAATCCCCTTGGATCATCTTTGTATCTATGAAAAAGAATATTGGTTGAATACAAGCATGGCAATGTTGACCTTTGTTTAGCAAGAATCAATACCAGCATACTACACGTCTAACTTCAGTTCTAGGATAAATGGATTTTATTGCTTGTGTTTCTCTGTGTACTAGGATATACAATATTATTCTTCCAAATGACAATCAGTCTTCTATTTTGTATTGAGTTTTTAGTAATTTTGTTAGATGATTAAGTAAATCGCCACCCTTCACTAGTCTCTCCCTTTTTTTTTTTTTTATTGATATGGCTGAGAATTTTAGAAACAAATTGTTTCATTCTTTTATATCTTGAGGAAGGTTGCATCTGGAAATAAGATCAAAATGAGATCTACTTTGCTGCAGTGTCGTTCAACATTGTCATATTTGTTTTCTTACAGTGAAAGATTTTTTTTAAGACTGAACAGAAATGGTTTGCCAAAATGTCCAGAAAAGCCTGAAAGACACTGTTCTCTCTTTGTGGTGAGTTCTGCCTATTCTCAATCTTTGTTGTGCTGGCTGTTGAACATAGAAGTTGGATTAAATTGTTATTCTGTGGCTGACTCCGACCTGCTCCCTAAGCTTTTACATTGTTACAAACGTCAACTCTAAAGGCTGGTTGAACAGTGCTGCTGAATTCCCAAGCTGAATGTTTTCGGGCAATACGTGGACGCTCATCTAAGCTTCCGCGTGGGCGTATGTACCAGTCTTTCTCCCTGCAACAAGGACCAGTTCTGCATTTTACACCTATAAAGATTGTTTGCAGCACTCTCCGTACTTCGAGAATACTAGGAACTGCACAAATGCATCGCTGCTGCTCAAGGCACGCAGCGAGTCTCACGTGTCCTCCCACTGATTTTGCTGATTATTCTAGCCCATGATATTTTAGGACAGTTGTTTTGAGTGCATGACAGTCAATTTAAAGTGTTTAAGGGATAATTTGTTAATGCCGTATAAATGAACTCGCTGTTCATTTATCGCTTTCACTGGCAGTGAAAGCAGTGTGTAAGGATCTCTTTAAATGTCACATTTTAATCAGGAATCAGAAATAATGAGCTTCTGATCTTATGCAGGATTTGGGTAGCAGTGAACTCAGGAAAGACATCTATATCACTGTGCACATTATCCGAATAGGTAGGTATCATCATCTGTGAGTAGAAATCTTATATTTGTTAGACATACGACTGCTTGGGGTCAACTTTGTGATTTGTTATATTAGCTAGGTCTTTGAATAAATTTTTGGAAAAGAAAAATGCCTGGTTTTTGATGGAAGAATTGCTTTGAATGTCTCAGCATTATCTTGTGTTATTTTTCAAGTGTGCTGCTAATGGAACTTAGATGCAGGATGTTTTGTTAGTATCACAAAACAAAATGAAAGTGTCAAATATGAACTGCGTTAAGATGATGGAGTTGTCACTGGGGAGCCCATTCTTGTTCCAAAGAGAGTAATTTCAAGCATCCTTTGTTCACAGAAAAACTTGCCTGGAAATTTAATGTACCTAATTAGTGTCTAATATTTGATGTATATCTGAAATTGTTCAGATGAATTTAGTCTTCTCCCTGACCCCTTTAAAAAGGGGGAGAGGGAAAGAAATGGAGAAAGTCTCCTAATAACTTTAATCCCTGATGCTATAGACAGATATCAAGTCCTCTAGAACAAAGCGGAAGAGAAGTGTATGTTTGTGTTAGGTATTTATTTTAAGAAGTTATCCTCTGGGCTTCATTGATGTGAAACAATAATCTTCGAGTCTGCTTCTGACCTCTTAGATATATTGTTGTCTTTGTAAACTGTCTCTGTAGTTGCATCAGAGCACTACTAAATATAACTATTTTTGAAAGGTATTTTGATTTGAAATATTGTTGCTGTAATTTATGCTGTGTTCAGAAATAACTTGTTACAAAGTAAACAATATTCTACAGCTTTGAGGAATAATTTTTCCTTGCATTTTCATGCTGGTTTGGTGTTTCATTAAAATATCAAAATATTCTGTTTTGGTTTTATTGACAAAGATTGGGAAAAGGTATGGTAAGCTCTCATGTAATCTAAGTATATTTGTGAAGAATAAATGCTGTAAAGAAGAATAAGGAGTAGAATTTTTCCTACTGTATAGTTTTCAGATATATTCTCAGTCAAGTTTATAAATGAACCACTGAAATATTAAAAAGTTAAAATAAAATTTATATGCTGCGTGGTGTGAAAATGAACAAATTACTCTTCTAGCGGCTGTGATGCATAGGAATATTTGGAGGAGGCATTGCCCTGCAGCAACTGCAACCATAGGCTTTTCTTTTCAGAAATTAAGACTTGGTGGGAAAGATACATAGCCGCCAGTGCACAATTGAATAAAATCATTAGAAAGAGGGCAGTTTCAAATGCCAGGAACACAGCGAGAAGATTGATCAATTGTATTTAAATCAAATAGAAAAGGCTAGGAAAAATATTTTCTTTCAAATCTGTTTTCCTTGGCTGCCTTCTTTCTTTCCTTAGCATAAATTGTTCTTCTGCCTTTTGTCATCCCCATGTTTCATCTCTACTTGATTTTTCTGCAGCTGGTCAGTTATCCCCTTGCTAGCCGGTTGCCTATTTGGAAGCAGCATTCAATTACTACATTTTAATGGCTGAATCACAACACCTCTCATATAAATCATGGGTAGCAACAACCACAGTAAAGTAATTCTCATTGGACAGCAAATGTTGAACACTCTGTCATGTCTGAATTCTAAATTTAATTTGGTGGTGTCATGAGGGGGGTTTCACTGGGTATCAGAAAGTGTTGTTTGTTGAGTTGAGGTCATGAGAGGATGAGCAGGACCTATGGTCTGAGACTTTTCAAGATCACCACATATTTAGGGGACTTCCTGTACCATTTGTTATCCTAGTGAAGTATAAAGATGGACCAGGTTTGCTATGAGTGCACTTGGCCTTATCTACTCAGACCTGTCACCATACTGAGCCGGATCGCTCTCTGCCTCCCTTCTGTGGTTTTAAGAGTGACAGTTCCATGGATTGTGCATCAAATATGTGTTTTGTTTGGCAGGACGAATGGGAGCTGGAGAAAAGAAAAATGCCTGCAACGTACAATATAGACGGCCCTTTGGCTGTGCAGTCCTCAGTATTGCAGATTTGCTGGCAGGAGATTCAAAGGATGACCTCGTCTTAAAAGTATACATGTAAGGAATGCTTTTTTCTTAATTTTTGAAAGTGTCAGTTTGCATCAGAAGAAGTGGTGTTAAATGCAGTATAAGTGAATAGCTGTAGCTCCTTTCTGTTCCAAAAAAGTATAGTAGCTAATTTCTTATTTTTATTTTTTTTTGGTCACAGTTTGGAAATTTTGATTAATTCTACAGATGTGTTTATAAAGTGGGACAATAGTAAAGATAAAGGTTACATCCTTTTAGATCTTTGTGTGTGTTTCAACATTTTTCACCTCCTTTTAAGAGCTTCTGGAGCTCTCTTTATGGCAACATGAAGTGCTTTTAGGACTTGTTTAAACGCCTTGTGCTGCCTGGGCAGCTAGCGGAAGTACTTTATAACTACAGAAAAAAGCAGGCAGAGGCAGAGTATCTTTTTGTGAAATGAAGCAATTCTATAATGGGCATAACAAAAGTGTAAAAGGCAGTTAGTGCTGGAGAATGAAAAATCAAAAATAGATTTAAAAATGAGTCGTTGATTAAAAAGTGGATTTGGGCTGATAGTAATTGGAAGAAAGTTCAATTTTATAGTTGTAGCAATACAGTGCATGTAATGTCCTGCTGATCTTGGACATTATAGTAAGAGCCATTTTGTGGAGTGGTCTATTCTAAGTACATAAACCTGGGACACATATTGCCATGCACAGGAGGAAGTTCTGCCCGTCCCAGGGTTGGCACTTAAATATTGAAAGCATGGAAGTCTTTCAGGCAGCCCTTCTCCTCTCTGTATCCCTCTGTGCTGAATTAGAGCTGCTGGAATTGGTGCTGCAGAAAAACAATTTAGTGTGACGGTGAAAATGTGGGCTGGCTCTTATTTAGAATCCCAAGACATTAAAGTCAAATAAGTGTTCGCTGTTGATTAACAAATTGTTAGATTTTTCTGAAAATTATATTCTTTTTGGTTGGGGTTTTTTTGTTTGTTTGTTTTTTAATGCCCATTTGTTTTAAAATAACAAAAACAATGGAAGAAGAAATGTCACTCAAAACCGGATTTGATGCTAAGACTAACTCCAGTCTAAACCATGAAAAGTGACCATTAGAACATGTTCAGTTTTTCCTTATGGAAAGGCAGCTCTTTTCTGAATGTATACTGAAATGCAGTTTTCTCTTTCACTGACTACCTCCTGAAGATCATGTCCTGTTTTAAATAACTCTGAAGTGTACAGCACAGATTATTCTGTCTGCTAAGACCAGCTCCGAGTCCTGTGTCTCCTCTTGAGTGTCACAAGATAGATTTCTGTGTGGTTTAGTGCTGAAGAATAGATCTATACAGATGATGAACTTGGTCATGGCTGAGTTCCTGAGCGTAATTGCTCATATCTTTCTCCCACCCTTTGCCACACGAAACAGATATTTTCATGGTGCATTTCTCAAATGGTAAGAGCACTCTCACCCTTTCCATTGAGACAGGCAGTTTCATGGGGCTTTATTAGCTCCTGTCGTGTTATTAGTTTCATGAACAAAAGAGGATTTGTTTAGAGATATGCGGTGAAGCCAGTCTGAAAAACTTGTGTTCCTATTTCAGTTAAGAAAGTTGTGATTTTTCTAGGTGCAACACAGAGAGTGACTGGTACCAGATCCATGAAAATATCATTAAAAAGCTGAATGCGCGTTACAACTTGACAGGCTCCAATGCAGGTAAGTTGCCACGTTTCTGTTTGCATTTGTGGGGTTTTCTTAGTTTGCAAATGAAGTGGCTCTATTTTAGAAGAACTAATGTCTATGAAAGAAATATTTTTTCACATGGAGAAAAATACTTGTATTAGATGAAAATGTATGATATTGCCATTCGTTTGCATATTTAAGAAAAAAAAGTCACTGAATTTTCTTCAAGGAACTGTAATACAAACTTTTATTCTGTGCTGAGGAGCTACAGTTTGCGGTAGAGTTTTGTTCTCATGTGGGACTGATCAAATTATTGATCATTATTGCTTGACATTTCTGCTTCACATTTTTATCAGGAATATAAAACTTGCCATTGACATTGTATAATAAACTTCAGAAACAAATGAACTGGGAGCTACCAGTCTCATCTGCATTTCTACTGGTAGCTCTGTATCCCAGCTGAGCAAGAACTTACCAACAAGTCCTCCATAGTCAGCTGTATGTTACTGTAACTGTCATCAAAATAAATTCGGGTGTGTGACTTAAGAAATGGGAGACAACTGACCTTTGTTATTGTGTGATGGTGGTTTGACCCATAGGAGATGTTGAATTTACATTTGTTTTGTTTTGTTTTTCTAATACCAACTTCTTAAATTTTTCTGAATGCTGTCATCCAGGGATGCAGTCAAACTTCAAATGAAACCTGAAATGGAAGCTTATGAGTCTATTTTCCTTGTATTCATATATTGTTTTGTCCCTGTGAAATGTTAATTAGTTGAAATACGACTGTAGAAAAATCTTAGGTGAACTAATTTTCCAGGTTGTACGGTAATTGTAATACCTTTCATGTAGTAGACAACACACTTCTTTGACTTGATTTCAAGCATAATGATTATCTTGAAAATATATGTTCAGCAATCTTTAGCGGATAACCAGAAAGTGCATAAAAGCTCATGTATTTATCAAGACTGAAGTTATATATTTAATCATTTCTAATCCTATTATTTTCTTATATAGAACCTAGCCACATATATACATGTATTTAAGGTTTAGAATATCATGCATCTTAGGGGACAATAAATATAACAATCATGTAGTGAAAATACAAGAGCACATTACTCAGTAAGTATAATGTTGGGCTTCTTAAATGTATTAACTATATTCAAGGAGAACAATTTGGTCATTCTGACTGTCCATGTAATACCTGCTTACTCTGTGATACATTGCTTATCTTATCTCATTCTCGTGAAATAAAAGTTCACAGTTAAATACCCAGTTGTCCTAGGAGACATTGGATAAATTTTAATACTCTTAATTATCCAAATATTCAATGTGAAAGACATGAATTTTTTTCCAGGTTACGGGGGGCTGGAAACTGAAGCTAGCAAATTGAAGATCAGTTACGTTTTGAAAAGGGCTGTCAGGGGGAAGGAAGCACAGAGTTCCAGTAGTGCATGTGAAGGTTGGAGAGGGAAAGACGAAATAAGCAGTAATGCCCCTTTGGGTACTGAGCAACTAGAAGATGAACTATGAAAGGTTATTTATATTGCACACACGAAATTTGTTCCTCTGTGACTGCTTCGCAGCCTGAAAAAGCACTTGCAAGGCTTTAGCAATACGTTCAGATACTTCTGCTGACACCTCATGGAAAATATTGTTGTTACACTACTTTCTTTTTTTTCCTTTGTTGTCTTTTTCTGTAATAGTATTGAATGGCTGGTTCTGAGGACTCATTAGCCTTGTCTGCCACCTTATAGGTGTCAAAAAAGGAGAAAATCTTGCATTACAGGAGACATGGGTTTTTCTGTCTCTTAGGAACCATTGTAGGTATGAGCTACATGTAAGAGAACTTGAATATTTGGTTTATATTGCACTTGCCCTCTTCAAATCATGTTAAAAAGACTTAAGAAAGGTAACACAGTAAACAACAGCTATTGTCTATCCTCTAGGCTTGCTCCCTCCTCAGATTCTGTCCTGTACAGTTTCTTTCAGCTCAGGAGATTTTCACACATGGTCTTTAGTTTCCACAAATTGTTATCTCCCACTGCTGAAGTAGTTTATCAGATAATTCATAATATTCTGCAGAAAAAAAATTCTTCCAGTTTTCTGGAGAAAACTAAAAAGGAATTCAAAACATCAATTTAGAGACTTGCATGTAAAACACATATTGCCAGACTATAGCATTTGTATTTAGCATTCAAACCCCCACTCCCCAAAAAAGTATGTTTTCTACTTCAACTGTTCTGTTCTTAAGTACAGAATCCTCTTGCGTCTTATTCTCAGCTTCTGTCTACAAAAGATCAAATAAAGACAAATGACTGTCACTTCTTAATACAGCCCAGAAAAGAGCAGAGGACAGATGTTCATCCCCTTTCCTCTTTTCAGTGGATGCAGGAATGGAAGGATGCAGTCTCATGAATAATTTAGCATCATTGGCTGGAGTGGGAACTGGAATGTGTTTTCTGCATGAATTTCCAGCATAACAAAGACTAGAGTAGCAGGTAGTGGATCAAATTCCCATTCACCACTAGTCTTTGTAGCTGGTGTTCACGTATCAGCTTACTAGAAGACACCTGGTTGCCTAGTGTAGGAGATCAAACTGTTAATGCAAAGGCCAAATTGTACAGGCTTTGCTGCATTTAGTAGCATTGTTATTTCTTACATTGAGTTTGTAGTATTTGTAGAATAAGTACCATTAGATCTAGATGATTTCTTAATTATTAAGCAAATCAGGTTTCAGTAATATCATGAGTGGAGCTGGCTATAAAAACTATTTTTCCTATAATATTTTTTCTTAGAATTCAAAGCTAGTTACTTTGTTTTGAAATGCAAAAATTCATGGAAAAATGAATATTCCTGCATGGGGATTGCATCTAATTACATCAGTCTTACACGGAAAATAACACATCTCTATTCCAGCATCTGTAGGACCGGAGATCAGTAAAATGTATACTACAGATCTAGAAAACAGTAACTGGCTTATCTCAAACCATATAAAATCATCTTTTCTCTCCTTATAGAATATTTTAGATAGTGAAGCCTAGCCAAAGTCATCGCTTTCATATCAAAGCTTGGGCTTCTGTCAAATGTCGAAACCTCTTCGTAGGGTTTGCAGTGTGAGTCAGTTGCAGATCTTATTCTTTGGGTATGACTGTGAAACTGTGCTCTGGACCTTTCTTGGGACTACAATAAATAGATAGGATTGGACGGGGGCTGCTTTTCTCTTTAATAAAGTGGGCAGTAATGTACAAAGTGCCTTGTAAACTGTTATTGATCGTATAATAGCTGCTTCATTTGCCCACAGAATTACTGTACCGTGAGTGAACCTGTTGATCTTTAAAGTGGTTTGAAGTGCATTTTAGGACAAGGGGCAACAGAACAGGCCAAATCTGGTTGTCATTAAACATGGGTTTATACAAAAATAAATAAATAAGAATCAGAGAATGCAACTCCAATTGTTCATACTTATGCCGAGTAATGAATTATTTTCTTTTTTCTGATTTTTAGATGAATTTATGTTCTTGTCTGGGACACTACCTTTTTTTTTTACCTCCAGTTCTTTAGGCTTTCAAAAGTTGAAATGTAATTTTCTTAATGCAGCACACGATGATGGAAAGGATGTCTAGCAATTGGAACAGTCTTTTTGTCTAGTGTTTGGAGCCGTCCTTTGAGCTCTGAAGGTAGAGGGTTCTTGTCTATAAAAATTACCCACTTACAACTGTGAGCAAGTTACACAGTTTAACAGTGATGGTTCTTACTGTAATCCCTACTTAAACACCATCAGCATCTTCGAAGTATCTCCTTAGGCACGAGATCTTCCTGTAGGCGCCTAAAGCCTCAGGTAGCTTCATTTCCACAACTGCTTGAAGTTGGGAACCGTGGGGTATCTGCGTGCACCCAGGACACTTGCACCATCCAGGATATGGGTGGGCTAGATTTAGCTTCCCGAGTACTAGGCTGAAAAAAAAATGCTGAAAAGGATTGCTGTGACTCTTGTGCCCATGCTGTTTCAGGGAATATATAAATATTCCCTGGGTTTACCATAGAAATTATTTACTCCAGTGTTTGAGACATTCTTCAAAGACAGAAAATGTCTTGGTTCAGACTCTGATTTTGAAAAGGATTTTCAGTCTGTCTCACACGTCCCAGATGAGCATGCTAATCACTTGGCTCCTCAGACTTCCCTGCAGCAACTATTCAGCTTTGTATACAATCAGAAAATATTCATTATACCATGGGGAAAGTGAAAGTGGCTCTAAAGCCTACCAAGTAGCACATGATTTTTGTAAGCGTGATCTGTATTCATGTCCTCTTAGCAAATCCTATAGAGGAGAGATTTAAACCTTGTCTCATGTTACATATGAATATTCTCCCCAATGAGAATAAAAAAGCATATTAAAAATTGATGAAAAATGCACTACAACTTCCTCTTTCTTTGCTTTCCTTTGAGAAGAAAGGCTGGATAGCTCACTTTTAAGGGGATGCAAGACATCCCTTTTTGTTCTGCTTTTTACTTTAGGTTCCTAACATTCTCATGTGTAAGCTCCTGTGTAAATGCCTATTTAGATGCCCTTACAACAAGTCTTGAAAACCTGCATGTGCCTGATGCGGTAATTCTTGAGAGCCGAGACAAAGATACACGTGCTTTTCAGTTGTTTCAGCAAAGAAGTTGAAAATCCTTTCAAATCCTATAGAGGTCAAATTGCTGGTGTAAGAAACTATAAAAGTATCTAGCTGCTTTTTAGCTTTGGACTCTTCTGTGGATTCCACGAAAATAGCGAATGTAATCAGGTCTTTTCTGTGCCATTATCTTGGAATGCTCTGATGAACTAGACAAGAGTGATGGAACCTAATTGCGTGTTTACTGAACGCAGTGTGGTGCATTCTGTGGTAGCAATGCCAAACCTACATCGCAACTCCACTGGAAACACTGTTAATTATACATTAACTTTAATTGAGGGGAGAGCCTTAAGCTTTAGAGGAAACTCATTCAAAATGGTGGGATTTCTCTTGCCACTCTAGGCTTGAGCATGATTTCTTCCGTTTTTAGGGTGTTTTCTAATATAGTGACAGTGTTAATTTTTTAACCGTTGCATAGGGGGTCGAAATACAGCTCTTGAAAAATCTACATAAATCATATCCTCTTTCATACAGTTTAGGTCATAAGAAGAATAAAATCAGAAATTACTGCATTGTACCTAGTAGTTGGCAGGATAATTAATTTTTAAATACAATGGAGGGAGGACCTGAATAAAGAGGTTGTTTTTAAGACAAATCGAGGTTGTGGTTTGATTTGTAAAAGATCGTCTTAAGCCTGTCAGCCACAATTTGTTAATTTCTTTCTTTAAAAGAGAAAGATGCACAAGTAGTTTTTTTCAAATGAATCTTTTACTGTTAGTAATAAATTCAAACTTGTTTCCATGTACCTGTGCAAAAATTCTGCAGCAGAAGTGATGCTGCCTAACAAAAGGAGACTGGTCAATAAATGGGAAACTGCATAATGCCCCAATTGAAACGTGGACGACTTGAAGCCCATATTGTTGACAGATATTTGCTAAGAATCCCATCATGAGGAATGACAAACTGTTATCTTAGAGGGGAAAGTTATTCATTAAATTATACAGTAAGTTAGGTTGGAAGGGTCCTCAGGAGGTTATGTGGTCCAACACCAGTTCAAAGAGGAACCAACTTCAAAGTGAGATCTAACTTTTTTTGTAGTTCAGTGAGATTGCTCATTCAAAGCTGAATTTCATTATGCTGCTATCATTTTAATTCAACCAGACCAAAGTTTCATAAAGAAGCTAACATCCTTAGTTTTAGGGAACTTCTTCGTTTTTTTGCCCAGCACACATCAGTTGGTACTAAATCTCAGTCTAGCTCAGTGGTTGTATAAGACACGGTCAGGGAAGGCACAAGGTAGAGCAGCTCAAGGCATGAACTCATCTGACAAGACACAAGTTCTGAGGCAAGTATGGATCTTAAATGTATTAACTTACTGAAAAATGGGTTTGGATTTCAAACTGGACTCACAAGTGAAGGAAGCGTTGCCTGTGGCTAATTAACTGAAGTAACCAATATGACCACCGTCTCCTGATTTCTACAAGTAGCCACTTCTTTTGATCCTCTAGTCTATTCAGAGATGGGAAGGTGAAAAGAATTTTTTCCCTTAGCAGCCATCTGTTTTAAAATTTATATAATATTAGTTACTAGACTGAAATCTTCTTTGCACCTGGAGGAGAAGTTTCAGCTACTAAAAAAAAGTGGTTTAGCATTTGCGAGGCTATAGGTACGGATGCTCAGCACATCACTTCCCCCCTTCAGTACTCTGACTCTCTTCCTTTGCTGCCAAAGCTCTGAGGGTGCTTTTCTCCGAATCCCAGTGTAATGGTGTTAAAAGGTTAAAGTTAATGTAAGGCCTTAACAGAAGCTGTCAAATGGATGTGCCAAATTGGCATGATTTGTTTTCCTTTTGCCTGGGAGAACTAAAAAAAGTGGGACAGGCTGCCCAGGGAACTGTTTGAATCACCATCCCTGGAGGTAGACGTGGTGCTTAGGGACATGGTTTAGTGGTGGTTTTGTCAGTGTTAGGTTGATGGTTGGACTCAATGATCTTAAAGGTCCCTTCCAACCTAGACGATTCTATGATTCTGTGGTTCTATGGCAATGGAGGCTGCTGGATAGAAACAGCGGTGTGTGCTTTGGGGCAGTATGTGTCCTTTCACACCTATTTACCTGCGTTCAACAGCCTCTTGGCACTCTAATAATATCTTTTCTCCATGGTTATTGTAAAACACCGAGAAATTAAAAAAACAGGTGGAAAACCATATACTTTGGCTGTTTCATCTCCTATTTCACAAAAAGTAATCTGGCTCGCAAATTCCTTGATATGGAGGGGGAAGCCTGTTAGAGTCATTGTTTACCTTGCAGTAGAGAAACTGCAGAGGCCCCGTGAAGTGGTATAACTGAGGAGCATCATTTTTCCGTACTTTGTGTGATGAATAGCTACAAGAGGTCAAATACAACAGGGAACTGGCAGCTCATTATAAGTTTACAGAGTGCGGTATTTCTAGGAACAGAGCTGTGGTAACTTATGGCATTTCCTAGATACAAGAAGCAGTGTGACTGTGTTTGTGTGACAGTACCCCAGTAGTTCACAGCATTACCCCACTCAGAGTTGTTGCAAGGAGAGCTTCTTCCTGTGAATCAGCATAAGAAATGTCAGATGGGAAACAAAATGTGCATTCCCTGCTGGGAGGAACCACGAAAAGGAGGTGTAGGCTCACAGTGGAGAGATGGGTGGAGCAATGGCTGTTGGAAAATGAGTAAGAATGAGGGCAGAAGTGGTAACATACTCAGCAGAGAAGATAGAACAGAACAAAGTACGTAACTTTTAGGTAACTCCTGGGCACATGATTAATCACATCAAGGTACCCCTTGCATCTGTGCTCGGCTAAGAAGAGAAGATCTCTGGTGTTTGTTCTCAGCAGGATTCACAGGTGTGTCAGTGGTACACTGAAATGTATTTTGTATCTGTACATCACTAACATTTAAACAGCAAGCGCATTTGTTTAATTACTCTAGTTTCATTACAATTTATTAATCTGTCAGTTTTAATCTTTGTAAAGTTCTGTGACAAGGAGATTATATGTATTCCATTTTGATGTGTTTAAGAATTAGTTGTCACTGAAGGCTGCTATTTGAAATACATTTAAAATAAGAATAGTGCTCATATATGCTTCACTAAGTACACAATGAATTAAGGCATTCCATTTTGTTTCTCAAGATCATTTGGCCCTGAATGACAATTTTGACGTGTAAAAAAAAAAAAAAAAAAAAAAAAATGTTTAGAGCAGGTTTTTAGACAAGGATGTGTAGAACTTTACTTTTTCAAGTACTTCTTACAGGGTGGATGATATTGTTTGGCAATCTGATGTTAAACCCTTTTCCCTAATTCAGGGGTAACCAAATCTTTAAAATATGTAGCCTAATCTAGCATCTAGCATTAGTTATGGTAGTTTGGGGAAAAGATATTAATCCTTAAAGGTGGCAGACTTATAGACCAGCCAGATGTAATTTTGTACATTTTTACTGCAGTTTAAGCTTGTGTTGTTGTTTGTGAAAGTTCTGGCTTTACCATAAGGACTCAAAGGATAAAGTTCAAGGTAGATTTTTGGTGTAGTTATCTGTAAATGTCCTTCCTATAGCCTGACTTGTAGACTGTGCTGGAGATAAGGACTCTAATAAAGTTAAATTCATACTGTGCTCTTGAGTGTTGCTAAAATACTTGTTTTTAGAGAAGAATGAAAAACGTGCAGTTGTGATACTGTCAGGGACATCTTCTATCCAGTAGAAGGTAATGACCTGCTCTTCATTGCAGTCCTGCAGTTATGCACGTGATTGCAGAAATGGCACTCAATTTAACTCCGGAACTTCCTAGCTAAGGGTACATAGTGAGAATAGCTGGCTCATATTTCCATCTTGGATTATGTTTTAGCAGTGAGGTTTTTATAAGCCTTTTGCAAAATTTCAGTCTGCTTGTTACTATTAGTGTTGACTTTCTTTACTTTAGCTACTGAAAGAATAAAAGGTCTTAAGTCTACTTCAAATTATAAATTATAGAACATTCATGCATGACTTTAGCTTCTTTGAGGGTTATACTTACAAATTCATTACAAATGTTACCTGGGCTTTTATGGTGGTGGGGATCTGTCTTTTAATGCCTTTTTTAGGTTCAGGTTAAACGTTAGCTGTTTCTTTATTTGAAATGAGACACTTAAGTGGGATGCAAGTAGATAAATTTCTAAATACAATGGTGTGGAGGCTGTTTGCACTGCAGAGCTGCACTTCATGAAGGAGAAAATAACAGGTGTTTCCCTGGAACCTTTTGTCTGTTATTGGCACTAGAAGCAATATAAGACACTTATAATTGTAAAATTACAGAATCACAGAATCTTCAGAGTTGGAAGGGACCTCTAGAGATCATCTAGTGCAACTCCCCTGCTAAAGCAGGATTGCCTAGAGCACATTACTCAGGACTGCATCCAGGCGAGTCTTGAAAATCTCCAGAGAAGGGGACTCCACAACCTCCCTGGGCAGCCTGTTCCAGTGCTCTGTCACCCTCACCGTAAAGAAGTTTTTCCATGTATTTGAACGGAACTTCCTACGTTCCAACTTGTGCCCATTGCTCCTTGTCCTGTCGCTGGGAACCATTGAATTGTCTTTTGTGGACTGACTAATATTCTAGTTAAGAAAAGAGTGTGTAAAAATGTAATTATAAAAATTTTTGAGCAAGATGATTCGCTTTTGCAATATAACAATGTAGTATGGAAAGGGGTATTGACATGCTGTGCGTATTGTTAATAGAAAAGGGCATCAGCGGGCTTAGTAAGGTAAGAATTGGAGAAATTATTGCTGCGATCTTTATTGTCTCTATAAGGAGGCTAGACCAGATGCTTATAATCACCATTTAGCCTTCTGGTCCTTTAACCTTTGTTCTGTGGTGATTCTGGCAAGAAATACTTGAGGCTCTGCCATTTCCCCTGTAAAGAAATTCCAAGCCAGTTTTCTTGTGATAATATGATGTCATTTGCATTTAAGTGTTTATGTTCCATGTGAAGAAGTAAAAAACCCCGACTTTCCACACTTGAGGGCATTTCTGACAAAAGCCTTAGGTACAAGAGCTCATTTAATTCATGAGCTCCAAGAAAGTTCTCAAAATTTTGCAGTGGCTGTTTTTGTTTCATTCTTTTATACTGAGCTAAAAAACAGAATTTAAAGATGAGGAAAAGAGAAAGACTTTGGAGTTTCCTTTGATAATTCAAAGTAATCACAATCAAGTCTTTAACAAGGCCAGGGAGGATTGAATCTACCTCTCCTTTTTTTCCTCTCTGTTCCCAGACTGTAATTTGTGGGATTTAGTACACAGATTTTGCTGTGGCCAAATTGCACAAGATTTATACGATTATTTTTTCCAGATCACATTACCTAAATAAATCATTTGATTGCCAATAACAATGTGGAAATCTACTGGTATAATCTCTGCAGTGGTAATTCGGGCAGTTTAAATACCACCAGAAATGGGAACACCTGTATGCTTTCAGAATACTCTTAACACCCTCAGGCAGCTTTATTTGGACAGATGCCTTATTTTATTACCTTTCTTAAAATACAAACAGTGCTGAATATTGTTCTGTCCAAGTCTTTTTTCTATCAGCTTCCTGAGCAGCTGCTAGGCATTTTCTTCTTAATATGATCTAAGATCCTCTGCTGCCAGTAGATAGAAGCTGAATGTAAATGCTTTCCCCTTCCCCCCACAAGCTCAAATGCAAATAAGCGGTCTCTAAGCATAACGAACAGTTGCCTTTTGTCATAACTAAATGCAGAAATCAATAATGCAGTATAAAAGCTGTTTTAAGGTAAAATGACAGATCTAACAAAAATATGGAATGCTTATTCAGCAACTTGTCGATTTTCTGTATTCTCTTTCATCTGAATGATAAAAATAATCTGTGGTGAATTATGGTACAAGTTAATTGTGAGAAATTTCATGCGCTTGCAAAAGAAATAAAAGCAGATCTGTTTGCCATACCACACAGAGTCTTGCAGTAATATTTTCAAAACTGGAGTAAATAAAGAATAATAGCTAACATAAGAGGTTTTAATTACCACTGGGGAGGTAATTGAAATTTTTTCTGAGAGGACAAAGCTACACTATGTACCTAATTAAAGAAAATGTGCTAGTCTTTCAGAGATTGGATAATCATTTTCATTGTTATGTTTTAGCTCCTAATATTCTAGAAATGGAAAATTCATAGTTATGAAGTTTTGGATAGGGTCTAGGTCTTACAGACAGTGTAGTGATTCTATCGAAGTCAGTGTATGGTGGCATGTTGCGGTTTTCTATTTTGCTTTGTCTTAGCACAGCTGTTTCAGCATGAATGCTCTAATTTTTTCTAAAGCGGATAATTTTATTGTCTGGTGCATGAAATGAGAGAAGAAAGAACTGATGTTGACATACATCATCAGTGTGGAATAAATTAAAACCAAAGGATATTACCTTTGTTATATGACAGAAAACGTGCTCATGTTCCCATAGGAGAAATCTTAATGAATTAACTTTCTATCTTTGTATACAAAAAGAATACCTCTGCATTCTTTTGATTGCTTTCCTTCTCCTTGAGTGTCTTCTCCTAGAAGTGTTCTCTCCCAGATTGGCTGCTGACCAAATTCTTTGGAAGCCTGCTCCACCTTGACCCTGTCTCATTACTGTCTGG
The DNA here is from genome assembly GCF_028500815.1 of Rissa tridactyla. Lineage (NCBI taxonomy): Eukaryota > Metazoa > Chordata > Aves > Charadriiformes > Laridae > Rissa > Rissa tridactyla. The sequence goes on along the minus strand of NC_071466.1, from coordinate 189,453,001 downwards.
TGATTAAACCTTCCTTTCTAGGAGCAGTAACATTTCCTCTCCACCCCTTCCTTTTTTCTCCATAGGGACAGCTTTAATCACTTGTAGATTGAGTTCAGTGGCTTTCTGGCCATTATGGTATGCAAAATTCTGGTTACGTTTTGGAGAGGAAGGTGGTATCTTTCAGTCATTCCATTTTGATTTGCAGTATGTCTGAGGGAGTCCCACTTCAATTTCTGAAAATCTGAATGGCTCTGTGATGTGTCAGTATGTTTTAAATGATGAGAGTTAACTCTAACTGATAGTGATGTAATTTGATTTATAATAAGGATACAAAATTTAGTCCCTTGTAAAATGTGAATTATTCCATCTTTTTAAAGTGCCGCTTCCCCATGACTTCTATTTCAGATGCATGGTTCCTCAGTCACGATGGGTGTCTCGTTTCTTTGGCAAGTGCGTTGTATTTTTATAGACCCATAAATATGGGATTGCTGTGGCTTGTAACTGTCAACACAGTCCTCCTTGCCTATCTGGCTTTGGCTGGCTGGACTTGTCTTAGCCTGCCTGGAGATTTGTTCTGACTTATAAAAGCATTTATCTAAAGACAAAGTAATAAATTTATATCTACTTTATTTTAGCTCTTGCTTAGCTTTGTACAATTGTGTGGTGTTACCCACTTTGGTACACATCTTGTATTTACTAGATACTTATAACATGTAGTTACTCTATGTAGAGTTAGCTATCTATAATCCTAGATGAAAATGGAACATAGAAGACTAAAGACATGTGACCATAACTGAGACCTTGAAAGTACTGCCATGGGATGATACTAGGGCCCCCAGACCTATGAACAGCTCACCAGTGTCCAAGTACCGGTCATCAAATAGTGTGACCTTGAGAGCAGAATAAAACCAGTTTTAGGGGAAACAAAGAGAGCAAAGAACAGATATATGGCATATATAAACCCGCTTGTATATGATGAATGAAGATGTAATGCAGATGTGCAGACTAGAAACAACAAGGTATAAAGCACATTAACAAACATAAAAATTACTCCAAGAGGAGCCTAGAGAGAGAGACGGAAGAATCAGGCAACACCCTACTTCTTATGGCAAAGGACTTGAAATGCTGATAATTCGGTCACCATACATCACCTTCCCAGGTTGAAACCATTGACCTTAAGACTCCAGAGGGGCAGTGGAAGGGTGAGCAAGGAGTAGATACCAGAAAGATTGTGTGTATATATGTAATTTTAACAGTATTTTTTTTGGAGTGTGTTAGTATCGTTGTAAATGGACTAATAATAACTCTTTGATAAGACTGTTATAACTTTTATTAGGACTAAAAATAAGTCTTTTCATATACAGTGCGTTCCTTTTGCCCATCACAAGATCCTGAATGTAACAAATCAGTGGGAATTCAAGCAACCTATTGTGTAACTTGGGTGTCACACCTCAGTAATAGTGTGCGTCTCCTGATTTTAGGCCCTTAGTGCAAGGGGGTCTAGTTTCCTTGCAGAATTAGTGGAGCTTTGAGAGATCGATCAGAACACTTAACTGGGGATCGCCCTCTTTTCATGGATTATATAAAGCTCCTAACTTTAGCATTTTTACCAGATTTTTTTAGGTCATCTTCTTCCCTTCTTGTCAATTCCTTTTTTATTTGGCAGCTGGATCCTCTGTGGCAAGATTGTTAACTTGAAACCTTGGTTGTCGGAGCTTCGTCAGACTTCCTTTCCTGTGCATCTTTCCTCTGTTTCCATTCTGGTTTAGTTTCACTCTTTCCTATTGCACTGGACTGTTTACACCATATAACATTTTTAAGTTACTTTGCTATCTGTATTCCAATGTTCTTCATTATTCTGAAGAGTTGGGGGATGCATAGTGTTTGTATTCCAAAGATGTATATGAACTATAGGTAAAACGACTAAACCATGTTTTAAGTGTGTTCACTGAGAGATTTTCTTGATGCTTTTGGATATAAAAGGATGACTCTGCATTTTCTAACAATGAATGCTGTGAAATAGAGAGCTCTAATACCTTTCTCACCTTGCGTGACAAAGTACTTCAAATCCTTGACATCTTATTTCTTAAATTAAAACTATTTTTACATTGATGAGGTTTTTTGACACATCTCACTTTTGAGCTAAATAAAATTCTTCAATGAAATCTGTGAAATTTGTACACAAAGAAAACTGTAGCACTAATTGGATTTGAGGTCTTTAACTTTTTCCTAGAAAACACAATAACTTTACTCAACACCAGGCGGTGTACAATATCTGGTTAACACTGTTATGGTTTATGTGATTTGTAGCAATGGCAAATATTTTTTAAGTTTCCAACAAAACAGTGCAAGAGGGGTATATGGGGTATGGTTATACATATGTATGTATAACAAGTTCTTAAAATGTAAAAGAAACAGGATTGGATGTGGGCTAATTTTCCGTATTTGTAAGAGAGCTGTATGCAGCCTTGCTTTTCCAATCCAGTAATGAAAAACTTTTCACCTGCTCTAACAGAGTCTGAATTTTGCCTGTATGACTGCTTACAAACCTTCTGTACCACCAGCTGGCCACAGTGTGGTTTGTTTTCTTGTCTACACCAATAATAATTGTCACTACTTCCTAAAAGTTGTTAACAGGATAACGATAGAACAAATTCCCATTACCAAAATAATTAATGCCCTTGGCATTAAATACAGTCCTTAAAACAGAATAGACTTCAGTGAATGTTTTTCCTTGTAAGATTTGTTTATGTACTCAGTTGAAGATGTGTAGGTGAGCTGTTTTTCATAAAAGAATGGAAGTCTAGTCAAAGTATCATGTTCTCTGGAGTTGCCAAAATAATAACATGTAAGTGTAGGTAAGAGGAAAAAGATAAAATTTTTATTCTAATTACATCTCTCATCTCTTTAGTGCAGTCGCCTGGACTGGAAGTACTTAGGACAGATTTTTCAAGCTCTGATTTAAGAACCATCAGACTTCAAGTAAATTTATTCGGTTAAATAGTAACATGGTTGTAGGGGAAATTTCTTCCAAAGCCCAAAGGGCTGATGACCTTGATCAGTCTGTATGTACATGTTATTTACTTAAGATTAATCTAAAGTTAATCGTGACTCTTCTGAGCTGTCTGTTTATCTCCAGTTGTTCAGTGTACATGAAGAGTTTGCTCTTATCTTCTCCTTGATCTGTATGTTGACACGTGATATGCTGTAGTAATGTGGAAGGTCAGGGAAGATTAATCTTTACAAGCTGTATCATCCTGACACTTGCCTCAGTGATTATATTTGAAATAACCAAAGGCATGCATATTGGTTTTTGTTAATCTCAGCTGTAATCATAGAATTATAGAATGGTTTGTTTGGAAGGGACCTTTTAAAGATCAACTAGTCCAACTCCCGATAATGAAGTATACTGTTTGCAATTTATTTGTATACTGCAGATATAGTAGATGAAGTTATTCTTCCTTGGTTCTAGAGGAATAAATATTGGAAAATTATTATATGGCCACTCTTGCATTTTGCATGTCTTCTAGCAAACACTGGAAAGAGCATGATTGACTAAATATGACGATTTTTGAAAAAAAAATAAATTGTAATTTCAGTCATTATGAAATTATTGTGCCTAAGTGAAAAATAGTGATTATGCTATATTGGTTTATTAAAGTTTGATTCTTTGGAGTTTGAATTAATAACTTGTATAATTTTGTATCGGGTTAAGTGACGCATTGTAGTGAGACTTTCATGTTTCTCCCATGGGTAGGGACCATTGTGTTTGCACCTTTTCTTGCATGCAAATGAAGGTAGCATTGTGTTGAAGGTAGTGCAAAATGGAAATAGTAGCAAATATTTCTGATTGACGTTTCTCTAAATTGACATTTTTCTGATTCTTTTTCCAGTCAAGGCCTCAATCTATCCCTATTGAGATAATTTTAAGCCAATGTGTCATCGTAGTTTAGTTACACATCAGTAATAATTTGCAAATGCTTTTTCATGGGTATTTGTTTTCAAGTCTTCATCAATTTTTGGATGTTAATACCCTTCCCAAATACATGAAAAAAATTGAGGTGGGGTGGCTTGGTATTATTGAATGCCCTCTGGATTTTCTGGGTTCTTAGGAATGCATGCATAGTTGCAATTATATAAAATTTAAGGAGTAGTGATGACCATAATCTGTTTGAATGGCTTATTTTTCCTTGTTTTTCTCATCATTTTCAGGTCTGGCAGTTTCTCTTCAGTTGCTTCATGGAGACATAGAACAAATTAGGAGAGAGTATACGTCCATGTTTACCCATGGAGTATCCATAACAAGGAAACTAGGTTTTTCCAATATTATCATGCCTGGTAAGTTAAAAAGAAAAACCTCTCAATAAGCAGCAGAAGAAAGAACTAATGAGAAATTACTTAGCTTGCAGCTTATTTCCAAATAAATACTGTATTCTAAAGCTTCTTAAACTTTTCCAGAGACCTTTTTATTTTACTTTTTTTCAGATAGTTAGAAGAAAACTCTGTCCCAGTGGTCCCATTACATTATACATTTTATAGTTACTATGTCAATGTCAAAAGGACATACAGCTATAGCAGCCTTTTTTGAGAGGTGGAACCCCACTTTGTAGAAGTGGAGATGACTGAATACAAGACTGCTGAGCTCTATGCAGAGAAAGAGATAACCAGCCGAACATCATGTTCTTAGAAGATGGTAGCTTTCTAAATAAGGATTCACAAAATCTCACTGACACTGTACAGCTTCTGGTTTCATCAGATTTGTGTCTCAAATACTGGAAATGAAGATAGTGGAAATAGATAATTATAGGGTTGTAGAGATTTCATTTTGATTATATTGTATGACAAAATATGCAAATACTTAAACAGATGCTAAGGAAGGTAGAAAGAATGTGTCAATATGAATGTGAAGAAGGAAATACAGAAAGAAGATCGCAGTAATATCTATAGTTCCATCCCTGAAATTAAATTTTTAAAAAGTTTAATGAGTTGCTGGAAATTATAAGGCTAATGTCTCTTTAAAGGAAAAGCATATTTGCAAGCAGACTAGTTTGGCACAATTATGATATTGTGTTGTTGCTGAGAAATGTTGCAGGGAGGAGCTCACATCTTAGTTTCATCTGAGTACACACACAATGCCTTGACTCTCTCAAATTTAAATCATCCTCATGACTTGCAGATTTTTAATACAGACTACCTTCTTAAAAAGATGTGTCTTTGCATTCCCGGGCACATAAATCAGAAGTAAACTAATGTTCTGAGGCAAGAATAAATAAGCTTTAATACTTCACTAATCAAGGAGGTCTTAAATAGGCATTTAAAGCTCAGTAATGAGACTCAGCTTTAGCTATGGGCATGTATTTCTCTTGAACTTCTGCCTGAAACTTGACAACTGAGAATTCACTCTTGTGTTCTCCCTGCCAATTAAACATCTGTCCTTCTACATGCTTGATCAGTACTGCTAATCACTTAAAACATGCACAGAACACAAGTTAATAAAACGGTTTTAGCGTTATTATGAAAATGCTCTGCTGCTGTCGCTGCAATATTTAGAACAATAAAATGCATGAGTCAGCTGCCATTTAATTCAAAGGTAAATTATATATGTATGTTTGATGGAAGCATTCAATTGAAATCTTATGGCTTATTAGCTAGGGTTTATTTGTTGTATTACTGTTGGATTTGTAATTTGAATCAAATGAGTACTGTAGATAATATAGCTGATAACAGTGGAAGCAGTTTTAGTGAGCACACTGTAACTCTCATTAAGAAACCTTTCTCCCATTTATCCACGATTTAGTGACCTTCTGCTCTGTGTTACCACATTTTCGAAGTCCTATAAATAGCTTTCGTATCCCCTCACTTTCCAGTTGTGAAATAATGTGATGTAGTAAATGGCGAAAACCATGTTATAACAGAGTACTGTGTAATCAGCTGCTGGAGGAGTTTCTCAACTCTGTTTCAAAGAATTGCGCGGTCTCAGTTTGTCCCTTTTTTTAGTTAAAAAAATAATATATGGGTTCTGGGGTGCTGCTTTCTCAGTCCGAATGTATACATACCTCAGTTTAGAAAATGCACAACTTCTATTCTATGCTTACTGGCATAGAAGAGGTTTCTCCTAAAGAGAAATAATCATCTTACTCTTGGAATGACAAGTTCCAAGGGCTAACCAGAGCAGTATGCCCTAGGCGCTGAAATGCCCGCAGGAAGCTAGCCTTTGAAATGCTTTTTTCTTTTAAAGCTCTCCTTTCATTTTGTTTCTCTTCTAGTGTCTTTTTTCAGAGATAAATTAGAGAACTTCATCTTTTGCCACTGGAAATGGTCATTAATTAGATCTTATTTTATATTTTTGTTGAAAGTAAGTATATTGCTGTGGCTAATTAGCACTTAGGTTAGGGCTCTGAACCAGACTCTCTTGAATTATTCAAGAAGAAATACTTCATGCTGCTAAACTACAGCATCTCTTTTATAAATGCCATATTTTAAGTCTCTGTCCTATTCTGGTGTATTTAAACTCTCTCTGACCTTAATTTTTCATCATATCAATCCTTTTCTTTGTGGTTTTTGCTGTTAAAAGTAACTGGGATCATCATACATGCCAAACTAGAATTTTGTTGACAATAATAATGCATGTTTTTATAGAGCAATGCTTTTTATGTCACCGGAGCCTGACAGGGTGAAGCCAGAGAAATGCTCTTTGCAGGACCTGTGGAATTTTTTAATGAAGAACTCCAAGTGCTTTAGGAAGTGAAGTAGATGGGTAGAAAAAAGCATATATGATTCAAAAAGGCCGTGAAATAAGTAACTCTATTCTAGCTGACAGAATTGTGAGTCTAATCAACCTGCATTTTCTACGTTTAACCAGGATTTAAAGGCAGATTCTATGCAACCACTAGTAAACTCCTTTCCAGCATCCTAGTGTGGCAGTCTGCAGATTCACAAGTCAGTATTCTCGGAAAGCTTTGTACAAAATCGAAGGACGACTGTGCTTACACCCTAAATTTCTGTGTTCACCATTTCCTGAAAGGACAGACAACCGCAGCACTACTTAGTATATAAAATTTAGCATTAAATATTTATGACCATACTATACTTTTGGAACAGTACTTTAAGTTAGATTAACGTACATAATAGGTGATGGAACGTGAAAGCCCTTTTGTATTTTTCTATACATACTCTTTCCAGCTTTTGTGCTGTTTTATGTAGTGTGCTCTTATGGAATCCGTTTTCAAATTTGACTTACAGCATCTGTATCAGTGCATAACTTCAGTGCTGCATATGCTCATGTGTTCTAGCACATATGCATGTACATTTTCTGTTGCATTTTTGTGGAAGATATCTAATTCCTTGAAGAAGCCTGATCATTAGTGTGTGTTGTCTGGGGTTTTTAGAATTGACATAAACCCTAGCACAGCTGTTTGTCTAAATGAGGATTTACTGGAGGAGCCATAGCTCTGTGCTGTGACTGCCAGTTCTAAACACACTCTAAACTATCATTTGATGAGCATCCATATAGTTGCACATCTTCCTTTCTTGTGCTTATCAGATGAGAACTGCATCTGCTTTACTTTATTTAAGCTATACTGTTCTAAATAGCGCTAAGTCTATTACTGGTAGTAGTTGTCTTGATTACTTTGTACATGCAAAGCCAAAATCCATTCAGCGTGATACACTAGCACATAAAGTAAAGGCATCTCTTGTGTTTCTGTAGAATCCTTTTTTCACTAAGAAATTCAGTTAGGTCCAACCCTTACTTCCAGGAATGTTGCCTACAAACTTACTCTATGCATCTATATATGTGCGTCTATAATATTAAAGATAATTCTTATTTAAAACAGCTATAGATGCAATTTTGAAAGGCTCTGTGTCTTACAGAGGGCAGCAGCTCTCCTCCAAATGTCTTAATCCATAAAATGTACTGCAACATATAAACAATTGGCCTGTTGGCTGACATCTCAATAGATTTTCATAGATGGATATCAATTACCTACAGACACCTTTTTTCAGCTTATGACCTGAACTAATGGCATTACCACTGCTGAGATCTGACCACCTCTTGCTCTAAGATCAGAGTTTATATTTCTTCCTGTCCATCCAAATCATTAAACTCTTATGTTATTAGAAGAGGTTAAAGAATTGACGAGTCAGTACAATGGTATTACATTGACCATTGTTTTCCTTGTACATAAGGTTAGAGGCTCTATAATGCCAGTGCTTATAGCTGAGCTAGTCAGACCTGACTGCAAAGTCTTGGCTTGTAATCCTTCACTCTGAATTTTTTGGTCCTCTTCTAATTCCGTGATATAATTTTGCAAATAACATAGCTAAAGACTCTACCTGAAGCTGCGGTATTAATTTCTGTAGTGGAATTCCATACTTTTAGACTTATTTGTCAAACAATAAAAGTCATATTTTGTTTCTCAATGTTATATCTTTTTTTTTTTTAACAATTTCTGCTCATTGAGCAGATAGAATGAGCTGCCCAGGATGTTGCAGTGCTTTTAAGTTTCCTACATTAAAGTTTCATATGTTTAATTTAGGAAAAATAACTTTGGTTTTTTACCATCACATCTGCATTGCTTTGCATTTGTCAACTTTTACCTTCAATAGATGCCCTTTAGCTGTCCAGTTAAATCTCATCAGAATTCTCCTTTGAAAGCTACTGAATATACTCATTTCTCCTTCATCTGGATTATTAAAAGGTCTTTTATTCTTTTCATGTGCACATACATGCTCTCCAATCTTTCTTACTTTCTATTTTCAGAAGCTTTTAAAATGAAACTAGAACTGAAATCTTTGTCTTTTTATACAAATGATCTCTCAAAATGCTATCCTTATGATAACATGCATTTTGCAATGATGTGGTTTTGACTAGAAGCATATTCCTTCTTTCAAAGCTTAGAATAAGAGTCTGAAGAGCAAAAATGTAAAGAAAGCTATGGAATCTGTTCTCTTCATCGTGGTAAGTGTCTGTATCTGTCAGTGAGCTTGGACTTAGTAAAGAGCTGTTGATTCTAGGAAAAGAAATATACGTCTGACGCGCTTAAGCATTTTCTCCCATGAGCAATGGCATGAATTTTTCCAATCTTCTTTATCCTTTATGGAGTACAAACAGCCTAAATTTAACACCTGCCATTGTTTGCTGTTCTGATTTCCAAGAATCCAGAAATATGTATTTTTAATTACTGAAAGTAATATTGCCTGGATATATTAGTTACACAAAATACGTTTAAGTAATATTGTGGAGTAAAGTCACCCTGAATTTTGACCTTTCACAAAATTGTAGTATTCTGTGGGGAGTATCCTCTGCTTTCCAAATCCTATTTTAATACTTTTTTAAAGCTTTGATCCTATCTACCAAAGGATTTATCATTTCTACAAGTCACTGGAGAAAACAAAGATACTAATACATGACTACATACTTGGTTAGACAAGTGCAAGGAACTTCTATATTGTTTTCCTTCTCCTTCCCATCTCCTCTGTCTTATTTTCTTGGTTCATTAGGAACTGAAGGAAAAATAGAAGAGAACTATGGAAAGGGAAGAAAAGCCAGAATTTAAATGGACTTCCCTTGTTTTAATGTCTCTGGAAGTGGATAACAGAGAAAAGGGTCTTCTGCAGTTTATAGTATTTGGAAGAGTAAGCTGGCTTTCTTTTGAGCATAGAAAAAGTAGCAGTGATGCGTGTGAAGTGTATACAAGGATAGTTACGGCTTGGAAGTCTTTCTTCAATAAAACAGATAAGGAACACTCGCAAACTAATAAGTGAATGTTTAGCTCTGTAAAAATAAATGGTCTTTCAAAATTCTGTTGGAAATATTTTTTTTTTATATTGTAGCTATCCAAAATCAACAGGTCAAAGTTTTCTGTTAAAAAAGCTTGAAAGTCTTTTATTCTCCACTTGTTGAAAGTAACTTGTTTTACATCTCATTGTTAAAAGGAAGGGCAAAAAAAGAATTCACAGAACAATTGAGTCTTACCTGGCAGATCTACAATCCATTTCTTAAAGTATTACAGTTTGAGAATCCCTTGTAAAGGACATTTCATTTGCTTAATCAGCTGTTTTCTGATGCATGTTTCTTAGGGCTTGTAGGTAGGGTAACTGAGAAAAGGAATCTGTTTATTCATCTTTGCCTTTGATTTAAATGCCAAAGTTTACTTAATCCAGTAGTAAAAAGGCAGTAGCGTTATCAGTCACCAATGCTCACAAAATTCTAACACATCCAGAGCTGGTGATAAAATATAAACTAGCTAGCAGTATATAATTATTAGAAATGGTCTTATTTCTTTCTGCCCATCCCCCGTCATATACTTAAATTCAGACAAACCCCCCTGCCCCAAATAAGTTTTTGTCAGGTGTCACCCAGAGGGTCCCAATATCAGACCTTTTCTTTGTATGTATATATTTAAGCACTGAGTACAACACTTTCTTATTCTAGAGTCATATGTGAATATTACTTATAAACAGTAATTATTGTGAGTCTATCAAAAGCTCATTGCAAATAGCAAAGTTGTTCTTTGCCACAATAATGAAGAAGTCAAGGTATTGCTACATGGGGAGAAAGCACTGAAGAGACAGCTGACTGGTGGTTGTCATGGTCACCAGTCCATGCCAGTAAGTCTGACACGTGTTCACTGGCACCTTCAAGCATGTCAATGAGATTTGCCCCCTTTCTTAAAAGTGTTGAACACATTTGCTGATAAGCAGTCAGCCACTCTTTTGGTATCTCCTACAATGCAAAACAAAGAAATTGTTTCAATAATGGGATTTCACTTCCTACGGTGATGAAATTTTGTGAAATGCAGTGTGCCTGTATCTTCCTGAGATGATCTGAAGGATGTCCTTCTCTCAGAGAACAGCCTTCTGTACTACGATTTTAACAAATGATGCAAGATTGCTTAACTTGATTCTTTTTTTTTTTTTTTTTTTTTAAATTAAATACGATTCTGGATCATGTGTAAGAAATCAGGAAGGGAAGGCAAGAGACTGGCATGGCTGAGTAAAGACATGCTGGTCAAACTAAAGGGCAAGAAGGAAATGCATAGGCAGTGGAAGCAGGGACAGGTATCCTGGGAAAAGTATAGGGACGTTACCTGGTTACGTAGGGATGGGGTGAGGAAGGCCAAGGCACAGCTGGAGCTGAACTTGGCAAGGCACACAAAGAATAATAAGAAAGGGCTTCTGCAGGTATGTCAGCCAGAAAAGGAAGGTCATGGGACATGGACCTGTTGGAGCGGGTCCAGAGGAGGGCCACAAAGATGCTCAGAGAGGTGGAATACCTCTCCTATGAGGAGAGGCTGAGAGAGTTGGGGTTGTTCAGACTGGAGAAGAGAAATCTCTGGGAAGACCTTTATTGTGGCCTTTCAGTAGTTAAAGGGGACCTACAGGAAAGATGGGGACAGACTTTTTACCAGGGCCTGTAGCAATAGGGCAAGGGGTAATGGCTTTAAACTAAAAGAAGGAAGATTCAGACTACATATAAGGAAGAAATGTTTTACAATGAGGGTGGTGAAACACTGGAGCAGATTTTCTGGAGAAGTGGTAGATGCCTCATGCCTGGAAACATTCAAGGTCAGGTTGGACGGGGCTCTGAGCAACCTGATCTAGTTGAAGATGTCCCTGCTCATTGCGGGGGTGGGTGGGGGAGGTTGGACCTTTAAAGGTCCCTTCCAAGTCAAACCATTCTATGATGCCATGAAACCATCAGATTCTGTGAAATCATCAAAGTTCAACTGCCAGAAAGGCATTAGCAAGAGGTTAGTATTGCCATAGTATTCCAGGACTTAGTCTCTTCCCCCTCCCCACCCCCAAAGTGTATATATTAATAAACATCTACGTTTTCACAGTTAAAGTATTTACAACCTCCTAGTTGTGACTGCTGCAAATATGATCAGCGTGTAGTGTAACTTGTTGAGATAAGGCTAAAACCTGGCGGTCAGTACTGCATCACCCAGACATACGACCACCTACTTTCAAATTGAGCTCTTCTGTCTTATTCCCTGCATTTCTGTAAACTGCTTGTTCTTATCATAACTTCAACTGTGCCAGTTCCAGGTTTACTGGGCTAAAAAGGGAGTAGAAGGTGTTCTGCCCTTGTCTCTTATCTTCCAGATTTGCTCGTTATTGTCATATATCAGCATGGATAGTAACATCATAGAACTTCCTAGCTGCTAAAAGGCACAGCATGAATTGACTCTGAGGGTAGACTAAGGGTCCCTAGTCCTGAGGTCCCCTTCCTCAAGTTAAAATCACCTTCTATGTGTTTTTTGAGATCCTCCCACTGTGACAGTAGCTACACAGCTCTTGTCCCATTCTATAAAGTATTCTAAGGAGCTTTTCTCTAAAACATTTTGCATCCACAAGATTAGCATCCTGGATAATACCATTTTGTCTGTGCCACATCCAGGGATTTTCAGTCCCTACAACTGAAATTGTTTTAAGAGCTGTTCAAGTCATGTTTTAGGTATAAAACAAAGCAACTCATTAGCTTGTATTTTACAGACATATGAATGAACAGGAAGTTTCTCTAAACATAACATGTTTTCTGCTCCTTTCCAATTCATGGTTCTAAAGGACCTATAATTCTGAGCAAGGCTTTCAAAAAAGCAGTTCCTAACAAAAGCTCCGAGTGAGTTGTGTGTAATTATTTTTAAATTAGTGGCTGCTGTCAGGACAGTTTAGATTTGCACACTGAAAGCTATAACTATCAGAGGTGCTATCTTATTCAAATACAATCACGCTGTGTTTTGTTACAGTACTAAATAATCAAATTAGAATTTATTTCACTAGAAAGCTTTTCAAGGATAGCTGGCGAACTAAAGTATTTTTTCTTTCTAATAAAGACAGCTACCTTTGATCTTTGACATCTATCTTCAGCTTGAAAACCTTGTTCAATATTAATATACTACAAGAAATTCTGCAGTTCTAAATGTGGTTGGAATATGAGAAATGTCTTGTTATTATAGTACTTGTGTTGCAATTGTAACTCACAGCTTCCTCAGTGTAAGTTTAAAAACAGTTTTGTGATGAAGGATCATTACTTTGACACTTAGGTACAAATGTTTCCAGAAAAATAAAAGAACAAACAGTACATTCATATAAATGTTCTCTTGATGCTTATCCTGATCTGACCTTCTCCACACTAGAGATTACCAGTTTTGCTCCTGTCATCTGAGGTTCAGTGGGAGCATTCAGACCTCTCTGAGCTGTGCGAAGCTTTCACGTAGGTCCCATAGCTGGGAGTACACCCTGTGAGCAGCAGCAGACCAGTGCTTGTACGCAGGTCCTGAATAGTGATGATGCAGCCTCCTATCTATAAAGGAAAGGGAGCCTGCTGAGCCATCCCATAATGAAACTGTGCGGTGGAGATAATAGGACCCCTGAGCATGTATTGTCATCTCCAACCTGAAAATTACTCCTGGCTCTTTTCTCTTTACTAGTTACTTAGAATTTGTGTTTTATAACTGTCAAGTTCAGGACGGCTGAATCACAGAATCATCTAGGTCAGAAGGGACCTTTAAGATCATCGAGTCCAACCATCAACCTAATACTGACAAAACCACCACTAAACCATGTCCCTCAGCACCACATCTACCCATCTTTTAAATACCTCCAGGGATGGCGATTCCACCACTTCCCTTGGCAGCCTATTCCAATGTTTGATAACCTTAATTTGATTTTTCCTAATATCCAAGCTAAACCTCCCCTGGCGTAACTTGAGGCCATTTCCTCTTATCCTATCACTCATTACTTGTTAGAAGAGACCGACGCCCCGCCTTGCTACAACCTCCTTTCAGGTAGTTGTAGAGAGCGATAAGGTGTCCCCTAAGCATCCTTTTCTCCAGGGTAAACAACCCCAGTTCCCTCAGCCACTCCTCATAAGACTCGTTCTCTAGACCCTTCACCAGCTTTTTTGTCCTTCTCTGGACCCTCTCCAGCACGTCAGTATCTTTCTTGTAGTGACCTCCATTAGTTAAGTGTGTCCTCCAGCAGTCTGTCTTGCGTTTGTTTTGCGACTTTCATTGGCCTTTCCTCCTGCACCTTGTAATTACCTCTTTCATGTAATTGCTGCTCATCAGGGCTCTGTTCTCTGCTCCTATTCAGCCCTTGGACATTTCATTGCTAGTTGGATTAAAGTCACGAAGCTTCTTCCATTTCTTCTTGGGTCAGAAACCTTAAGCTGTAACGTTTCTGGTTAGCACCTTCATATCTGGGGCAAGAAAGGTTTGGAGTTTTTCCTCTCTCAGTCTGTAAATAGTGCTTTGAAGATATTTTTGCCAGGTCAAAGCTGAAATTTATTGGCAGGACCATATGAAGAGGCAGGTCCTGCCAATGCTGTGCTGTACACATTTTCATTTAACAACTCAGACATTTCAATTCAGCACCTTTCACGTACAATTAAATTCACTTACTGTAGTAAATGTCCCTGCAGAATATGCACTTAACACTTGTGCTGCATGGGAAAGTTAAGGCTATATAATCATCCACATCACTGCAGCTTTCTGTTTGGGTTTTTTTTTAATGGAACTTCAATTTCCATATAGCTCTAGCCCTCACTTCATAGTTAGAAGTTCTCGTAGGAATGCTTCAGTCTGTAGCTTTTAATATTTAAAAAATACTTAATATTTAAAAATCTGGTCAGCGACATGTACAGTGGGATTGAGTGCACCCTCAGCAAGTTTGACAATGACACCAAGCTGCGTGGCATGGTCGACATACTGGAGGGAAGTGATGCCATCCAGAGGGACCTTGACAGGCTGGAGAGGTGAGCCCATGTGAACCTCATGAAGTTCAACAAGGCCAAGTGCAAGGTCCTGCACGTGGGTGGGGGAAATCCCAAGCACAAATACAGGCTGGACGGAGAATGGATTGAGAGCAGCCCTGAGGAGAAGGGCTTGGGGGTGTTGGTAGATGAGAAGCTCAACCTGAGCTGGCAATGTGTGCTCACAGCCCAGAAAACCAACTGTATCCTCAGCTGCATGCCAAGAAGCACGGCCAGAAGGTCGAGGAAAGTGATTCGGCCCCTCTGCTCTGCCCTGACCCCACCTGGAGTACTGCATCCAGATCTGGACCCCCCAACATAAGAAGGACATGGACCTGTTGGAGCGAGTCCAGAGGAGGGCCACGAAGATGATCAGAGGGCTGGAGCACCTATGCTATGAGGACAGGCTAAGACAGTTGGGGTTTTTCAGCCTGGAGAAGAGAAGGCTCTGGGAAGACCTTACTGTGGCCTTTCAATACTTAAAGGAGGCTTGTAAGAAAGATGGGGACAGAGTTTTTAGCAGGGCCTGTTGTGATAGGACAAGGGGTAATGGTTTTAAACTGGAAGAGGGTAGATTTAAATTAGCTATTAGGAAGAAATTCTTCCTAATGGCACAGACATTGTGAGACACTGGCACAGGTTGCCCGGAGAAGCTGTGGATGCCCCATCCCTGGAAGCGTTCAAGGCCAGGCTGGATGGGGCTTTGAGCAACCTGGTCTAGTGGGAGGTGTCCCTGCCCATGGCAGGGGGGTTGGAACTAGGTGATCTCTAAGGTCCCTTCCAACCCGAACCATTCCATGATTCGCCAAATAGGTGAAATAATAGGGTGCTAAAGTAGTACCAAAGTGTTGGGGCTAATGGTTACTTCTGTAATTAGGACAGAATGTATTTTCAGTGCATTGCATTATTGTCTGAAGTAAGATCAACATCTTGCCTAGATATGTTTTTTGATCCTCACAGTTCTTCCACTTTTCCAAGAGACAGCCTATTACTTCCTACTCTTATGGGGACCAACACCAGCCTTTTTTTTTTTTCCCCCTGCTTTGTTGTTTGTTATCTGATACCCAATGTACAACAACCTTCTGCCTTACCTAATGTTGCTTGTAACGTGTTAACCTCATTTTTTATCAGGACAGTGGCTAGAAAGTAGCTGTGCCAAGATAAGCAGCTTTTTAAGCAGTGAAGTGACTCAGACAACACAGAAATGCAACACATGGTTTCTTTAATTTGCTTTTCTTCAGCTTCTGTTGACTCAGCCCATAACCCACATGTCTAGAAATGCTCTTCACCTCTAAGGAGACCTAGGTGGTTTAGCTTCACAAAACATGTTTCATGATCTTAGTGTGTGTGGTTCACCATTTTATAGTCTTTTTTTACCCAGAAAACTGTATTTCAGTCCTAGACAAAGCTAACTTGTAATGAGGTTTGACCCTATAATGGTTAACAGCATGACTAACTGGATGTTGACATCCACATGTTCATTGCACAGTCCAGAAGCGCTGGTGAATTCAGAAAGCTTAAAGAAAGTGTCACAACAGGAGTCAGAGGATGGAGGTGCTCTATAAGAACAGGGAAAATGAGCTGCCCTTTCTTTTGAAAGAAATGCTTTCAAATGATCTAGATCTTTCATACCACACAACTTCATTATAGGTAGAGATAGGTTTGTCACCTTAAAGTTGAGCATAATTTTTTATATTGTTTTCAGTTGCTTATTGCTGTACCAAACTTGATGCTGAAAATAACCAGTGGATGTTTCCACTGAAACAGACTCAGAAAAGAGACTTGTATTTCTCAACATGGATATAAGCTGGAAAAAGTCTGTTGCTTTTTTAATCATGTTTAAAGTCTCATCATATCTGGTTGAGATTCAATCCTGTAGGCATGTTTTCAACCAGTAATTAAAGTCTGATGTACTATACTATATAAGATGTGCTTCTCTTGTTTCTGTGTAAATTCTTCACGTTTGATCAAGTATAAGACCGTGTAAAAACCTAAGTACGCATACACCTAGGAGAGATTTATTTGAGTCATGCAAATACTTTAGCTGAGATACCATTTGTACTCACCAAAATCTACCTTATAACTCGAATATTCAGCAGGACTTTCCCTTTCAGTGCTACTTGTAGCTGTAATGGCCCCTCTGAGTGAAAACAAGATGATTTAATCTCTCAGAATTATCTGTCTGGTATACTGGTTAAGGCAAAGATCCCATAGAAAAATGGTGCATATTCTTGTAATCAACTATGTAATTGCAGATGCTGTAAATTAAAAAGAGCAGTTAAAGGAATATAGATAAATTCTACAATTTGCTGATGTCTGAATGCTTTATAGAGGAAGTTGGAGTTGTTTTTACTGCACGAGGGGCCATAAAAGAATGCCCTCACTTTGTTTTACACAGACAGTCTTGGTTTTTTGGAGAGAGAATTTCTGTTACGGAAGATTGAAGCAATGGAATTTCTACATTGAAGGAGTAAAAGTGATTAAGATATCTCCAGAGCAATACATTGAGAGTGAAATAATTTTTACATTTGGATCCAAGTATATTTGTATAAGTTTTTATTATAATTTTCTTTCCTTTTTCCTTTCCAGAGTGAAGTCTACTTTCCAAATCCATTTTCTTTTTTACAGTCAGCTATTTTCTGATAAGGCTTTGTGCTTGATTTTTGCAACCCCTTTGACTTTTCGATCTTACAAGCTTTTACCTTTAATATGTTCGTACAAATATTGTGCATAAGATTTGTTAGGAGCATGGCTTTAAGTTCTTAATGTTCCAGCACAGTTATCTAAACTGTGCAAGTTCAATATAGTTGTTTTTTTTACGTTTTGGTTGCAAGTTGTGATATTTTTTAAACCAAAAGTGAAATATGTGTGAGTACAAGTCCAGACACAAGGCCAAATTTAAACCCAACCCTACATTTTTCTAAAGATTATAAGATGTCAGATATGTCACATACTTTGAGAAAAGGAAGCTGCTGTTATATCTGCCTGATTAGACTGTACCCTTGATATATAGCCCATAGTTTACATTCTTTTTGATTAATTTTCCAGTCTATTGCAGTTATTTCCCTTACATATAAAGTATTGTTGTTATTCATATAGCGTGAGTGGCTTAGTTTTCTCTTGGATTTAATTTGCCTTGCATGATAACGGAGAAGATCTGGCATTTTCTTTTAAGAACATGATTCACATGTCTTGATTTGCTCTGAGAGGTTGAAGACAGAGTAGAGCTTCCTGAATGGATGTAGACCAGAACAAAATTCATGTGAACTATCCTCTCATGATACTGATTAAAACTCTGCCAAGGTTTTGTAAGAGGAGAACAGGACAGTATTTGTGAAAGTACATCCTACTCCTGTGTCTTTTTTTCCCTGGGATTTGATTTCTTCTGGTAATTAAAAAGGTGCAACTCAATGGGCTTGGATTTTTTTTAAAAACCTTAAGATGCAGACACCGTTTTTGAAAGCCCACTTAACTTCTGTGAAGCTCTAATTACTTCTTTTAGAAATGCTTTCTCATTTTTGTATAGAAGCATAGAATGGTTTGGGTTGGAAGGTATCTTTAAATATCAATTTTAAAGATCAATCTCATCATCCCTGCTCCCCCTCGTGGGCAGGGACATCTTTCACTAGACCAGGCTGCTCAAAGCCCCATCCAACCTGGCCTTGAACACTTCCAATGATAGGGCATCCACAACTTCTCTGCACAACCTGTTCCACAGTCATTTTCATTTAAATGCTCAACATTTTACTCTTTTTAAAAAGGAAAAAATATGATTTTCACTGAGTTTCATCCAGGATGGTCATGAAATTTGTGGTGGAAATGGTTGTTTGGTTATGTTTCTGTGAAGACCCCGTGGAAAATTGAAATAATTCCTTGCTGGTGAATAACAATAATGACTGAATGTAGCACAAATGCATATAGAATTTGAGTTAACCTTTAAAGAGGAATTGCTGCAACTATAAGTTGTGTGCTAAAATCAGTTATATAACAAAGCTCCTCTTTTTGTTTATTGTGTGTCGTCATTTTTTCTGAATGTAGACTTTTGAAAGCGACCAGTTGCCAGCACTAACTAGAACCGATCCCAGTACAAGTGTATGCTAAGCAAGGACTCAACATATTGCATGCTTTTTGGTAACCGTACTGTACTGGCTTCTGAAACTTTTACAATAAAATATTACTGCAATGTGGAAATAATCATAATCTAGTAGTTTTTAATTTGTGACGTGAATAAACATACGAACAGCTTTACTGATTCAGATTTAGGGCCCATCTAGCTAGACAGACATCTAAGGAAGAGTAAGAACTGAACATGCATATATGCATATATGGTAACTACCCCCCCGATGCTCTCCCAGCCTCCAGCTATTTTCAGCTCAAGGGATTTCCTGAGCTGCTTGCGATTGTCTGTTTCATATCCTTTAGTGGATCTTGCTTCCATGACTTCTCCGTTCTTCCCTTGAACCCTTATACATTTTTTACGTTCACAACATCCTTTGGAAAGGTTTCGGTTTGTGTTTGTTTTTTGTTTTGGCATTGCTTTTGTGTTTGGTTGTTGGGAGTTTTTTTGGTTTGTTTTTTTTTTTTTTTTTTTACAAGTCTTTCTGTCCATTACCTGAATAACCACCACCTTTTGCTTATTTTGAACCTGGTTTCCACCAGGAACCAGAGATTGATTCAATGATTGCACACACTTATTTAGCTCTTGCATCCTTGACTTCACACAAAAGTCTTAAGTGAATACCATCTGGTCCTGGTATTTCTTTCTGTTCATTCTGCTTAGCTGTACTCCAGCCTCTGTCCATAGTTGTTTCAGAAGATAATTGATAATAAGGTACTACAATGGCACATTTCCCCCTTCTTTTATTTTTATGGGCATGGTTCTTGAGGGCTTCATAATACAGCAGTTTCCTCTTTTGCCATTTTTTTTTTTTTTGCCATTGGCAATGGTTTAGATTGTACTTTGGAGGAATCATTTAATTATTTTGCATACAGTGATGAAATAATGTTATAAAAATATTAGAAGACTGCAGGAAGATCCTTGTTTCTGGTACTTAAAAGTCACTGGAGAGTTGCACGTGGTAAAATAAATGCAAGAAATGTGAAATGAGTATCCTGGAAAGTTCAAGCAGGTCAAATTCTGCTTGCACATTAAAATGAAATCAGAAATTGAAGATACACTAATTATTTATCAGTTACATATCTTTTGATTAACTTTACACACAGTACAAGTATCCATCTCATGTTTGACTTCTAAGTGGTACTCCTATAAGTACTCAGAACTGTCATACTTGATTTCTTTTCACCAGTGAAAGTCTGCTTTATTATTTCCCATTATGCTAAACTTGGTTTTCACTAGATGAAAGCATATATTCTCAATTTCTTTTTCTACCAAATCTAGAAATTAGAATTTTAGAAAATGTTATGGTGCTTGTTCGTCCTTCATTTTTCTAGTGTTTCACAAGCGAAGGCCAATTGCTTCCAAGCAGGTCTACTAATGTTTGTCCAGAGATAGATTAGTTTACACTTTTTAGAAATAGATTTAGCATCTTCAAACAGAACAGGGACTTCCCTACCGTGCCACTCCAGTCACCGCCACTACTGCTTCTTCCTCCCTCCCTCCCTCCCCCTCCCAACTGCCAAACAATCTTTCTTCCTTTCATCAACGATGAATTTTGTGTCAATTGAAACTAAAATAAAATTACCATTGATCTCATCCAGAAGATCTGGTTACCATCTGACAGAATACTTAGCATGTTAATGTATTAACAAGCAAAGAATTTCAATTTAAACATGCTAGCAGTATTTAATAACGTGTACGTAACACGGGTGGTGCCTGTATTGGATTTGCAGTTTGAATGTGTTGATGAAGATTTTAAATTCTCAGAAGCCTTTCCAATAACCAAAAAATACGCTAACTAAGCTAACTTTTTTGCTAGAAAACTTCAGAACACCCTGCCGGTGTAAAATGTGTTGAGGTCTTTTACATCAGAAAGACAGATTTGAATGCTAGGAATCTGGGAAGCCTGCCCTTCTAATGGCAAGAACTTCAACCTCTTGGCTTTTTGCTTCTTCAAAGTAATGCACTTTCTTTTGAGATTAAGTGTAAAAAAGTTGTAATTAGTTCTTGAAGGAGACATTTAACAGAGAAATATAAAGATTACAAATAAATAAATAAATAAAACCCCAAATTAATATCGCCTTAGATTAAAAGAGGAACTAAATGAGGTGAAGCTAGACACCAGCTTCGGTGTAGCTGGAGATGCCACTGTAAAGACCCAAAAGAGCTAAAAGATAAATTAAAGCCCCTAGAATTGGTTCAATATGGCAGATAATGTCTTGGGCTTTTAGAGGGAAGCTTTGTTGGTTTTCTTGGTTTATGAAAACAAATTATATTCTTTAAAATCCAAAAAGACTCATAAATTGTGGGTGTGATACTATCTGTTGTTTGGAAGAGAAGGTGAAAGTCTGCTAAAAGCAAAAAGTAAGCAAGTTGAACTGACTTTTGCATACTTTGTGTTTGGTTTTTTTATAGGTGAAATGAGGAATGATTTATATATCACGGTAGAAAGAGGAGAATTTGAGAAAGGAGGGAAAAGTGTGGCCAGAAATGTGGAAGTGACAATGCATGTCGTGGACAGCAGTGGTCAAATTCTAAAGGTATCTTTGTTGTATATTTTTCCTTTCTGTAGTTAATTTTGATACACTTTTTCAGATGTAAATCATTTGTGGCATTATTTGAAGAGTACAAAAGTGCTTTGGAAAGGTCATGTTTATCTTTTGCTGTCTTTAGATATTCAAAGTATTTCCACTTTGCTTAAAGCCTTTATGAAAATGCATGTTTGTTTTATTTCTATGATCAATTATGTGATTCAGATAAACACCTATAAATGCCAACTAAATAACTAATGATTCCATTAAGACACTGGAAAATGTTGAAGCAAGATCAAGTTTTGGAGAGTTTTTATTTCATAATAATTCTTAGTAGGTATGCGTTTCCTCATGTTACACAGAATATGTTTTGATTGTTTTCAATTTTTTGTCTGATATTAATAAATCAGAGATCCTTGATGAAAAAATCACCAACATGTGTCAATAAAAGAATAAATTAGTGTCCCTTCAAATCTGATTGCATGCTTCTGGTGATAGTTTACAAACAGGCACTCTTTTATATTTTAATTATTAATAGATGACACTCTCAGATTTTTTTCTGCCCCAAAAGATTTCTGTTCACCTTCAACCTTTTCCATACATATTTAGCATCTTTTTTTTTTTTTCTTTTTATTCGAAAGTACATTTTTCACATGTTCTGCGTGATATTGAGGAAAAGTGAAGAAAGGCTAACACAAATAGTCTGGTGCAAATTGTGTGTGTGTATTTGTATATGTGAAGTGAGATTGTGCATATAAATGCATGGCATACAGTGTATGTATGTTTTTGTATATACAAATATATATACTTATGTCTGTGTATATATAGATACCTTTTTTATATATATACACTCATAAAAGATTTATATATATAAGTATATATAAATATTATATATAAAATAGACATATAAAATAATATATATAAATACAAATATATATAAATATTTTATATATATATAAATATTATATATAAAAGGATATTGAAATGCAAAGGTGATCCCTCATAACTGCTGAGGAGAAAAGCTATAGCTTACCTTTCCCACAGAGAATTAATAGATATCCCCAAGTCAGGACTTAGACAAATCCATTTGCCGACTTTGCTATGGAGAGGCTATCATGGATGTGGCAAAGGCAACCAACATGTTGCTTATTCCTAATCAGGGAATCCAAATGTCTTTCTTTTTTCATACTGGGACATATCACTGATAACAGCAGGGTTACAGGTTTATCTCAGAGGACTAAAGATCTTAAGCTTTGTCTCAGTTAAATTGTTGGTTGCTGCTTGGGCATAACACCGGATTGACCGTGCTGTGTCATGGGACTCCACATCGCGTTTGTTGCTTAAGCATTCCTGATCACGCACTTCCCCCTGTATAATACTTCTATTCTCATCGGTGTGGAAGATTCTTGGGTTTTTTTTCTAATCAGCAAATATTAACATATTAACAATATTAAAGTACTACTATTTTTGTGGGGTTTAAGATTTTGAGCATTATACCACACGTGAAATTTATGATATGAATGTAAATATTAAATAGTCTTCCTTGTAAGAACAGCCCTTGAATGATATCTTACCAGTCATCTAATCTGCCTTTAATCTCTAATCAATACTTTTTCTTCATTAGGATTTTATCTCATTCGGCTCTGGAGAGCCACCAGCCAGCGAGTACCATTCCTTTGTGCTTTATCACAACAATGGTCCCAGATGGGCTGAGCTGCTGAAACTTCCTATTCCTGTGGATAAATTCAGAGGAGCACACATCCGCTGTGAATTCCGGCACTGTTCCAGTAAGTACTGCTTGCGACTTCTGCTAGTCCTCTCCCTTACAGCTGCAGTCAGCACATGAGTTGCCATAATACCTCAGGAAAAAGAACAGCTGCATGAACTTTCTCTGTAATGCTTTCATGACACAGCCTCTCAGGTTTGCAGCTCTCCTTGGTGTGGAACTCAGTGCTTTGGTAAAGCCTAAATAGCAGACGAAACCAGTCTAGATTTATTAAGTAGAAATAGAAACATTGCAGCTGCAAACGTAAACAGAATTTCAGAGAAACTCAAAATGCAAATTTAGGATCTACCTGGAGAATTATCCAAAATTAAACCTGTTCCTTAGTACACATTTAGCAATCCAGCCAATGGGAAATGTATGTAGATATATCATGGTCAAAGAACATCACTTTTGTACTGGCTTTTTTTTTTTTTTTTTTTACTTATAAAATTCCAAAATTCTCTAAACATTCTGAACAATTTTAGAGATTATTTTGCAGTTAAAATTGAGGTCTGGCTCCACGTTCTGCATACCAAGTCATGTGAGACAGGATTCATAGCTATGGTGCTGACTGCTGTCGAGCTTGTAGAGAAAGGTGGACAAAATTGGACGTCTTTTAAACTGCTGCTGTTTGGCTCTTTTTGGTGATAGATAAAGCAAGATTTGATTATTTAGATTGCCTTTGTGTAAAGTGGCACACAAATTAAGTGATAGTATAATTAGATTTGGGGTACATAAACTAACCTGTAACGAACAGGTAATATAGGAAGAAATTTGCATTGATTTCTTTTTAAGATAACTTTTATAAGCTATGAAGTAATAAAGGAAAAACATCAGTGGTGTGTTTCAAACAGATGATACATTTTTGTACGATCTTTCCCCATGCAGTACAAGTTGGATGTTTTTGTTATGATTGCCTACCACCACCCCAAATGTGCTAAACCCAGACTCAAAAGTCATTTATCAACACATTTGATGAAAGATGGGTTGATTTTCAATAGTGTTCAGCATCTGTACTCATTGGCTGCAGTCAAGTCTGTGCTATCTCAGTGTTGTGTAGTCTGCTTCACATTTAGGTGATAGGTGAGTTGTGGAATTTGAGCTTAGGCTCCCAAGTTTGAAAATGTTATCTGCTGTCTAGCCTTCGTGTAAGGAACCGTGACATCTTCAGTCGTATCTGTAGAGGCAGATGCCTTATTTGAAAATGGAAGTGCAGTGTAGCCTGAGGCTGACCTAAAATGGAGACCAGTAGATAGAAGCTGCTATAGAGGATAATTGTCACAAAGAACCCCTTTCTCTTCATGTTGGACTGGCTAGGTCATATTCATTTGGGTTTCCTAGCATGCTCTGTATCGCTAAGACTGTATATTTGGTGGCTTCCATTATTTGTTGTTAATAAATACCAAATCATTCCAGAATACTGCTTTCTGATTTACAGTGAGATAAAAGAAACCATTACAGGAAATAATGTCCAAATCTGAAAAGAAATTTAAGATAATCTTAGTCTGACTAGCTGCAAATAGCTTCCACTATACTTTCTTATGTTGTATTATATCCATTTATTTTGTCTAAAATGTTTAATATTAACTTTAAATGCTGCTATTTACACATGTATTTCAGCAAAAGAAAAGGGTGAGAAGAAGTTGTTTGGCTTTTCTTTCGTGCCCCTGATGCAGGAAAATGGGAGGACTCTGCCAGATGGCACCCACGAACTCATTGTACACAAGGTAATTTGAATTAGTAATCATTAGCTGTAATGATTCCTCTGGAACGTACTTCAAGTGCCCAGAAACATTAGGTTGAGAAAGTCTGTATTCATTACCGAATGAGTGATAATCTTGTCACCATTAAAATATCCGTTGCTGATTGCTTAATATTAAGCTTCCTGTGACAAATTGCAATTGAATCTAGGTATGCATTTCAGTGCACTGGTTTTACTAAACCTTCCTGTTATATAATGGATTTCACAAAGGTAAGTTTAACTAAAACACACTAAGTGAACCCCATGATACCCTCTAACCGCATTGCTGAAGCTGGAAAGTCAAGCAAGCTTGTTTACGCAGATTGACTCAATGTTACCATTTTTAGAGATATTTCAGTTTTGTTGAGTTTTTGTTTCCACATTTAACAGTTATCTCTTTGTTCAGAGGATTTGATGTCCTCCCAGATAACTTTTAGATTTTAACACCAAAACTTGTACCTGTTCATTCAACGTATCCTCTGCAAATTTATTATACTTCGGTGTCGGATGTGAAGCTATGATCTAAAACAAAGGTTGTAACAGGCATAGTGAAGATTCTTCAATTTTTGGCAGAGAAACAATAATAATTCATATAATTTAAGGATTTGTTCCTTTGTTTTTATGCAGTACAGTTATTTTAACTGGTTTGTTTTCACAGTGTGAAGAAAACACAAACCTTCAGGATTCTGGTCGCTACCTCAAACTCCCCTTTTCAAAGGGAATTTTCCTAGGAAACAACAGCCAAGCAGTAAAAACCACTAAAGAGTCCTTCTGGATTACGTCCTTTCTCTGCTCCACTAAACTCACGCAAAATGGTAGGATACGTTGATTATTTGAAACATGATGAATTCAAATGAGTGTGATAGCTAGCCTTTTCTGTGCCAGGCAAGCATGGATGTACTCAAAAATAACTTATGTTCTATCCATTTTACAAACTGGTTTTCTTCATAATTTTTTCTATCCAGATGGAAACCAATGCAGCATGACAAACCGCTGATTTTAAGTAGTTCAAGAATGCTTTTTAGATTAACATGATATTGGAATCAAATGCAGCACTCTTGGAATCAACTATCAAAACCCAGCTGCTTTACAAAACCTCTTAATCTGTTTGTTGTAGAATTTTTATTAAATACTTATTGTAGACTTTAGGCTCTGGCAGTTTGGTTTTAGTTAGGCACATACTGCTTTTTTGTTTATCACTTTTCTTCCTTTAAGCCAACAAACATTTACTACTACTTAAAGCCATCTTATACGCTAGATATAAGGAGCAGCAGATAGAAATATGTTTGAAAATGTGTTTTCACTCTACCATTGCTCTGTATAAAATTCTTAAGATTCTTGTTTATTTGCCATATTAACTACCATTTGTAATTGAAACAGTTTTCCATGAATTTCTGAATATTGTGTATTTGCTTGGTAATGTGTTTCTGATCATTCTTTGATATCCCCACAGTTTTATATTTTTTTTTCTAAGCTGTTTATCACAGTTTTAAGATCTTGCTTGCGTGTAAATGTCTGTATCTTTACCCTTCTTATATGTATGAAGATAAAATTGCTAATTGCTTGCAAATTGATTATAGGTGTTTAACAGCAACTAGAGCAGCTTTTAAAATTGAAATAATCATCTTAATTTTCACCGTGTAGTAGCAAGTGTCCAAAATAGAACTACGTGCAAATAGTAAAGTGGTCTGTTTCACTGTGCACATTCATTCTGTATTCTCATAGCAATTAGCTCCAAAGTAATAAAAGTTAGCCAATAAAAGATTTCCCCAAAGTTTGCTAATAGGCAATCAGAGACAATTTGCTTCAGTTAAAGGCCTTGATTTAGGAAAACACATGAATCTACTAGTACTTACACATGCATGGAAGTGCTGCCCAGAACTTAAGTATCTCAATGACAAGTCGTTGCGCTATTGTCTGGGATTATAATACTACTTTATTTTCACAGTACAGAAGTTACTTTATACTTAGTCTAAATAGATGTGTGACATAGGGCATAAAATTTCCTTTTTTTTTTAACCATAGTCTGAGTAAGAGGGTGTAGAATATCTGAATAATATTGATCCGCTTTTCAGCTCTCAAAGAGTTAACAATTATTTCAGCAGTACTTCAGAGGGTGGAAATATTTTCAATAGACAGGCTCATATTTTCTCCAAGGATCTTCTTTGGGAAGTTCACCTTGGTGAGTTTCCAAATCCCCATTCTTTTAAACAAAAATTTGCCAAAACCTATTGCATGCTCAGAAAATGAACATAGAGCAAAGCATGTGGATATTTGGTCATGTGAGCATTACTTCAGTTGTCCCTGAGAGAATGTAGCCTATTTATGAAAAAAAAATACACAGTTAGAAAGATCTGTGTATTTAATTTTTTAGTAAACATTTGTATTAGCAGTTTTGAAAACTGCTGATTATTTTTTAATCATTTTTTAAGTCTGGAGATTTTTTCTGAAGTTGTCAGAGATCTGCCTGTGTCTACAAACAATAATGTCCAGCCTGGAAATGAATGGAAAATTATGTTATTGGTCTGGCCATGGGGTGGGGGAGGACCCCGAACCCCGACTTGTAAAGGGTGTGACTGAATTAGGCCACAGCTTTACTAGCTTGCTGGGAAATTTTGCTCAGCTGTCATTCTCTCATTGATTGTTCCCACATGCCATCAGCTCTCATGCATTTTAAAATTATGGGGACTTGGGGAAAGGAGGCTGACTCCCAGTTGTTGGGATCCGTAACTTCCTTACCCTGTGTACTTTGGAGGGGGTTTTAGGATTATTTCCAAACAATTTTCGGAGACTTTCTAACCAGAGGAATCTGTGCGTTCATCAACATATCTCATAAGAACGCATCCTTTTTTAATCTGTATGCCACTTAGCTTTTCCTTAGATTGACTTTTGATCCTGGATAATTAAACAGTTGATGTTAGCAAAAAAGTATACAGCTTTTATATATTACATTCTTACCTGGATAGTCATACTTCATTATTCTAAAAAAACCTCAAAGAGAGAGAGAGAACATAATATTTTTCTACTGAGTAGATATCAGTACAGTCTTATTTAGTTTTTGACATATAGGAGGGATCTCTGCCTGCCAGAGACTCGGGATCCATCCAGCAAGTCAGAATATTTTAGCAAGTTGGCATCCACTCATTTCTCAGCACTGATCGGCGCATCCCCAGTAAAGCAGCTGTTCGTCAGCAGAGCAACATGCCATACAGCACGTCTATTGCAAGGCAGAGGTGTAATCCATCTATCTGCATTTAAAAAAAGCCAAACTGGTGATTAATAAAACAAAAGTAACAGGGGGCATCTTTCCAGAGTGACCCCAGTTTGGAGGGAGTGTTGGAAACCACAGAAGCAGCCTGTTGGAAAAGGAATGCAGATTGCCAGTTCTGGAATTCAGCTTTTTCCTTTTGAAGTGCAGTAGTGCTACACCAGGCCAATTTCGGATGTCTCGGGATTTATAGGAGAGAGATGGAAAGATCATCCCAAACCACTTCCTTATACACATGATCCTAAAACTTTTATTAAACCTAGCACTTTGGATTTAAATTACGGACTTGGAGAAGGGAAGTGTTTTGTTTGGTAGGAATGGTAGATCAGGTGCAGCCTATTTTAAATGTACAAATCTGAGAGGAGAGAAGAGAAGGCATTGGAAATTTTTTCTTCAGCAAAATTTGTCAGCAGCATTGACTTTTTCCCTTTCCCAAAACTATTTTTTCCTAGTGGGCCTATTTTTGGGGGCAATTTTATATTCTCATTTCTTTTAATACATGACGCATTGCTATCCCTTCCCCTTGTGAGTCACATGTCAGATTTTCTATTCGTGTCATTTATGCTTGGGCTATTCGCTAATGTTATCTCAGCAATGTCTTTCCTCCTTAGCATTTCCCTTGAAATAAGTGCTTTGAAGTGAGTGTCTTACATTTCCTTTCTCTTTCTTTTTTAATTGCCCAACAAATCCCTAATTTTGAGTGTCAACTATCTTCCACCAAGTTCCTCCAGCAAACCTGTAAAGAAGTGTTTTTCCTGCTATGAACTGACAGCTTCAGCTCGTCTCGCTACTTCTCAAGTTGAGGCTTAAGCAGAATAAAGTGTAGAAGTCCGTTTAATTATCCAAAAGACAAATGCGGTTCACTGGATTTGTAATGCTTATTTCTTGAAAATTCCTGACAGAAGGAATAATAAGACCTATCATTGGTCCTTGATCTTTGGGAAGTGCCTCTGATGCATGTGTGGGAGCCTTCAGCACTCTTTGTGCAACTCTAGGATCTCTTTTAATCCGAACCATTCCATACTAGCACAGTGTGAAGCAAGACAAAAAAAAGAAATGTATAAATGCATAAAAACAATTAATGCCCACCAAAACCAATTAAGGTAGCAAAATATTAGTGGAATAGTATGTAGGGTGATTGCCATTAACACTTCTGGCAAGATTTGAATATAGGTGGAGATTTGTTCAATGTTATGAAAGACAGAAATATTACTTCATTTTTTGTTGTGGGAGAGAGGAGCTTTCCTGGAGCAAACTTGGAAAGAAATGACACAAAGATGGATGTGGCTCAAATGTTACTTGAGTGTGAAAACGTTCTGTGGTAGAAAGCACCCAAACAGTTGCTGAACCAAGAGGAAAACTTGCTTATTAGCTTCTTAGTTTGATAAGTATTGAGGACATTTCAGAAGAACTGGACCTTTCTGAGATAATGCTGGACAGTGATCAACTACACAGGACAGAACTTCAGCTTACACTGAGAGAATGGGTGGACAGTGGTTTTCTGCTTCAAACGGCCAGGCTTTGAGAAACTTGAAAAAGCTGGTTAGTGAAACGTGGAAGTAGTAAACTTGAATGTAAAGGAGCTTTGGGATTTATTTAACTCAACGGTTCAAAAATATGTGGAACTTTTACTGAATACAACTTGAAAGGAGTGCTGCAGACCTGAACGAGTGAGTCATGGGCAGAAAATGTGAGGAGCAAGCAGAGAACCTGCAACAGAAGGGAGAAAAATAACAGCAACGTGTCAGAGTTCAGCAAAGGTCAGGATCAAGTGAAAACTGCTGAAAAGCCAGGCCAGGTTTGCGAAACTCTATTTTAGGGCATTGAATGCTATGGGACATGAAATTCCCAATCTCATAGCAAGCTGGTTTTTTTTAGTACATCTCTGAAGCTGAAAGCAGTGATGTATGACCGAAGAGCAATAAATATAGTACTTACATTTAAGACAGGTGGAAGAACAGATATGTTAACTGGACCATCACTTTCCGATGAATTTTATGCAAGTATTTACAAGAAATCATGGATGAAAAAATGGACACATAGCTAAATGGAATGTTCTGTAAGACGGCTTTATCAAAGCATATCATGCCAGAATAAACTTCTTAATCTTTCTTTTCAAAGTTTTTTATTATTATTATTCAGAGGAAACATAGCATATCTAAACCATCTGGACTTCAATAACACACCGCATAGCAAATTAGAAAAGATACAGATTAGAATAAGAATTTTAAAACTGGTAAATAAAGGCTAAAAGGGAACTAGCAGTTTGCACTGCAGTGGAAGGAATTTCCTTCCTGACTGGGAAGAAAATACTGCTAGATCTGAAGAATTAGGCCTTGGATTGATCTCTTTTTTTAAAGGGGTGGAACGGGGTGGGGATGGGATTTACTTCACTAAAACCTGAGACACTAGAGAGCCTATTAATGAAATTTGCTGCTAATAGGTAGTTGAAAGGGCTCCTTGGTTGAGAGGGACAAAATCAAAATATGATACAGGCAAAGCAAGGTAACTTTGATTTGAATAATTAGTAAGAAAGAGTAGAAATTAGACCAAAAGTAACGGTACAAAAGGCAGGATCATACCTTCATGGAGACTCTGGGGGATTCTGCTGTAGCCAGGGAGCTGAACAGGGTTAAGCAGGAGAAAGACCTATTTGTGTCACCAATACGATGTATCTAAAAAACCCCTCCAATTCTAGAACATGTGTGTCAGGTGTTTACAGCAGAAATATGACCATGCTAATGGTATAGAAAACAGTGATGTAATCTCACCTGTAAGGTAGTTGCCATTGTGGTCAAGAAAGCTGAAGGAGAATGAATTAAAACTGGAGAAAGTACAAAGACGCTCACGTGTGTTTCAGCTTAAAGAGTTGATTTTTCAGAAGATATTGTGTTGCTTATTAATAAAGCAGGATCTTAGAGGCATTGTCTTTGTTCTCTAAAAAGACATAGGAAGATCAGTATTTTAAATATATTCAAACCAGCAATGTAGGAGACTATTGCTATCTGTCAGAGGACGGCTCTAGAAGGCATCCTTCAATGGGACGAGAGACAGCAGAATAATTACTTTTCTTAAGATGGTAGTTGATAAATGTCTGAACAAGATTGCATGATACAGTTGCCACAGGGGACTGATTTTAATGGCCCAGTACTGTGTTCTTATGTTTCTATTGGTGGAGCAACTAGGGGATGGAATTAAAGTTTGTTGTTGGGCAGATCATATTATAGCAAATCTTGAGATGTTTTCTTTTGTTTTGATGATGCCAAGTTCTGCTGAGTGGACTGTAATAGTAGAATTTAAAAGCTGAAATGCTTCTTTGCTTCCAACTTTAATCTTGCATTTTGTTTTTGCAGGAGATATGCTTGACCTTCTGAAATGGAGAACCCACCCAGACAAAATTGCAGGTTGCCTCTCAAAATTAAAAGAGATTGATGGTTCAGAAATAGTGAAGGTATATACCTTTCTATCCTTTTAGATAATATGAGGGAAATAACGTATTTGAATGTCACAAAACCACCTATTTAATAACAAACTGTCTCTTATTTTCTCCAATCAGTTTCTTCAAGATACACTAGACACTTTATTTGGGATTTTAGATGAAAACTCTCAAAAATATGGATCAAAAGTATTTGATTGTTTGGTAAGTTTTATTTTGTGATGATGCTTAACACTATTTAAGAACTAAGTAAAAAAAAAAAAGTTTGTTTTTTTTTCTTTTTCCCCTCACATTTAGGTTCACATAATAAATTTGCTGCAGGACAGCAAGTTTCACCACTTTAAGCCAGTAATGGACACTTACATTGAAAGTCATTTTGCAGGAGCGCTTGCATACAGGTGAAGTCTGTACTTTTTCTATTTGATTTGAATACTGACAGTTATTTGTAAACTAAGCAGAATCAATCATTAGGCTAAATTAAATGGTAGCGTTTGAAATAAGATGCAATGCTTGTACGAATGCCCAGATGTAGGCCGTTAAAAAAAGAGTAAAGTAACTTTAAGTTACCCGAAAGCTTACTTGCTAACGCTCTAACATTGGCTTCATTTTTAAATCTTTTTCTTCAGTGGATTTCTTTATTTGAATTACTTTGAAAAACACAGGAGCCTTAACATCATCCAGCTGCAACTGTGTTCACTGCCTGTAGAGCAGTGCCCTAACAAGTATCACTTCCTCTGCCGTGCTCCCCTTATTTATGTGCTACCTCGACTTCCATTAAAACCAATGCACTTTAATGAGACTGCAAACCAATGCATGGAATAGCAGGGGTAGTCCACGCTGGCGGGGACTTTTATGGTTTAACCGAGCTTGTGTATCGCTGTCAAAATCATTCTACTGCATATGTAATGCTGGTATTATTTCCCGTTCGTCAGAAATCTACTAGGTGGCTTTCAGCAGACTGAAAATTAAGTGTAACATTGAGCCTGTAGTGATTAGTGAAATCTAGTTATATCTTTTTTATTTTGTCAGTGTTTCTCATGTGACAGCTATGGGTTTGCATTTTAAATGCAAAGTTAACCCTTCTCCCACTGGTGTGTTATAATATTTTCTCATGTGGTATTCTAGAGATCTTATAAAAGTACTAAAGTGGCATATTGATCGAGTCACTGAAGTGGAGCTGCACGAGCACATACAGGAAGTACTAAAGGTAATAAGAATCGTTGAAGGCAATTATATATTTGAATGATGTATTTGTAGAGTACCAGCAGGCTCAACTTACAAAATGAAGCAAAGTAGGTACAAATGATGGAATGGTAGTACTAATTCTAGGGAGCTGCGGACTTTTTCAGCACAGTCAGTCTATTCATCTCTCTCTTTGTAACTAAGCCTATCCATGGAGCTTACTACCAGCAGAGTCTGGAGCTCTATGTTCCTTACTGAGTGAGCATATACATGAGCAGGAGGTAGATCTAAGAAATCAAATGCGGATTGCATTGGTGGTATTAGCATCTGTTGCATAACTGAATCTAAATGGCAGACCTGCATGCTGACTTAAGGGTTCAATCCTGACACTGGGGAATTCTACTCTACACCTGAAAAAGGTGATTTTGGTTGCTCATTTGCCCCGTTTTGTACCATCAACAGAGCACAGCGTGGAGTCAGGTTGAGTTGTACAACACAATAATCCCATTTGGGACAGGTGCTACAGTCTGTAAATAAAATATCAATGTGCTTTTCTATGCTGCTGTTAATTTAGGCATCTTGCTAATAAGAAAGGGGTGTATGTTTAATTTACGTTCCAACAGCTTTGCAACTTAATTTAAGCTTTTTTTTTATATATATATATATTATTTGGTTAGCATTCAACAGGAAAACAACTTTTAACAGGAAGAGAAATTCCAAGAACAGCTCAAAAGTTTGAGCCTACTTCTTATATTGTATGTTCGTGCAATGTTTCCGTAGCCAAAGACATGCAAGGGATGGGGAAAGGGGCAGTGCTGAGATTTTTGCAGTTTTTCATGTGTGCTCCCTGGTTTGTAGAGATTGTGAGAGGCAAGGGAGGAGCTTTTCTGCATATGTGCTTTTGAAATGTTAGTGTTTCAATAGAAAGATTTGCCAGAATTAAATAACATGGTGTCCTGTTTCAGGTCCTTGTCATTATTTGAATGATATAATCAATGTGTGTGTTCTATTTAATGACCTTGTCTATTTTTATGAGTTATCTCTGATTTTGACATCCGTAGGCCCAGGAATATATCTTTAAGTATATAGTTCAGTCTCGAAGGTTATTCTCTATTGCCACTGGTGGACAAAATGAGGAGGAATTTCGCTGCTGTATTCAAGAGCTTCTTATGTCAGTACGCTTCTTCCTTTCCCAAGAGAGCAAAGGAGCTAGTGCTTTATCCCAACTACAAGTAAGTTTTCAGGAGCACCTTACTTATTGCCACCTAAAACATCCATTATAGAAAATGTATGCATGTCCTTACCTGTATTCCCAGGAAAGAAAATGTGGTTTTGCTAGAGCAAAATGTCCATTTTCAGCTCATCCTCATACCTTTTGTCCTACAGTGTGAAATTTTCATACCAGCAGCTTCTAAATATGCTTGGTGTAGATAATCCTAAATCTAATATTTAATTTTGAATTATAATTGTGTCATAATTATAATAATTATATTGCTGGATACAAATAAAGTAATTTCTCTGTTTTGGGCATTTTACAGCTTAGTTTAACCACATTGGAACTGAAGAATTTGAGCCATACAAAAGACTATCAGCTTTCATGCTTTACAGAAAACTTTTAAGTCTTGGTGAACTGGACGTTTTAATGCTCAGCTGGTATCTTTATTTCAATTGAGACTACTAAAATTGTCTAGAGGCAAAAGACACAGAAGATAGTTCTCTACATTAAGTGCCATGGATTTACCAACTTCTACAGTTTGTAGATATGCCGTCCTCTCCCCCTGTTTCTGTAACCAGAGGTGTTTAAGACCCGTTAAGAATTATTAATTTCTTAAGCTCTGTAGAAAATTGTTCTTCCAAGAAAATGGCAAATCACAGAGAACAGAGTAGGCAGGTGGTTCTTCGATCTCATATCATGTAAGCAGGTGGAATGAAAAGATAATATCAAAATGCTATAAACAACTGCATTAGGAGTTCTTCAGTATCTTTAACCTTGCGTGTCACCTGTTCTGACACCGGTGTGAAGAAGGTCTGAGGTATGTGTAGCTTTTCTCAGTCAGCAGGATTTGGTGAGGAAGAAGGGAATGTCAGTTCTAGCTTCCTTTCTCTGGCATCGCCCTCCTTTCTTTTCCAGTGTTCTGTTTCCATATTCATTATACTCACCAATGACTTTCCCCTATTTTAGGGTTGTTGAAGTGAACCAAGGCTGCCAGTGCTGTCTCACTCAAAAATAAAAGTGTTCATTATTTGAAAAATGGAAGATAGGGAGGCTGTTATATTACTTATCTAAAGCAAAGCAAACCAGAGCAACTCCACTCAAGTATTTTTGTTCTGATATCTGCTGGCTTCTGTTATCCTTCTAAAAATTTCCTTTCGCATAGATCGTGAAGAATCTGTAAAGTATAAATATTTTTGTTCTAAGTTCAACTTTATACGTTCACTTTGTCCTGGGAGAAATGAATTGGATAAAGCTTAAAGGAAAATAGTCACAAGTGTAAGCCCATTAATGAATGTGAGGATATTTCTTCTGAAAATATGACCATGTTTAAAGCTACTAACTACCCTTGAAATGTAAAACCGGGCATTTTTCTACAGTTACTTAGATTTCTATGGTTATTTAAATTCTATAAATGTCAAAACTATACTGCAAGATCTGACTGTCCATTTTTGCCCTTTTCCTCTAGGCCGTGTTTCTCAGCTCATTCCCATCGGTGTACTCTGAACTTTTGAAGCTCTTTGATGTAAGAGAAGTGGCCAATTTGGTTCACGATGCTCTGGGCAGCTTGCCAACAGTCATGCATGGGGATGAGTCCCTTCAAGCTGTTAAACTGCAGAGTATTGGGAAGACTGTAGAGAGTCACCTGTACACTAACCCAGGTAAGGTTACCCTGGGCTGCCTCCAGATAAGGAACTCAAATTGTGTCCTTGGTACACAGGCCAGCAGGTGCTAAAGGGGATAGTGTCGCTCAGAGCAGTGCTTCCTAAGGAACGATTCTTGAAGCACTGCTCTGCACAAGCTGCTCATTTACAAAAATACAGTTGGTTAAATTTAGTGGTTTCGGTTTTAGAGACAAAGACTCTTAAAATATAGTTTTGTTTTGATCTACTACTGGCAGGATGTCTGTGAAGAAAGTTTGCTTTATACTTTTTAAGTAATTATAAAGGAAAAAGCTTTACTAAATTGTTTTGTTTTTTTCTTTTTCTCCTTTGGGGGCAGTTCAGCAAACAGATTGTCACCTATCCGTTCGATCTTATTTGTGTAACTCTTGCTAGTTCAGCATTTTCAATCCTCCGTTTCTTAAAGTAGCATAAAAGTCTACACAAATGCAAGTGATAGTTGGTGCATAAAGTGTATAACAACATAGTCAATTGCTATGCAGAAGAACAAACTGCTGTGTAGTGGTGAGCCTGACACTCTTTTTGTATTCTAAGTGAAACCCATAGAAATGAGCAAATATTAAATTTGAGATGAACTAATTTTGAAAGAAAAGAATTCAAATAGAAGAGATTTTAAGAATTCTAGTAAGTGTTAATTTACTCACGA
The DNA here is from genome assembly GCF_028500815.1 of Rissa tridactyla. Lineage (NCBI taxonomy): Eukaryota > Metazoa > Chordata > Aves > Charadriiformes > Laridae > Rissa > Rissa tridactyla. Next base: position 189,416,680 of record NC_071466.1, on the reverse strand, counting down.
AAAGCCCTCTTGAGAGCTGTTTCGATATTGGCTGATGGAGTTCAGTAGAAACAGTAACTTTTACCTTCTAAGGCATTCAAGATAAACACATTACAATGATGAAGGCTCTGCAAAAAACACCAGGATATGAATAAATATTTTGAGATGCTGCAAAATAAAGGAAGACATCTTGAAACATTTTTTTAAATGCTTTCAGTGATTGTACTTTAAAAATATGAGCTCAAAGAAATGGGTAAGAAGTATTGGATCCTGGCTACTTTGCTTCATTCTGGTTGCAAAACCCTTTCCCATGTGAGCCTCCATGGCGGTCCTTTCCAGAACAGTGAGCTCTCCCTACAGCTGATTGATCACACCTTTGGTGCTCTGGGTGGAGCAGTCTTAAGGATGCTCTAAATTACGTTTTTCATTTTCCAAACTACTTAGGGACCAGGTATCATCGTTGCCATTTTCCTCTCATTATCTTGGTTAGGTCAGCCTAACCAGAAGATCGAAATGAATGCATGTAATTCGAGTTATTTAATGCCATGTGAGGGACTCCTGGGGACTTCCTTGAATTTGTAAATCTACTTTCAGCCTTATGACAGTTTTTGTTTGATTCCTTTTGTAAAAGTGTTATTTTTCTATTCAAATCCCGTTTCATTATTAAGAAGTAATATGAGTTGGTTTGGCTATAAAAGCAATGAAAATTAGAAAATTACATGTTAAATTTTACATGGAGTGCGGGTTATATACAAATAGAATCTAAATTTCTTAGACCTCAGGGAAACTGTTGTGAAAGACATCAGGCAGTAGAATAAGCTCCCAATGTCCATGATAGGAAGCTCAGGCAAACAATTGTACAGTTGTCATTAAGCTGAAGGGTCTTGTGGAGATAAGCAGCTTGGTCTCTTTGCCCTTAATGTTTTATCTCTTTAAAATACAAAAATATAAGTAGACTTTCCCTCAGTCAATCCCTAGAAGGAAGTCCTTTTAAAAATCCTCTTGGGAACATAAATATTGCGCTCAGCTATGTTAATGTGCAGAGTAAACAGTACATCCTAATGTGAAGTTGAGCCTTGCTGCTGTGAAAATAATTGATTTCTGTCTCCCAGATGAAGTTGACGAGCGCTGCAAGCTGCAGTGTTAGCTAACACATTGGAATAGATGGAATGCAGGAAATATCTATTTATTCAAATGTCTAGAAATGAGGAGGGCACTTCTTAGATAATATTTTCTGTTATCTGGAGCTTGCTTGGAAACAAGCGAGAGTAGTTTAGCATGGGAGTTTTACGCATTTTGTGCTGCAAGGGCCTGAACAACTACCATTAGCTCCCACCGCTGCAGAAATCAACAGACATGAAAGCTATGCTTTTGCTAAAATTGGGAAATATATTTGGTATATCGTTGAAAACAGAAATATCAGACATAAAAGGGGTTGATGTAAGGTGCCCAAGCACGGGTGTTTAGTACAATTTCAGATGTATTTGATGCATCTGGTCTCTACCTGTCTCTCTAGAGAATGCAGGTTATATATCGTACTTACTGATCATGTGTGGATAGGATGTCTGAAATGGCTCTGTATTGAGGTTTTGGTATAGCTTGCTTAGACCCTTTTTCCATTTCAGTGATTTTAAACTTCAGCTCTTCCCATAGGTCGCAACTACAGCGACGTTAAAAGGTGTCAACAGCAGTTAACTGCCTAGCCCCTATGAAAAAGTTAGTAGGGGTTAAGGCCTTACTTTACTTCTGTTTTTTCGTGTTTACTTCTGTATCTTTGTAGTACACTACATTGGTTGTCTAAAAAGAAACAGATGACAGTTTTCCTGCTGATAAAGACTATCAGTATTTATTTCCTCTTGGCCTTTTTTCCAGTCTCCTGGTATTTTGGGTGTAACTCTTTGGACGCATCCCTGTTGATGCTTGTAGAATGGCCAAATTGATGACCCACATATGCCTGTACCCAGATGATTTTCTACCTTTGTCATTTCTGATACATCAGTAGTTTAGCACTCGTTTGCTGTCTTTTTTGCATTAATTATTATTATAGCTTGCTTTGGGGAAGAGTTAGATCTGTTTTGCTGGGAAGAGTTAAGGACAATAAGAGAAACACATCTGAAATCATGTCCTTCCTGACATGGTTAAACAGCAGATATCAGAACACCAATAATTTTTTTTTACTCTAAGGGCAATATTTGATCTTGCAAATTCAATAGCTATGAAAACATGAGGTGTGTAAGTCTAGGTTTCTTCCTCCAAAGAGGATGAATTTTCTTGGAATCACCACTGATCAAACACATCAGTTACCAGGAGAGAGATTACATTAGTAAGTAAAGTCCTAATAAAAGAAAACTCCGCATTGATAAAGCCTGTATCTTAGCCCAGTTATAATCTGTGGCGCAGCTCTTTACCACATGGAGAATGTTCTTACAAGGCAAGAAACTTTGTGTCTTCCCAAAATATGAGGATTTGGACCCCGATGCAAGAGTAGCTGGGTAGGACAAAGGCAGCCTGTTGAAAACAAATAGAGGAGGGGTTTAATTCTCTGACCGTTTACACTATAGATATCATATGGTGTATGGTATCTTTATATGATATGTATAAGTATTATGAAGCTAGGAAAAATCCTGAGTTGGTGTTTTAAAGACATCTTAATGTGTTCATTTTATTTAATTCATTTCATGTGTGAAGTTTTATGTATTTGGCTTATATATAGCTTATCCCTTACCTGTTTTTTATTGTTTTCCTTATTTTACACTGAAATCCACTATTAATAGATTAGAAAAGTGATAATTATCTATTTGTTTTCTTTCAGAGATTGACTGCTTCCCTCAGTCTGTCTCTGTGAATAAGTTCACCTAAGAATTGCATCCTGTATCTCACAGGAGAACGTACGTGTAGGAAATTATATGTTTCAATAGCCATTTAGAGATGAAAATCTGACAGAATCAGTGAGAATAATTTAATATCTTTGAACTGCCTCACGGAAAGGATGTTGTTACATGTTAGACTTCATATGGAAATGAAAAAAAAAGCTGTTAACAAGTTCAGGAAAAGATACCATTAACTGGTAAGGAGGTTTAGTTCTAAAAGCTAGGTGTTATGATTTCCCTCTTATTCCATCGTTTTTTCAAAAGACTCAAAACTTCTCTTTAATGAGACTTGTAAGATATCTCAGTAATCACTGCAAGCTAATTAATTGCTATAAAAATGCAAAAAGCCTATCAATATTGAAATTGTTAATACAAATCCTGGATTAAATTTAGTTAAAATACATTAAACTTTACATGTTAACATGGATTTGAGGGGGAAAAAAAAAAAAGTATTTTTTTCAAAACATTAAGGTTTTACACATTGATCCATAGTACTGCTTTCAAGTACTCCAGTATCTTTTTCAGATTAATTGGTATTTCTTAATTTCTCTTCTATACCAATATACTGTTCTTTGGAGTTCTTTGTGTATGTATACTTCTGTACACACCTGTGGGGACATGTATGTATGTATATTGCATACAAAAATTCGACCTTTATTAGTACCTCTATAGCGGAGAGCAGAAAATATTTTGCAAAAGCTTTGCAAGTGATGCTTCACACCTGTGTCTCTTTCTTAGGCTAAAAGAGGACTTTCTCAGCCATACCTGTGTTTTGCTTCTGCACTTCAGGCAATTTTTTTCTTTCAACTGAAAACAGTTCCTCATGAAATTTTTGAAAGTTCTTCCAAACAAGGAGGCATAAATTGAATAGGTCCAAGTGAAACTATCAAAAAGAAGAACAACTTCCTTGCTTCTCACTGTTCAAGGAGAATGCTGTTTATTTGTTTAAAATGTTCAATTACGCTAATCCTTTTTCCAAGCAGGCTGAAGTTTTGCTCATCTGTTCTGATATAGTCACTGAAATGAATATCGTCTTCCTGAAATTAATCTTTAAAATACACCAGAATAAAGAAAGGGTTTTTTATATCTATGCAGGTGCTTTACCGCTAACCGAAAAGCAAGGGGGAAAGTTGTGCTGTGGGTTAAATATTAAATGTTAATGTAGCTTGCATAGGAAAGTCACCAGGATTGCCCAGAGTAGCCTGTCTTTCTAATTATGCCAAGCATGTACTTGAAAAGCTCCATGTCATGATTTTTTTCCTCTCTTTCTGTATAATATTTGTAAAGGGCAAGTATTAGCATTTTAAACAGTCAGCTAATTTGGCTTCCTGCACAGAAGAAAAATTAGGACAGTGAGTGACGGCTAAGAGTTCTGATTATTGCACCATTTCTTGCGCTCATTAATTTTTCTATATACAGTGGCTGACATTGCAGCTGACAATTTTTAAGAAAAAAAAAAAGTAACTCAAGACAAATGTTGTACACTACGTTCTCCAAACTTTCTCACATAATCCTTGGTTTGGCTGAGAGGTGAATGTGCCAGCTTTCCTTTTCTGTAACACCACTGTATCTCTCCACCTAAACGGGTCAAGACAGAGAGGTGTTTAGATTATGAATTTACAAGGAATATATCTAAAGCAGCGTTATATGTGGTGGTTAGTTCAGTAACAGACATTGTTCCCTCCCATGTACAGTTGCAAGTCATTAGAAAATGCTTCTTGCTAATCCGTTTGGTCTTGGTAAAACAAAGTTCCTGATTATTTTATGGAGCTTTTGCAAAAATGGGATACTTGAAACAGTTGAATGAGGATGCTCAGTTTTGTCTGAGGTGCTTCAGGTCATATATTATATGTAAGAATTGGCTATTTACAAGTCAAGTGTTGCTACAAGTAGATTCTCTGGACTTCAAAATGTAGTTCATAATGCTGTGCTTACATGTAAGCAGTGCACAGAGTAGTGGGCACCTCAGTAAAGGTAACAAATCCTCTGTGTGCTCATCAGGAAGCTGCCTAGAGTTAACCAAGACGAAACACCTAGGCACAGGGCTGCTCCTGTTTTCTCCTCGCCTTCTGGGCTGAGGGCTTTCAGTTGTAGCTGCAAGAGAAGACCTGCTGTCCTCAGAGGACCTATGGCCCAAAGGGTACGGCTCACGCCAGTGAAGTGTGAAAGAGCTACTGTAGCTTCTCTGGGACAGTTGTGGTGTTGAGTAGTGATTTGAGTGTTTGCCTGGGAATGGAAGACCAGGTTCAGTGCTCTGCCAGCCTGGATTCAGCTTCCTGAAGAGGAAGACAGTACCCCAAATGCAGAGCCATGGGCTGCTTTACACAGAGAACACTTCATCTCTTCTCTTGAAGATGGGTTACCAGTCAAGAATTCAGTATGTGTAAGGCCTATCACAAAGCAGGGAAAAGGAGCCATCCCCTGTAACCCGATGGTTAGGTCTTTTTGTAAGAATAGGTTAGGTCTTTTTTATAAGAATTTCACTTCAACTGAAGGCATTATCTCTATCTTTTCATCTATCACTAATTAATAAGCAGATTTAGGGGTGAGGATCAGAAGCTGGCACGTGCCTAACCAGACGTCTGCGTATTAGCCATCTTCCTGCCTGCTTTCCTTTTGACCCTATGGATCTTGCAGTGGATGGGTCAGTGGCAGCTGTGCACACTTGACATCTCAGACTATGTGGGGCAACGCTTTGCTGAGCTTCTGCTCTTCAGGTAGACAAAGAATCATAGAATCTTCATGGTTGGAAAGGACCTTTGAGATCATCGAGTCCAACCACACACACACACACAAAAAACCCCTACAATCTCTGTCACTAGAGCATGCCCTCAAGTGACAAATCTACACGTTTCTTAAATACCTCGAGAGATGGTGACTCAACCACCTCCCTGCCTGGTTGGTTTGGTTGAGACGCTTCTGCCCAGCTGCAGGCAGATGTGAACTCTCAGGCCACTCCTGACGAAAACCTGCCGAGGCACTGGCAGAAGCAAGCAGTCACTGGATAAAGGCTATTTGTTTCCCAGTTTTGGGTCTCAGTAGTACAGATTTTACATTCATTGATGACCTATTGCCATATAGTCTTTTTTTATATTTTTCTTCAATAGGAAGATATAGCAAAACACCTGAATAAATAATAAGCATGATACGCCCCTTTAAAAAGAGCGGGCAAGCCTTCTTTTTTTTGAAAACAAGAATATACTTAAATAGTGCATACAAATCAACTTGTCCATATGATTTGTCTTGTGTTATACAGACAATTACACAATGAAAACAAGGAAATAATAGAGAAAAACAAGACTAGTGCTATATTTCAGTGAGTTAAAGAAGCATTCAAGAAATAAAATCTCAGAATAAATCCATCTTCTTCTCCCTCCTGGAAAAACTAGAGTGAATATTTAAGAGGATAAAAAGTATTTATAGAAAGACTAGTCCATGGACAGTACCTGGTTGGCAAAATGATTTTAAAGGAGTAATTTTCCAGCTAGACAAACTCAGTTTTTAGGAAATAATTACATTAATGAACAAAGGAACTGGGTAGATGAATATATTTAGATAATGTAGTATATAATCATCATTAAAATTTTAATAGAGGAAATGATTCAAGTACATTTCTATGGGAACATAATTATGGCAAAGATCTAAAAACAACAAAATGAAAACAGATAACACCCATTCCATTTATCAAATTGTAAATAAGTGTTTAATGTGTTATCACAAGTGTAAGTATTAGGGCTCTTCCCATTTAACATCATCTTTAATTATAAGAAAAAGAAGCAAGAAAAAGTAGCATGTTAATGAACTTCTTGCATAATTTTGAGAGAATTCGGGACTGAAAATATCACCAAAGTGCTGCGTTTAGAAAATGAAGTAGAGGAAAGGAAAATCATTTTATGTAGACACCAGCGATCTAAATTTCTCATACTCAGTAGGAGTGAGGAATCTGGGAAAGTGAAAGTCCTGAAAGAAATATGTAGGTACTGCTTCTTTGTAAAGTGAACTCATTTTTAGAATAACGTAACTTCAAGATTAAATCTATTGTGGCATTGGCTTGCAAAAGGATCCCGTCACATGACAGGGAACTCTAGAGCATAATTTAACATTATTATGAATACAGATATTACTACGCTAAGTTTTTTTGCGTGACAGTTCAATAATTACTTAGAATTTTCTGTTATCTATAGTATATTCCACACAGTGGTGTTTTTCTCCACCCATGATGTGACATACTGACTTTCAGCATATTGTTTGTTCTTCAAATATTTGTTTTAGGATACTATGATTATGAAGTAAAAGCTTCTGCTTATCAAAAATGTTGGTTAAAGCAAGTAAAAGCTTCTGCTTATCAGAAATACCTTTTTGGACTGAAGATATATTTTATGTCTATATTAAAATTAAATTATTCTATGAGAAGCTCCTACTCATAGATTTTTTCCTTTTTTCCAGATTCTCGATATATTCTTCTTCCGGTAGTTTTACATCATCTCCACATGCATTTACAAGAGCAGAAGGACCTTATAATGTGTGCACGTATCCTTAGCAACATATTTTGCCTCATCAAGAAGAACAGCTCAGTAAGTAAACACCATGTGACATCCACAAGGTGTTGAACATCTTTATATGGCTCAATGACATTTAATGACACAAACTGGACCTTGACCAAGACCATTTTAAAGTGTTCTGTGTAGTGATTCTGCATAAGCATGTCATCTTGATTTCTCGTGAGCCATTTCTTCCCATGCAAGAGTATTTTAATTGTAGCGCATAGCGTTCTGCCAAGCTGTGACTCTTTTTGAGTGTTGTGTTGGACAGAAAGAAATGTCCGCTTTCTTTTAGAGGCATTTTCTGTTGTGGGCTGTTTAGTCAGAGAGGACACAGGGGTGATATAGGTAAATAGATTGATATGACTGTTGCAAGGGGGATTGCCCTTGGTTGTTAGTTGATAGACTTTGTGGCCAATTTCTGATGTTTGTATTTGCAAATTAATCTGTGAAAGCTACATTATGAGAGCTAGCTTAGATACGTGTATTGCAAATATGAAGATGGTGATAAGTTCTGACAGGAAAAGGGATATAAGATGATTAAAAGCAGACATTGCCTGTAGTTAGTGCAGTACATACATAACAAGGCCAGCATACATTACGTTGGAATGTGTTAGTGAGAACTGGTTTATGTGTTTCTCCATTTCATACCACTGTCAGCAATTAAAGTTGCTCCATCAGTGATTTGATAGGGACGTGGCGTGCGACTTTGGCCCCGTAACAACATTTTCATTGCAGCGGCTCCTGGATTAGTGTAATACCTCCTTACAAGATAAAGTGATAAAGCGTAGCTGTGGTTTTGGACTGGGGGAAAGGTTTACATGTCTGGTCTTAATTTCAGGAGATCTTTTATTTGGAGTCACCAAGGCAAAGATGTACACAATAACAAGTGGATGTCTACATAAAACTCTCTCCAGTGTTCAAGATATGCGGCTACTATTTTTAGTAGTCTTTGAGAGTATTAACTTAGTGACTTTGATATGATTTTTGTGGATCAGTTTAGAGCCTCATTCCTTCCATGGTAATCAAGATAATTTAGTGTTGACGGAGCAAGTGAATTTGCAGTCAGGCAACTTTGAAAATCAACGTTGTTGGCCATTCTAACAGTACTTTGTCCATGAATGCTCACAGTTGATACAGTTCCTAAATACACTGTATACTGTCTGCTTTTGTAAGTAGCAAAGTTAACATTGTTTGGTACTAGATGAAGTGACAGAGAAGCCGGCCATGACACTAGACTCATCTTGAGTCCAAACAGGAATTTTGAGTTTGTTACAAATCATATGCTTTGGGTGTGTAGGAAGCTGGAAGAAAAAAAAAAACACTCCTACACCTCGATGTCAGCAAAGTTGAATGATCTGTTTGTCAGCTGAGTTTTAGTTTGGTTGTGTGCATTTGATTATGAAGTGTTTCTTTCTGCAAAGAATTATCATCTTAAATTGTGGATAAAATCGCTCAGACTAAGATGGTGGTGTCTGCTGCAGTGGAGACAGAAAACATTGTTGAAGCAGAGAAAACACATTTCCATCTGAATTAAAAAGGAAAAGTAACTACAACTTGACTTCATCAAGTGTTTCCATGCATGTAATTGAGGTATCATGGTCTCTTTTGGCGGTGAATGCTTTGGTTCCTTTGTATCGATACTGCATACAAGCAGTTGTAGGCTTACAGAAATGACTAATTTGTTTGTGCTTCTCAGTTGATGGGAAACGATGTAGCTGGTCCTTACTGCGGAAGCAGGTCTTGAAGGTTGAGCACCATCTGCTTGTTTCTGGTGATAGTTTCAAAGTGTGAAAACAGAATTCTACTTTTTGGAATTTAAGCCTCCCTTGGCAATTTCCCCAGAAAATATATGGGTGTTACCTATAAAAATCTTGCCCCAAAAGTTCTCATATATTATTTACTGCTTTCTTCTAAACATTAATTGAAAATAGAGCTATGCTAATTTGATGAACACTTACATATTTAAAATCATCCCCGTAACTGTCCTTTATATTTCAGTACAATGCAATTAATTGAAAACTGTTAGAAAAAAATCAATAGAATTAAACAATATCTCAATTAGAGAATAGTCCTTGTTTCTCAACTGTGACATTCATAGTAAAACCATCATTTGTTTCTAAAATAACACGAATGGAGATATGCCTGTGGTCATCTTTCTATTTTAAAATCTTAAATGTTTTATTTATTATTTAAGGAAAAATCTGTCCTGGAAGAAATTGATGTGATTGTGAACAGCCTGCTAGATATTCTGTTAAGGACCATACTAGAGATTACCAGCCGACCACAACCATCAGGCTCCGCTATGCGCCTCCAGTTTCAAGATGTGACTGTAAGTTTCTTATACTGAAATAGCTCTCAGTTGTCATTGGTTGGACTACTAGATTTGTGACAATATTGTCTTTATATTGCAATGCACAATGTTAAGATTTTGTGTATAAAACAGAGGATGAGGAGAACAACGAAAACTTTTCTTGCATTTTATTCATTTTCAGTGGAAACAGTAATTCTTTTCATCAAATTTATTTATAAATTGTGACCAAAAAAAACCTCAAAACCAGTATTTCTTTTGAGACTGTTTCAGGTCAATAATTATTTCATTGTGTTTCTTTTACTGACAAATGTAATAGCTTTCTGAAACTCTCTTTAAGTTTGAATTCCTGAAAATGCAAGAGCATCAATCAACAACATTTTATTTCCTAAAACTCATATGTTTTTACATGATGAAACAGCTCTAAAAATGCCTGTAGAATCTGTGACACTGACTTGTACAAATTCAAATTTATTAATTGGGAGATTATTTTTTTTTCTCTTGGCTGAGCATTTGAGCTTCATTTCTATCACATGAAGTAGAGCATAGAGGATGAATTTAGAAGATTAACAAATGATATTTTGGTCAACCTACTATAACAACTCATGCAAATTAGAAGGTTGAAATGCAGGCATTTACAGAAACGCCTATCATGAGCATTGACGAAACAAAATGAAGTGTTATTTTGCTTTGTTTTCAGCAAGGTTGCCAGTTTGCTTTTGAAGGGCAAATCAGTTCTAATATAGTAACGGATGTGACCTCAGTGTGAGGTGAGGGGGTAACATTTTGTGCAGAGAACACACTACGCTGTGTGATTTACCATCTCATTATACACTTAATTAATTAATTAATTGCCCAATTTTTACACTGTAACAGTTTTCATTAATGGAAAGATGACTGTTTTTCAAACCAGAATGTCCTCTGAGATCAAACATTTCAAAAGCATTTAACAGCTGCGGAATAAATGTGTTGTTGGGTTTTTTGTTTGTTTGTTTGTTTTATTTTACCCCACAGAGAACAAACATTATATGAAGTGTTTTATGGAGCTGACCAAGCTCTGTAATAAGATGACACCATGCTTTAATCACTGTGATTCAGCAGGACTATACATCTAAGAGTTTGGGGTTTTTTTATTTAAATTACAAAATTACAAATGTACGCTGTGTGGCATATCAGGCCATCACAAGAAAATCTAAGCTGAAATAATGGTTGTAGTAGACCGTTAGCGTAGCAAAGCTCTGAGCTTATCGGTTTCCTGTGAGATATCCACCTGCTTGCAGATTAAGTTTTCATAAAACACCATGACAGCCTAATTCTTTCACACCATCAAAAAATTAGACTCTGAAAGTGCTTTCAAGTTGCAAAATTTTCTTTTTATGCATCAGAAAAGCCATGTCATTGTCACCACAGGCTCTCAAAGAATACTTAATGTGGAAGTGACTCACAGCACAGCATAAGGCAATTATATACATTTATGTAGAAACATCATGCAGTATGGGCTTATGGCAATACATGGAGCCAGATTCTTGGAACTATTTGTAGAGCAAGTATGATAAAGTACTCAATGTGAGTACAGCAGTAGAGTCTGTTCCAGTGTGTTACCATTATTTCAAGCTGCATGTATCATAAAATATTCGTTGTGAGATGTTTCATGGCAGCACACTGGATAAAATTCTGTCATAATTTTGCATCAGATACAGTCTTCCTTGTGGAAGTAGTCCCACACTCATCTCGGTGTGATCTTCCAGGCCCACGTGTCACTGTTTTTCTGCACAAAGAAGCAGCAGAAAGTAGCAGCATAAAAGCAGGCAGCATCAGGCTGTGTGCTGCCATGACCGCACCATTTCTTTTCTCTTAAGTAGTTTTGGTACCTTGGTACCATTTCAATTTGCAGTGCAAGATGCATGTGATGCTTTAAACTGAGCACAAAGAAGACATGGCTTCAGCGTGTCATTGTTACAGATGTTATACTAACAAGCATTGAATTTAACGTAATGGTGAAAGTGAAACTTCTGCTTTAGGATGTCAGTGATATAGACCTTTGGATTTCCTTAGGAAAAATGTGTTTGCATATAAAGGGTTAGCTGAAAGCAATCCAACTGAAGTGAACCTTTATTGATTTCAGATCTTGGAAGTTCAGAACCTAAATGAATTGCAATTTAATTGTGAGCTCCATGTATCTTCATAATTGTGCTCCATAAATAAGACACAAAAAATTACTTCAGGATTCCACCTAAGTGAATTGGATATACTGCTTGGCTTGCCTTATGACACTAGAAATAGATGCTGAATGTTTTTTTTATCAAGGTCGTTATGTGTGTGGAGTTTGCTTTCGTGCAGGATTCGCATGTACCATGACTATTTAGTCTGTGTCTGACACTGGCAGAAAGCTTACAACATGCATTTTGTGTTGAGTTCAACAAATGCAGCTGAATGTTCATTGTTATTTTAAAAACCAGCTGCCTGTATAGCTACTTACATTTGAATTAAAAGCTCAAATTTAGCGGTCAGTTAACAATTAGCTAAAGCTGGTACTCTTTTATAGCTAATCTCTCTGTCAACTACAATAGTACCGCTTTCTGTAACAGACTGTGATTTTTAATATACTACTATAAGTCAAAGTAAATGTGGGAACATAGAAGGAAGGTGACTAGAAAGGACTGCTTAAAATTCTTATGCAAGAAGGGAAGTATTCAAAAGGTTCATACTCAAATTTTGTCAGTCAAGCTAGCAATCAGGTATACTTATAACCTTATTTATTTAGGCTGCTTGTTTTGGCTAATTAGCCAAATCTGAGTAGTCTCAGATTTTATAACTGGAATAAAAGTCTCCAAAAATTATGCCTATTTAGGTGAACATACATTGTACTAAATGGCACAATAAAATCATATTGAGGCTAGGTATAATGAAATTGAAAATATTAAAAAATGATAGAAGACCAAAGTCTTTTTGTTTTCTGAAGAGAACCCGATAGGGTTGGAAATACATTTTCAGATATCTACAAGATAGCAGCAGTAACCTTGATAGTTATGCCCAGAGCATGAAGATTAAGAGACTTTGTAGCCTTAGGATATTGTTTTGAGAATGCTATGTTCACTGTAAAAACAATGGTTTTACAGGGAGGTAATTAATTTGGGATCATTACTTCAGTGTAGAATCTTATTATGGGCAAGACAATTATTATTTTATCACCACGTTGCCAGTGAAAGCCATCCCCTCACACACCACCAAATATACAAGGTATAATCACAAGTGAATTAGGCCTTCCAATGCAAAATCTGGAACAGCCATTCCTGTGAAAGCATATGCCCTTTTCAGTCTTATTTTCTGTTTTTAATGGAAGACAGGTAAAAACTTTCCCAAAATTTGACTTGACAATTTAATATAAGACACCATTTAAAAATAGTTATCGCACCTGTCTGTTCTCCCAGTCTCATTCCCCATTCCTGGTAGATACAGGCTGGAAGTGTATTTCCCATTTTTTAACAAGTTTATATGATTTCAGAATTGTTCTTTTTAAGCACTGAGATGAAATTCAGACCTTTCACTCTTTACTCATCCATTCCCCATCCATTCTGCAGTCAGACCAGATTGATGCCATTCAGTGTTTCTTGCCAGTTCCAAAGAGAACAAGCGGACAGGAAAGGGAGTGAGGGAGATCCTATTCCTTCCCGTAGCATCTTGATCATGCACAGGAGATAGATACCCTGTGCACTTCTCTGCTCTTTTATTCCTGAATCCCATGCTGCCTGAAGGAGGCAGGGAAGAATCCTCACAGCAGTCCAGTAAGGTCCTCAGCTTCTGCCTGGACCATCCCTTTTCCGCAATGTGGAGTGTGAATCCAGGAATTGGCACCGTGGGAGAGAGTGGTCTTTGCCCTATGATTAAACTCAACTTCTAGATATATGTTTTAATGAGATATTCCTCTGTAGGTCCAAGGCAATTTCTGTTCAAAACATTTTCAAAGTTTGTTCAATCCTATAAATGATTTTTCTTTTTGACAAATATGGGGTTTTTGTGATGAAAAAATATTTTTAAAAAATTCTCAGCTAACTCCATTAATTTCTTCCCTAAAGTGAAACAATAGCGTTCTTCCCAGAATTGTTGCAAAATATTTTTGTTTATATTTGTTTCAAAACTGAGTTGAGTAAGAGGTTATAATTTTAGCAATCTAAATAATCTGTTTAAAAACAGATACAAAGGAAGCAAATCACAAATCAAAATTTTACTGGTTTAGCCCTTCTGGAACTATTTCAAATAGATTTTGCTAAGCAAGTAAACTGCATTTGGGGAAAAATAATTCTTTAAATAGGAAGTAAGTTCATAGCTAAATTAATGTATTTTCACAAAATATGGAGTCTAAGCCTAATTGTAGATTAATTTCCCTTGCATTTGTTCATTATTTTTAAGTGCTTATAATGTGACAGTTTAAGCTCAAGTACAGAAGATGTTATAATCTATAATATTTCTATTCTTGGTTTATCTGAACAGGGGGAATTTGTCTCCTGTTTGTTGTCACTCTTGCGACAAATGACTGATAGACATTATCAACAGCTTCTTGATAGCTTCAACACTAAGGAAGATCTTAGGGTAAGTAACAGAATTGTCTTTGCACTTGTTCAAGTCTCCTTTTATTTCTCTTTTTTATTTATCTCCCTTTAAGATATCCCTGTGCTTTGGTGAAACACTTCAGTATTTAAATGCAATCCTTTTTTCAGATTAACTAACTTTTGCACAGGCTTTCGTGTGTACTCGGGTCCACTTTTATGGTGGGGCTTGGATTCTGTTGCTTCTACAATGACGGCAGAGAGAATCGGCATGCGAGGGACTATATAATAGCTTTAAAGCCATAAACTTAGCCTCCAAGCCTGTTTTAAAGATGGTTTCAATCTAAGGTTACACAGTTCTGCTTGATTCTTTCTGTCAGGCCATAGGGTTTTTTTAGTTCATTATATTTGTTTATTTAGTCATTCATTAAATTATATGTAGCAATGGCAAACATGCAGCTTGAGAAATGCATATTTAACTAACTCTCCATTTTTCTTAACTGTGCAGCGAGTCCAGTGGCAGGAGGGACTGTCAGACTTGTGATGTCTGTCTGCCCAGTTTGATCATGGAAGAGAGTAGCTGCAGAGCTCTTTCAGGGCAGCTTCTACCAATTTCATTGATGGAGTTACTGGGTTCATGGAGATACTGCATTTTTAATTCCTTTTTAGAAGAGGGAGATGGATTTTAAAAAAAAAAAAAAAAAAGGATTTCCTACATAAAGATATACATTAAGACTGTCACTCTGCTAGACCCTGACAAACTTACATAGTACCAAATTTGATCCACACAAGAAATCTTGAGTAATCACTTATGCCCGTTATTCAGCCAGTGATCCTAGACAGGAGGGTAATCATGTCCTAGTGTGATAGTATATTTTTAGATGTTACTCTTAAATAACCATTTGGTAAACTGCCCTGAAAAGGGGAGTCTAGTCATGGTGCAATTTCACATTTCCTTAAATTCCTGATATCGGTTTAGAGCTGTTCTGAAGAGAGCATACCATTTGTGAGTGCCTTTTCTTTGTAGTGAGGTGCTCATATTGAGCTTGAAAGATAGAAAATGCCAAGCAGTTATCTCTACCATGAATCAAGAGTGCTACCTAGGAGTTATACAGGGTGGATGACTTTATACTAGTATTACAGCATCTGTTTTCGCCTAGCATAGTTGTTATCCTTAGGCAATTTTTAGTATATGTTGTGGAACCTAGGCATCTTTTACTGAAATTTATTTCCCTTTTGCTTGAGTTCTGAGCAGGTCCCTATTACTAGGTTTAGATTTTTATATTTCCTAGAAGTTTCAAGCTTGATTTCTGTTTGATGTATCTATGAAATAGCGTTGAGTTTATTCAGACTTTCTTGCTTCCAGAACATGAAGAATCTCTAGAATTAATGCTTGAATGGTGTTTGATTTGACACATTTATATTCCCCCCACGCACACACCCGACTATTATAGAGAGACATATGGAAAGCAGCTGTAGCCAGTGCCATCAGCTATCAAAATAGAGGTCTTAAGAACTCAAGTCCAGAGTTTATTTCCATTCAGATCTCATCAAATCAGCATCAGCTCCATCAGTGATTCAGTGGCAGTCGGTTGATCATAATTAATGCAGCATTCCTGCTTTCCTGAATCTTAAATAATACAAGATATTGGTTTTTTCCCCTCACTTGGAAATATCAAATATCACTGAAATACGTATAACTGAGAGCAAGAGGGGAAGATGAGAGCTAGTGTGTGAAGCTGACACTGCTGTTAATCATGAGGTGATTGTGTATGACTTAAGCTATCTAAACCATCTCGCCTCTTACCTCTGTATTTTTCTGCTTTGATTGCCAACTGTGGAACTTCCTTGATATTTTATACTGCTTTAAGATATGTTTCTTAGGAAATGACATCAGTATGAGTAAATGAAGATTCAGAAGGTGTAAATATCTCTGATAAGACTTTTTTGTGTGTGAGGTGTTTTGAAGATTGAACTAGTAGCCATAGTTAATCTTGTGGCTAGCATGTACTTTGGGATTTAAGCTTCAGTGGTAACTACCATCAGCTTGCTGTATTTTTTAATCCCCTTTTTGCCCCCTGGTCAGTGATGTCAAAGTGGATTTGGTCTTCCTTAAGCCACATTACAAGTACAAATCTGATACGGGGTTTCCAAGGGACTTATCTGCGTGTCACCCAGGCCTTTGAATTGCTATCTGCTGTGCTGTTTTGCTCTGCCTACCGCTGTTTATAATTAACCATCTACACTGAATGGTTAGGCACAGATATCACAAGGTATTTCTTCTTTATTCTGGACTAATTCTGAAGGCGACTATGTCATGTGCTTGCATGACTGCAAGTTTGCACAGCATTTGTGATACTATTAAAAAAATACCTCCACCAAACCACTTCTCCAAACAAAAATTCACTCATGCAAATACTTGTAAAAAGGGAGTGAATGTTGTCATTCATTCTTTCGAAATATGCTTGCAGTTCTTACTCTTTTTTTTTTTTAACAGTCTATACCGAAATTATTAAAGGCTGTTTGCAGCTTGTTAATCACAGTATAGCAAAATGGAGCCTTTGAAGGAATGGCATCTACACATTTTTATATGACATGGACTTGAGTGATGCTTTAAACAAGTGGTTGTTTATGGAAATGTTTCCACTATTTTGTAAACATATTTAGTTTAAGTAATTGACATGGTGACTATTTTTATTTTAGTCATTTCTTTAAGAGAGTCAGGTTTCTTCCACACAAAGCAGGAGATAGAAAAAACATTTTATATTTGAAAACATGCAAATGAAGTAAGAAAGAAATGACAGGGGATTCATGGCTGAGTGGTAGCACCAGAGACTATACTTCACTCACTTTTTGAAACATTGACTTTAATAAGGCAGTAATTTTAAATGCTTCCTTTTATCTTTCAATATTATTTTAAAGATATGCTCCTTTTGCTTACCACAAAATGCCATCTTCTTCTAGTAAATATATTTTACAGCAAT
This sequence comes from Rissa tridactyla, assembly GCF_028500815.1. Taxonomy (NCBI): domain Eukaryota; kingdom Metazoa; phylum Chordata; class Aves; order Charadriiformes; family Laridae; genus Rissa; species Rissa tridactyla. The sequence continues at coordinate 189,399,448 of NC_071466.1, read as the reverse complement.
TTGTAGAACAGAGGCGCCCTTGTAGGCGGATATTTGCTGCCGCAAAGAAGCTCAGATATAATTTATGACAAAAGGTAACAGTGGAAGTTATTAATAGGAGAAGTGGGAAAGTGAATGAGAAAAACATTATATGTTAGCACAATGCAGCTTTGACCACAGCAAGGTGGTTTTGGCTGATATGTGTGGGGTTTTTAATTAAAAAATTAAAAGAAGATAAAACAAATAGATAACCACCTGCCAGAAGGCCTAGTTTTTATCCATTGCCAGAGTACCCTACATCCTGTGGCAGAATAGATATACAGGAGAGTTATGATGGAGAAAAAGATATAAACGTTACTAGTTCTCTAATCCCCAGCTAAAGGAGCCTGAGCAGGGTAAGGTGGGTGCCAAACGCTACCACCAAGTGAAATTTATTCCACTGTTCTCTTCTCTAATGACCCCTGGGACACAGGTCCGTAAGCACGAGGAATATCTATGGTGGAGAAGCGCAGTTCTAGCTACCATCCTTCCCCCACTATGCCAGGACATCTGCTCACATATGTGACTTTTGAAAGGACAAGTACTAGGGCAGAGGGATTGCTCTAAACCAAATATTTGTGCAGCTTCTGATAACAGATTAAGGAAGGAGTGAAGGAAAGAAGATCTGGGGAAGGAGTTGGCCGCAGGATGGATGAGTTGCCTGGGCAGACACAACTCACTGTCAAGTCATCCTGTCTTGTGGGTACCTTGGCACACTGCAAAAAAGCTCTAGGATGCTCTATAAAGAATTCATAACAAGTAGCTCGATAACTCTGCAGTGTGAGCCAAAGCGATGGATGATCAAGCAATTAGCTTCAAAGTGGGCTGTTGACCTGAACTAAAATGTTAATGTAGATGCACCCTGAGAGATCCAGTGAAGAGTCTGACCTGCTTCACAGAGGATTTTACGTGCATACAGGGAAATGTGAAAGAAATTCCAAGTCATTTTTTATTAAATGAATAGATGGTTTTCAGTCTTTCGGAAGGCTATGCTTCTCACTTAATCACAGTTTGATAATTTCATGAAGCAAATGTTGCTGCTAGAGGAAACTGAACTGTGATATTGTGATGTTATTTAAGTGGTGTAAGATAGTACTAGAGCTTATGTACACTAGGTAGGAATATTAAGAGATGGTATTTAGAGTATGTAAAAGGACAAAATTAGTCTCTTGCTGTCTCCTAAGATAGAAGGCAAGTGAGACATTAATTATATCTGTACTCAACCAACCAAATGTTGGTTCACTTATACTGCCGGCAAAAATGTTTTTTAAATGTTAAAATCTGTTACTAAATCATTATGATGTGTTCAGCAGAGCAGATACAACTATGAAAGATAATAGTTTAGTGCACAGGAAACAGTTCGAAATATAGTTACAAATTTGATCTTCCACGAATGGTACTTTATAGTAATGCCTTGTGACGTTTGAACCATGAAACAAAAATGAGCAATTGCAGCGTGCAAAATGCCAGGTGTTGTAATGGTGATCAAAATTTTTTATGGAATTGCTACGTGGAGGTGGGTCCCTTGAGAGTGAGCACCGGCGTTGAATATCAATGAGCAGTGCTGACACATGAAGGATCCCAGCACATCAATGGCAAAGTCAACTGGTATTTTCCCCTTTGGTTATTTCCATGCTTATAGTGGATTCCTAGAGAAATGTATTACCCAATCTACAAAAAGTGAATCATAAAAAAATGAAAGTTCACTACAGATTAATACTGTTAACAGAAGCTTAATAGTTGTGTCTTGAAAATCTTAAAACTAACTAGTTCTTGTAAAGTTTTTTATGAGTTATCTGTTTCTTTCAGTTGTATTTCAGCTTTGAATTATACTGCATTTTGTTTATATATTTTTAACATGTACTATAACAAAGAGATCTTCAGTCTTACTCGAGCTTTTCAAATCCACATTTTGTATCTAATATCACTTGTCACTAAATTGATAACACAATTTTCTATTTTTTCTGTTAAAATTAGAAATAATTAGCCTGGTGTTAATGATTCAAAATTTAATGCCAGTGTCTACATTTGCTTTGTTTTAAAGCTTGCTTGGAATAAAAGATTTATTCTCATTTTAGCCCAGTTACCTAAAGAAATGAAGTATATGTGATCTTCCTCTCTGTCTGTCATTCTTTTCTTAATGACTTTTGAACAAGCTGATGAATTTCAGCAGGCTTTGGCAGTGGCCCATGGGTCTCAAAGGCACCAAGTTTACACCTCACACAGCCCTGGGGTTTTAAGTCCTTAAACCATCACTTGGTTTCCCAACAGCAGCCATTTGCTCTCTTCAGTTCAGCAGCCATAAGGCTGGTCACCTGTGTTCAAACGCTGTGTTATCTGCAATGAGTATCGTTTATACTCTTTAATAGAGAGAATTTTTTGGCATCTTGCTCAGAAAACAGGTTGTCTCTTTTATGTAATCTTCTCTGGTGGTGGGTGCAGGGATCTCAGCTGCTTTCCCAGTGCCTGCATTCGTCCCCCTTTACAGTGATTCTCTAATGAAAGACATCTGTTGTGCAATGCCCGTCATCTACACTTTGGTAAACGCACTCGAGAATATATTTTGGTGTTGAAAATTATTTGGTATCCTATGGTTGTATCTTCATCTCATCTGTGTTTCAGGCTCACTCTCTACAAATGGTGCGGGCAGAATCAATACAAAACATTTCAAGGTCAGGTACCACAAGGATTGTTAGGCGTGTTACATCACTTGCCTTCATGCTCTTCATGTTGTCAAAAGCTCCATTTTGCTTACTAAAAAATACTGGCAGTACTACACACAATCAAGATGGGCCCTTAGAAATATTACCCTTGTCGGTAGTTCTATTTGTGAAAAGAAAATCTGAAAACCCGTGTGCTGAGAGGAATGGTTTAATTTAGTTATTTATTCATGATGTAAATGACATAGGAGACGATAATGCTAAAAGCTCTTAAGCAGTCCTTTCTACATTCGAAGTAGCTCACATGTGTTCACTATTTTTATAGATTCAGCAAATGAGACAGAATGGTTAAGTGACCTGCATACGGCCAGCCAGCTGCGATAACAGTTCGGGGGCCTGGGCATCGCTATTGAATTCACTGGTCTTTGCAAACCCAATGATAAAATTGTCCTTACGCTCTCTCTCTTTCCCACCAAATAATGCCACTTTCAGAACAGATCTTGAAAGTGATGAAACCCTGGCATGATTAAGGAGATATTCAGAACTCTGTAGTGTTTGTAAAGTGCTTTTTTGATTTGCAAATTGTTCTCGGGATCACATTTGTGGAAGTGTATGGGTGGGAAACCAAATGCATCTTTGACATTTCTCTTATGCATTGCTGTCAATCAAATGACACATTAAATTATCTTCCTCCTTTTAAGAAAAATGAATTAAATCACTATTTGAAGCTTTCTTGGGGAATAAAAAAAAATGAAAAAATATTCAGAGGTGTATCTATGTTGAAAATAAATGCAATTCTGCTATTTCTATAGTGATTTTTTGTCTCTGATTAAAATATTTTTAAAGCTTGCCTCTCTTTTTAAAGCAGCAAAGATATATGACTACTTCTTTTCCTTCCAAAGGATTTCCTGCTGCAGATTTTCACTGTATTTCGGATACTAATACGACCAGAGATGTTTCCAAAAGACTGGACAGTGATGCGTTTGGTTGCAAACAAGTAAGGCATTTTTAATGTTAATAAAAAATATGGGTAGTATGCAAAGATTGTGGTATAAATAAATAAAGTTATATGATGTATGTAATAAAAATGCAAAGTATCTGTTATAATGCTGGCTGCAGTTTTTCATTTTTGCATTTGAGATTTAAAATCTCTGGATTTATTTTACACAACAAATTCATAATATAATCTGTACCTCTTTCTCTTCTGAATTACAGTAAGCACATATAACTGGAAACTCAGAAACACTTTTACAGAATGAGGATGCTAAGCATCAGCAGCTTTGTTTTCCAAGTAGCAAATGACAAGTCTCAACAGGACTTCATTTCAAATCTGTTTGTTGAAATGCTGAGTTGGTAAAGATCTGTTTGCTCTCAAGAAGAAATTATCTGCTGTAATATCATTAACGATGTTTTTGCATGTTTGTTAATTTAGCGCTTGCCAGAAAAATCACAAATTAAAAATCACAAATCAGGAAATGAGGTACAGCACAGGCAACAGTAACATAGGGCTCTAAGCATTACTTTGAGATGTAACCTGCTTTGAGCTACTCTTTCTCTGCTCGGGCCTTATTTTTACAGAAACAGGTTCCCAGCGTTTCTGAGAAGTCATTACAAGAGGTCTACAATCCTTTTTTGTAGGCTTAGCTTTTGATCGGATAAGCCAGCTGAACAGTCAGCACAATTATACAAACGCCAGTGTCGGCAGAGGGAGGGGGGTTGTGTTGGGCAGACCTAGGAATCCAGAATTTAGGATTGACTTAAACTTTCACGGTACGTACTGCAATGCCTGATGGAAATTGGTCTTTAGTCTGCATTGTGCCTGTCAGCTCCAAGGAGAACTTAAATTCATGGTGCTGTACAGACTACTAGTAACAATATTATTGTAACAATTAAATTTGGCACAACTTGGGTTGATGTTATATATTTGTTGTGTGTGTGTATGTGCAAGCATCATGCATTTGTTCAAACTTTGTCATGACTTTAACAAAGTAACATTTTTTTTTGTTCATTTTCATTACCTCATTTAATGTTAGTAATCTTGCCAAGTTTGAATTACAGCAAAAAAAATTGTTAATAATCAAAGAATGGATATGATCATTTGTTTCTGTGTATGATACTAAAGAAAATATGGCTGATACCAGCCTGAATCTGGTAGTCATCCTTAAGAAATAAATTGAGAAACACAGGAAAGAGGGTAAAAAACATAGGAACTTTTAGACTATATATATAATCTAAGAAATTGTTTTATATTCCAGAAACAGCTGGCTGGGCAGATGGCTTTGCAACAGCTGACACATACAAAACTAAGATTTAGGAACGTCCTTGGCACATGTTTCTCCGGCTGGTCGTGTTCAGATATGCTGAAGATGATGATACTAAATTCTGCAAAAGGAACATTTACTTGCACCAGTATTTTTGTTAGCATCACACATCTCCTTTTATTAATCCATGTCATGTTGTTTCTGACCTTCTAGGAGGTGACTCTATGTCCCGTTCTGTCAGGCTAAGAAGACAGGCAGAAGTTGACAGTAACTGCTGGTGGGAACTGGCCATGAGAAGCCAATCAGATTGGCTATCTGAACCCAATAACACACAATTGCATAAGCATTACTGCCAGCAAATGGGGTGTAAACACATCTTTACCAATTCAGCATTCAATAATTGCTTTGCTAGGCATTCGTTCCTTTGTGGAAGAAATGCTGCTTTACTATGGAACAGGGGGTTGGCCAGGTGTACTTAAAAGTGTGGTGTGAACTGAAGGCTCATCGTTCCTATGTTACTTATCTATGGCTTAGTTTCTCTTCCTCTTTGAGGTGGTAGAAAGGAAAATTCACATCTATTCTCTCCTCAGCTGCAGAACACTAGTTTTTCTGGACCTGTTTCTGAATGGGAGCTCCTTCCTTTCACTTGTGCCCCCTGCCATTGCAGTGGCTGCCAACCTTCAGCTTCCCTGGCATTCAAAAGCACAGAGCCACAGAGTAGTAGCTTTGCTAGAATTGTCCCAACCCCAAATCTTTAAGTGCAAAGGGAAGAGCCTAGAGGCAGGATGAGAAAGCGGGGCACTGCCTGCACCACAGACAGGAGCAGCTGTGAGCCATTCTCCCTGAGGTTCGCTTGACGAGCCAGAGTGCTTTCAATGGTCTGAGACTCTTCAAGATTGAAGGCAAAACTTCTTGAACTCCTTGCTCCTCTGGTCATGTCTAAAAGGAAAAAACTAGAAGGCCTCGCCCATCTTTTTAAGAGCATAATCAAGTAAGCCATTAACAGCCTGGATCTTTTCTAACTCCTGCTTCCCAGGAATAAAACAACTGTCATGTTTGCAGCGTCGGATGGCCGCCTTCTCGGCTGTCTGGGCTTCAGCCCGCGAAACGGTAGCTAATCTGAAGGCAGTATGTATCTTGGGAGCTTCACCCATCACTGCAGTCACATCACCAGCAGCACTGTCTTTCCTCTCCCCTGTCCCGAGGGCGATATAGAAATTCAAACTGACTAGTATTTACAGGAAGAGAGATTTAGCCTGTCTGAGCCTAAGGAAGAAATGAGTCCTAGCAAGGATAAAATCAGGTAATAAGCCTTTCCTGAGAGGGGGGGGAAAAAATTTGTTTTTTTTCTCTAATTTATATATGCAGGACTTGAGTTACCTGAAAGATTTTTAGGTCTTAAAATGCCATAGTTATTTCAATATATAATATTTATATATAAAAATATTGCTGCCCCCGGCTTCTAGATTTTTTTCTTTCTTGTTGCAGTGTTTTCAATAATTATGTAGCATCTGATACTTGGATGCTGTCTGGGATAAAAAAAACCCCAGAAGATACTGTGAACTCAAGAAGACAAATCTGTAACTATGCGGAAATTGGGATAGTTCACGATGATGCATGCACAGTCTCTAATTCTGAATGTCCGGATGCCCAACACAAAAAGATATTAATGGCTAGCATTATAAAACTACCAAGTGACTTACAAAATTTGAGAAATAAAGTAACATTTAAAAAGGCAGACTTAGCACTAAAGCAGAGACATAGATCTTTTTTTAATTGTGTTCTGCGATGGAAGGAGAAGAACAAGCAAAAAAATCCTAAATGTTTATTAGCTTATAGCAGTTGAGCAATGAAACAGACATTAACTCTGTTTAAAACTGCATAACCATGTAATACCTGCAGTGAGCTAATCAGCATATGTTCAGCAAAGCAAAATAATCACTTACGGGTGTCTAATATGTCTAACATGGATGTCACTACTAAGTGACAAAATACGTTTTTATATTTACATAGAATATAGTTTTGATTTCTTTCATTGTAGGGATAGACTTACTTTCTACATCAGCTAGGTAGTAAGCTAGTTTGCTGGCCCTCTAAGCACAGCTCCTCTTTGTAACTGCAAATGAACACCACATGATATAGGAAGATGTCTGAATCAGTTGCCTAGCGCCAGAAAGGAATCCAAAATTCTGTAATAAAGTATGCCAGACTAAATTTGAAGCTTCTGGATAACATCTTCATAATGTCTCTCTCAACTGGAAATCACTGTGTAGTGGTCACTTGCTTAAGTTACGCTAAGGTTAGGAAGAGAATCACGTATCTAATGCTTTAATTGACTGGTATCTTTGGAGAGCATTTAACAGACTCAGCTGAACTCCAGGTATGTCGTGTTTCATTAACAATTGAGGAGGCTGTTGGAGAGCAAAGTGGGTTTCTATTACTTGCTGAGCCAAGGTTTGATATTTATAACGTACTGTGCCTATGTGTTATTGAACAATGAACTAATTTACCACTGCTTTCAGTATGCAAGAACCTTTAATTTTAAGGATCCTGTATGATTAACTCTGTATATCCTTTCAGTGTTTTGTTGAATGCTAGAGATGCTAGATAATACCATTCACAATTTGAATTTTATAAGCGTATGAAATGGATGTATGAATATTATTATTTATAGTAAAATAACTGATCAGTAAAGTAAGATTTGCTATAACATGTTGCTTATACTAAAATTCCAAATGTATCTACTGACAGTTGGGCATAGGGACTTTAAACAGAGAATCCTTTTGGTTATCTAATTCGGTAATGACTGAAGGACATTGGTATCATTTTTTAAAAGTCACTCAAACGGAATAAATGGTAAAGGAAGACATCGAGTTAGCATTAGTTTTATCATTATGGCTGCTTTAAAGAATCCTATTAGCTCCCATGGTGTGGGAGTCTGAGACTCCTACAATGAACAGAAATTCTCGCTTTTATGTAATACAGTGTTGCTAACAACGTTCTTGCTTTTATGTAATATAAAATGTTGCTAACAACTGAACCTGGTATTCAGTCTGTCGCAAAAAGCATATGTGTACATAGGTATGCATGTATGAATAAGTTTATATACATATATATATACACATATATATGACTCTAAGTTTGTTTCATTTATTTATGAAATAGGAAAGCAACTTTTTCTTTGTTCAAACACCTCTGTGCTTGGGAAGATTTCACTCTGAAATATCAAAGGATGAAATGAGAAGCTAATGTTACGTGTTTGTCCCATATCAGAACGGAAAAAGAAAGCTTTTGTTTTCTACCATTGGCTGCCCGGGACAAAGCCATGTTGCCAGAGCACAGTCCAGGCAGCAAACCAGTTTTTGAACTTCTGGGGGCTGCTTTGGATTTTTCAAACAGTGTATTGCAGAAGGGTTTGCTGTGAAAATCTGATGGAAAAGCCACTCTGTCAAAAATGCCCTGCCTGGACCTTGGGTTAACATTCAGTGTATGAACCCAGAATAATTTACTAGCTAAAAGCAGAGTTTTTTCGTCTGTAAAACAGTGGTTCTGAACAAATTTGTGGCAGGTGGTAAGAGGAAGAAAAGCAACTCTTGTCACAAACTCAGTGTTTTCTAGTTTGATACTCAAATGGTTTTTAAATAAATGTTGTTGTTGTTGTTTTGAAATCGTTGGCTGGGAAGCAACTTGGAATGTGAATATTGCAGCGGAGCAGACAGCTGTCCATCTGTCCTCTGGCTGCTGTCTCTGCGTGGTACGATTTTGCTTTTTTATAGAACCTACATTATAAAGAGAACCTCCAATTTTTTCTGTCCTACCTGATTTTAGTTTCTCTTGTGGATTCAGAATAGCTGTTTGTGGGTCAAAGACAATGGCTTCATCTTGAAGGGGGATCATCTTGAATGGGGATTGTATCAACGCTTATAAATACTTAAAGGGTGGGTGTCAGGAGGATGGGGCCATGCTCTTTTCAGTGGTGCCTGGGGACAGGACAAGGGGTAACAGGCACAAACTTGAACATAGGAAGTTCCACCTGAACATGAGGAGGAACTTCTTTACTTTGAGGGTGTCAGGGCACTGGCACAGGCTGCCCAGAGAGGTGGTGGGGTCTCCGTCTCTGGAGACATTCAAGACCCGCCTGGACGCGTTCCTGTGCAGCCTGTTCTAGGTGACCCTGCTCTGGCAGGGGGTTGGACTAGATGATCTCCAGAGGTCCCTTCCAACCCTACCATTCTGTGATTCTGTGATCTTTTGAAGTTCAGATTTGAAGTTTTTTATCTACAACATATCTACAACAGCGCTCTCACTCTACAGACCCGCATTTTATGAGCTAATCCATATCATATCTTTGGCTCACCAAATAAATCAAAACTGACCTATGCTGCCTATAGCAAGAAATACTTGCATTGCAGTTATTGTATTACCTCTGGAAAATTCTGAAAAAAATCCTCTAAAAATTGCATTTAAGATTTCTAGTCTAATTTTCTTCTCATAAGAATTGAAGCAGATCTTTCTCTTCAGTTTCACCTGACATGGAAGGAATGTGGCCAGAAAGGAATTGTCTCAGACATAAATAGAACTATGTAATGTAAACTTGGCAATACGGTTGCAGTTCTTGAGATCTTCTGGAATTTTCTCTGGCATACATTTTTTCAGGGTTTTATTGCTTTGGACTTAGGTTGAAATTTTACATAGCAATAGTTCTGATGAACTGACCTTTTCTATCAGAACATCTTCCTGAAATATGCAAACTATTTCCATTTTGTGAAACATATGGGCTGTAAATTAAATCATGCACAATAACAAGAATGACAGGACTCTCTTTTCTTATCCTTGCCTTGATTCTTAGCTTTGCTTATATTACACTTTGTCTTCTGTGCTGCAACAAGGAGTGCTTGACACACACTGTAACTCCCCGTTGGTGGAGAAGTGGGGTAAACCATACAGATGAATGCGAAACATGGAACGCTACTTGGATAGAAAAGCTACGCTATAATTGTTGAGACAATAGTATGTATGAAAATGACATTTGAGCAACGGAACTAGGAAGGAATGAAACTTGAGACTCAAGCAGTGTTCTCAAAACAGTCTCAGACTTGGCTGTTACAGGTGTTCAGACACATCAAACCAGAAGGTAAAGTTTGGCAGGGACAGTCATTTTAAAAGTAGAGAAATGGAAGCAAACATTTGAACTAGTAATAAGCTAAATGATACATAGCCATTTTGTATTTATAAACTTGAAATCTGTCAAAAGTGACAGAAGACAATTTATCTCCTAGGTGGGTTGGTGAGCATATAATTCTTCATTTTTGTGAAGATGGAAAATATTATACCCTTAAAATACATATTGCTGTTATTATATTTAATAAAACATATTTTGTCTTGAATGCATTGCAAAAATATTAAAAAATTAAGTCCAAAGTGCGGAATGGGAAACAAAGTTTAGCACTGTAACGGCATACAGGTCAAGAACCATGTTGAAAGAAGTACCAGGTGTATCAACAGTGGATAGATGGTAACTATGTAAAACATGTAGATATAACCTTTTTCTCAGAAGGTCCTTAAACAGTTGATTGTTGTAAAATACATGAGTGTAACAGCAAAAAGAACATTCTATGTTTATCTTTTTTCCTCCTCCATAAGCATCCACTACTGACTACTTTCAAAAATAATTTAATGGTTTATGTGGAATTTTGGTTTGACTAAATGTGTTGATAGGCACAAGTGCTGCAGAGGTTAGCTTAAGAGTTGAATCATTGAAATGAATTATATTTAAATAATCTTTAAAGATGTTCTGATTCTGTAATTACCAAACTTGGTTGCTACAATGAACAAGGCTGTCATTGACCTCTGGTTGACAACCACAGTAAAAGGATTTTATATATATAATATATAATTATATAAAATAGATTAATATAATTCAGGCAGTTGTCAATGTAGGGCAATGTTTGCCACATACAGAATTGAGATCTTTAGAGGCAGATTATTCTTGCAGAGCTCTTACAGTTTTGCATTTATCGGTTGTCATTAAAAAGACTCTTTGTCCATAGGGCTGTCAGTATCGTATATTGGTAATTACTAGATATTTTATATCTATGCACACATATTTTCAATACCAATAAAGCTGAAGCCAAATTGCCCAACTGTGTATATTAGTGCTAGTAGGACGAAGTGTGTATAAAATCTGATATTTGCAGAACAAAATTTATGGTTTGTCTTTCTGATGAATTATATTTTTCTATACGGAACATCTATTTTCAGCATACATTCTTACATCACGCCTATTTTTTTTTTTTCTTTATGTGGATGTTTTCTGTCAATAGGTGCTGTTAGTAGTCAGATATTTGTATATGTAGTATTTAATGCCACCGTACATGCTACAACTATTTCTTGATTGGGAAATTGTCTGGCTCTGAGTATTAAATATGAATTTCCACTTAATGAAAACTACTGTCTTTTTCATTCTTTTCTTCCCAGTGTGATCATTACTACAGTCTTGTACCTTTCGGATGCCCTTCGTAAAAACTTCTTAAATGAAAACTTTGATTACAAGGTAGAGTAAATGTGTCTAATGTATGATAGATGTAATAGCTGCTACATCATCCTATGGCTTGTTTGTTTGTTATTAAACTTAGTTCCAGCATCTAAATAGCTAGAACGTATACTAAATCAGCAATTTCAAGTGCTCAGAGATTAAGTTTTTTCTTAAATACAGGACTGTCTTAAAAATCAGGAGTGGTGTGCATTTTTTTTATTTCTTCTTATTTTTCGTTTTGTTATTTCAGACTCTGTTAGATTACTTATTCAAGATTTTTGCATAGCAATTTTTTTGGATTATAGAAATTAATTTTATTATTAGTCTGTTATTTTGGAGTTATCGCAGAAAGGAATATTATTCCATTTTTTTTAATTGATGCAAATTTATCAAAAATATGGGTTTGCATTTCTGTAATTTCTCTCAAGACCAATTAACATGCTGCATAATTAAACTTAGAAAATTATGACACTGCACAGTGAATGTAGTTAAGGATGTGCGTGAGTACCTCATATAGTGAGATACGGCACCTATGATAAACTGTGAATTACAGAATGATGCTTTCAGGATTCAGATAAGACCTAGGACTGTGTCTGAAAAGACCCATTCCCATGGAAACCTGAACGAATATTCTGCCCAACCAAGAGACATTAGTCCAATTGCTTCATCATAAAAACTGCAGAATTTCCTTCCTAGAGAAAACAGTGAGCTCCTGTTGACTTCCAGCAAAGTTGTGGGTGCTTCTCCGAAAATCCAGACTCCTGTTGGAGAGACTGGCAGGAATGCAGATTTATCTGCTTGACATAACTGGACATGAGGAAGCCTATCCTTTATGAAGTTCCACAGGTTCAGAGGCTAAAGCTGATAAAGGAATTGCCTGTAGACAAGGCATCTCTGTTCCTTAAACTTGCTTAGCAATGTTATTACTGTCCTGCAGAACGGCAGTGTCTGGAGTCGGGCTTCCCCTACACTTCTTTCTTTCTCCTGTCATGGAGCATCTACAATTGGGTTACAATAATTAATATAGTAATGTATTTATAATTTATCTTTAAATTTATCTTTTAATCTTCTAAGGAGAAGATTCAACATCTGATTGATAAAGCGTGTGCACAAAACATCTGTATATTTGCAATATGTTAACAAAGCCTGGCTTTCGTTTTGCCTAGTGAAGCCTGCAGCGAGACCTGCAAATATTATATAAAATAGGGCGAGCCAGAGAATGGCGATTTGGTTATGTGATAGCTTTTGAAGTGTCAGAATCTTTTAGGTTTTGGACTTACAGGCATAAAATTTTGTAGTCTTCTATTTAAATATACCAAAAAAATTCTTTTATATTTAGAAGGTAAGGTTTTTCTCGTTTGCAGGGATGAAAAAAAATTATCTGCAACTTTGAAACCTTTATGTTTAAGAGATATAAAATATGTAAAATAGATGTATTTCTGCTGAACATTTTGGGGTTGGTGAAAAGTATATTTGGATGCAAAGAAATTTAGTCAAAAACAGTTCAAGTAATTTATTAGTTGAAACTGAAACAAGTGATGTGATTTGAGAATTTGCATCTTGAGTGGTCATAAAATGGTGGTACTGAGAAAATGAAATAACCCAATGCCATATGCTTATTGTAGATATGGGATTCCTACTTTTTTCTTGCTGTCATTTTTATAAACCAGTTATGTCTGCAACTGGAGATGTTCACACCTTCCAAGAAGAAAAAGGTTTTAGAAAAGTAAGTACTGCTGTCAGCTTCTAGAAAACCGTAATAGATCAAACGCTTCTCAAAATGCAAGGCATGGGAGGTTGCAAAAAGGCCTACCAAAAAAGATAATGGTAACAGTATTTCCACTGACTAGAACGAGAGTTTGTATAGGTCTTCAGAGCCGATAGCAGCCTTCCTAAAAGTGCCCAAATCGGTTCAGATATTGGGAGCAAAATAGCCATGTTGTAGCAGTGCCAACACTAATTTCCAGATCGTGCATAAGTTGATTCATACTGGTTCAGGTGTTTCTGCCAGGCACTGCACTCTTGTCTGTATGAGTTCATTGTATTTCTTTAAGCTAGAGCAAAACTATTTGTTCTCATATACTGCAAAAACTAGCTTTTGCTTCACAGCTGCGTTACCGATGTACAGCATTTAGAAAGAACTAATACTTTTGACAATATTGCAAATAAACCTGGGTTTAGGAATCCAATTTTAGCTGGGTACAATGGAAAGAGCAAAAACTTGGAATAAATCACCATTTTTAAAGTAGTTTTTTTATGGACCGCACATGAGACATTTCATTTAACAATGTCACAGAATGCCATATGAACTTGATTTTCTTAAATCATCTTCCACTGTTTTGCTTTATTTTTTAATACATTGCAGATATGGTGACATGCGGGTAACAATGGGATGTGAAATCTTCAGCATGTGGCAAAATTTAGGTAAGTAATTAAACACATCATCAGTAGCTTATAAAATGAAAACCAATTATTATTTCTTCACCTATTAAATACACTTGCCAGTGATAGAGGAATTGTTGATAACTAAGTTCACATGAAGTCTTGATTCAAGTTTAGGAAAACCCTGGTCATCTGTAGTTCCCTTCTTTATAGCTAATTTCAGCTTTCTAAGCCTTGGTACTGTATCTGACCTATCCCTATTTCTTCAAAGAGAACTGAAAGAATAGCATCAGAGAAAATTAGAAAAGAAAGTACTGCTCTTTTTGGGCAGAATTATTATGCCTGGAGATATACTTATGTTCACAATTTTCGTTCTGTTGCCATACAGTTTAAGGAATAGACATATATCTTAATTCTGAAGCTCTCTTGAGATGCTGGATTTACATCAAATCATCCCCTAAGTCCTAGTTGCACTAAAATATAAAGGCATAAACAAATCAGTGACTGATGTATAAATGACACATTGGACAACACGAGATAAATATATGCCTGGATATAAACTTAGGAACATTTTTATATTTATAAGCAATAACTGTGCAAACTGTTTGAAAGTATGAGCCTCAGAGTAATGCAATTAAATATTGTTTGGGAAGAAAATCAAAACTGAGTAGAAGATTTGGACACCAGGTTTGTCATCTTTATATTTCAATTATTCAATAGTTCATGTCATTAAAGGGCTCGTTAAAGATATGAAGACCATCGGTGGTTACTGAGATACTGTCATCCCAATTCTATAAATCTTTTCCCCAGCAAGACATGTAGTTGTAAAAAACCAGTCTTTCAGATCATCCTGTAGTAGAAAGAGAAATGTTCAAAATAAGAAATATTTGCTTATTACTATCTTGTTTACATTTGTTATGTAGCATATTTTACTTATTTACAGTATTTATTATTGCTTACTCTAAGTCATCCCTTTAAATTATTTGGATAAATGATGGGTATTTCTAAACTGGTACATCAAGGACCACTCCTGGGTCCCATCTCCTTCCTGCATGCTAGGATAAGACCTGAGTGTGCATCATCTTATGCCTGGAAAACTGAAACTAAATGGGCAATCTTTACTGTACGCCATTTCTAGCTTTCCTGACAAGAACTCAGTTTTATAGTTTCTGCTAAGTAGAATATGGTGAGTTAATGGAAGATGTTTTAGCACTGATCTTAAAGCGAGTTGTTTTGAGAACAGCTGAGTCACATCTTCCCTTTCCTCCAGTCAAAACATGTACTTCCATTTCTGTACTCACAAAACTAAAGATAGGTAAAAATCAAAGTACTCACCTCTTTTTGTTGAGCATGTAATATCAGACAGTTAACCATTTTGTAAACACAAGCGTGTAGAACTTAGAAACCAGACAATTCCTGTGAAAAATAAATGAAATGCTCAGAGATGGCTTTGTCTCTCTTTGTTCTCCTTCTGGAAGACTAACTTGAGATACAGATAACAACACAGTGTCACTTCTGAACTCAGTATTGCATAAAAAATCTGATAAATTGTGTTTGCCTTATATTCTTCTATTGTCTACAGCTTTTCTCTGAGCTTTTTGGGCTTAAGAAATAGCCCATGCTGTGATGGACATGAGATTAAAAAATCTATAGACATTTAGAGTGCTATTTTGGATTGTTTGATAGCTCACAGGACACTCAGTTCACATTCAAGTTCATGTTCATTTTCATTTTAGGGGAACACAAGCTTCACTTTATTCCAGCATTGATTGGCCCCTTCCTGGAAGTGACCTTGATACCTCAGCCAGACCTGAGGAACGTAATGATTCCCATTTTCCATGACATGATGGACTGGGAGCAAAGGCGAAGTGGCAACTTTAAACAGGTACTGAACGTGAAGCTGTTGATAAAACGGGATTGAAATTCAAGCACTTCAGAGAGGGCTGGTCCAAACCATTGGTGGTTCAGGGTGGAGGTAGTAGCCACAACATTCTGCCTGTTGGAGAGGGATTACTGGGGTTTTCCCTTTTCATTCACTGCAGGGGTAGTAAGGTTGTCCAATTAATGCTATCAAGCTATTAATGCAAGATGAGGGATAAAATCCATGGCCTACTGAAGCGAAGAATAAAAGTTGAGTTATTTTCAACAAGGCAGATTTTGTTGTGGTGGTTTTTCAGCTCTGCTTTACAGCAGTACAGACTACTGGTTAGGTAGGATTCCACCAGCTTCCCTTCCGGTTAGCATGAAAAAGATCAGATGGTTCCTCTGAGGAATGTTCTTCTGTAAGGATCCAAGTATTCTTGCTGCTCAAACACCTTCCTAACGGGCTAGGAAGGAACGACCAAATGTGCCATCTGCTCCCGCAGCTCCCACTCACTTCTTTCAGCCTGCCTCAAACCATTTCTCAGTGCCCTCCTTCCTGCTGCTTCAAAGGAAGGAAAGCAGAAGTATTTGAGTTACTCCCAGGCAATCATAATGCTTACGGTGGGAGCTGTATCTGAAACACAAAACAAACTATTAAGAACAGAGGAGTGCACGTGGTGTAAGTAGGTAGCATTTCACTATCAATATGTAAGCTTATTGTTAAAAATCACCATAGAAATGTTAAAAAGGAGTGAGAAGGAAAAAATCCACTTGTTCTGCTTCTCTGTGTTTTCAGCTTGGGTTTAAATGTGAATTGTAATAGATTTATTCTCTAATAAAATATCTTGACAACGGCTTGGTTTCTCCCCTAGATTTGTGGTTGCTAATATATTACTGCTACGAAGGAGGTTTGAAATATTAACGCACGGTGTATCATAGAATCATAGACTCACCTGTCTATTTTTTATAATCAATACATTTAAAAATATGCAATGAAGGAGTCATTAGCCACCAGATATGTTCTGTAAGTTTCTTTGATAGCTAATACGTAAATCCAGCAAATCAGATCTCTAACCAAATACGCTGGCAGGTAAGGAAGGCTGGGAAAGTAAGTCTGAGCCCCCAAGTGTTCTGAATAGTATAGACACTTCTAAAAATTAATTTGTGAAGAGAGGGGTGCAGGTCAGAAAAGATGATGTTTTTATTGAAGTCTAAGAAAACGGCTTGTGCTTACAGCCCTGCATTGAGAATTCAGGCAATTTATTTGGGCTGTGTGCTTTTTGTCTGACTCCATAAATAGATAGCTGCCTTAGCAGCAGCAAATGCTACTCAGCCTGTAGTTTTAAAGTCACGTTGCTCAATTTAAATTAGCTCCCTCCCTCAAAAAAAAAAAAAAAAAAAAAGAAAAACCCACACCAAAAAAAGAAAACCCCACAAACCTTGGGAATGATAACAGCTTCAAAGAGATGAAGTGACTTATCATCAGATTTGCATGATTGACCAATAATTCTAAGATATGCATTTAGCAAAGTCCCTTGCATAAAAACAAGTCTTCTCTCAATTTTCCCTAATCTCATTAAAGGAAAAAGAAGCTGTTCACATCACACTTATATGTTGCAGGTGGAAGCAAAACTGATTGACAAACTGGACAGCCTCATGTCGGAAGGTAAAGGTGACGAAACATACCGAGAGCTCTTCAACAGTATGTGAGTAATATGTTTATCTTACACTAATTCCTTGACTTCGGCTGCTTGTATCAGATGCTAATATCATTGTAGAGAAGGAATGCTTAAAACAGTTGAAATATCTTTTTTTTTTTTTCTTCTTTTTTCTTTTTCCTGAAAATCCGAGGAATAAAACATTTTATGGTGTTGTATGGCATCTGTAAAGTCTGGCTGTACTTCTTGCATACAGCTATAATTGGGAAAGCCTAAATCTGTTATATCACAGAACATTCTCTTTCTCTACCTACTAATTTTAAAGTCAGAAAAGCAAGAAATGCTTCGTAATTGCGTAGGGTGCAGGTAGAGCTCAAACGGAGCATTTTGAAAACAAGGCATAAGAATTCAATAAAAAGCTGTTTAATAAGTAATTTTCTATTGCCAAATGTAATGTCACTTGTTGATTTCTCAATTGATTTAAACAATTTTATTCATTCTCATAAGTTTATTTTTATGATTTTATTTTATAAACTAGTTGTTATCTTTTAGTATATTTTAATAAATGACATATCTCTGAAATCTAATAGGAAAAGCTAATAATAATGCTGCAGTCCCCGGGGTTGCCCATAAGTTATGCCATTGACTGAAATAAACAATTGATACAGAGTGCAGGTACAAAATAACGAACTGAACTCTGTCTCTGTTGCTCCTCAGAACTCAATTCCACCTAAGTGGAAGATATCACTTATTTCTGGTGTGTTTAGTAGGAGATATATTGTTCCTCTTCAGGATTCCAAGCTGTGTTTTCTTCAGTGGTATTAAACACAAGATCTTTTCCTGTTTATATGGCTTCTTAACCATTTCTTCTTCTTCAAGTATTAGCGTCAGCTCTGTTGTTTTTGCTTAAATAAGAACATTCACATCTCAGTGTCTGTGAATAGCAAACGTAAAAATCTGCAATTGTATTGAGTTAAAAAAAATAGAGTTCCTAAATATTTATCATTTACAGATCAAAAGTGGGTAGAGAGACTAGGCAGAATATTATGGAAATGGATAATAATCATAAACAACAGTACAGTATGCTAAAGCAGAACTTTCTTGTAATTATTCATGAAATTTTTCATAATCTGAGTAAAGATAATAAAAGGTAAAATGATTTCAATATTTTAGTAACACAGTATTCTAACTTAAAAATCAAGTCATTAAGGGGAAAGCTCTAATTATAAAATGAAGTCTAAATGCATTCCCATGTGCAAAATACATCAGGATTTCTGTCACTGAAATAATTTAAAATTCTATAGGAAAGCATATTGGTATGAAATATAGTTCCTCATTTTATTTTTTTTTGTGGTTTTGAGTTAGATTTAAACTGGGGGATGTTAAAGAAGATACAGTGACAAATGCTGAAAGCCTTTTATAAATCTAAATGCTGAAGACATAGCCATAGTCATTTAAATTGCAAAATGTCTCACAGCATCAGTATACTTGTTGTTTCTGTTCTAACAGAAGTTAAAACTCTTTGGGAAATTTCAGACTAACTACTCAAGTTCACTTCCAGCTTAAGAAAAAATAGTGTTTATCATTATTTTTTTATCTGAGTTTGATTTGACACTGTACATTAACACCTCTCAAGAGGAGGGCTTGCAGAAGATACTAATCTAAAATGGAGGATGACGTAGTGTTCTAGGGTTTGTGAAAGAAAATGATTGAAATCAGATGGACAGTTTAGGGAACTGAATGTAAGGGACGAGGTCAGTTCGCCTGAGATTTCTTTTTTTTTTTTATTTCTTCCACAGGTAATTTAAACTAAGAAATATTAGAGTGCTTTTAGACAGTGCAAGAAAGCAGACTTGTTTAGGCTGAAGTGACAGAGATGTGGTATATACCCAAGGACTGTGAAACAGTAATGTAGTTTCGCAGCAGGCAGAGGTTTTGTGGTCCTTAAGGAGAGCAAATGCTGCGATATTACTTGATCTTTCTGAAGATTCAGCATGGTTGGTTTTGATGGGTACAGTTGGGAGCCAAGGGGATGCACACACCTACTTCAGATACAGTCTAGTGACTGCAGTGGGTGTGACGCTTTCAGGTTTTGTAGTGGTTTTTGTTTATTTTGTCTGAATCAGAAAATGAATTCAAATCTCTCAACTCCCACGTTAACTGCCTTTTTTTTTTTTCCAGAGACAGTCACTGCAACTTTTTTTTGAACATCTTCTATTTTCAAGGACAAATTATAAGCATCACAGGACATATCTAAAACATTATGTGCTTAGAATTCACTGCTTATAATGGACTTATCTTTATCAAATGAAAAGACATAGTGAAAGTAGGGGGAAGACGACTGCTGTTTTGAATCAATGTCTTTCTAGGGACTTGAATGTGACCACTCAGTGATTAATTCCTGATGTCTTTTGAAGAGTTGCAAAGCATGGACTAGTGAACACTTTGCTATCATGAGAAACTAGATGTTATAATTGCTACCCAGGGTAATCATGATATGAAAAATGTCCGGATTTACATTTACACTGTAACACTGCAATTTAATTCCTGAGTTAGCACAGGGGAAAGAATGATTTCACTTTATTAAACAGTTGGTGGTTAGAACAAAATCCTTGAAAGCCAAGGGATGTACTCAAGTAACTCTTGTTCTGAATCTGATGGATGCTGGCAGTTCGTTACTTCTGTAGCTGTATCCAATTTGGCCTAACACAAGCCCTTTTGGGTTTGGAGGTTAGGTGGCCACGTTACTGAAGCACAAAACCTGGGCTAGTGAACTCCACTGGGGGCCTGACAACGAGGCTTCTCTTTGAAGAAACCGGAGCTAACATTCAAGCTGAGCAGGCATTTAATACCGAGCTCTGCCAGTCTGTAGGTGATTTGTCTAGCCATGAAGCTATTACATCAAAAGTGATGGCTGCCACCTCTCCCGTGCTGTCTTCAGTCTTCTCAATTTCTCCACCCCATTGCATAAGTGAATTCAGCACTGCCCAGTCTATTAGACTCTGTCTGGACTGAGTCTTTCAGAGCCCTTCTGAATATTTTTGTAGGGTTTGAGGAGGTCCTCACTGATCTCTGAACTTCGGCAGCAAAGTTTGACTTTGACCCATCTGACTAGATGAGGGAACCTCTGGCTATACTGAGGTACCTGGAGGATTTTGTACTCCAAAATAGACATCCAGATGTTTTAAGGCACCTCCAGGATCAGATGCCTGTCAGTTAGTGGTCTGAATAACTCTGTGGCTTAGGCATATACAGTCCACTCACTACATGATTGAGCTAGCCTGAACATGATTCCCACTGCACTCCTCCACTCTCTTATTGTTGGGTCTCCGAGATTTTAAAAAAAAAAAGGCAAAACAAAAAACCAAACCACAATTGTTCAGGTGAGCCCAGATGTTAGGCTATAGCAGCATGGATAGGCAGAAGTGTTTTCATTGTTTCTCTGTGTTGTTTATCCCCCTTAGTGGTTTGTAGAACATAGCATCTTTGCGATGCTTTGGGACCTGTAAGCAACAGGAATTTAATTCTATCTAGATGTAGCCATGAGGAAGCCAAGGGGTATATTTCAGTAGCTCTTTACTCTGAGTGTTTGTTCTGTGCATTGTGGTGAAAGATGTATGGTGGAGAGGGGGAGGAATGCATCAGAAGGCAAGTCATAAGATTGTTCAACTGACGACATTGATGTCAGTTTGAATAAGTGCTTTGAATGTATCTACACAACCCATTTGTAGAAATTGTATATTTATAATGAATATGACAATACATTTATAAAGAACATGCATAAGTCAAATACCGATGAAAACCATCTGTTTTAAAAGAGAAGTCAGACTGCTGTTTTTCTACAGGAACTGTAGGTAATTATTTTGATGAATTTAGGTTGAAATGTTCCTGTTTAATACAGAGTTGAAAGGCAATAGAAAGGAAAAATCAGTGCAGTAATCACTGCTTAATAATGTAACAAGCTTTATTCTTATTTCTTGTTAGCCACAAAAACTTGTATTGAAAGGAATATAAGGGGTTTAAAAGCGAATTAATTTAGCCTGTGTATTCTGTATGGAAAGCAGAGGTGCCAGATTAGTGCTTTAACCTCTTCTGGTAAAGGATGGCTTTGTCATCTCTCTCTGCTAGCAATGACAGGTAACCGGTCTCTGAATGTTAGGGAAAGACATCTGGTTGCCTCCTAAAGAGGAGAAGTGAGTCTAAGATCAATATAAGGGTGCAGAATGAAGATCAATGTTTCCTTCTTGCTTCCAGCAGAGCACAGCTTCATTTAGGTCGAATAAGGTTGGAGAATTGCATCTGTGACATCCCCCCGTATGTAAGGAGCCGAGCAGAGCTGGAGTGTATAGCTAGTGCAGTTGGCATGTAGGAGTTATTGGGCGCTGTTATGTTGTTGGTGAAATTTGGACGTAGGAGTTTTATGGCACTGAACATGCTCAGTATAGATGAAGGTCAGTGGAGCTGACAGCTTGCCCACTGCAGACAGAAGGTTCGGAGACGCTATTAACAACTCTCTAAAAAGCTCTGAGTATATGGATGTGGCAATTTTCAGAGACTTTTCAGTAAACCATACCTGAGCGCATTTTCAGGGAGACTGCTAAAATATCTCCATGGACATGTCATCCATCTGACATCCTGCGCCAAAGCATGAAAGTAACACAACTCTGTAGATAAATATTTCCTTGTTCATTCTCAGGGAGGAAATGTTGGAAATCCATGCCCAAATGATTAATATTTGATAAACTTAAGCAGTGAAAATCAAAGGCCTGTAACAGAAAGAAGTATGAAGTATAATTTTACTGACAGCTCCACTTATAACACCATTTTGAAATCTTTGCAATTCAATGTGTAATCTGCGTTTACATTAGTGTAAGGACTCAACGCAACGGTTTTTAATAAAGAATCTTATCATAATTTGAGCTAATAGAATTTTACATGTGCATGATAGTATGTTCTCAGAGGGAAATATTAAGTGAAGAGGGGGAATCATCTTATTCAAATCCCTTACGTGTTCTTATATTTCATGCATAATGAAATATTTGAGAGGAGAGCAGGAAAAATATTTGTTAAAAAAATTGAGGTCCAATTGAGAAGGTATATTGTGTTGATAAATATTCTTTTCTAGGTACATCTTAAAACTCCCCATTTTCTCATGTTTCAGCATGAAATTAATATATATATATATTATTATGTAAGAGTTCTGTTAAGTCTTTGGGATATTAATATATTCTGAAAATTAGGTATTTGATATATTTTAACCTGATGCAGCTAATATAAAAATCATTTGTTTTGTCAATGCTTCCTGGACTAGAATTCCACTTTTTGGTCCTTATCCTAGGTAAGACATTGTTTGCAAATTGTGCTTCTTGGGAGGGTGTTTGTAAAAGAAAACCTAACTATCAAAGATGTTGCTAAGGTATTAAGGTACTGGTAAAAGCAGAGTGGTTGTCATAGTGACAGTTAAAAATAAACGGTAAAATTGTTCTGGCTTTTTTTTTTTTTCAGTCTACTGAAGAAAATTGAGCGGGAAACATGGAGGGAAAGTGGCGTTTCGTTAATCGCCACTGTGACCCGCCTCATGGAGAGGTTGCTGGACTACAGGTGAGTGATTATCACCATTTATAAGTAGGGTTGTCCTCTTCAAAACATTAGGAGGCAAATATGGTGATCTTGTGCAAATGGTGACTGTGCATGGACACATCAATTGTACGTGCTCAGGATCTTTGACAGCAGCTGTATAGTCAACAGGAAAATGAGACGAGCTGGCTGAAAACCAACCCAGTAGCCTCCCCGTGGTATGAAAATCCACTGGCGTGTACGAGTTTCCTTTCAAGCAATATAGGAACTTTTGGTAGTAGGTTAGTGACTCAAGTCTGTCTGAAGGCACGGAGCTCAATACTAATCACTTGACAGTTGTTTTACGGAATATGTAAAATTCTTACTACTATGTCAATCATGCTTAGTTGTAGTGTCAGCCAGCACAGTAAGTATGTATACAAAGATATGATCTCTGGGTGAGAAGCTCGCATCTGACTGTACCACATGAACAAAGGAGGGGGAAATAAGAGAGAGATACTCCCTTTTAGGAGTGAGAGATTAAGAGGGATTTTCTCAGTCACTTGTGAAGTCCTTGTAGAAACTTTAAACAGATTTCAGCTTAGTTCTCCTTATTGCCATTAGTAGTAGCACTTTGTAGAGCTTAAGTGTTAGGTTTTTTCCGCAATTTCATGGGGGACACGTGGTAAGATCTGGTACTCCACTTGCTGTCCTCACTGATAGTTTGAAAGGAAAGCTATTTTGTCAACAAAGAGACTGAACTCTTAATTTCTAGAAGCCTGGCGGTGCTATTCCTCTTCAAGGATTGTTTGGATTACAACCTCCAGGGCTCTCAATTCAACATCTTTCAAAACAATTGTGCATACTGGTGGTTATGAGAGTATTTGGGGTGATCATTTAGCTCGTGTATGCAAGAATGTTTTAAAATTGCATTAAATTTTTTTAGTGACTACATGGTAATGTCTGCCTGTTATTTTTTTGCTCCAATATGGTTATACAGAGACTACTTTTTCCTTTGTGATAATCAAACTCTATGTGGTTCCATTTTAACCTTTGGCTTGAGGGTCAGATCTGTTGCCTTCCCAAACAATAAATGATACTAATTATAAAGTGGTACTGAGAAAAATTTGGTGGATCTTGCAGCATTTTACAGAGAAGGTCAGTCTCATTCTGTTTTTTCGCAGAAGAGGAATTTATGCTGTAATTCCATGGCCAACTTAGATGTACACTGTCTCTGAAGAAAGCAGACTCATCCCTGCTCATTCCATCATGCACATCACCCTCTTCCTTGTGCCAGCACAAGTGTTTGTGCTGCGCTTTGGTGATCTGACTGACGTGGGCTAAAACTAACCTAGCAGAAGATAGTCCTAACCTGTATCTCTTCCTGAGGTTTGTGCAGGCAGCAGTGCAGGACTGGGAATGAGTGCCTGAGAGCAGGAGGGGTACAGGACTGCCTCTTCTGGCAGCCATGCTGGCTTCTGCTGGCGTGATTTGAACACAAGGTATGAAGAAATCAAATGATCTCCAGCAGTCACCCAGCAAATCAATGACAAAACCAGAGAAAAACATTTACTTTCTTGATGACTGAGGTATTCCATGTCCTAGAAAAGGAGACAGGAAGTCCCTTACATGCCTGGGTCAGCTGTTCACCCAAATGCCTTTGGGTTGCATCATTTCGGTTAGCTTGCTGAGCTAAATATGTCTGTTTTCTGAGGTGTGCTTCACTATAAGAGGATAAACGTAATTCCTTTTGACTTTCATTACTTTCTGTTTTAGGGACTGCATGAAAATGGGAGAAGTGGATGGCAAAAAGATTGGCTGCACTGTTAGCCTTTTGGTTTGTATAATACTTTTTCGTTCCCTTTTTGATTCCAGTTGAGCATTTTCTAATATACAGCCACACATTTGAATGGGAGGTATCTTGCTTCCTCATGCAGTTTGAGTGGAAGTTGACAGAATAACACCGTACTTAGGATCACTGATTTTTTTTTTTTCACGGTGAAATTGATACAGTGGGGAGTTAGTCTTCCCTGGCATTTTATAATTGGGCTCTGAGAGATCCCTAATACTGCCTTATTCAATTTCAGTCTCTTCCTACCGGATAAACTTCACCAAAGTATTTCCCCAAGTTTAATTGGTCTCTGAGTTCATAGAAACACACAAGCCTTTCCTCCTTTCCCAAACCCAATAAAACTTACATGATTTTCTCCTGTTCCCTTTCTTCTCCAATAACTGACACAAGTTGCTTCTTATGACCTGTAATATGGGATATCTTCTGAAGACTGCAGGCTATCTATTCTCTTCCCAGTAGAAGAGCCAGAAATGCTGCTCAAGACCACCTCTTGTTGTGTTATCATCATTAAAACAGACCAATGGTGCAAATTTGTATTATGAAAAAGATTTCATTTTTGTTTACAAGATGTATCTTGGTTCTAGGCCAGTTTCCACTGACAAGTTTGTTGACTTCCGTTAACCTTGGAAAGTTTCCATTTTCATGCTGAATGTTTTGGAAAGCTATATTTTTAGCCAGGAAAAAAAAAAAAAAAAAACCACCCAACAAAAAACAAACCAGAATAAGCTGACTTGTAATTCTGCATTTTTGACGTCAGTGAAACAATTTGGTATCAGTTCTAAGTAGCAGTTACACATAAGAGAATAAAGGATTCCTTCAGTAGGAAAATACTGCTCTCTAAATAGGGATGATGTTTACTACGTACCCATAGAGCAGCTGGCTTTCTGTCAGAATATCTGGCATGATCTGAATTCTGTAAAGCACCTGGATTATTTTCATTCTATCACTAAGGAGTTTTTAAACCATTATTAGGAGATCATCTAAGATTTGCACAAAAAGAAAATTAAAATATTTAAAAACCCCAAAACACCCTAATACCTTTTAATGGGATTTTCAATGACTACTACAGGCTAAGGTGGATTTCATACCTGAACAATTTTTCAGAAAAAAATTAATACTATTTGCACACCCCAGAAACAACAAATGCTAAATTTTGAAAAGGAAATTTCAATTACAGAAATAGCACAAAAATTTTAAGCCATTTTCTTGCCCATATGATGGATGAACTGGTTTTCATCTCAAAAGATGTTTCATGCAATGAGTAATTAGAAGAATGTATAATGTTAAAATTATTTGAAGTACAGAGGAGGAAGCAATATTTCATTTTTCACCACTACTTTAAAGGTATTCTGACTTGCAAAGATAAGAGGACTTGATGGCATGAAAAGCGAATTTTTATGTTGTTTTGCCATAGAGGTATATGCTATTCTTCCAGAAAATAGAATTGTCCAAGTTAACCAAGTTATCAAATTAACTGGCATTATGCAACGTCATGAAATATGCAGAAGGGGGGGTGTGCACCAGCAGCAATAACGCAGATAAAAGAAGGTAGGAACATTTTCTCACTCTCCCCACCGTCTGGATCATACAGAGTAGGTTTCACATTAGTAATGCTTGTTTAAGAGGTGTCTAATGGAGTTAGTTCCTTATGCATAAGAATCACCTAACTCCAATTTGAAAGTTGAATTTCTAATGAAAGAACTCTGTCATCACAGAGTTGTTCCAAAGCATTGAAAGGCCTGTCAGCTTCACCTCTGTGCCTGGGGAGATC
Organism: Rissa tridactyla; assembly: GCF_028500815.1. Classification (NCBI taxonomy): domain Eukaryota; kingdom Metazoa; phylum Chordata; class Aves; order Charadriiformes; family Laridae; genus Rissa; species Rissa tridactyla. The sequence continues at coordinate 189,372,892 of NC_071466.1, read as the reverse complement.
ATGGAACAGATCCTCCTAGAAGCTATGCTAAGGCACATGGAGGACAGGGAGGTGATTCAACACAGCCAGCATGGCTTCACCAAGGGCAAGTCCTACCTGACCAACCTAGTGGCCTTCTATGATGGCTACATCAGTGGACAAGGAAAGACCTATGGCTGTTGTCTATCTGGACTTCTGTAAGGCGTTTGACACGGTCCCCCACAACATCCTTCTGTCTAAATTGGAGAGTTATGGATTTGATGGGTGGACTGTTCGTCAGATGAGGAATTGGTTGGATGGTCACATCCAGAGAGTAGTGGTCAATGGCTCAATGTCCAGATGGAGATTGGTGACAAGGGCGTCCCTCATGGGTCTGCGCTGGGACCAGTACTGCTTAATGTCTTCACCAATGCCATAGACAGTGGGATCGAGTGCACCCTCAGCAAGTTTGCAGACGACACCAAGCTGCGTGGTGCAGTTGACACACCTGAGGGATGGGATGTCGTCCAGAGACTCAAGCCAGAGGCTCGAGAAGGGGGCCCGTGTGAACTTCATGAGATTCAACAAGGCCAAGCGTAGGGTCCTGCACCTGGGTCGGGGCAACCCTGGGTATCAATGCAGGCTCTGGGATGAAGGGATTGGAGTAGCCGTGCTGAGAAGGACTTGGGGGTACTGGTGGGTGAAAAGCTGGACATGAGCCAACAATGCGCACTCGCAGCCCAGAAGGCCAACTGTACCCTGGGCTGCATCAAAAGAAGCATGGCCAGCAGGTCAAGGGAGGTGATTCTGCCCCTCCACTCTGCTCTGGTAAGACCCCACCTGGGGTACTGCACCCAGCTCTGGAGCCCTCAGCACAGGAAAGACATGGGCCTGTTGGAGCGGGTTCAGAGGAGGGCCACAAAAATGATGAGAGGGCTGGAGCACCTCTCCTATGAGGAAAGGGCTGAGAGAGTTGGGGTTGTTCAGCCTGGAGAAGAGAAGGCTCCAGGGAGACCTTATTGTGGCCTTTCAGTACTTAAAGGGGGCTTATAAGAAAGATGGGGACAAATTTTTTAGCAGGGCCTGTTGCGATAGGACAAGGGGTAATGGCTTTAAACTAAAAGAAGGTAGATTCAGACTAGAAGAAGGAATAATTTTTTTTACAATGATGGTGGTGAAACACTGGAACAGGCTTCCCAGAGAAGTGGTAGATGCACCATGCCTGGAAACATTCAAGGTCAGGTTGGAGGGGATTCTGAGCAACCTGATCTAGTTGAAGATGTCCCTGCTCATTGCGGAGGGGTAGGACCTTTAAAGTTCCCTTCCAACCCAAACTATTCTATGATTCTGTGAAGTGTATTGAATACCTTCTGGTAATTCGCTGAGTAGTTTTTCTCAGGCATCTCTGGTGCTCATTAGGATTTGATATTTAATTGATATTTTAGGTTCTAGTAATTCAAAATTGTATCGTCTTTTTAGAAAGAGGACGTTTTCCTGTGATGCTCTACACTGCCATGTAGACATCATGCCATTTAAGTAGAACGTGTCCAAATTGCCTGTTTTCAAGCTGTTTTTTTTCTTAGGAAAAGAAGTCTTTATTAATTGGGGAAGTCTACTTCTTACATCATGTCCCCTTTTGAAGACTTCATCTGCTGCAGTTTTTATCTTGAAATAGTTTATTGAAAAATGACACGACACCTTTGTTAGCACGATGTATTTCCTGAGCTGTGAGTGAGTTGCCTTGCTGTGGTCTGCCTTATAGACCAACTGGACATTGTCAGAGCTGAGCTTCAGAGAAGAGCCAGTTGATTTGTATAGTTCAGACTTGTGCACGTACTGCAGCCTTTAGCGCTTAGGGGTAAGAGCTGAGAAGTCTAGTACTGCAGTTCAGTGCCATATTTTGTCTTAATCTTTATGCTTTATTGCTCGCAATTCTGTATTGTAGATTATGCTTTTTTTCAGACAGGTAAATATGAAGATACAAACAGATATTTTTTCATTTTCTCTTCTAAAGAGAAGCTTATGTTCCTGATCTATACCTTGTGGGAGGAAAAGAGGTGTCATTGAATTATAAAAACAGATGGTGGCCTAAAGCAGGCATGTCATTACAGAGCTATTGATAGCTAGTCATTTTCTCAAGTCAGTTAAAAAAATAGTTTCTCTATAAAGTTTTTATTTTGATAATGTTCCTCCCACCTTTCTCTTTGATAATAACACAATTTAGGAAACAGTGGCACAGAATAAGAATACTGTACAATAGGGGGAAAATTTTGGTCACTTGCTTAGAGTTCAAAATAATAGGTGATTTGAATAATAGAACAGAAACTGTTAATTGTAATGAGGACCAGTGCTAGATTCTTCTATACATTTTTATTAAGCAAAGCAGATCATCCTGAACATTAAGTGTGGCTAGCAGGGGGACGGTAGCTGCATGTCCATAGTGAGTATGGCAATACTTGCGAACAGTGCTATAGGGTTATACTTGTCTCCCTATAACTTTTTCATACTTTGTTTTAGGGCTTGCAAGTAGATTATGAATGTTTTGAACTAAAAGTGTTGACATTGCATTCCGTATTTTATCTATGTAACAACAAATAGCAGTTACACACCCCAAAATCTTTAGCCACTTCTAGAAATTTTGTCCTGGGTATCACCTTAGAGCGCAGCTTTGTGTGTTTCAATCATACAGTCCAATATTTATGCACCAGTTACCAGTTCCTAGCATCAGGTAATGCTGAAGAAGTCACGTTTTTCATTCAGGACTTTGCTGTTTACAATACGAAATAGTTCTTCACAAAGCTACCAAAATCCTTCTGGCATTTTGCTACAACCAAAGGAAGAGTAGACATACCAGGCAGTAGATATTTTGTTAAAATATGAATACAAAATTCAGAGTGCTGTCAATATTTTAAAACCAACATACAGCTTTCAGCAGGATGTTAAATGGCCTAAGTAAGGATATATGGGTTCACTTTCTGGATAGGTTAGTATATACAAAGAAAGAACTGTCAGATTCCAGTTCTTTCAGGTTCTTCCTCTTATGTTCTATGACAATTTAAATAAAAAAACATTCAGGATCATGTTGTCTTGTCTACTGAAAATTTACTATTCTATTTACTACTTCTTACCATATTACTGCAGTTACGTGTAATGACTTTGTACATGTGAAACTTTCAAATGTATGCGTTTATTTCTAGAGCATTATGTTTGAAGTCTTTTGTTTGTAACCACTGTCATATATTTATTAACTGCTACCTTTCATTCAAAATTCAACTTTATTGCAGAATTTTTACAAGACTGAACTGAACAAGGAAGAGATGTATATTCGCTATATTCACAAGCTCTATGACCTACATCTGAAAGCACAAAACTTCACAGGTAATTGAGTACAAACTACAAAAAGATATTTAGGACTGGTCCGTGATTTGCAGTCTTTTGCAAACCTGTAAGCTGTGTCCTCAGTGGAGAACATACCAACACAGGCAACAGCAGAGTTTCCTTGCCCAATTAATCTCTCTCAAAATATGGCTTTTTTTCAGCCCCTCAACTCTACTTGCTGTGCCACGTTGAATGTAAATGATCACTATTGATACACACTAGCAAGAAATGTGTGATACGGTCATTCTTCACCCAAAAGGAGTGAAGTTTAGAGGAAGTTTTTATAAGTCCATTTGGTAGTATCTGAGCCTATATACTGTTTTGTAATGCTGCTGGTTAGCTGTTTGCTGTGGTGTTTCAGAACCTAACTTTTAGATTAAAAGAAGAAAAGAAAGGGAGACCTGTATCGCTTACTAATGATGAGACAGACACACTAAAACCTCTAACCAGTGTAGCATTCTGCTGGTGTCTTTCTGAATCTTCACATACCATGTTTGCAGTAATATTGTCCAAGATTTCTCAATGTGAATTTAGTGCCAGGGCTGGCCATTATCTTTTAAATGAAGAAGTAAGAAGATAATGTGCATGGTTGTTGTTTACACAACGTAAAGGGCACTTCATTTAGGTAACTACGTGCCATCAATAATTGCTGGAGAAGATAAAATCAGTATCTCTTTAAATTAAACTATCTTTGGTTGCCAAAATATTTAACTGACCTTATAATACCTCCATCTTTTCCCCAGTGTTTGCAATTTCTAGTGCATGTGTTCAGAATCTCTCCAGAATTTTTTCCTTCTTAAAAGCAGATCACTTGGCTGGGGGTCACTAGTAAAAGGATACAGGTACCTACTGCCATGGCAAATTTCCTTATGCTTTTCTGCTATCCGTAAGAAAGATCCTTCACTTGGAATTTCCACATTCCCTTTGCAGCTCATGGGTTTAAAGTGTAGACTGGTTAGCCAGATGTATTTAAGGAGAGATTTTAATTTCCTCATGTGACCTGGCAGTAGTGAGTCACAAGAGAGTTTTGATTATCAAGCAGTATGTTTCCCACAGCTGGCTTTTGTGCCAAACTATTCATTTCCTGATTTTACATAACAGATCTTAGTAACTCTTTAAGCAATATTGAGTTCTCTATGCATTGGCTGCTAAGATGTGTCCAGTTTACCTTTAGCGGTGATATGAACCTATTGTTTTTCAATTGTTTTGCTATCCATTCTTATTTTAAACAGTATTTTGCTCAAAAATTGTTTCCAGGACTTTGATGTATTTCCTGTGTATTTATTATTAACATGTGTGATTTTTGCATTCTTTGCCATGGTAGATTCCACGAGACTGATTTATTTTTTTTTGCCATGAGAGCCTTAAGGAAGAATTGTCTCACACCCGTGACATTGAGATAGAGTCAGTCTTTCCACTAGAAAACAGACTCATGTAGCCCATTACCTTCCCTTATCAACACACAGACCTTTTGGAAACCAGCTGACCTAAAGTACGTGGGAGTAAGAAAAGAAGTTTGCTACTTCAGCAGCATTCCTACATGTTGCACCATTAATTTGCTAACTGCATAGTTTCGTTCTAGGGATGAAGCCAGCTTGCCCTTAAAATAATTTTTCTCTCCTTCCATAGTATAATTTACAGAACTGTCTCTAATAATCCTCTATAAAAAAAAAAAAAGAAAAAGTCCTTATTAATATAAAATGTAGCTTCAAATCTTTCTTTAACTAGCACTCAGTTACAACTATAAATATAACTCTCTTGAGGCTGAAGCACATAAACGCACTGATTCCTCTTGTGTCCTCTCAGTCACCTCAGAAGTGTAATGAAATTGTCTTTGTATCTATCCATCTTAGAAATGTTTAGGTTTTTGAATCTCTCCTGTTAAAAAAAACTAATTGAATTTCCCACATCGTGAGTCAACCCTGTTTATCTCTCCTTACTGTTTTGCTGCACAGCCAATAGTTACAGACCTCTCCCAAAGGTACCAATATGTTATTTATTATACTGGCTACTGCCAGGACGCTGGGTAAAGGGACTCTTCGGACTTTCTGTCCAGTATGGCCATTCTTATTTTAGAAACCTTCTATATACATTTATGATAACTTAAAAAAAAAATATATATATTGGTATGACAGGCAAAAATCTGTTCAAACGAAGGACTTGCATGCCAAGTTAGAAAGGAAGGGTCAGAGGGAGCTATCCTGACATGTGTTTATGTTCTGCTATCTTTTGCTTCCTTATGATTTTGAATGATTTGTTGTTATCAACTTCATGGACTTTTTTTAAATTGGTATATGAATGTGCTGCATATTTTGAGTACCAAACTGTAGCTTGAAGCTATGACAAAAGATGTTACCAGTCAAGCAGCCGGAAAGCTGTGTGATGCCAGAGTTAAAACTGCGCAACTTCAGCCATGTCCTTTGCACGTATGTATAGCAGTGCAGCATCATTTTGCACCATGTTTAGCATTTTACAACATAAGGATTCAAAGCACGTTCTCCCACAAACATCTGCTGCAGTGATGGTTTTTCACCCACGGGTTCTTAAGCTGGACGCGTAAGAGGAACACTACTCTTAGGAAAAACTCTGTGGAGTTTGGTTTAAGTCACCTGTCTTATGAGAACTCATAAGGCAGAGGCAGAATTACGATATGGTTGTCTGGGGCAAACTTTATAGTTATTTTTTGCCTTATGTACAACCTATAAAACCTGCAATAAAGTAAGTCCACTAGGCAACTTCTTTCTCCAGTGCAGCACATCTCCAGAATGTGGCCCATCTTTGTGCTGACTGATGCAAAGTGGTCCTGTGAGTGGAAAATAGACTGTGAACACTGACATGGAAAACAATAATGCATGTGCACAGTTACCCAAATTGAATTGTCATAGCCAGTAGTAATTCCGGTGTTTTGTAACTGACCAAAGTCTGATGTTGCAATAGAGAGGTTCGTTAATATTAGTTTTAGTGTACTATTTCTGAGGAATTGTTTAGATCAAAGTAAAAATAATAGTAATAATTTTTATATTCCCATATAATTTCTACCGTGATCTAAAGATTACTACGCAGTTCTCTGACCAGACAGCAACAATAGGTTTGATCCCTTCCAAACCTATAAATAAATAAATAAAGTTTAAAAAATAATAATAATTATGTGTTCACTTCTAAATTATTTGTTATGGTAGAGTGTTAAGACTCAGCTATGAGGGATTTATTTCTATTATGGAAAGAATTAGTCTATTAAGCAGATATCTGCCTCTTCATTTCCCTCCCAGCCCTGATCTCTTTGGGAGTGTGTCCACAGTCCTATCTGTCTTCTTTCCTCTTTCCCTACTGACGTTCCTCATCCTCTGGTCCTCCTTCCCTTGTTCAGACAGCAGAGCCAGTGAGTGTTTCTCCTTAGCAATAGGAAAGACTAGGGCTAAGCGGGGAATTGTTTTCTTAATCTGGCTGTCCCCTTTGTATTGTCAGACACCAGGAAAACTGTCCCAGTGACTCTACTTTAAATAGTGTGTGAAAATTGTAAGATTAATTTATTATAGCTGAAGATAGTAACTCTGTCCAAAACCAGTACCACCATCTGTCATATACTTGAAATAAATCAGCTACCCATTAAAAAGGTGCATCTCGTCAGGAGCATTCACGTTTCTGTGTACTTGGTTTGGCTGTTTTATTTGTTTGGTGTTCGTAAGTACCGTGCTATAATTTGTCTTGCAGAGGCTGCCTACACGCTGCTGCTGTACGATGAGCTGTTGGAGTGGTCTGACCGGCCGCTGAGAGAATTTCTCAACTACCCCATGCAAACAGAGTGGCAACGTAAAGAGTGTCTCCATCTGACCATCATTCAAAACTTTGATAGGGGAAAGGTAAAATAGTCCTATTTCAGTGAGTGGATCTTGAAAGGATAGTTTATTCATTTTAGGACGTTACTGCTGGGGCTGCAGTCCTTTCTCATATAGAGGGGAAGTGTTTGTCTCGTTGCCTGATTAAGCAGTTACTTAGCGACACAGTAGGTTTCTTCTAGTCCTGTGCTTGTATCCTAGAAATCCCACACTGACATGTGACAATAATTTGCACTTGTGTAGCAATTTGCTTTGTAACTGTCAAAGCGCTTCATAAAAGGTAACATAATTTTCCCCAATTTTAAAGGTGGTGAAAATGAGCCATATAAAGCTGATGAAATTCACTTAGTGACCAAGTGAGGGGAAAAAAATTCAGGGGCCTGGATTATAAGGACTATGTTTACACATTCTAAATCATGTTGCATCTTTTAGAATAGCAATTGCAGAATCTCTAAAAAGAAATGAGTTTTGGGGATCACAGTTCATTGTCATCACTGAGAATGTTTATTCTGAATTAAGCAAGAATAATTATGCTGTAGTCTAAAATTTTATATACTAATTTCTATGCATCGTACTTTGTGTGATGATTTGTCTTGCTGCTAAACATGCAGTTGATTGCAATTTTGTGTAGCTAGTGTAATGTTCATGTGAGCTGAGTACATGTAATCAAACTCATGCTGATCATCAGTTTTTTCAAAAAATTCTGTAATTATCTTAAGGAGTTTAACTAATATGATGCAATAAAATATTTTCCAATCTACAAAAATTAAGGAGGATATGTTAAGAAGATAATTTTAAAATGCAAAAATGATAGTGTTGAATCAATCTCATATGTAGTATCAAAAGAGACGTCTGTCACTCTCGCAATGACTTATATTTTGTGCAGTGATAGTTCTGAAAAAATAATTTATTAAATAAGTCTCTAAATATATTTTCAATCCTTCAAAGAATTCATCAGTATTACTCAGCAGCTATCGGTATTGCTAGCGGACATTATGTTGGAGTATTTTCAGTTACTGGAAGTATGACAGTGTAGAAAGAACAGATCACTAACAAATCACAAATTATCCAACAGTTGTTTTGAAATTGCTGAATATCTTTTACTTGCTTGCAGTGTTGGGAAAATGGCATTATCTTATGCAGGAAAATTGCAGAACAGTATGAGAGCTACTATGACTACAGAAACCTCAGCAAGATGAGGGTAATGTACCTGAGTACTTTTCATCAATCAGAGATCCAAAAGCTGTTTACTTTGGGTTATAAAATATCACTTAGAAGATTAAATTTGACGTGGAATGGTCTTAGGTTTGGGTTGCAAACTTTATTTTTTAGCTTGTGTTTTCTTTTTACCGTGAAGATTATAAAAAAGGAGTGTGAGCTTTTTGAAGAAAAATGGGAAAATAACTGATCTTGCAATGTTTGTACCTGTACAGCGCCCCTTTTACGATGAAGGTCGCATAACGAAGCTTATGCAGAAAAATTGTATTACAAATTCACTTTAATTGGTTTCCTGTGGTTTATCCAGGGAATGTGCTCTATGCAGTCCTTCAGTAGGAGCAGCAATGTATCTGCATGTGTAACTGGGAGCAAAGAGGTTGCAACAAGCAACGTACACCTTTGCAGTTTTTTAATTTAATGCTTAAAAATACGGTCTGTTTAATACCATATAGCCAAAATGAATCTTGCCTGGTACAGTCTTCCTGCTTTCTCTCACATTTTTCTTAGAACTCTAAGCATTGTTTCTTTCTTCGTTCTTTCTGATACTGTGTTTTAAAGATTATTCAGTCTTCCCTTTTCTTGTCTGCTTCGGAAGGATTCAATTTTATGTTACAGCTTCCTTTTTAAATTTTCTGTAGGTGTGGGATACTTGCTGCTAGGAGTGACTAAAGTAGACTTAATCCAGAGCTGCTTAACAACATGATGCAAAATTCTCACCACAGAGCTATGTGGCAGTACTCCCTGTGATCTGCTTATTCCATACATCTTTATATATCCCAAGGGCAGAATCCTATAAGTAAAAGCAAACTGACTGCCATCACAGGAATAAAATAATTAGTTTATGCCTGTTTAATTAATTGTATTTAACGTGTTTTGTGTTTGCATTAGGAAATATCCTTCTACTATATCTGTGCCACCTATGTTTATCCAAAAATGGAGGTGTGGGGATTTCTCACAGCAATGTAACTAGGCAGCTTTTGATATCATATACACATCAAATAGCTGTCTGCATTACCTAAAATAGGGCTAATACTGAGGGGCTTTTCACCATATTAAAAAATTACGAACAGAGGACGCTTGACTGAAATATCATCAGAAAAAGGGGGCTTTGACATTAAGATCGCTTTGTGTCAGTGTTTTGAGTGAAATAAAAGCAGGATGTATTGATCAAAAGTGATGTTAATTGCTATCGTGAGGTTTTTTTAAAGTAACTCACATTAGATGCTTAAATCATTGGTATCTGGTATGATTTGGACACAACTCTTTTGAATGTGGAAAGTGGACTTTGCTGACTGAACTGACCACATTACTGCCATGTGTTTGGATGATTAGCAGGTTACTGGGTCATATGTTTCAAACTGCATTTCTATGACTTCCATTTTTCATTAAAGAACTATGCATGTTGTCATTAATCAAATATTTTACCCCTTTGATATAGACACTTCATATTTAAAAGCACTTTTTTTTTAATTCTTGGAAATTCTCAGGTCATTAAGAGGTACAATTATTTAATCTGATGCATTCAGAGACATCTAGATGTCCTTTTTGTTGCTCAGAGGTGCACTGCAATTCCAGTACTCCAGAGCAGTTTGCTGAAAGACCCTTCCTTTTGTGATAGTTGAAGGTGAAAATATGTTTTCAGAAAAAACTAATTGCATTTCTTATCAATCTCACCCAGATGATGGAAGCATCTTTGTATGATAAAATTATGGATCAACAGCGTTTGGAGCCAGAATTTTTCAGAGTTGGATTTTATGGAAAGAAGTTCCCATTCTTCTTGAGAGTAAGTGAATTGAAAATAATCAGAATGGAGCAATTCTGGAATTCATGCTGTCGTTCATAAACACTTTATGTGAAAATTTGATCGTACCATGTACAAGTTCTTATCCTGTGAGAAACAGGGAATTCTTTGAAGTGCCTTTGAAAATGTTAGTCGTGTTTACCCTGTTCCCCTCTTCCGCAGTCTGCAGTGGTTCAGCTGCTTTGACTGTCACCTTGGGAAGAGAACAGAATCCATCTTATTCATGGAGCCTCTGTAGTCATAATCCAAGCTCCCTCTTCCTATGGTAATTCAAATAAGTGATGAAGAAACTTCCTCTGTATGGTGGAGGCCTAAAAAGCCTAATTTTTCTTTGCCTTTGTGGTGGGGAAAATGACAAAATCCAAATGGTAAATATAGCACGAAACTCTCCCCTTTAAAAGCAGTGCACAAAAAGAATCTGACAGGCACATAGTTTTTTATATTACCTAGTAGTCATCTGAATATAACATCTGTGTAAACCAATTTGAAAATGTGAATTATAATTTAATGTTTAGATTACTAAAAATACATCAAATGATGAAGTACTGGGGGAAATTGTGCAATAGTGCAGTACTTTCAGACCTGTAGGTCTTTCACTGCTTATGCATCTGCCCTGGAAGTATTTATACATTTCCCAAGTTAAATGTACTTAGCACAGATTTATGCTTGCAGCACCAGCAAAGAACACCTCAAAACTTACATTTGATTTTTATTTTTTTATTATGGCAAAGCAGTTTGCAATTCTTTTAAACAGCCTGGCTGCGTTAAGTACAGAAGGAATAAAGAATAAAGGAATAAAGAATAAAGCTTCAGAATAAAGCTACGTTTTAATTTGTAGTTGCACAATAACACTATTGCAGTTGGTTTCTTGTAGCAATTCCCATGAAAGTCCAGGCTCTCTCAAAATTCAATTCTTCCTGTCTCTGTTGTCAAGATAAAGACAACTGCTTCTGTCTAAACCTGCTTCAAGAGGAGCACAATAGTAATGACTTTTTAGAATTGTCTAATATAGATTTTTAAAGGGAATTCCTTTAATAGTGTTTCTATAAAAATGGTTAAGATATTTCCTTATTTCAAACGTGTGCGAGCAGAATCAAACCAAAAAGTGCCCTCAGCACCACCACGGTCAGTGACTAGTTCCAACAGTTACTCCAGATCCAGGCATCTCATGTTTAATGTAGGTTGTGTGTGGTACCTGTATTGATGTTGTACAATCTCAGGAAAATAATGGTGCAACTTCATAGTGGGCATCCAGGTAAAAGAATCTGTGTTGGAGCCAGGAGTATTCTTTTACTTCATATTGCAAAAAACAGGATAATTTTAATTTATAAGGCTGATAATTCATAGTCATTTAGAGGATAAGGCAAATTGAATGTGTTCTACCATTTTCTTATGCATTGTTTTTCTTCAGAATTGTATAACTTCAAAGCGAAGTTTCCTAGTTCCTCATGAAAAGGACTTTCATTTCATTGTCTTAACTGTCTCTTGCATTATATTTTTGTTACATATTTTATACAATCTGATATGATCTGTTATGTTAGTTACATACTTTAATCCATTAAGAACAATTTCTCTCTTCAGATTTTTATTAAAGCTCTAAGTATAGTAATTCAATTTTTCCAGACTTTTGAATAAACCATACTTTATATTGTAAAATTTTCTTCTTCTAAGTAACCTGGTCTTTCTAGATTTCTTATTTTCATTATTGCCTTTTGTTTCTTATTTTTTCCTTCTTAAAGCGATGTAAAAAATGCCCCGAATGTCTATATTTAAGAGCATATGTTTGGGTCTATCTAATGATACCAAATTATTTTCACATAACTTGCTCTTCATTTTTTTTTTTTTTTTTTTTTTTCTTATTCTGCTCAGAATAAGGAATTTGTTTGCCGAGGACATGACTATGAAAGGCTGGAGGCCTTCCAGCAGCGAATGCTGAATGAGTTCCCACATGCCATTGCTATGCAACATGCTAATCAGCCAGATGAGACCATCTTTCAGGCAGAAGCACAGTGTATCCACATAATCACAAACCCATACACCGCAGTTACGTCTTTCGTGCTTTTAAAAAATGTAGGTACACCTAAAGCCGATTTCAATCACAATGTGCCTCCACTGAAATAAAGGGTAGGTTAGAATTCCTCTGCAATTTGTCCCAGTCACTCCATTATGTTTGGAATTATTTTCTTTGTAATTGTTGATTTTATTTAAAAATTCCTTGACAGGTTATTAAGACTCTTATGTTAGCCAAAAATACTTGTAGAACTATCACTGCTGTGATAATGGTGTATTAGTTCAAGTTGCAGTATTTCAAGTTCCTATAATACAACATAATTTTAGCATGGTATGACATATTGTGTGTAAGAATATATTTCATTAAATCCCTTTACTCTATGTACTATTCCATGTAAGTAGCTCTATTTCAAAAATAAATATGAAATTTTCAACAAAACAGTAAAAAGAAATCCCAAACCATCAAAAAATCTCTCAGGTTCCTTTCCCCAGCCATTAATAATCTAGATGTATGTCCTGGTACACACTTCTTAGAGAGTTTTTCTTCTGTCGTGCTTCAGGAGTCAAATTAGCTTTGCTAATTTGGATGAAATGAGATAGCCTTAACTTTTTACATACAGATTTGCAGATTTATGCAGTGACACCAATTCCAGAAAACCAGGAAGTCCTGCAGAGAGACGGTATTCCTGATAACATCAAAAGCTTTTACAAAGTAAATCACATCTGGCGATTCCGATATGACAGACCATTTCACAAAGGAACCAAGGACAAGGAAAATGAATTCAAGGTAAATTACCGTGCACTTTCCCAAGCTACTGGACGTATGGATTTATCTGTAACATCAACGATAGTTGTATTATTGAAACATTGCCTACAGTTGTGTTATGCAACTGACTGTGGTATAACAAATTCTCTAAAGGAGATGGTAGCTCAGGTTTGACTATTTTGCTTGTCATTTTAATTAAAATAATATTAAAAATATATGGGAGATGGGAAGATTTTGTTGTATGTGGGAATAGGAGAGAAAAAGTAGACATTTGTTTTTGCGCGAGTGATATATAGAAGGCAGAACTGGAGACAGCAGAGCAGCCTTCGGAGAAGCTTATAAGGCAGACCGGGAAAACATAGTTGAGTAGGTAATCTGGGGTATGGATAGGATTGCCAAAAGTTCTCTCTCCCTAGAGCAAGGGTGAGACAGTTTTGACCAAACTACAGCATAATGTTCTTTTCCTGTGATATCAAGACTAAAAACTACCTCTGAACTCAGAGATTGTCTCAGGGAAGAGTAATAGTTCCTTCCCTAATATGTAAAAGACTTCTGTTCCTCCTAATAAAAACGCCACACTGAAAATTTATCTTACATTCTTCTGGTGTAATTTTACTTCTGACCCACTAGCAATGTTTTAGTTCTGACCCACAAGAAACATCCTGACACAGAATATATTCTGGTATTCAGACACACAAAGAGAGTTTTCCCATAATAATTTTGTTATAAACTTAGAGGAAAGAACGGTAAGGGTAATAAATCATCTAAATTAACTCACTATTGTCCTCTAATTAAACCCTAAGGCTTGATTTTAATTGTACAGCTTATAAATATTTTGTGCGAGCTCTACCATATGCGATGATTTATCATTTTACAAACCTCTGGCACAAAGTGTTTAACAGTAGTACATTCGAGTATCGCATCAGCCGTGCGTTGTGGAACCTCAAACGGGACTTCACAGAGGAGAGGTGGTCACTCTCTGTGATCTGTAAGTTGTTCTGCTTCTGAACTCTCCCTCTTCTCGGATGTTATCTCAGAAAGGAAATGTTAAAATGCTAATTTAGTTGTGAGTGACTTTTGGAGATTAGGGGACAACATACAATATAGAATAATAGTATGTTTAAGAGTAAAGAATCAGCACAATCTACTGCCTTAGTAGTAGGTCCTAGAAAGTAAGAAGAAAAATGAACGTCATAGGCTTCTGGGGTAGACATTTCAGTAGAAATCTGTATGTTAATACTTTCTTTTTTTAATTTTTTTTTTTCACTGTTACTTAAATGAAAGTATTCCTAAAGAAAACCGGTAATAATATATAGATAATATAGAGGCAAATTAGGGAAATCAATTTGGTTTGTATATTGTAGAGCCTATGGGTGGAGAGAACCACACTGATCTTGGTGCAGAGTTTACCTGGAATATCTCGCTGGTTTGAAGTGGAAAAACGTGAAGTAGTGAGTATGAGACAGATTGCAATACAGGTTGTGGGTTGGTTTACTTCCTTATCCATATGTTATTTGATGATCTACTTTGAGATTTGTTACCATATCTAATTTCTTTGATCAAGTTTTCAAGCTGGCTGCAACAAAATTATTTACCAAGTGTTTTAAGTTGTCTAGTTTCTCATATCTTGAGAAGTATTATTAAGAACTGCCCATTATGATTCATTCAAACAGTTGAGGAAAGAAGTTGAGGGCAATAATGGGCAGCCAAAGACAACATTTAATGTCAGCAAATTGCCTTCTTACAACTCGGCATGGTGTACCGTTTAATACTTAGAGTACCTATAGCTTAACATATCTTCCAGTATTCTTGAAAAGTAAACGTTCTCCAAGTACTGTAATAAATGTCATGTGGGTATATCTCTGTGTCTGCCTATAGTTCTGTTGAAGTTCCCACTTCCCAGCATGGGCAGGGAAGCGTGCCTACGCAGAACCTGTAGAAATAGGGTCTAATGTAGCAATCTCGTACTGACACATTATAATTTCTTTCCTTCCTTGTTGTTGTATTTCCTAGAAAATCCTTAGATACTTTTTGAATGTATTTGGAGCAGTGCTCCTCATGTAAAGATCTCTAAATAATTGGTCAATTGTTGAGCCCAGGAGTATAACATCTGTAACTATTTTCCTTCCTGTGAAAGCCAGTCTTACAATGGTCCTGTTAAATATAGGGATACCATTGTACAACTGATTTTCTCTAAAACTCTATTGTGTTTTTCTTTTATAATAGCAACAAACTGTAATTTGTTCACTGACCTCATATTCTCCTGTAGAAAATCAAAAATAGAATTTAGTAAAAATCAAAAAATTACATGTGACATGAGAAATTTTGTTAGCTGACTCCTACTGAGTTCTTACTAGGTTAATATGGCCCCTAATATGAAGTTCCTTAGATTACTATCATGTTACCATTATGTAATAATTTTTCCTGGGCATGTACTAGATCATGACTCAGATTTGTGCTTGTATGCTTCGGTAAATTATGGCAACCTCAGGCCTGTACTCTTCCCATCGCTGAGCTTTTCACTCCCTGCAGTTCATGCTACCTGTGAGAAAAGCTTCTCAGTCTCTAGAGAGGACGGGCACATGCTGCTTAAGGACTGCCCTTGGCAATAACTTGATCATCATCTTAACTCGAAGCTTACATTCAAACTCACCCATAATGTCTAGTTGTTGACTTCGCCTTGCGTGGGGGGAACTAGCTCGCCCATACTTAAGCTCTGCTCTGTGCCCTTAAGTATGGTGAAGCTCTCCCTGACCTCAAGCCCAATTTAGGTAAAGTTACCAAGGACAGTTTAACCCTGAGTTCCAAGAGTTCCACCACAGGCTGAAGTGTGTGTGTTTTGCAGCAAGGGCTGAGTATCTCTCAAGGTCAGATAATGAATCTATAAAAGAGGGACGGTTGTTCATTTTGGTCCTTGATTATGTGATAAAATTAATTCACTCAGACAGTGTAGCCCAGGTGAGAAGAACTTTTTCTGCCCCAGTACTCTAGAACATAGAATAATATTGGGGTTTTTTTAAGAAATCAAAAATTACCTTTAATATATTTCATATTTTAACTGAAGATTAAGTATGTTTACAATATCTCTCACTCCTCTTTCAGGTGGAAATGAGTCCCCTTGAGAATGCTATTGAAGTCTTAGAAAATAAGAACCAGCAGCTGAGAACACTGATCACTCAGTGTCAAACTCGACAGATGCAAAATATTAACCCTCTCACAATGTGTCTAAATGGGGTCATTGATGCAGCAGTTAATGGTGGAGTTGCTAGATACCAAGAGGTAAGCAATTTATTTTCTGTTTATTAAAAATCTGTCGTAAGACAGTTTCTTACTGGTTTCTTTCTTTGTACAAATACAGCTCCTCTGTATGAACTGAGGACAGAAAGTACTATTTCAATATTAGTTTTAATTATACCTACATTGCAGTTTTTGGTGAGGTGACTTTAAATATGTACAGCTTTAGTGAAACAACTGTTTTGCTGCAGAAGTTCCATAAACTTTCTCCAGTGATGAGTCAATTCACAATTACCTTGTATTCTTTAGAGGTTTGTTTGAGGATTTTTAATGAAGTAGTTAATTGTAACTATAATTTTATATATAGATATTATTTTATATATATATATTATTATAATGTAGTCCCTCCTCCCTGCTCTTCTAGGTCAGGCGCTACTTCTGACTGACCAGCAAATTTACTTTTGTGTGCTGGCATTCCAATTTTAAAAGAGATATATGTATATATACACACACAAAATTCTTAACAAGGAATTTATTGTCTTGAAGAATCATATTTTTCTATATCCTTCTTTCTCTTCTCCAAGTTTTTAAGGAAAGCTATTTTATGGAAAATTTAGTAAGAAATCATACGTATAATTAAGAAATATCTAACGCTGGATTCTTTCCCAAAAGTTGTTCCTCATTATCGTCTCTGAATCACCTTAGGAGAACCGTAAATGTTTGGGATGCTGTATTTCCACAAAGTTTTGTGGCGTTTTGAAACTGCAGTAAAAAGAAATGAAGGATAATTTTTTTCAGCCCACTTGATCTTCCTCTTTCTCCTAATAGTCTTATGAAATACTTGAATCTTCTGGTTGTTCCTTTTCCATTGAAAATGTCAAGTTGAATAACATTCTGTCCACTTGTCTCAAAGGCTGCAAGATTCGGTGTTCACTCAACAGTGTTAAATTTGAGAAAACTGCATCTAAATTAAAGTACAAGAAATTGAGTCCACTGTAGTGTTAGAATCTGTCATCAAAACTGCAACGTTATGAACATTGTGAGACTAAACCAAAGCGGTACCATGCTTGATGTTTCCCAGCTGCCTTTATCGACAGCAACAAAACTGTTTAGCATAGTAAAGCCCCACGAAGGGAGTCCCTTGAGAAGTACAGTCATGTCAGAGCTATGTCTGGTTTGGATTAGCAGTGTCAGAGCTAGCTCGCTGTCTCTGCCTAGCTTCCCATTCCGCACCAGTATATTAAAGGTTCTAGCTTGCTCCTTTCTTATTGTTGTTCTTAGCTGCAATTCTTGATCTCCTAGATAGTCTTCATGTTTCTGTTCCCTACTGTTGTCCTCTCTCTCTCTCTCGCTATATATCTAAAATAGGACTTTTCACCAATTTGTGTTGTAAAGACCAAAATGATAGTGAGAGTTGTGAGATCTGGTTGTTGGGTTGGTTTTTTTCTATTTCATCCTCCTCCTCTTTGCATGTCCCTTTTTCAGTCTTTATATGTCTTCCTGCTGGTTTGCCGCTTCTTATCTTCTACCTCCCTTCTTTTCCTCTCCTCCGTAAATGCTTTGCCTATCTGTTTCACTTGCTTTTGCCTTCTGCCCTATACAAAGCTCAAAGTCTGTCAGTGTTGGAGCATATGTGGTCTTGAGGTAAGCATGACCATGTCTTTACAGATATCCTCCTTCCCTTCAGGCAAGGCCCAGCAAATAACATCTGGCCAGCTGCTGCTTCATTTCCCCTTTTTCCTTCCCCCCTCCCACCTTTTCCTTTTTTTCCTTTTTTTCCTTTTTTTCCTTTTTTTCCTTTTTTTCCTTTTTTCCTTTTTTCCTTTTTTCCTTTTTTCCTTTTTTCTTTTTCCTTTTTTCCTTTTTTTCCTTTTTTTCCTTTTTTTCCTTTTTTTCCTTTTTTTCCTTTTTTTCCTTTTTTCCTTTTTTCCTTTTTTTCCTTTTTTTCCTTTTTTTCCTTTTTTCCTTTTTTTCCTTTTTTTCCTTTTTTTCCTTTTTTTCCTCTTTTTCCTCTTTTTCCTCTTTTTCCTCTTTTTCCTCTTTTTCCTCTTTTTCCTTTTTTCCTCTTTTTCCTTTTTTTCCTTTTTTCCTTTTTTTTTCTTTTTCCCTTTTTTTTTTCCTTTTTCCCTTTTTTTTCCTTTTTCTCTTCTCTGCTGATACAATAAAAAGTAGGTATCTCTAATTATTCAGCACTTTGGCCACTATTGCAGATGTTAAAGCTGCAGTTTCGCTGGTTTCAATACCAGAACAGATTCCAGGAGAACTATAGGAGTAATAGTTATTGTGCAGCACCTTATTGTGTGCTAAAAAATGGCTGTAGACTGAACTGATTTTTTTCAAATTTTTCTGAACACTGCTAAAGAGTGTGTTTTGTGCCCACTAACACCTCTCAAACTGCAGTCTTTACTATAACTTACATTTATTTTAGCTCCTTTACACGTGCTGGAAGAGTAGAGGCGCTTTCATGATTGATTATTGGAAACCACTGGTTCAAAGAATGATACTGGATTTAGTCAAATTCTGATTATTTTTATTTCTCTAAAGTACTGGTGATTTTATTTGAAGTTAGATTATTACATCTCTGACTCATTACAGATCTGTGTAAATCTCAGCCCAAAACCGCTGGGACACCACCTGCTTGGTATTGAAAGGATATTAAGCTTGTAGCTGAGGGGAAAAAAAAAACATCAGCTGGCAGAAGTTTGGGATTTGGGATTTTAGCGAGTATCAGAGGGTTCCTTTTAACAATTTAAACATGAATTCTTATAAGTCTACTTATCGGCAGTGAAAGGACCTTGTGAAATAAATGTTCTTCATTACAGTATCAGCATTTTCTAGAGAGGTCTCAGCACTTCCTTGTTACGGGTTGTCAGAGCATGAAATTTTGTAACTAAGAGGAAGGGGTATATTTATCTCCAGCTCCACTGCTCCCCATATTTACTAATGATTCTGCCTCGCAAGGATTTTAACAGCTAAAGCTGGATGGAGAACCTTATAAGAAGTATGTGATGGAAATGCTAAGACGGGTGCAAAAGGAAAACACAGCACAGGGCAGCCACTCTTACCCTCTCAGCTCTATGGATAGAAAACCATGTGTACGTATAGGAATGCGTACAGAGACTTTTTGTGAGAAGTGCATTTTTGAGAAGGTCTAGAAATCTCTCAACTGAGGAGCTGGGCATTTTCTTTACAGAATAGTGTCAAGAATTATTGTAAATTCAATATAATCCCTTTGCGGAGTAGGATAGGTGCTATCTTAAGACAGATGCAATTGTGAACAACCAGAGGAGTGCTATGTCCAGGCCACTGCTGGTGGGTAAACTGACTTTGGGGTACTACGACTGGTACAATTCGAGCATTGGAGATGGGGTGGAAAGTCATATAAGTTCATGAACACACCTCGATGTTGGTCAGGTGCTCCTGAAGTGAAAAGTGTGTTTTTTTGACATAGGTGTCACTGTGAGTTCTTTAAAACATTATTTATATTGAGTGAATACGAAGATAATGTCACAGCTCCAATATATAAAATAGCATACAGTTCCACACTTTTCTTAAGATATCTTTATATTTAGGGATAACGAAACTCCTAGTATGAAAAGATGGTAAAATCTAATGCCTCATAATTATTTGAAAGTCCTATGTCACAATTAACGAGGAAGAGATATTTCATTCAGGTGACCTGTGTTTGATTTCAACTCTGATTTGCAGATTTCCAAATTTGATCCAGGATCTGTCTTGGATATTGAACAACTGGTAAATTCCACTCAAGAGTGGCTATATTTTATTTGCCCATAGTCTCCACCAATGCATATGTGAATAATTAATTATTCAGCATTTACTATCCTCTGTTGCAGTAGAAAGGAGGCTTTGTTTCGAAAATATAGTCTAGAAACTTGTTTTTTTAAAAAAAAAGTCATGTGTTTTTACTCACTTTATGTTACTTTGTGATTTTATTCTGCTTAGGCATTCTTTATCAAAGAATACATCTTGAATCATCCAGAGGATGGAGAGAAGATCACACGCTTGAGAGAGCTGATGCTCGAGCAGGTAAAGCGGGGAGGAGACTGACTAGGTGGCCTGCTTAGCTGGTCTGGCTAAAAGTGTCCCAAAATAAAATATAAAATTTCAGAGGTTAGTAATTTCCCAGTGGTCTTCAGTATTTTGTGAATCAGATTCCAAGTAGACAGCAACTTTCTATAGAAGCAGGTCTCTGGGTCATGTTAATAATTTTTCCCTAGACTTTTGCATCATCATCTTAATCATTTCAAACTATTCTAAATTAAATGTTGAATGAGAGGCAAGTTTTTGTCTTGTGATGATCATATGCAAATATTTGCACAACATATTTTACCACTATTACAGAATGAACATTATCTCGTTGAAACATCTAATAGCTTCAGCAAAAATTTGTATGTTGTATTTTACCACTACTACGGAACAAACACTTTCACTACAAGATTTAGCATAAGAGGAAAAAAAAATCAAAAATCTTATTTGTGAAAGATATCTAATAATAATTACCAAGGTATGTAGGCAGTAAAATAAACACCAATTTATTAAATTAAGCTGGTATTCTATGTATTATATGATTTTTGTATTATTTTTTTATTTTTTTTTAAGACAGCCACCTACCAGCCTCAAATATGAAGTGTCTCCATTTGGAAATGCTGAAAAAAATTACTTTGATCAAATGATCTTGCTAAGTGTTTCAGCTTTTTTAACTGACATTTAGCTATCTCTGTTCTATGCAGCATGTTGAAATTTCAAACTTTATTGCCAGCATGGGATAAAGAGGTCAGAGTATTGGAATTTGGCAAGATGGAAATTCCATTTTTCATCAGCATTGTGGTATCTTTTGATCAGATCAGCCGAAGGACAGATCATCAGACAGTATAAATCAGAATAGGTCCACTGAGCTCACTTTAATTTCATTTAGATAGTGTAATTTACGTTGCAGTTTTGGTTTTTCAAGCTTAACCCTTACAATTTAAAACTGGAGTTATCAACTTCCCGTGACAAAAACGTGAATTCCAAGCGATAGCAGTTAAATGCCGTCTGGCACCCAGAGATGATTTAGCAGACAACGGGGAGCATTCGGAAGGGCCGGGGTGGCGGCGTGTGCGGATGGATGTGCTGCAGTCCTGACCTCGGGTCGGTGATGCTGCGCAGCTGCGTGCCCGCTCGCAGGCTGCCTCAAAACGTCAGCTAGCAGCTCCCATCCAAAGGTATTACAGCATAGCGGAGCTATTTTGTTTTTGAGTTTATCTGATTCCTCATGTAGCCAATTCAGTATTTCAAATGCCTGTGACCAAATTTGAGCAAGATTAGAGTTTTAGCAATGTTATTCTGAAGCCTCTCATGCCTTGCGTCAAGAATATACATAAAGCCACCACTTACTGAGGTCTCTGGGGAGTTGGAATAGGATAGGGAGCCATGGATTTCATTGAAAATATATTACAAGCTCTCTGGTGGATGTGGCCACTGCTGTTGTTTCATGCTTTTTATGACTGTTCTTGTAGAAAACAGCTTTCGTTTAGGGTTTAGAACTGCTCCTTTGTAAAGCTGCCATTTAGGCAGATTTTTCACTATGTTATCCATAGTGGGTTTTATGTTAGAATTAAATTCACATAGGCCAAACCTTTGGGAAAGTTGGATAGTAAAATCAAAAGAGGCATAAATCCACTTGTGTATTACTGGTTTTGGTCTTAGGTCTTGTTTGGTCTTACAGGTCTGTCAGGGATTTAGGTAGATGCTTTTAATACAACATGCATTTTGTTGGCTTTTTTTTTATTATTAATTGATGAAAGCTTAAAGAAAATTGATCAAAAATGTATTTTTCCCCTTTTTTGTCCTGTCTCTTCTGCAGGCGCAGATTCTAGAATTTGGCTTGGCGGTGCACGAGAAGGTGGTGCCACAGGACATGAGGCCGTTGCACAAAAAGCTGGTGGATCAGTTCTTTGTGATGAAGTCGAGCTTGGGAATACAGGTACATGAG
This sequence comes from Rissa tridactyla, assembly GCF_028500815.1. Taxonomy (NCBI): domain Eukaryota; kingdom Metazoa; phylum Chordata; class Aves; order Charadriiformes; family Laridae; genus Rissa; species Rissa tridactyla. The sequence goes on along the minus strand of NC_071466.1, from coordinate 189,350,696 downwards.
CAGGTGCATGGATAAACCAGGAGACCGTTTAGTTGCAGTTAAGGGTTGTTTAATTTTCCTAAGCAACAAATAGTGACATCTTCTGGTTGTTTGTCCACGTTACATCTTGTAGCATTAACAGTACCACATAGCGAAGAGAAAATTAATAAACATTCCACACAGCGCAGAGAAAAATAGTCACATTTTACTAAAGAGAAAGTATCATCAGTGAAAAGTTAAAATATTTTTCTTACTAATGATGAAGCTGATCCAAAATGCAGATGTAGCTATTCAGCTGACTGTCTGTATCTTACAAAATGCTTCATGATATTATGTCCATTTTAATTAACCTTCTTTTAACAACTCACCAGGAATTTTCTGCCTGTGTGCAAGCTAGCCCTGTTCATTTCCCAAATGGAAGTCCTCGTGTATGCCGAAATTCCCTACCTGTTTCTATGAGTCCCGATGGTGCCAGGGTAATACCACGACGCAGGCAAGTTAAAATACCAGAAATTGATGGATTTTGCTACTCACAGATGACCCATAAAATACTTTTATTGTGTGCACACTTCCTTATATGGTCAGCCTGAAGTATGTTCAGTCATGAAGAGCTGATAGATATACATTTTCTCTCTCTCTTTCTCTCTCTCTTCCCCTCCTCCCCCCCCAATAAATCCAAATTAAACTGTGGAGATTCATAAACATGGCAACTAGAGTTAACCATTTTTTATTCTTCTAATAGTCCCTTGAGTTACCCAGCTGTCAATCGGTATTCATCCTCATCACTGTCATCCCAAGCTTCTGCTGAAGTCAGCAATATCACTGGGCAATCAGAAAGCTCCGATGAAGTTTTTAACATGCAGGTACAAATTATTGTCATTCTTCAAACTAAACAGAATCTTTCTTACAAGGCTATTTACTAAATTAATGCTTCTATTATTTCATTCTGAAATCTTAAAGTTATTGCTGATACTTCTTTTAAAAAACAAATCTTTAAATAGGCTGTTAACCCCCTTAACTTAGAAAGAACAATTTTTTATGTAACTATTCCTTCTTCATTAATTACATTTCTATTTATTTTGATATTTTACTGCATCTTTGTGTAGTTATATTAATGCTCTTTATACTGGTTTGCTATTTTTAAATACTGAGAAACTAGTCTAACAATTTACAAGTTCTTTGTTTTAAGTCCAAGGTATGTCATAAATTTTTGTTTTGCAAACTAGAAAGTGTGATGTGGTAACAGCAGCATCTCTTCTATACACAGCCCAGTCCGTCTACCTCAAGCCTGAGTTCTACTCATTCTGCTTCACCTAATGTGACCAGTTCTGCTCCATCTAGTGCCAGAGGTCAGTGCTCATCTACTGTGGTAAACCGCTTTAAATGATTCTTGACACATTACACAGCTGAATTTCTGCGTGATATCACTGGTCAGACATCAAATCTAGCCAATTGTTTGAAGAATAGGAATTATTGGGGACAGAGGACTGAATTGAAAGGTTCAAGTTTCACTGCATGAATTTAATCGCTTGACACATTTATATTCTAGCATCTCCACTGTTGTCTGACAAACATAAGCATTCGCGAGAAAACTCTTGCCTGTCCCCCAGAGAGAGGCCCTGCAGTGCCATCTACCCTACTCCTTTGGAAACCTCCCAGGTAGGAAGCTTGTTGGGAGTCCCCTGAACACAAGTAGCTAAGAAGATGATAAAGGTGCTTGTTGAACTTCGAGCAGATTCAGCATCTGCTCACTGCTGTTAATTTTCAAGGATTTTTTTTCTTTTTTATTTTTATAAGCAAATACTCTAAAATATTTTACACGAGAGAGATGTGAATAGAATACAGGGTGCTTGATCACATTTCTGCTTGCTTTGTCTAGGTTTAGAGCTGCTTTTTAATATTTAGTTACTGCAGTGAGAGAGACGCAAAGACTTACCAGGTGATACAGACTGCTTGTGTGAAACTGCAGCGTTTGTTCAATCTAGGGAAGAAGAAAGAAAGAAAAATTGTTATCACGGCAGTTGTCCACGTTGACCTCCCCTTTATTTCTTCTAAAATAGTTAATCCTAGCCACTGTGAGATAATAACCCACTCCATGTGGCAATTCCTATTTTTCAGTGTAATTTCAGAAAATAAAGACATTTTGTTATTCCAGAGAAAAGAATTAGTTGAGTTTTTACCTTAAAATTACTGTTACATAGGTCTGTATGAAACTTGTATCTTTTGAGTTATCTGAAATGCAAAATCGGCTTGGTGAGCTGGTCAATTTTGAATCCTTATTTCATCTTTTCTTCTTAATGGACCTACTTTCCTAAAGTGCTTTTCTTTAACACAGTTGCTGCTTTAATCCATGCCATCATACAGTGCACCTCTTGCTGAAGCTGAGAAAGACAAGAACATAAGTACAGTGTAAAAGGCCCTCCTCTCAACACTCTCATCTCCACCAGAGGTTTTGCCTCTGATACAAAGCAACTTGGTAGTCCAGGATCCTTTATGTTAGAAATGTTTTGTTGGTTTCTCCTTAGTTGTATTCTTGTCCCTTGCTTCTTCAGTTATTGAATTGGCTCTTGATTTAATTTTTTCCTCTTTTCTGTTTAAGTCCTCATGCTGTTACCTGAGGGCTTATGAAGTAATACAGAGGCTTAGCCAGACTTAAGGGCAGTTCTTGGGAACTACTTACTGATATATCTACTGGGCACTTTCTTAGTGTTAGTGGAGCCAAACCACATACAGGAAAGACCAGGAGATGTTCTTTAAATACAGCGGTTTTACAGTTTGCCGCAACGAAAAAATTATCCCGTTTTTGCTCCCAGACCGCAAACTCTTGCTTTACCAAGTGGAATGCGACTTCTATCCCCCACTCTACCCGAGATTCGATAAGGGAGGCTGAGGAGCTCGTAGTCCCAGTCTCCACTCTCTCTGAGACTCGCCCGGCAGGAAAATCTCCCAATCTCTCTCTACCCTCAGTGTCCCAAGATAGGGTAAGTAGAAAATTATCTTGCTCGTACAGTGAAGTATGTTTCAAAGATGAGAAGGTCTGACAGTTTCTTTCTGCCCTCATAACCATAAATGAGGATATATCTTTCTGGGGAAAGGTGCAATTTCTTTCTTTCGCTCTATTCCCTGAGCAGTAAAAATAGACTGTGATCAGAAACCAAATTCTGATTCTCTGCCTTCTGATTAAGAAGGGGAAAAACAATCCTCAGGACAATTGTAAGGAGATATCTTAGAGAGACCTGCAACTCTCATTAGAATTTTGAAGCCTAAACTGTTCCTTGTCCTTTCTGTTTTTATTCTAATAGTCTTGATTGGAGCTTCACACTGAGTTAATGAGGAAAGGAACACCCGTTTATAAATGTTATGTCTTAATGAATGCAATTTTCACAATAGTTTTTTCAACCGGGAAAGATGAGACGCACAGGCAAATTCCTGCACTTCAAGTCCAAATCAAGCGTTTCAGGCCGTAGGTACCTCATTTAAGGAAGCTTGATGGACTTCATAGAACAAGACCACAGCAGTACTGCATCCGCTTCCCTCATTGAAATTGATGCTCAAGGTTATCTATGTACAGCTGTTTTCAGTCAACATCCATTTGTGCTTGCTTTTTAAACTCTGGCTGAGTGTCTCTCCAGCTCTTCCCATGCTCTGAAGAGGAATGCCTGCTGTCATTGACTGGCCAACAAGCCTCCTTGGTTTTTGCGCTATTGTTCTTCTTAATGGAGCTTTTGGGGTTTTACCGTTTTGGGGTTTTTTTGCGTCTCATTAAACACCCTGTGATTGCTCTTGTTCTTCCATATGGTTTTATATTTCATTGTTTTAGTATGTCCTCGTTTCTTTGTATTTCATTCAGCTTTTGTCTCTCTATCTCCTCCAATTTCAGTTGCTTTTTCAGCCTTTGCTCTTTACCTTCACAACAGAAAACAGATATCAACACTTGCCCACCAGATCCTAGCGCACTGCGGACTCACTAGGCAGTGAACATTCAATCCAGACCAGGCGGGAACGTGGGATGACATATTCTGTCACGTTAGAGTACACACGTAGTTACACCGCTCAGTTTAACATTAAATCCAGGAAAACAGATATTACTCGATCCAGTATGACTGTAGTACAGCATAGATAGGCAAACCTAACGTTGAGTTAAGTTAATTAGCCAAGTATTTGCTCCTCACTTTGAAACACGGAGCCGCAACATGTTAGATCGATGTTCATTATTTTGCAGCTGGGTTTGCCATCTTGTGGAACCACAGTGTAGTGCCTCGCTGACTCGGCATGGTCTTCTGTGAGCACTGGAAGGAGATACAAGAATGAGATTTGATTTGGACTTCACTGATTGTCTGATCTAGCTTTAAAACAAAAAAAAAAAAAAGGGAAAACAAAAAAGTAAAGTTTATCTGTTCTCATTGCCTTTGGAAAGTACATCCAAATTACTGTTCATACAGCATTACCTGTACGCTGTTTACAACTGTTATGAAGACAAACTAGTGACCCACAGATTATTTGACTGCTGCCAAAAGAAATAACTAGCAGAAGTTTTAAAGTGTTTCATAAATTTGTGTGTTTTTTAAAAAAATAAATATTCAGAAAAGGAAAGACAAACACACTTTATGTGTTTCTTATCCACAAGAGAAGTAAGAACACTGCTATCAAAAAAAGTCAGGGTTGGAAATAATACACAATGCTCTTCTAAGATAACAGCCATAACTTGAATATTGTCAAACATTAAACCTTGTTCAGATCCTGATTCTGCAACGAAATTATTGCAGATCTATCCCTGCACTTGTTTAGTAATCTATCAAGATACCACTTGAGGAATGAGCCTTATTTTGTCTTTTTAGGGAGCTGGAAACTGTCAGAACTCAGTACATAGTAATCCTCCCTCTGATTCCAGTGTGTACAGCTTTCAGAAAACTGGTCTACTCCCTATTTGTAGACACGTATTTTTATTAAACTATTTCTGTTCTTAAGTGACATTTATCTCTCTAGCCCCAAAGTAGACCTGTGTGGTGGGGATAATAACACAAAGATATTTGTTTTCTTAAAGGTTACTGAAATACAGCAGCAGCTATGCCTAAACTGTGCTGTTCTCAATTTACAGAGAATGCTGTTTAATCATATTGGAGATGGTGCTTTGCCACGAAGTGACTCCAATCTGCCAGGTCCCGACAAATGTGAGTAGAAATGCTGCACCGTACCAATCTGGGAAGCAATGAAAAGATAATTAATCTGTCATATGCCTGTAGAATCCTAATTGTTTTGAGCGTATATTGTCATCTCAAAGTTTCAAAACATTCTAACTATCTAAATTATGCTAACACTTTTCAGTTTCAAAACACTTTGCCAAAAAGCGGGGGGGAACGTGGTGTTTCTTTGAACTGAGCGTTGCACTCAGAAGGGCCCAGAAGTTTGCAGGAAGGGGTGATGGAGCAGAAGGTAGCTGCAGGCTGCCTGTGAGAGCTGTCCTTTCTGCTTCTCAAGAGAGACGTGTGGGGCGATGAACCCTGGACATGAACTTCTGGAGACAGGGGCAGAGAGAAGCTAAAGAGATGGATCGAATCCTGAAGTTTGGTATCTGCGAGTCCTCTTTACCGAATAGTCAACGTGCTTTTGGTTATGCTTTGATGGAAGAGAAAATATCAATTTGTGGTTTGTTATTTTTGGGGGGTTTTGTTTGTTGTGGGTTTTTTCATTAGAGTAAATGAGAAACCTATGAATTTCATAGACAAAATACTGCCTTTTGTAATTTTGCACATGGGGAAATTCAGTATTGTTGGCACAGTTATTGTGCCAAGATTTCATTACGTGCTCCACATCCATAATATGCTCCATCATTTCACGATGTGCTGCCCTTTGTGGTACCCTGAATAAAGTAGACAGTAAAAAAGGTGTATTGAAAATACATTTTTTTTAAGAATATGCTGTAACAAGAACTGACCAGGAGTCAGATTTCCATCAATAAGAGCTGATTTTTATAAGTATTGTTGTGTCCAAGTTTTTATGAAAGCTCAAGTGTGGAATTTTTCACAGGGCTGAAAAACATATGAAATAATTTAACATGGAAATGACAAAACTTTTCCACTGGCCTACGCAGCCAAGTACGTTATGGAGCTGTTAAAATAAAATATTCTCTGCTGGAGACTTTAGCAGTCCAAAGAACTGACTGCTTGGATGACTTAAAAGAAAAAATGGCTTGTCAAGAGATTCAGGCATTTGAAGTACCCAGGTCTGGTGCCAAGCCACTTTTAGGATGAGGGTAAAACCATACTGCTAGGTGACAGCCTACGATAAAAAGCACGCAATGTATTGCATATTTTGGCAATAAAAAAGTAAAATGATCCTCTAGAAAAGAGATCATTCTGTGCACTGTTCTCAGGGTCAACTAATGTGCAATTATAGTATAACAATATTGTTGTAGTTACGAAACAAATATTATTTGTACTTTACTTTTTGTATTAAGTTTGGTATATACTGGTATAGTGGGATTACAGTCCTGAGAGCCCTTGGTGTTGCTATAATAGTAATAATTGATACCATCGGTGAGCAGCAATACTTTGCTTTTCGCTTCATCTTTGTAAACGAGCACGGAGTCCTTGCATGTGGTTCTCTGCTCACAACTATGAAATAAGCACACAAGAAGGAAACTGTCATGGCAAGGCAAGAGGTTTGAGGCTTTGAAGGGTGGTGGTGGTGGTGGTGCTTTTTGGGGGGGGAGAAGGAGGGAGGTTTGAAGCAGGTTTTTTCCATTTTTTACAGGACGTGTCAGAAAAATTGTAGGGTTTAAGTTACCTTTTGTCCCGTCCATGTTAAATGCCCTGTCTATCTGACAACCTGTTGGTTACTTGATAACATGAGATAGTTCAGTTCTGTTAAGTAAGCTGTTCCAGGCCCTATGGGATTGTTCAATTATAAAGTCATAGAATTTGGTAAAAGTCACACAGACAAATGCAACATCCAGTTTTAAACATTTCAAAGTGATAGTCAGTTTACTTGATCAAGTAAAGATCCTTGATCATGGTTACAGTGTATATAATTTTTCTTAGTCCTCAATAATTTTTTTCTTTTCTTTTCCAGCCATCTTCATTTCTTTAAATTTTTACTCCCTCCATTTCGTACCCTTCTTTCCGCTTTCTTTCAATTCTGAATTTGTAGTCTGTGCAGGCAACAAAAGACTGTTAGGACTGAAAGCTTTCTGAGGAAGGTTGATTGGAATTTGGCGAGTTCCTTTCTCTAGTCCCTTCTGTATATAAAATGAGTTAATGGAAACGGTTTAGGAATAGTCTTTTCCTCTCTGCCTAGAAACCTTTAAATAGGAGTCTGGTGCAAAGATAAACTGATTATATTAACAGGCTTCAAGCTTATCTCCCTTTGTGGCTGGATTTGCAGTGCACCAGAGTGCTGTCTCAGCTCCTGCTGTTGTTGATGGTCCAAACCCTACACAATTCCAAACTGACCTGAGGGCCAGATGCATACATGAGGCAACCAGAAGACCGACAGCCATTATTTAAGAGCTTTTCAAATGCTGATGTAATCATGAGAGCCTTTCAGGCAGGCTTGTTAAGTTGTTTAACATTTTCACTCTGTTATTTTTACCCTCATGGGTAAAGGCAAGTCAGAGAGCTAGAAGTGTTGACGCCTATATCGGCTTTTTCATTCTTTTCCAGCTGTAAACACCACTCCCAGCAGCTGGAGCCTGGACAGTGGGAAGGAAGCCAGAAACACATCAGAAAGTGGAAAGCTTATATCTCCTCCTGTACCACCAAGACCTGCACAGACTGGTGAGTTAATGGACATTTCAGGTTAAGCTCCAGTAAAAAAAATGTTTACTTGAGGGCTTAGATTCTTTCCACTCTGATTAATGTTTAACTTCTTGGTCAGGTTTATTTATTATTTGATTACGTTCATGGAAGGCTGTAGAAATGCCTTCGCAGGTATTTTCATCTCATGACATGTTCTCTCTAGCATTCTGTTTTCAATGCTCTGCCCCTTTGCTTAATAACTGTGTAGTTTCAGACAGTTCATGCTGGTACTAGGGAGGATGATAAAATTTAATCTTTTGATCTTATGATAATTGGATGTTAGCAATCAGAAATGATCATTAACCACAAAGAGTCTTATTGGCCAGAAAATGCACAGCAAGCATGGAAGTACACGAGTTCTGTTGCTATAACCAATTTGCCTTTCAAAAGATTAATTTCCATTTAAAAGAAGGACTGGTTAAGTGATCCTATAAATATAATTGCTCTCAAGAGAGTGAAGATGCTTTTTGTGTTTTAGACTTATGCCTCAAAGTATGTCCAGGCATGTTTGCATTACACTTACAGGTAAATGTTTGATATAAGTACATTATGTATTGTCTGTTCTTCTTATTTGACATACAAATACATAATACATTTCCTAAGAGAAGAAAAAGAGGGGGGACAGGTTATTATATGGACTTTTTTGAATCCTCATCATTTGGTAGGATATAAACCAAGTTACAGTGATACAAAATTTGTCAGAGAAGATGGATGCAGAAATTTCCTATTGGTTGTACTGCAAGATAATCCTGAGAACAAAGTAAAATAAACAAAAACTAAAACTATTTGCAGCCATCAGGCAAGTACCTAGAGGGAAACAGAGATAATGCTTGTGTATAGAATGATCTCCTATGCACTTAAAAAGATTTCTTAGTGAAAATTGTAATACCAAGAGTGCACTGAAATCTTTCTAACTTTACAGCATCACCAGCAAGACACATAGCCTCCATTTCCCCTTCTCCTGCTGGCAGATCACCAATGAAGGTACTGTCTTTATTACAGTGAATTGCCTTTGTGGGACAGGTCATATGCATTGTTGGGTAGACAGTATATATTTAACATACATTATTTGGGATTATATTATGTTTTCCTTTTATTATTGTATGCCTATACAAAAACCATTCACAAGAGTAAGTAGCCATAAAAATTACGGCAGCTCTGAAGATGGTCAAAACTGCAGGGAAGAAACCTAATCTTCAGACTCTTTAGCCTCTCAATATAATCAAGTTCACCTCAGTCAGTGGAGAAGGGAGTGTAAGAAAGAAATACAAGAGCTGCCTGATGGTCTACCTGGTCCAGAATTCTATCTCCAACAGTGGCAAAAGGGCAGATGCCAGATAAGGAGAACCTGTTGTGCAACCCATCGCTCTTACTCCTCTAGCATCTAGAGCTGTTGGATTAGAGGGTGTGTTAGAGAGTAACCCCTGCTTCAGTCATCTTAATGTCCATTTCCTCTGCAGAACGATCCAGCAAGGTTGTGTAAGAAGTTGGAAGTAGTTTGAAGCCTGACAGTAGGAAGCATTAAGCACAGGCTGTGAATAAGCATTGGTTCTTCTCTGGCAGTTAAACACCCATAGCAACTGGGGATCCAGGCTAAACTGAGCAGGTTTCGTTTCTGTTTTAAGATATGTGAATGTGTTGGTACCTGCTTGTTGCACAACAACTTCTTGGTTAGAACAGGATATCTGCGTCTCCCACAGCACTAGAGGACAGGAACACGCAGCCTGCATATTCCAGGCAAACCCCGGTACTGGCAGACTGCACAACGTTAGTCTTGGGAATAGCCTCTACCACCCCATGGAAGCTGGGATAATTCTGCCGTTAGAGACATGAGGGTCAACACCCTGAAAGGAGAGCAGATAGAAAGGAGCGTGACTGGGGCTTCAGGCACTCGGGTGCAAGGGCAGAGGGAGACAGCCCTGCTGAAGTGGTCCCTCAGCTACCCAATGCCTAACTAATGCTGCAGAGGCGCACATCTCTTGTGGGGGAGGAAAGCGGCACCCCAAAACGCCTCCTTTTCCCTTGAGGTCCCTAATCGCAAGTCCACAGTCATTCTCCTGTCATCCCATGAGCCTGTAACATTTCCACTTGAAGCTGCACAGTGGTCCAGGTTCAACACAGCAATTGTGCTGGCCATACGAGTGCCCTGTATTCCTGTTACCATAGTATACCTTCTGCTGAAGTAAGCACCGATCTCCGATTTCCCACTAGCTGTTTACTAGGAAGCTCTTTCAGAGCATTAGGATCTGGTATAAAAGGTGAGAGACTCTTCCTTTTTTCCTGAACGGACTCAGTATTGATGATTCTTAGGGATGTTTCAAGCTCGTCCTAACATTTTCTTCTAAAGGCCTGGACAGAATTTAAGTATTTTATAGCCAAAGCCTGGATTGCCACTTGGGAGGGGAATGCCGGCCCAGAATACTTGTGAGAGTTGCTGGATCTCACTTCGAGCATCCATGAATTTCCAGACTGTTTTGGTGTCTAGACTGTTAGTGACTACTGGTACAAGCAGCCTGCGCTGCCGTCAGGAACCAAATGCTTACCCCTGCTCAGCTCCTAAATTGAAGCAGGCAGGGTTTACACATATTTGCTCTTGTTCTGAATGACAAAAACAAAGGTCCTAAATATTATCTATGGTCACTTAATCCAAGTGTCAAGTGTTCTTGGAACTTGCACCAATTACGTCATTTATTTGAAAACCTTGACCCTGGATGTCTGTGGGAGTAGGAGCGCAGCTGCAGCCTCCTCACATGCAGAGGAACGGAACCTGAAACAAGCGGTTAAACAGGCTTCTCGCAATTTCTGAAATGTCTTCAACACGTATTAAGCTTTAAATAAAACTTGCTCTGCTTTTCCCTAGCCGTATACAGGGCTCAGGTTTTTTTTGCCTTTGTTCCAGCTGTTGTGTGCTGCCGGAGAAGGCCATCTTAGTACAAAGCCACTGATGTAAATGAAGAATTTTTTTTTTCCATTGCTTTCAGTGCACTGTGGATCCAGTCCTAGACGGATAACTAAGATTATCTCAACAGCATAAAGTCAGTGCAGCCAGCTCTCTCCAGCCATGCCCCTCTCCTTTCCCCCCTCCCCACCCTTTGTTGCATGGCTCACACTCTCACCTCAAGCTGAGCAGCTGAGCGCCAACCAGTGCAACAAGAATTGGGGGGAGAAATTGGTCTATGATGCGATTTCTCCATCCCTTTTTTAGCCTGTGCTAGAGGCCATTAAGTCTAGATTGTTGCAGGTGGCTCTGGTCAAAATTAGGTATGTCGCAAAAACTTTTCAGCTTGCGAAGTATGGTCTAACCTTTTGCAGTTTTCAGTTGAAATTGCTTCACTAGAGTTAGGGACTGCTCAATGTTTTTAGGTAGGGCTTTACTGCCCCTGCCTTACTCTTCGTTGTCAGCACTGTTGTTGCCGCTTGGGCCCTCAGCTCCCCGTCCTTCACCTTCCCCCACAGCCCTGCCAGGCCGCTGGGGCAGCCGTTTGCAACCTTAGTCCTCCGTTGGACCCTCATCCCCAGGGCCCGCAGTGCTGTTTTGTGTTTCATCCAAATGGCACGGTGTGTCCACGGAACGCCCGGGAGGTGGGGGAGAGGGAGGCTGGAGCAGCTGTGGTTCAGAATGCTGTCTGCAGCCACAGTCACCTTGGCATCCGCTCTGCGCTCCACCTCTGATGCCGGCGTTATGGCGTGCTCGGAAATGATGCCACCATGTAAATGCACTTTGCCTTGCATGACGGTGCACTAAAACCGTGAGGAAAAGCTTTGGGAAGTGAAATCGGATCGTGCGAGACCGAAGCAGCAGCCGTGAGGGGGATGCAAGTCCTGAGCTTTGGCGTTAGGGGGCAGGACGCCACTAGGTATGCCCTGCGCGGGGTTACGCCTTTCGCTTAAAGCCAGGAAAACTCAGGGTTCATTTTAAAGGCTTCCAGATTTTTCCAGAGCATTGTGATAGTAAGATAACATTTAAATATAGTTTTACTTCCACTTACATGAATTACTGGCACGAACACTGGTTAAAGCGTACCTAGGCACTCTTGACATGAGCTTTTTATTGGTTTCTTATTGGATCTTAATTAAACAGTGACACAAATGTTTATGTTTATCGAGCGTCAGAATCTGTGCACTGTATAATCTGTGTGTTTTCAGAGTGCAGGAAAGCTCTCCCTCTTTTCCTCCAGGTAAATTATTGTTCTTCCCTTTCTTTCCTTCTTTCGAGCAGGGGCCTGTGCAGTCATTCACCCCGTCTCCGGTGGAGTATCATTCCTCGGGGCTCATATCCAACTCCCCGGTGCTGTCGGGGAGCTACAGCAGCGGCATCTCTTCGCTCAGCCGATGTAGCACGTCGGAGACGTCCGGCTTCGAAAGCCAAGGCAGCGAACCGTCAGGGACTGTCCCAAGCTACAGCGTTCCTGAGGAGCCTGTGAGAAAAGAAAGTAAAACCCCGCCGCCTTACAGCGTGTACGAGCGGACTTTGAAACGCCCCGTTCCTCTACCTCACAGCCTCTCCATCCCGCCCGCCGCCGACCCGCCGGCGCTGCCGCCCAAACCACAGCTGGTCCGGCCCAACAACCTGGAAAACAGCAGCGGCAGGAGGACTGAGCAGGTGCCCCGGCCCAGGCCTCTGCCCCGCAAAGTCTCTCAGCTATGAGATAGCCGCTTTTATATGCGATTGCCGCCAATCCTTTACCGTTTAAGAAACGACATTTTTTAAAAATGGTGAAATGCGTTTAGTTAGGCACTTTAATATTTGGCCCACCTTTTCTTTTGAGCAGTTGCGAAATGCTTATTAATATTACGTTGCACATTTGAAATGAAATTACTAATTTAGGTTGCCAGATACTATAGGAAGCATGAATGAGAGGATTTATTTTTTTTTTTTAATTTCGTGGTGATGAATACTGATAAATGCTTTTATTTGTACTTTATTTTTATTTAAAAAATTAAACCTAAAACCATATAACTCTCATCTGAGTTAGCCGAATGCTTCTTACAAAATACAGAATATACTGACTGGATCTTTACTACTAGAGATAAATGCACGCTTTCTAACAAAGTAGCCTGTAGACTAGGATGTTTCTGCAAGTAGGCTGAAAGTTGTTTCTCTTACCCGATGGAGAGGTTGGTCATTTCAAATGTCTGTGGAAAACCTGAGATGTAACACAAGTTATACTGCAGAGAACTGTTGTAAGAATGTGGTTTGGAATTTTTGAAACACACGCTTGGTTTATGTTGTTTTTAAGATGGACAAATACCTGCATTTCATTCAGCGTACAGCACCGTTCTGGTGAACCTTGGTAAGGTTTTGTGCCATTCATGTATTACTGTACCTGACACATCCTTTTCTTTTTGAGGTGCAATTTACTTTTATTCTTCCGGTCAATGTTTTTTTGTTGTTGTTGTTTTTTTTTAAAAAAGCTAGCAGTTTGCTAGTGGAGGTTCTCTGCTGTTTTTGAAAGTTCACCCTAAAATACAGTCTGTGTATGAAATAAGTACGAATGAATTGTTCATTTAACTTTTATACAAGAATCAGCACTGACTAGCACCAAGGCAATACACTAAATGAACACATCTTTAAAAATACAAATTACTGGATATTGATCAATAAATTTCAAAAGCTAATTGCAAAGGTCATTAATAATTCCGTAAAAACCTAGCAAAAATTCTGAACAGCTCTTCGGATGCATACGTACCAGTGGAGTTGGGTTTTGGATTTGCTTTTGACCTTGAGTTCATCACCGTCATCTTTATTGTAGGAGAATGGTGTTTGGCCTTAGGTTGTATTTTAGTGACTGGCATCTGAAGAGCTCTGGAAAGCTAATGCCAAGCCGTAGGAATGTGGAGGCGGGCGGGGGGGGGGAAAAGCACCTTCTGTATGTAATTTTTGTATCCTCTTTCTTTTACTGACTGTTTAACATATGCTTGGGAACAGATGTGTGAACTGCATTTTAAATCATGCTGTTAAAAATATTCTCCCTCTTTTGTTGGGAAGCTCATGTTGATTTTAGCTGTGTGTTTGATTTGTTGATAGTTTAACTGGAAGAAAGTGACCACTTTTTATATTCTCTCAATTAAACCTTCAGCAGTTACAAGCTGTTGATGGTAGTTATAGAGGTTTTCTATAATAAATGTTCAAGTATTTTTGTACATAATTGGTAAATTTTAATAAGGAGTGTACCATTATGTGAAAAAGAAACAAACAGTTGTGTATGCAGTAAGATTGTTATAATTATGCCAAATACTTTATGTATGGAAAAAAAGAATATTTGTAAATATGTGCTTTTAACAATAATTCTGCCATATTGACTTTACAATTTTGAATGTCAGAAAAAATTAATATATGTTAAAATATTTATGTTTTAGTGAAAGTATTCATAACTTGAACAGGAACATATGAATTTTAGCTTTGTATCTTGCTGATTTCAAAGTCTGAAATTCCTTGAACTAGCTCTTGCTTTCTACTATAACATTTTTGTGTCTGTAACCACATCATAAAAGGTGTAGAAGGCTACGTATTTATGCTGATATAAAGAGGTAATGCCTGAGATTTAAATAAGGTGTCACAAGTAAGATAACAAAGCTGCTTTGATTTTATTTTTTTTCCACCCCTGTGTAGTTTAATAGATTTTGTTGACTAGTGCTTGAGCACAGTATGAATCAGTGTTATTTGCTCCTAAAGCCATTTTTTAATTTCTGGCAGTGAGCAGAGTTGATGACTTTATCATTTGCGTGCATTACTGAAGTCAGCTTTGCAGCAAAAACATTTCATGAAGTTTCTGTTTACCTAGACACTCATATTGGTTGCTGCATAATGTTAATATGGAATAAAAGGACTTGATTAATCTTTATAGTACAACTTGTTTTCTACAGAATGAGAGATGATAATTCAGTTTGTCATGGAATTAAAGTTCTGACTCCTTGTCTTGCTAAATCCACTTTTCGTTAAAAATCTCCTGATGGACCTGGTTTTTCTCCCTATTTGGATCCATAATTGCTTTGTGAGACAATGTCGAGAGTATTGACCTGCTCTTCTGAGCCAGTGAAGAATGTAAAATTTACTAGGAGAGTTCACTGTAAATTAACCTGCATGAGCGCTCTGTTTTTATAACCATGACATCAGGAATACTCTGAACCATAGCAGACGGTGTAAAATTGACAGAGTACTCTAAAACCGAGCTGACACATTTTCTGCTTAGCCAGTTTTGACAAATTGATTCTGTAGATCAGCTTTTCAACCTGATTTCCTATAACAAATGTAGTATGAAATTTTGTTATGTATGTTGCAACACCCAGCGCTTGAAAACCTAATGTAAATAAAGGTCTCGTTTGAATTTTATGTATTACTCATAAATGTAGTTTTATCACTTTCTGGATGACAGTGAGTAATTCAGAAGCTCGTTCAGGAGGACCTATGAGAACAAGTTGCTGTTACTGCTCAATAGCTTGAATGTTAGCCAACGTATGCGTAATAGGTGAGATGATGTTCTATTCAAATACTGCATTTGAGATGCTGGTACCTCTGGGATGCCACAGAAACAACTGCAGACCCGGCTGGCTGGCTTTGAAATGTCGCAATTGAGACCTGTTCTCATGATGGGCTAATACCTCTGTAGTGAGATTGATCTCAAGTATCATGATATCCCAAGTCAGCTCACAGCCAATAGCCTGTGTCCTGAAAGAAGCACCAAGCGAAGTTACCCCGGGATAGTAAAGGTTTCAGGGAAGTGCAGATATGGCCCTGTTCACATGGAACAGGGTGTAGCTACGCGTATATCTTCTCTTCTGTATGAAAGTGGCACCTTGCCCTCCTGCCTGACCATTCTTCTTGTTCGCAGGTTGTCCAACAGCGTCTGTAAAAAGCACAGTGACCGAGCAAAAAGTTACCAACAGGCAGGAGTCAATGCCTGAGGTACAAGTAATGAAAAGCATCTTGTTTTGAGCATAACTGTGGTCAGTGAGGCATGTAGCAGCATTGTGTCAGTAACCCCAGGTGCTGACAGACACGGCTCTTTGCTCCAGAGCTCTGTTGGTAGCCCACAACACTCTGATGATCCAGGTAAAGCCTTGGCATTATGCCAGCCGAAGGGCAAAGCCCCATCTGCCGGGACAGTGTGAAAGGATATTCACCACCGGAGCCCTTTAGATTCTGACCTTGAAGCAGATTCTGTAGGAGAAAGCCCTTTCCTTCTTAATTTAATTAGCCTTTATCATTCTCCCTGTCATTTTAATTCAGCTTTTGACATATATTTCTTATAGGAAACTAGGATGATTAGTTGCTTTAGATAACACTAACAAAAAATCTTGTGATTAAATGGCTAAAATGTGGAAGCCTTAGGAATATGAAAGGTTGAGAGCTTCATAGCCCATGTGTGCACTAAGCATCAGGAAGGAGTGACTCTTCCTGGGTGGTAAAATAAGACTGCTGAAGAAAGAACATGAAATATTTTTTAAAATTGGATTGTTCGGTAAGGAACTCGGTGCGCTTGTAATGACACTCTGCTCATGAATCACAAGGGCAAAGAGTTTGTAAATCCTAAAGCCCTGCAAGATATTAAAATATTTCCCTGGTTTTGCTAGACAGTATTTTTCTTACCTCACGGTGCATAATTCATAGTGTATTTTGCAATGAACATCTCGGTATTTTAGGGAGCAAATCCGTGTCCAAATTTCATAGGAAATAGCTGCTCTGATAGCTCATAAGCTGCTGAAATTTTGGTTATATATTGAAACGTTTTACATCATTGATTCTCTATTGGTGTTAGATCCAGTAGCGTATTTCAATTTGTTCCGTTTCCTGTGAAATTATTTTGCAGAGGGATTCTCTGCGTTACAGTCTTGCTTATTTGTGACAGGCTGCTATCGCTGCTGCTTTTCCTTGACCTCACCTCACCAACTTCCTTTGCGGTGTTTCCTCTGGCTTTTCAGAAGCAAGGCCGTCGGTGAGGGGATGCAGCGCAGGCACGACACAGCTCCTGGGGGGAGCATCGCAAGGGCCTTTGGAACAAAAGCTGGGGGGGAGTTTGCCTGCAGAGTCCCTGTAGGAGTTTGTGTTCACAGACATAGCGATGGCTCAAGGACAGGGACTAAACTCATTCACTAAAACCAGGAGGTGGGGGGTAGGTAATGTCCCTGCAGGGACTAAGCTTTGACAAAGAGTGAAACTCAGTCCCGGCACACCCTGTAAATGGAAAACCTTTGCCTTGTTTCATGATCCTCCTCTTTTCACAGAAAAAAATAGGTAGATACAATTTTATTTCAAGATAGTTGTTGAGCGTGGGATAAGGGAAAATAAACAACTCCTGTAAAGGGAGCAGAGAAATGTTGAATCTACACTTTAAGCCTAAAATGACTTGAGAGACCCTTGCTCTGGGTCTTTGGGCCGGCTGCTATTCAAGGGATGTATCTTGTGCAATGCTTTGTCCTTGCACTCTGAATACGCTCTGGTAGAGCCAAAGCAAAGAGCTCCGTAGATCCAACAGCCCCCGCTCTCTGAGCCCCCATGCCAGTCTCATTTTTGGCGCCTGTTGGAAGAGGAGGGCTTGCTGCAGGGGTGATGTCTGGAGCGGGGTCTGCGGCGGCCTGACCACTGTGCTTGTTTTTGAGGTGTTCACTTCACCTTTGTAAATACGGTGCTGCGGTAAAGCCAAGGATGCGATGCAACGCCCAGTGAAATGAATGCAAAGGTTCATATCAACGTTGTCAGAGACTGGCACGTGTCCAAGAGGAGTTGGGCGAAAGCAGCCGATGCCTGATGAATTTAGTCCCACCTGAAGAAAATAAAACAGTCTAACACGGACCACAATACACTTTACAATGAATGAAACACATCAATAAACAGCTATTTTTTTTCGGCTAGCGCATTAGGAGATGGAGCAGCAAGTATTACTGTGCTGCGCTCTTCTCAGGCCATTAAGTGCAGCAAAGGAAAACTGTGCACACTGGACAGAGGCTTTTTATGTTGCCAAGGAGAGTTTTCCTGCATCTGCAGTCCCCCATCCAAGTTCTGTCTCAGAACTGAAGCACGTCCTGTCAATACCCCTAAAGCTATAATTCAGTGGAGTTTTTATAGCTGTAAAACCTGAGCTGCATGATGATAAGCAGGCAAAAATCAAAGCAAGTCGTAACCTGCTCCTTTGAACATGCAGACAGGGTCTGTGGGGCAGCAAGCAGGCAGAAAAAGAGAGAAAACTATTTTTCAGGTCATGAAGATCTATTTTGACTTCTGCAATATTTGCTACTTTTTGAGAAGTGATGGATTTTTACCCCATACTTTACAGGGTTTTTTCCCTCTGTGTGAGATAATGCTGGGGGGTGGCAGTGGCTTTCGCTGGTGTCCGTGTAGGTTTGAATAATGTTACTCTTCTTGTGCCTGCAGAAGATGGGTTTTTTCTCAATCACGTGCAGAGAAAGGAAAAGACAGGAAAAAAAGAGGAAGACAGAAAAAATTGTAGTCAGTGATATCTGAGCTCTTAGCTTAGAGGTGGTCGCGTTCAGAGCTCTCTCGCTGTCCCTTGATCCCAAACCTTCAAAGGGTGAAGATCAGTTCTAAGTTGTGAGTTTATTGCTTGTTTGAGTGTAGATTAAAAATAGCTTCCCAAGCCTGGAAAAGAATTCATTGTGTTTATGAATGAAGCTAAGCCCGCAAGCACCTCCAGCGTTCACTGTAACACCCCCAAAGTATCGGAACACGAAAGGATAGCCACTGAGAGACACAAGTTCACGCGTTGTTCCTTAAGAGATGTATTTACTTTCTGCCCCTCTTCTGCCTGTGCTCATATCTGCCTGGCTGAAGGCACAAAGAATCATTTCAAGAAATCACAGAATGGTTGTGGTTAGAAGGGACCTCTGGAGGTTCTCTGTTCCTTCCCCTCCCACTCAAGCAGGGCCACCTAGAGCATGTTGCCCAGCAGCGTGTCCAGGCAGCTTTTGAATATCTCCAGGGATGGAGACTCCACAATCTCTCCCTGAGCAACCTGTGCCAGTGCTTGGTCACCTCACAGTGACAAAGTGTTTCCTGATGTTCAGAGGGTCCTGTCACTGGGCACCACTGTAAAGAGCCTGGCTCCGTCGTCTCTGCACCCTCCCTTCAGGCATTTATTTACATGGATGAGATCCCCGTAGCCTTCTCTTCTCCAGGCGAAAGAGTCACAGCTCTCTCAGCCTTTCCTCATAGGAGAGGTGCTCCAGTCTCTTCATCTTCTTCATGGCCCTTCACTGAACTTTCTCCAGCATGCCCACGTCTCTCTTGTGCTGATCTCTCTGTGAAGTGTTTTGTAATCACAAAATGGATTTAGACAGAAAAAGTACAACCTTAGCAACCATCTCCTTTTTGGGAGCGAAGCCCGTGGCGTACCTGTGCTGGCCATACCCGCTGGTCTCCCTGGCAGCTGCGTGGGTGAGGGCAGAGGAGGCGGCAAGGAGAAGGAGCTGACGTGGGGAAAGCAGGGCTTCCAGAGCCAGCTCAGTGGACCTGGATTAAGCAGCTTCCCACACGGCTCTGGCAGAGCACGGTGTTAGATGCAGTTGTCTTCTACGGCAAGCCCAGCTCTGACATCCCGCACGTTGACTTCCTCCCCCCGCTCAGCTTCATTCCTCACCGTGTTAGGTTTCAAAGTATCTGCTCTGCCTTCACCTTTGCTCATCAGCGCTGGTAAGCGTTGCTGCACTGCATGAACGATAAACTGTGATGAGCTGCAGCCGCTGTAAAGAACACACAAACAGTTAAAATGTCAAATCCTAAACCAAAACTGCTATTTATCATTCTCCTTTGGTGTTACTGTTTCTGCGGTCTGGAAAAAAAACCCGAACAAAAACAAAAACAAATCTTCCGTTTGTTTAGCTTGAGAACTGGGAAACGTAGCTGATTTTGCAAATGGTCTCAGTGAGCCTTTTCTGGCTGAGTACTGTTTTTATTGAAGACATCACCAGCCCATCTTGCAGGTGAAGCTTTCGGCAGTTGCGCGAGATGAAACCAGGCGCAACTTGAATGACAGGTCTTCAATATTGCGCTGGCTCATTAGAGAGATTTGTGTTCCACACCGAGCTGAAGGAAAGGGACTGACCTGGGATACTCTGAGCAGGCACGAAAACGTGGAAGCAGCAGCAGAAAGGATGGCAGATGGCAGGGTCAGCCCATTAACTGCACTTTTCCAATTGAAGCCTTCCCATATATTGTCAGGTAACGATAAAAAAAATCATCTGTCAGAAATTCCACCTGGTCATAATTGATCATCATTAATAAATCTGTTCCAGAACAGGCTGCCAAAATCTCAGCTATGATCGTGTAACTCAAACTAATTAGCAATCGACAATTGCTGAGATGAGTTGCTTTGGTTGGGTGACGAAAGGAAGAAAAGCCGTGGCTGCTGTTGGCAGAACAGAAAGCTGTTTTGTGAAGGGTTATGGGGCTGACAAAACATCTGGCTAGTTTGATGGTTTGGTCTATCTTTGATGATTGGTGTGTTGCGGAACACGGGACTGTAATACTTATTTTTTTTCAAAACACTGATTATACATAAATGAATAAACACTGTGGGTAAATTAACCTGGATTTGCCCTGAAAACCACATGTTTATCCCTGATTCCTACCTTGGTCTCTAAAGAAAAAAGGCAATAGGCAGGAGGCTGCTTCCCAAAATGAAAAAAAGAGACTTGGTTTAAACCACATTATGAATTTATTGTTGACATAATATTGACAAATTTCAAATAATAAATTAACCTTATATGGATTTATCCGTGCTGCACTCCTGAAGGAACGCGGGCTGCCCGGGCTGCCTCTGCCAGGACCCCCGTCTGTATTTTGAGGGGCCAGTTTAAAACTGGTGCCCTGAACGATGTGCTTTCACGGGCAAGAAAGCATCCTGCCACGCTGTCCTTGCACAACATATTTAGCAGCACCAAAAATAAATTGATTAATAACGACAGAGAATGACAGTTTTTTAATCTCCTTGCTGAAGCCTGGCTCTGGCTGTGGCGCAGTCGGCAGCACTTTGCAATGGGGGTTGCTGCGGTTTGGTTTTATTTTTACCCGGAGCAGACAAATTGCTGTAGTTCCTCCTCAGGTCTTCCATAGGTGTCCTGTTTTGTGCGCCCTGCCTGGAGAGCAACGTATTGACAAGGTCGTACAGCAGCGAAGGGAAGAATGAGCCATCTGCCCTCGTGGCTTTGCCTGCGTTTGATTAAGTGCCTATTAAACGATGCTTCTGCACAGCCCAGGCAGAATGGCTCTATGCAAGGAAAAGGGCAGGCTCCCATCCTTAGGCATGCTTTCCAGTGGGAAATCACAGCATAGTAGAGCCAGAAAGTAAGTGAATAAACAACAGATCGGAACAACTTTAATAGCGACTGCACGGGGGAGGCTGGTCCTGGGTGCTGGGGTTATAAAGTTGCGTGTGCTGCTGTGTGAGCTCTCAGCACCCAAAGAAAAAATGCTGCAGGTGATCTTCAGGTCAAAAAGACGTTGAGTTCTTCAAAAGGGCTATGTTTTTGCACCAATAGGTTGTGAAGGGACTCTAGGCTCTGATTTTTTTCTAAACGTGTTTGGAATAAATAGCAGAGACTGATGGTGGATAACGATGGTGTTAAGAGGATGTGTTGGAAAATAGTTTATTATTATTTTAATGACCTTATAAAATTACTTAAGCAAACCCAGTTTTCCAGTGCTTGTATTCTCACTTTTTGTATTGGTTTATCTCTTCAGACTAAAGACTGTTTTAAATTTAGTGGTTTAAGAGGGTTTTTTTGTAGGCTTATGCATTATGCGATTGGGACTAGCCACTCATTTCTGTGCATAACTGGAATTCTTCATATAATTGGAAGAAAGGTATTTAAACTTCAAGACTGGCTCACTAAAAACATTTTTGCTTTAGGCAGATTGTAACCTACATCATTTTCTTTAAGTTCCTCCCTCTAAGATTATTGTATGTAATAGGGGTATGAAAAATGTATAAATGATCTGGTACACACTCTGGGTGAAAGTGGGAGCTCTTTAAACCATTTACAATCAGATAGTTCCGAGGCAATCATCTTCAATAGGCTAATCCTGAAATGCTCTGATGGGGGGGGAGAATTGAAGCAATAAAACTGCGATTACTATGAAGTTGTGTTTTATTTCGGTAATGCGTTTTGAAATCAAGTGATGCTGCACATTAGGACTTCAAAAATCCTTTTTGATATACAGCATGCAATTAATAAAAAGGCAAAATAAAGGAATTCATATTCTTTCTAAGCTGCCAGAAACAGATGATAGCAATGTGGCATGTTACAATCTGCATTTTTCTTGTGCCTTTGGACAAAACCTGTCAAATGTGAAACCTGAAATAAACTGAGAAGTTGAAAAGCACACTTAAGTGTATTAAATCCTCCAGATTCAATATTTACCAATGAAGTATTGCACACAACATTACTGGAAAAACATGTTTTATGCCACTAAATGATTACCAGAGTAACTGTTTGAGAACAAAATTTTGGAGTAGAGTGTCATCCGGACGCTGTTCCACAGATTTCCGAGTACTTATTCCCAATTTACAAGAGCCAAATAAACGATGAAAATAGTTTTCCCTTTACCTCTTCAGTCCTGAATTTGGAAAACTGTTCACCTTTCCACGCTGATTTCACACCAAACTACCTATCAAGGGATAAAAAGCTGGCCCTAACCAACCAACCCCCTCCCCAAATTCAAACCCATATACTCTGATGCTTAAACAAAGAGAAAAAGCATTTTGGAATTATTACCTTTGATTTATATTTTGTCCTCACTCACACACAAAATTTGCCCTGGCAGAGCCGATGGCTTATGTCCCAATAAGTCCCCTATTCAAAGCTGTAGTGGGCCTCAGAGTATGTGATTTACAGTGCCCCCCAGAAAATACAGCACTTTTAATCTGATATTTGATCTTAGTTCATGCTCTAATCTCTGTGCGTCAGATGAAAGTGCACTTTCTAACTGATGCAAAACAAGCGGGTGTTCTTGCCTCGCTTTTCAACCAAGATGTATAATGAAAGTTTGCCATCATTGTACTAACTATACAAAATATTCATGATGCTTTGACAAAACTGGACTAGTGTCCCTGGGAGATATGTTATTTGACATTTTTTTCCAGGCTTTTGACTTGTTCAGCATTTGCGAATTCGTTTAACTAAGTCACAATAGATGCAGCATTCTTTATTAAGCATAAATATTTTACTGTATGTTAAAAGCTTGAAGGTTCACATTTAATGTTTCAGAGGTTGTTTTTTTCCCCTTTGTTCTTTAATGCTAGGAATCAGGCACCAGGAAAAAAAGTAAAATTATGAATTCTTAATGCAAACTACCTCTTTCTTTTTAGAAGAAATAGTTCATGTCATGGCTTAGTTACAAAAATGCAGTCAGTCATCAAGATCTGATTAAAAAAAAAAAAAGGGTTTAACAAATAGATTCAGTGGAGTTACATTGGATTTACAGGAATGTAACTCGGAACGGAACGGAGTCTAACCTGGAGAGAGCTTTTGAATTTAACTGAATAGATGCAATACACTGAATTCAAAGGGACAGACCTATCCAACCGACACCTGGCATATGCAGTCAGCCAAAGTCTCCAACTAGGAGATCCAAAAGGACAAGGCCTGACCTCACACGCTCTTCTTTGCCGATACTTAAAAGTCTGTATGAACGTATATCTTTGCATTTAACATTCTCCAGGTTTGCAAACTGCCGTGACCAAGGCATGGCTATATGATAACTGGGCCGAGTAGCAAAGCCTTTAGTTCACGTGCAAGTCTGCAGCGCTCAGCCTGATAGTTCCCATGGCCTTCCTCCTAGAAAGGGAGACACCAACAAAATATGACCAGAAGAGGCAGCACCTCCTCTTTCACCCCATAGTCCCAGGGATGGAGCGCTCAGACGGCATGTGGCTGATCCATACTATTTCCAGGCAAATCTTTGACCATTGTGGAGACTATCACGATGTGGTTGTGGAGACCATACCACAGCTTGGAGCAAACTTGCACTATACTGGTAGTTCCTTCCCAAATTTATGTTAAATATAATGGCAAATTAATTATGTTCACGCTAGTATGCATGTGTTAATGTTATATGCAATATAATTTAATTATGGTAAATATTAGTTGGCGAGCCTGGGACCCAGATTCTCAAATTAAACCCAAATGAATGTCAAACCCACCAGAATGAAGAGCTGCATTTCTTCCTTCTTGTGGCGTGTCTCATTCTGTCTCAATAGTTAGTTGTTGTTTGTGTGGTGTGTTAGCTGCTCTCCCTTGGAAAATACTCTGCGGCACTCTCTCATCTATAGCTTCCCCAGCACACAAAAAATGCTCTCCTTCATAGGCCACCAGCCCAGGGTTAAGCTCTCCCAGTTTCGGCTACATAATCAGCCATTTGCTGTATTGTCAAACACAGCATGACTCCGTTCATGCGTTTCTGGGGGTAGCAGGAAACTGTGATCACATACCTGCCTCCGGGCTGCCTCACTAATTTCAGTGTTCATTTAATCGTCGCCTACTGAATCAGTCAGAGAGCAGCGCTCACAACTTGTTTAGCTCCCTGGGTGAGCATTTTGGTGAATTAGACATTGCAAATACCACCAGAAATGGCAAAGTACCACGGGACACAGCTCTTTCAAAGACCTAATGCTGACGCCTGTCCTCAGCGCAGGATTTGGGGCAGCACTTGGAACTCTCTCACCTGCGTACACCGAGGTACACAAGCCTTAGCAAAGGTGGAGCTCCAACCGCAGCTGTCCCTGCAGCTCTATTACTGACTAAGGAAACCAGGTAGCTTCTGGTGGCCACCCTGACGAGCAGCTGCCCCTGGGTGCTTCCCTCAGGGCAGGGCATTCCTGGGGGTGGGAAGGACACGGAGAAAGGCAGAAGCATAAAGGCTTGGTACTTGCAGTTGGCATTAGAGCTAGCCCCAACTATAAAAACCCAGAGCATTACAGCATCTGTTCCCCTGCAAGGGATGTATATTTTCTTTTATTGACCAGTTTGGTGAAGAATTCACATGAGTATAACTGAACACATTTTCACACAATTTTCTAAGATGCATATCAACAGACATCGTATTCATATGATAATCTTTTGATCTTGAAGTTCCAAATTATTTTTTGCTAAGCCTGAAGAGCTTAATCGGGTACAAACTTTCCTGGAGGTCTGAGAAGAGCTCTGAAGGAGAAAATTAGCCCTGTAAGCTTTTCTGTGAACATACAAATATAAGCAAATTAAAAACATGACTGTTTTTAAGCGAATGCTATCACTGAGGTTCATTTTAATGAGAGACCCAAAAACCTGCAGTATAATGCCTCCATTTGTCCAGGCAAGAGGATACATGCATATGTGTAACATCAAAAAAAAAAAAGCTTTTGAATAATTTCCATTGATTTCCCTAGTTGCTACCACTACATTTCATATTTTTAGCTCCTGACGAGGCTGTTTGTTGTGAGATTCAGCTTCAGTGGCTCACGCGGGAATGTAAGGATTTCAGCCTGAAAAAATGAGTTTAGAAAATGTTTAAAAATGATCAAGCAGGCACTGAAAAGGAGACCCCTTCTCAGTATTGAAAGAAAACTCTTGCATCACGTCTTAAGTAAGTGGCTTCAAGGTTGAGTGATGGGAACGGAAATGCGGTCTAGTAATAGATGGCTGCATTAGATTTGACTAATTTATGTGCCCTTGGAAACTACATACGGCGTGTGTTACTGGCGAGTTTATGAAAGAATGCCGTTCAGTATGCAGCGGTGGCCAGCAGCCACAGAGCGAAAGGTGAGGCAAAGTCTGAACTCCATCACGTCTCCTTTGCCTCTTACTGCCCTCTGGCGTGGGCAGGGCTGGCACAAAGGAGTTTGTTTGCCGGTCCAGAGCACACAACCCATGCAGAATGGATGGACCAGGGTGTGTTGGGTGGACAAAATTGGTCAGACAGATGAATGGCCTGGTTATTTACACCCAGAAATTTTACTTTTTCGTGCATGTGTGTCTGTGTGTAAAGACACTGAGGGAGCAGACAGCAAGAAGAGACACAAACCTGCTCAGTGAGCCATATAACCATCTCAGGCATCCCCATCTAAACTCACTGACCTTCAGAATGAGTGTTTTACAAAAACGGTCCCTCAGGGCTCAACATTTCTTTCCAAAGAACATACAATGTGCCTCAGAGGTACGAGTTGAGGCTATAAAATTGAGAATTGCCTCCTACGAAGTACCACAGCATGAATTTTACAGGAGCAGGTAGTTCAGTGCCTAAACTGTATGCCAACCTGATCAGGTTTTGGAAACTACTCGTTTTGATGCAGCCCTTGAGGTCTAGCGGGCGATTTTAGAAGATGCACTGAGCACTCTAGATGAAGTTGGAGCTGCAGAAACCGCAGGAGTAAGCCACCATCTTCTTTTATGTCTGGGCAACAGCAGTCAGCGTCACCCCCTCTACCTGGGGCCAGGCAGCCCATTCAATCTGGCACGTATGGATCAGCCCTAGGAACTCCTGAGCTCCGGAAACTGAAACCAAAAGGTGAGCAGGAAACTGGAATCAAGCTCTTCTGCTTCCCAACGGACTTCTCTAACTACAAGTGTAAGTCTCGTACACTAAATGCTGCTATTTAAAAGCAAGTAGCCATATTTAGATCTTTTGAGAATCTTGATCATTTGGGGCATATGTAAGTCATGCTCTGCTAATTCATGGCAGATTTAAAAGCCTGCTCTCTTCAGTGCCTTGATTTAGGTCTGTGCAACTGCAGCTGTACGCTTGCAGCAAAGCAGGATTTCATAAAGAACTTGCAGGTCAAATGAGGAATTATCTACAAGGTTATACAACAGCTGAGCAGTAGGGTTTGGACCATAACTCTGGATTTAAGTGTCTCAATTCCACATCTGACGACTTCGTCCTTTATTGGCTCTAACTTCATGTGTTTGGAAGGGATTTTTCCCATGGGAGGTTTAGAAATGCAGCTCTGAAAGGCTGCAGTTAGCTGTTCTTTGAAGATTTTTGGATTCTGAAGGTGCTGATCTAATTTAAAAAACATTTTAACTCAGCCCAGCCTATACAATTAGAAGTAAAAATCGATTCAGCAAATAAGATGTGCTCAGAACATGGTGACCTGACAACCTGTAATAAGGCCCCCCAAAATACACACCAAATAGAGGCAAGCGGAGGTGCCAATTGCTCTTAAAAGTGACCCCCACTGTTCTCCTGTAACATTGTGTCACGTACTTGTTTTAAATATATTAGTAAAGAACGTGTTATGTTTTCTACATGAACAATAAATGGAAAAAAATAAATACCTGAAGTTCCACGTAGCATTAGTAAAGAAAACCTTTTAAGACTGACTTGATGCCACCACTGCCAGTGCCATGCTGCTGACGAGGAGCTAATTATAAGTGCTCCTCCAGCCTTGTGTTTGCTCGCAGGAAGGTTTTGATTAAGCGGCATTGTGCTGTTGTGACTGTCCATGGCCGGCAACGCTGACGCTGGGGCAGAAAACCATGGTGTCACATACAACACTGCCGACTGAGGTGTGGGGACAGGGGGGACGGGGATTGGAAACAAAAGAGAGAGAAACTGTTGGCATCCTCTTCAAAGCGCCGCGCTCGGGGTACGTGTCCATGTAGTAATTGCACAGGAGCTCAGTCGCAGCAGGATTTTGTAATTACACAGCTTAATTGTTCCTGCCTATTATAAATGGCTCTTTGTTTCTGCCATTTGTCTTTCATATTCACCCACACTCTCTATTATATTTCTGCTTGCTTGTCCCCCGCTAGTCCCCAACCAGTTCCTCCAGATTCCTATTTGCCATTTCAATACACTTGGCCGTGCACGCCTCCGTTTAATTTCCTCATGCCTCTGCTGTTCCAGGCTTCTGTCTCAGTAGCTCTCCGCCTGCTCCCCTACTTCCATTCCGGCTCCCACTCTCTCATTGAAAACTGCTCATGCTGATTTTACTCAAGGCAGTATAATTAAGGGTAGGGGTTTTTCAGAGGGGAAAAAATGTCACTTTTCATAGACCAGAACAGAAAATGTGAGAGGATGATACCAAATCTCACGAATGGACTTCAAGAGCCTGAAGATAAGTCAAATGTCCATTCACTCGGGCTTTTTGCAGGTTTGGAGTTTTTTTATTGGTATGGGCCATTTTTGCA
This sequence comes from Rissa tridactyla, assembly GCF_028500815.1. Lineage (NCBI taxonomy): Eukaryota > Metazoa > Chordata > Aves > Charadriiformes > Laridae > Rissa > Rissa tridactyla. The sequence continues at coordinate 189,322,797 of NC_071466.1, read as the reverse complement.
TTCACTTGAGGACCATCCAGAAGGCCAGTATCACCTACAAATTGGTCTTAAAAAAACCCAAAATTGCAGAGACAGAAATTGCAGATACAGGAATTGCAGAGACAGAAGACTAGCACTACATGAAAGATTTGGCTTTGGCTTGCTCAGTATGATTTCTTAAAAAAAACTGTATTTTGTAACTATTTGTATACAAACAATGTAAATAATAAAACTATTCCTTTTTTTTTTTTTATAGTAGCTGCCCCTCCACTGCTTCTAGTGCATCCTTGAGGCCAATTTCCTGTCCTCCTGACAACGATTAGCTCTTGGAGCACCTCCTGTGGCATCCTGACTGGCAGCTGCAAAGGAAAGGATGGAAACCTGGAAGCGCTCAGCTCTGTAGCCACCTCCTTACTATGCAGTTGGCTGGATCAACCTTCAGGATCCTGTGGATCTGCTTGGATCTGCTTGAACCTGCTAATATACAAGTGTGTGCAACTGGACTTGGGCTGCCATGTTCTTCTGTTATCCTTGGTTTATCATACATGGCATCAATCGTCATTAATTGTGGCAGAACCAAAGTGCATGGTGCCTCATGTGTAACTACATGGTGGTCCTATGCCCAGTCCACTATAACAGCTAAGCTATAATGTATATAACCTAGAGCTCCACCCAATCCTGTCAGGAATCCTACTCCTTCCTCTCAATACAGCTGTCATATATGAAGCATCCAACCTCACTAAGGCCTTCTTCTGAATCCGGCATCTTTATGAGAAAATCACTGCTTGGACGGCCCAGGATATACACAAATAAACTGCCAACTTGTTCTGCATTAAAAGAAAGGAAATTAAGGATGCCTGTGACATCCAATTGTGATGATGGCAGAGGCAGTCCTGCTTTGCAGATGAGGTTTCCCAAGAAGATTTTGATAATGAAGCAAACTAATATGAATTTGTCATGTTAATGTTTGCCAGTGGTGATGGTGTTAAAGTGATAAAAACTCCTTCATTTTCCAGAAGAGAACAGAGAGGAAAAGGAGGATATTCAGGCTTCGTGCCTTGAGAATATCAGTGAATTTGGTTCTGAACGTTCTGGCACAGCTGCATGTTTGTGGCCTGCCTCTTAGCCCAAGCATATCACTACCACTGGCCAGGCTTCCCATGAAACACTGGGCTGCCCTTCCCCCGGTGCAGCTGCATCCACAAATTCCCTGGCTGATGGACGAGGGGAATTTGCACTTCCCAGATGATCTGCTCTAGGTGTTGACACTGGAGCTATCAGGGAGAGCAGGTGCAGAGAGCTGGTACATCTATTTTTGGATCTTCTCAGTTTGAGTGGTGGCTGAGATGGTCTTGCCAATGTATTTCCAGATGAGGTAACACAGATGGCTTTGAGGCACTTACTCCATAATGGAAATAAAGCACACTCTGTGTTTCCAACCTTATGTTAGTACCTTCATCAAACTTAATGGGCTAACTAGAACAGCAGCAACATAATGTGGCCTTCATCACTGCACTAGCAACCTGGGACCTTGCAAATACACCAGATGCACCCAGGAACTGCCTGCCATGACCTTCCTTCCGATCAGAGCACACAAACTACACCAGCTTTGTCCCATGCTTTCCTCACAGGATCATCTACACCAAAGAACAACAGCAGCTTGCTCAAGCCTATCCCCTACTTCCATACCCCAAAGCACAAGACTCATAACTCTTCCTGCTGTTTGGTCTGCTGTCCTTTGTGATTTACATGAGTCCTACTCCATAACAGCAAGGAGGTCAACCCTTTCAAGCCACAGTTATTCATGTTGCTCATCAAAACAGTTCAAGCTGACTAGTCACTGGACCCGACTCTCTCCCAGAATAGGCTTGACATGTACAGCGCGGGCATCAGCTCTTGCAAGGCTTCCTATACAGATTCCATAATTCAGAAGGGAATCTTCTCAGAGAAATAACTTTGCTGGTCTGGTCTATGGGAAGCATCTGTAGCTGTTTCCTCAGTCAAAGGCAGCTGCTCTGGCAGCAGTCAGTGAGGGTGGTGCAATGAAAGACCCGTGCGTCAAGTGGCCAACAAGCGAGATTCTGCAAAAGGAAGGTACAAAAGGAAGGGATGCCTTTTTGGTTTACTTTTCTTCTTTAGACATCATTTTACAGAAGGGTCTTTTTCAATCTGTGATAACACACAGATTTTACTGAGAGCAGAGGTCAACAGCTCGAGCCTGAACTCCAGGACAAGAATTTTAAGGCAATTAGTCCCAGCGATTCTTCTACGCATATTATAATGCTCATATGTTGCTGTTATAAATATAGCCCAGATTATGGCCCCAAGTATTTTGCAGCTTTCCATGCTCCTTGGAGGAGTTTTAGACACATGTGGTCTGAATAGTCTCTGTGGGACTGCCAAACATCCACGCTAAGCAAAAGAGTCTGTGTGTCAGCAATGTGTGCTTGTTCTTAACCTGTGTTTGCATGCATGAACAAAGGTGCCTATCTGCAAATATTTTCTAGCTGGTGGCTCTGAAGACTTTAGCTTGCAAGATATATATATTGCAATATATATCTTTTCTCTAGAAAAAAGTCTTGATGGTCATCAGGAGGTTCTTGGTCCTATTATTCCCTTTCCTATTAGTAAACCCTGAGAGGCTCATGTACTGCCTGCTTGTGTCACATCCCCAGATAGGAAGACATGGGCCAGTGACATCTGTTCAACCTGTAGCAGGCTGATAACTTCTCATAAGATAAAAAGCATCTTCAAGTCACATGCATAGAAAAGAAGCAAGAATTCAGGACATGCAGTAAAATCTAACTTTGAAGTCAGGAGAGATGCATGGGAAGGCAAGCTGGGAAATACATGATTAGCAGCCATTGAGCAACTTCAGAGGCTTAGTAGATGGATAGCTGTTACCCTTTCCTTTATACCAGCTGCTATGCATAGTATCAGCTCTCTGTTCTGTCCTTTTTTCATCACCATTGCTGTGGTTTGCGTACTGGAGAACAGACTGAGCAGACGTGTCAGTGTCCACCTTATTGTGCACCTACAACTGCCTCTGAGTTTGGGCCTTCTAGCAGGAGAGGACCATATAATTCAGTGATGCATTTTGCCATCAGCATTTTAGGCTGAAGGCATGGAATAGAGGTGCAAAGTGTGAAAGGACTGTTTCCAGTGAGCGGAGAAAGGAAAAACTCCATCCCTGGCTGCCTTGCGCAGCTGAGCTGCTCCTGTTGTTAGGGCAACAGAGGGAGACGTCTGCTGTGAGAGGAAAGGGTTGAGATATTTGCCTGAACGAGTGAAGACAGGTGGGAGAGAGAAAAGAAACTGGTTCCAGGAGAGATGTGGCAGCAGTCACTGACCTAGGAGGGAGGGAGGAGAAGGCGACATCACGTCACATCCATCTCTCCCCTTGAGAAGACACGTTGCTGCAGCACAGAGCTAACAGTGTGGCAGTCCTCACTCTGGACCTGTCAATACCACGTGGGGTAAAGAGTTCCTGCCTACCCCATCTGGTAAACATTAGCAGGCTGAAACAAGGTAAATGAGTACTCTGAAACTGTGTCTGGCACTCCCAGAGTTAGTGTGAACTCTCTGCAGACATGAATCACCCACAGCGATCAGCAAGACTCAGAGTGCTGACCACAACAGCCACAACTGTCCCCTCAGTAAACGCAGGGAGAGAATGTGTGATCTGCCCACACCGCTAAGCTAGCTGGGCATCCTGTGTCATCTTGACCACGTGAACTTTTTTGGTGTAAACTACATAGTTTGTGGTCTTACATGATTGCTACAGAAACTACAGAAGCTGTTTTTTTTCAAGTACATGCCCTTGTAAAAAGTCCCTCCCCATCTTTCCTGTAGGCCCCCTTTAGGTACTGGAAGGCCGCTATAAGGTCTTCCTGGAGCTTTCTCTTCTCCAGGCTGAAAAACCCCAACTCTCTCAGCCTGTCCTTGCAGGAGAGGTGTGCTCCAGCCCTCTGATCATCTTCATGGCCCTCCTCTGGACCTGTTCCAATAGGTCCATGTCCTTCTTGTGCGAGACATTTCATGGCAAACAAAAAGTGTGGGGTGACCTGGATGCAAACAGTGTTGCAAATCATGTTGCTCTGATAACCCACAGAGAACAATTCTCACTAGGAGAACTAGGACCAGTTAAAGCCAAGAATGTATATGCATAAGATGGACTTTCCGGGGTGTGAGCTATTTATTATGCTTGCTAGAAACAATGCTAAAATAAAGGTGCCTACAAACACTCACGGGTAGACACCTTTGACAAGGGTAAACACTCAATGGTGGCCTTTGTGAGACCACAATGATGAAGCTGTCTTAAAATTCCTCCCTCCCTACTGATTGATTGAAGGGGGGGGGGGGTTGCCCCACACAATTATTATTCTGTGCGGTTAAAAGTGAACAGGTGAAGGAGGACTGAGTAATGAGCAGCAGAAAGTTCACAAAGTGCCTTGGTCTTCAAAACCAGCATATTGTTAAACAAGAAGCTGCGGGTGGTCAGATGTACTGCTACACTTCTGATAGAAGCAGGCACTTCCTTAACCTGCTTGTTTGAGGTAGTGGTTTGTCTTCATCTTGTAGCACTTACTATGTTTTTGATTAAGGCTTCCCTGGACACTAAGTTTTAATGGAATTTGAGGAATTGCAAATGGCTCCACAAATCACTTCTTAATCTGATGAAACAAGCAAGGAATAATACAAAGGGTAAAAAAGCCTCAGCATCCTGCTTTATCAGAGTATTATGGGAAACATGTAAATAAAGAAAACAAATCAGTGCCCCGTTCACAGTTCATCAACTGTGTAACAACTTGCAACCAGTTAATTACACACCTTTAAATTGCATGTACAGGAGAAATGATTCAGAAATAAACTTCGATAATGAGAAAGGACAGCACAGAAATGCTGACTCCGCTCAGGTAAAAGTAACCCTTTAAATTTGGCAGTGCTGAAAGAATGTACTGTATGTAATAGCGAAGTAACTGCTGTCTGCTTTATGCTAAGCATTTAATAACCAGTTATCTACAATGATCGCTCTACATTTGTTTATTGCTACTAACTTTTGTAACTTTTACTCCTCACTTAAAAGGAAGATAAGGGTTTACACATTACACTTAAGAATTGAATTCTAAGTTAGTTACTGTTCATTAAATAAATTGAAGACTCTCAAGTGATAAGTAATATCAGGCTGAGTGACTTTCACATTTCTGAACATGTAGGACCCATCTATGTAGGACCTGCTAGCTCAGTAAATACAGTATTTCTATGGATGGTACCAGAACATGAGCTTCATACTGACTCCGAAAATTCTCGAGACTTGTCGGGCTTTGCTGAGCTTGCTTTAGCATGCCTGGAGCTCTGTTTTAGCTTTTTTTTTTTAACCTGTAACACCAATTTTCTAATGATCAGGTGGTTATTGTCTAATATATTTTACTTTTGTGCAATTTCATATAATTGTGAGGATACAACCATAAGATTTTTTATATAGACAGTGGTAATAAGCAGTTATTTGTTACAATGAAATGTTTATGCCCTTACCAGGGCATAATGCAACGCAGGTGATTACAGTCATGGGATGACAGGAGTGGGGGGAGGCGCAAGATGACACTGGAAACTCCAGGGCTATAAACAAGTCACCTGGCAGTCAGTTAAAAATACACAGACCTGGGAGTCAGGGAAAGCCAGTTCTAGGGGTAACAAGGAGAAGAAGTAACTCCCACCACAGTGACTCAAACCGCTTCAGCACCCACGGAGGCAACAGAAGGGCAAGCGTAACACCAGAGACAGAGAGGTGGACGTTAGGAAGTTTGTATAAGAATTTTAACTGTATCATTATTGAGATTATTTTTCCCTGTAATAGTACTGTATTATTTTTCCATAATTATTAGATGTAGACTGATAATACTTCCATTAGCCTGTCAAGATTTTACCTACACTGACAATAAACTCTTGACTTTGCAAATCATGTTTCTTTCCTTTTTTCCTATGACAAGAATTTGAGGGTAATAACTGTTCCTTGAGGAAAACCCACACAATGAAGTAGACTGTTGTAAGTATTTACACATTTTCTGCCCTTCGAAGATTATGCAGTTTCACTGACCAATGATAGGATTTCAGGAATAATTTTCTTGTGTTTCAATTTTTCTTTCCCTGATGGAGAGGTCACTACAGAGTTTTATGCTCTCCTGCCTGCCTGACCAACTGGAAGCAAACCTACTTTATTCTGACCAGGTTGTGTTTCAGTATGTACGAGGCATAACATACACAATATGGGATGGTCAAAAGACTATCAGCACCGAGGAACAGAAATGTTTCTCCAAAGATCTTTATATGGTAACTTCCATACAGCGCCACAATCCACCAAACCTGATTTTTTCTTTCTCTAAGTGAAGAGCACTGAACCACAGGTAAGTGCACAGCTACCAACATCAGTCAGGGAGTTTTGGCCTGTGCTCCCTCTAGTATTTGGTGCCAACTTTGGCTGGGTCCCTGGGAAATCTGGCACAGGTGGGGTGGGATGCTTCTCCTCCCACAGCAAGTGTGGATTGAGAGCAGCCCTGAGGACTTGGGGGTGCTGGTTGATGAGAATTTCAACATGACCCAGCTACGTGGACTTGCAGCTCAGAAAGCCAACCGCATCCTGGGCTGCAACAAAAGAAATGTGGCCAGCAGATCGAGGGAGGTGATTCTGCCTCTCTACTCAGCTCTAGTGAGACCCCACCTGGAGTACTGCATCCAGGTCTGGACCCCTCAACATAAGAAGGGCATGGACCTGTTGGAGCAAGTCCAGAGGCGGGCCACGAAGATGATCAGAGGGCTGGAGCACCTCTCGTATGAACATAGGCTGAGAGAGTTGGGGTTGTTCAGCCTGGAGAAGAGAAGGCTCCGGGGAAACCTAATAGTGGCCTTCCAGTACCTAAAGGGGGCCTACAGGAGAGATGGGGAGGGACCCTTTATCAGGGAGTGTAGCCATAGGATGAGGAATAATGGTTTTAACCTGAAAATTGGTCAATTTATATTAGATATTAGGAAGAAATTCTTTACTGTGAGGGTGGTGAGACACTGGAACAGGGTGCCCAGGGAAGCTGTGGATGCCCCATCCCTGGAAGTGTTCCAGGCCAGGCTGGATGGGGCTTTGAGCAACCTGGTCTAGTGGGAGGTGTCCCTGCCCATGGCACGGGGTTGGAACTAGATGATCTTTAAGGTCCCTTCCAACCCGAACCATTCTATGATTCTATGGTTCCTTTGCAACATCCAGATTATGCAATTAACCCTGTCCTAGAAGGGCCCTATGTCACCTCCTTGACATACAGGAAATGTAGACAAATAGTTCATATGTAGCTATCAACATTATAATATGTGGGTAGGTAACTCGCATTGAATATAAACTTCTATTTGAAAAAAAAAAAAATCCACAAAAATGAGTGTGTAATCCTTTATCACAAGCCACTATCAGAGCCCAGAATCTAGCAGGGGTTAGGTGCCTAGTCGTGTAAAAAAATGGAGATGTGTAACAGTATAATAACACTGAAGATGCCATAATCACTTTTTTCCAGTACAATATCAGGTTTAAGATTTTATTGCCCTCTTTTGTGCCACACCATTCATTGCTGCCCTTGGGCATGATACAAAGCGTTCATCTGCAATATCCATTTAAGCCATCAGGCTTCTGGATCTTGTGCCTCCCGTGCCCGTGCCCTTTTTTCACAGCACCTTCTCTGCACTCTTGGGCTGTCGGAGCCAGCACAATATCCTCCTCCAACACACACCTCCTCAGAACAGCACGCTCAACACCACTCAAACATTCATTCCTTTACTATATGGAGAAAGATAAACAGGCCTTAATTACCCTACAGGTAGTCATATTTGCAAATGTATGGTACTTGATTTTAACTCAAAAGCAGGTCTTCAGTATCTTCCTATAGGTTTTCCATGCTCATAAAATGCAAAACAAAATCAAGCTAGGGGAAACTGAATTAAGTGGGTTTTTAGTATAAAGCTTGCCACTGTCTGCTGAGAGTCTGTGGTACAGAAGTTTTATGGATTGCCAAGAACGCTTTAATGGCACTCCCAGCTGAAAAGCAATTGACGCAGCGGGTGAAAAGGGCATGCTTGCTTTATTTCAGCCACTGATGCATCAAAGCATGGAAGCAGCAAAACATTTTCAGTAGCTATTTGTTAGAGTTGAAAGCAAAATAAACTATCCTCTGCTTCTAGGTAGCAATGCAGCTGCAGCAGGAATACTTATAAAAAAAAAAGAAGAAAAATAACAGTGTAAACATTGGTAATGCATCATTTGCAGCTGGCAACTTTAGTATCGGCTTTGATACATATAATTTTATTTACAAATAAAAGAAGAATAAGTATGGGTACTTCCTGCTAGTTGTTTAGCACACACGTAATTTCAAAATGAAGAAAGCTGCTGATAAACTGTCATTTGATCTTGAGAGGTTTACAGCAAAAGTCTTTAATCACAGAAGAGTTTTGGCTCAAGAGTTTCAGTGGGAAATATTTCATACTGTCAGTTTCGAACGCACGGAAACTTTGAGGCACATTCCCATGATGCTTCTCTAAAGTTACAATTGAAAGTATAATACCGTGTTTTGCACCAATACTTATGAATATTTCATGAAGATTTCCCAGTTAAAATTTTTACATTATGGGTGATGAACATGAAGATGGTGGATACCACTTGCCGAATACATTTATTCCTCTGCAATGCAGTGAAAAGATTATTGTAGAATCTTGCAGTGAGCACACAACTCAAATGTGTTGAAGAAATAATGCATTAAATAAAGGGTAATTGACAACAAAGTTAGTAAGAATTATTTTATTGCAAAGGTAATGCTTATGTAAAAACATGTCAAGAGAAAACAAAAAATGAAATAGGGTAACAATCACTGGTTTACACTAGGTAACAAATACATTGGCATCACATTGTTATTTCAGCAAACAAAATCACACTGAAACTAATTCTGGGTTCTTTTTTGTGAAAATGTTATTTTGCGTAATAAAATCTGTAAGCATTGCTGAAAGGTTCAGACTTGACAAGAGGCTGGGCGTGTTGTGTTTGGAATAGCGGTAACAAGAAATTTTATAATTATGTATACATAATTCAAGAACCTTGTAGTAAAAAACAGTCTTAGAGTGTGTCTTCCAATTCAGTTCATTAATAAATACTGTACGGTATTGTCTTCTTAGATACTTGACTCCTGTCTCAAAAACTGTGCGAAGAGTATTTTATGTCTGTAAAAAGACGTGGTGAGACTACAACTATGCATTCACACTTACACAGCTGAGCTTCAAAGTCAAGATCATTTCAATTATAAACAGTTTTATATTTGAACTTAAAAATAACAATAATAAATTACAAGTAACTGACTGCAGAGAGTCGGGCAGAGGCATCATCTCACATTGTTTCTCCCAGCATCTAGCTAGGGACTCCCTGAGGCAGAGGTAGTTTCTGTGTGCGTAACTTTTAATTAGTTTCTCTGACATCAGCTTGCGCATTGACTCTGGAAGGTACATGAACTATCTGGAGAAACCTCCCACTTTGGACTGGTGCCTGCACTTGTTATGGCACCTGATAAAAACAAACAATATGTGAAATCACAAACCCTAGTGCATCCATTTGCAGTAGACAGGAAAAATCAATCTCCATCCACGGCCGCAGGACTGGAGGCGCAACGCAGACAGGTCTGAGGTGCAGCAAACGTGGTTGCTGCCAGAAACCTGGTGTGTAGAGGGAAACCCACCAGCTGAACAAAAATCCTGCCTTTTCCTGTGTGGATTACAATATATGCAATTTACAGAACTGGTTTATGCTGCAATATTATGCAAAACCCCCCAATATTGCCCATTAATATTCACACCAGTTTATTTTTATCCCACTGTCGAAAAATGGCCACAACAGTGGAGTCCTTGAGTGCTTGGACCCCCATCATCACTGAAGGGAATCACGGAACCGTCTCAAGTTTTCGGAGACTCTCACACCTACTGTAACGCAGGCGGTTAAAAAAAGATCAGGCCATTAAAGAAAGATCAGGCCAAGTGCATTATTCTTTTTGTGAGGGGCCTCGTCGGACACCAGGTAAACGAGCCAGGCCTCGGCGCCTCCACAGCGCCGCGCCGAGCAGGCCGCAGCCAAGCCCTCGGTGCCAGCCCCGCTCCCCGCAGCCCATCACCCCGCAAACTCCCCCGCAGGCTCACAGCCCGGCCGCCACCGCCGCCCCGGGGCCGCCGTTCCGAGAGGCGCCCGGCGGCCGCCTCACGCCGCGCCCAGCGCCGCCGCGGCCGTTAGCTCACGTGACGGCGGGCGGAAGCGCCGCCGGTCCGCCCCCCTCCCCGCGGAAGGGAGGAAGAGGTAAGCGGGGAAAGGCGGCGGGAGGCGGGTGGAGCGACGGAAGCCGGGCGGGCTCAGAGCGCGGAGAGCCGGGGCGGGGAGTGCGCAGCGGGGCGAGGAAGCGGCGGGAGAAGCGCGGGGAGGGGGAAAGGCCTTGTGCTGGAGGAGGGAGCGGGGACGGGCCTGAGGAGAGGAGGCGGGAGGGACGGCACGGACACACGCCAGGCGGTCGGTGCCGCCCCTCGGCGCCGCGGGGGCGCGGCGGGGCGGAAAGCCGCCTCCTCCGGGCGGGGAGGAAGCGGGCTGTCGGCAGCCAAGGGGACCCCGCCTCCCCGGCCGTCGCAGGGCCCCTCCCCCCAGGGGGCGAGGCGGACGGGGCGGGCCTGAGAGGCTGTGCGGGGGGTGCGGGAGCGGGCGGGGGCGTGGTGGAATGAGAGGGCCGCGTGTCCCTCAGCCGCGTGTCCCTCAGCCGCCCACAAGGCCCTGCCGTGCCCCAAGGCTCGCTGCCTGTTCTTTGGCGTGGGATTCCCCCCTAGCCCTCTCTTCCTTTAAATTGCCCATCTACTCCTGCCCACTGGGAAGGAGTTGGATTAAAATGAAGTGGGAAAGCGAGTGGAGTGAAGTACTGTTGTTGGCTGAGAGAGTTGGGGTTGTTCAGCCTGGAGAAGAGAAGGCTCCAGGGAAACCTCATAGCAGCCTTATTTAGGCCTTAAAGGGGGGGCTACAAGAAAGGACTGCCTTTACGTGGCCTTTACAAGGGCATGTAGTAATAGGACGAGGGGTAACAGCTTCAAACTGGAGGAGGGTGGATTTAGATTGGATATCAGGAAGAAATGTTTCAGTCTGAGGGTGGTGAGGCCCTGGAACAGGTTGCCCGGAGAAGCTGTGGATGCCCCATCCCTGGAAGTGTTCAAGGCCAGGCTGGATGGGGCTTTGAGCAGCCCGGTCGAGTGGGAGGTGTCCCTGCGCGTGGCAGTGGGTTGGAACTAGATGATCTTTAAGGTCCTTTCTAACCTGAACCACTCTATGGTTCTATAATTCAGGGGAGGAAGTAGTGGCGACGCTGCAAGGTAGAAGTGAAGTGGTATGAGAAGCATTTGCTTGTGTAGGAGGGAACAGAGGCTTGAAAATGCCTTAGTGGTTGAGCTCCCTGGTTCGCTTGCATTTTGCCTGCAACTGGGACTTCTGCTATCATCTGTTCTTGGTCCTGGACTGTATGCAATTCTTATTTAACATATTTTCCTGCCACATTAAATTTCTAGCAGATCTTGTATTTGTCCTATAAGGACTACAGTTAATGGCAGTTCTCTAGGATCCTGATGCAGTGGCTTTCCTGTTACCCGGACGTTTGAGAGAGAAATTATAATTTCGGTTTATAATGATATAACTTATCTTAAAGAGGCCGCTTTTCCATGTCTGGTACTTGTCCTTCAGTCTGTTCTTAGTTTCATGCTTCTCTGCATAAAGGCCACAATGCTTGTAGGTGAAGAGATTCAGCCAGTTCCTAGATGTGTCTCTGTGGTGTTCTTACCATTTTTAAGGAAAATTAAGTTTTTTGGAAGTCAGTGAAAAGCTTAGATAGAAAAACTGCAGCTGAACACCAAGTAGACTCTAACCTTATAATATCTTTTAATTAGCCAGTATTCCATTGTGATTTTTTTTTTGGTATCATATCATTGCTGTTCCATTGAATTGGAATTAATTGAGTTCATTGAGAGAGAAGGAGATAGGTGAACTAGGAAAGCTGCTTCACATCTCTCTAGGTAACTTTATTGTACCAGGACATTTTTATTCCCAAAAAGCGTACGTGCAGACATACTTTTTCATTTTTCAGTTAGGAAGAAAACAGCAGTTAATTGTCAACAGAATATGCTTGGAAGACAAGACCTTTTGGGGATTATCAGGTTAAATGAAATAATTTCTTTAGACAACTTTAGAATGAGACTTGTTTATTCCTAAATGTAGCTTTGTAACTGAATCCACGTGCATTTTGTAAAAAACGTAACATTTTTAACAACTGTGATGGGGAAATTTCTGGGGATCTATAATCTCTTTTACTTTTAAAATTACAGATTCTTCTGTGTAATTTTTATTTGGTTACCAAAAGAATTTTGCTCTTGGAATTGATGGGAAATAACTGTACATATTGTATAATAGTGGGTGGTATCCAGATCCTTGAGAATAGTATTTGAATTGTGATGAAAAATAATTTTGAGATTCAAATAGGTTTCACAGTCACAGTTGGAATTTTGCATTGAGATCTCTAAAGTTGACCAGTGTGCCGCAGATCCCAACTATTTCTGGAATACCTGGATCCTTATGCTTTGCTTTTAGCTCAATAGTGCATTATCATTTTAAAACAAAGACTCTATGTTCCACACAATCTGCTCTCCATGATTTTAAGGTGCTTCTGGACCAATTAAATTTAGTTGCAGTTCTAAATAGTGGCCAAAATATACATTTTTCTATGAATGGATAAAAAATATTTGGAGGTTTCACATCCTCCTGGAAATCTTGGCAAGAATAAATAAATCTAGTTCCTATGCATTAGAATTTCTGTTGAAAATAAATTTATTTTCACACTTGAAAATGAGTCACTGAAATCTAGAACCAAGTTCAGTTGAAAAATGTGTCTTTTAATGTTCGTATTGTATTAAGTTATAAAGATTGGACAAGTTGAAACCTGAAAGTTCTAGTTACAAATCTAGAACTAGTAGCAGTGAGTACAGAATTAACATTTGTAGTTTTACGGATGTCTGGTGATCTTTTGCTTGTTTTTCAACTGAAATGATTTAGTCTTTAAAAATGAGAAATATGATTCTGTTTCAAGGGACAAATATCAATTGTAATTGCCTGGAATGTACACTGGAAGTCCCGAACTGCTGGAGAAACTAGGTCCTGAGTTATATAAATAATGTGCTGCTCTCTCTACCAAAGGGATTTTGTACTTTTAACTGGTGTCTTTCTAAACTATTGTCAAAGAGTCTTGGGTACAACGGGGAATGGCCCCTTGGATAATGTCTCTTGCTTTGTGAAAAAGTTACCAGTTTATGCCAGAAATTAATAAATCTACAACTACTAAAATAACTTTTTGCGTTTATAATGTAGCTTTTGCTGTTAATTTTTCAATAAAATTATTAATTATGCATTCCTCAAAGTATTTGAGTTTAATTGTTTTGTTTATGCCTTAGACCTGAGAAGTTTATATGGCAGTTGAAGTTGTCACAAATCCCAGACTCAAAATCAATATGGTGGTGAACGGTTATTACAGAGTACACTAGGTACGCTCATAGGAAGTCCCACAGTGACCTCTAATGTTCAAGGATAAAACCCGAGTTGTTAAAATGAAGGAAGTTATTTTTCAAACGCACACAATTTTGCATATTAGTTTGTATGTTTAGTTTATTAATATGCCACAGACTATAAGTAGTAAGTAGCTGGTCATCAGCTCTTACTGCTAGTTTTCACGGAGATGTTATGTTGGGGAATAAGTTCTAATTTCCCCCTGTTTTGAGCAAGTATGCACAAAGCTTTCTCTACAGTAGTTGTGGAAGAACTAGTAATTTTTGTAAAGTACACTGAAAGTGGAAAATACCTTTAAAGTACTAAATACATTCTCTCAGTTCTTTCTTTCGGATCTATTCATAGCATAATAAATATTATTGTCACTTATTATTCTGTCCTTATATACTCAGTGCATACTTGCATACCTGACAGACTCGTAGCTGAGAAGCGTGTTTCTTCTATTTACTCATTTGATTTTTCATTAGTCTAGAAGAAACTTCCCTGTTCTCTACTAAACTTACTTGTTCTTAATCTATGAATTTTTCGCATTTAGTTTTTTTCTGACAATGTTCATGTTTTAAGTTGAATGCTATTATTCTTAGGTCGCTTATTCAATGTTATATGAATACTTAACACTGTATATTTTGTTTAAAACTGAATATTTTATTTTTTTTCTTTTTTTGCCGAAGTTTGATTCTGGATAACAACTAACACGACAGTTTCATAGTACTTGAAAGAATCCAGAGAGCTGAATAGGGAAATGTGCAAATGAATTAAAGGTTATGCTATTGTTTACTCTAAATATAATTTACAAATTATATTGAGTGAGTTTGTAAGCAACACCTCATTTATACAGTCTACTTGAGACCAAAACATAACAGCAGCTGGTAGTTGTTTGTAAAGGGCACTTCAAATCAATTTATAAAATTAACTTATTTTGCATGCATTGAATCTTTAAGCTGAAAGGCAACACAGAACTTTCAGTTGCAAGAGGCAGTTATGTTGTTCACTTAAGTGTGTTCCAAAATTGATGTAATTTAGTACTTTCCTTTATGTACAATATATATGAATGATTAATACTTTCTTTGAATATATAGAAACATGAGTAAAAGCAGTTATTGTGTCTTTTATGTTAGAACAAATGGTACTCTGCCAGTTACCTGTGGGATAGTACTTGAAGACTGTGCAGTACATCTTAAGTTTAAATGCCCTGGAAAGATCCAATTTATAACAATTACTGATCTTTTTTTGGTATTGCAATACATGTAGAAAAGTGATTGTATTTCTGTTCCTTTTCTTGATTGCTTACCTGTGTAAAATGGAATCCTAAGTTGTCAGAACTGAGGGGTGGCTGATTACTGTCCATTTTGAACTACTTGTTACTTTAATTGCTGAGAGTAACTTTCATATACAGTTGAATTTTCTTCTGCTTTTGCTTTGTATTTGAAGAGTGAAGTGTTTTGTTTGGAAATACAAGATTGTCCATAAGGGTAAAATTCACATCCTTGAGAAACAAAATGAATTGGTAAGAATAAGCACTATGAATTTCTTTCCAGTTACAACCAATGTGTGGACTGAGCCTGTGTACATGGGATAGATCCTAGTGGTGGGATGTAGTAATACTAGCTTAAAAGAAGAAAAAGTTCCACGTTAAACTATTTTGGTTTTTTTTTCCCCAATACTAATTCTGTGACAGATCAGGTTGCTGATTGTTGTGGTTTAAGCTTTTTTGCATTGATGTGGTTTCTAAGCTGAAAGTTTGTTGTGTTGATTTATTTTTGTCTGCTTCTGGGGACTTCTATTTATGTTATAGCTCTGAGAAGATTACAAAACTGGATTTTTATTGTTGCTTTTCTGTATTGTGGTATACTGGAAAGAATTCTGCATATTTCATAGTGATGGGAGCTATTACATGGACATTGTAATTGCTTTAATTCAAGGTAGGGCATACAAAAATGGTATATAATGGAGTTGAGGCCAGCAAAATCTGCTGCTTTGTATTTGGAACAAGCAAAACATCTAGATATCAGGACAAAATGACTAACCTAGGAGAAGGAGAAGAGCAGTGCGTTACAGAGCATAGTGACACATAGTCACTGAAAACGCTGCTTAGGTTAGGATTTGCTGCTTCAGCAATGCAACAGTCATTTCCGTGATTTGTGGTATTTCCAAACTCGCAGTAGAGTGGTGTTCTTTAATGACCGTATGCTGAGGAATACAGGGAGATTAATATGATGGAGGAATATTGTGTGGAAAACAAGTGCGTACAGTATAAATACATCAATGGAATAGAAATTTCAGCACTGTGGTGGAATACCAGGATGGAGTTCTCTTTGTTGAAAGATAAATGAGAGCTCCTTCTGGAACTAGACAATATTTTTAAATGAAAACTTACATAGACTGACCTATTTTAATTATTTTTAACTGAAAACTTACACGGACTAATTATTAAATGGCAGTGTTATCGTTTGAAGAACTCACAACAATTTATTGTCATTTAGACAATTATTGGCTCACCTGGTGACCCCTCCCCACCCAGGAAAGGGAATCAGGAAAAAACAAGGAAACACGAGGATTGAAATATGAACAAATTTAATAGAATAAGACAAAATAATTAACATTAAAATACTAAAGAACCAATATTGATCCCGATACCAATATAAAATATACAAGGATTATACTCAGCCCATTCTATCAGCAGGAAGCTGTGCACTCCCAGCAGGGACCAGCAAATGTCGGACACTGCGAGAGCTGTGGCTTCAAAAGGAAGGGAAGGGCTCAGGGGTCTGTCACTGGGGCAAGAAGTTCTCAGGATCGCAGCCATCATAGAAGAGGAGAAACTCCTCAGCAAACTTTCTAATTTATATTGAGTGTGATGTTCATGGTATGAAACCATCCTGCTGGTTAGCTTGAGTCAAGTGCCTGGGTCTCACCCCTCTCCATCCCTGCACCTGGCAAGGCTTGAAAACACTGAGACCTTGAAACCCACATACCACAGCTGGCTATACAGTAAATATTTTCACAAATTCAGACACTACAGTCTTCTAGAAATGTAGTTTTCCCAAGGATTAGAAGAGACCTTACTGAAAAGTAAAATTACTGAAAGAGAAATTAATCCTGTGTTGCTCAAACCAGAACAGGCAGTCATCACCATCATTGTGTACATCAGCCTGTACTTTGTTAAATTAATATGAATTAAATTAGCCTACTAAAAAGTCTGCATACATGTACCCTTACAAAAATCACTGTAATGTAAAAGTTATTGAAATGTACAACTAAAGTGGGAAATGAGGGTCAGGCTGTATGGCAGTAGTTCACTCTGGCCTTGTATCATGAAAGATTGTAGAAGAGGCACACGTTAAAAAGATTACACAAATTCTGACACTGAGCAGCATCCCATTCATCACAACTGTTAGACCAGGTATAACCTTTTCTTCAAGTTGTACCAGTCTTACTTAAAACAAAAGCTTTTGTGCTCAATTTTGTATTTCATAGGGTGCAATGGAATTGGGCTTATTCATGCATTTTGGTATTTTCTGTTATGAAAGTCTTCCTTGTTTTCAAACTATATGTGCCTGAGTTCTAGTGTGATGCCATTGATTTATAGAAAAATGCATATTGAGATTGACAGATATAATCCATGGATTATGGAACTCTACATAGTATAGTTACTAATTTCTCAACTAGATCAAATAGGTCATTTCAAACTAATGTAGGAGTCTTGGCTGGGTAGTTGTTTTGCGTATATGTTGTAATTCTCTCCTTCCTGTTCCTTCACATGCCTTCTTGTAGAAGCACATCAGGGGCCATTTTATTTCCTTTGTGGATGACTGCTAATGCCTTGTTTTTACAGCTATTTTTCCTATCATACTTCTGTGGGTAATTTTTAAGTACCTAGATTTGCAAATATATTTTAACCTGGGGCTTTCTGAACGTTACTTGATGAGTTTCTGCAGGCTGTTTGATAAACAGTGTCTTCTAATGTGCAGGCAAGTGTAAGAAAAAATAAACATTTTATATGTAAAGAGCTATCTAAATAGCATCTCTGCTCCATATGTTGTAGTACCCACGAGAGGCTCATTATAATCCCTGGACCTTTTGTGCACCAGATACTTCAGTCCAGATAATGCTGTGCTCCATCTGCCTTAATCTCTGAGCTGCACAATGTGAAATTCTTAATGCTTTGACCTGCTATATGCTAGCATTTTTGATCTTGGATTTTTCTTGTTCATGTTGCCATTTCAAACAAGTTTTCAAGGTTGTTGCTTTGAAGTTTGTCAGTTCTACTGAATTATTTTGTGTTTTTTTTTTTCCTAAACCAAGAACAGTTTATAAATGCTGATAAGTGTATGCATCTCTAAATTATTTTTACTTTGTTTTATGTGTTTGATTTTGTTGCACCATCTTTTAAGTATTGTGATTTGTTGATTTTATTCAAGGTCTCACTGACTGGGCAGAGATCCAGGAATATGTGGTGGTAAAATTATTTTTTTCAGCAAAGATCCTTTGCTTGCTCCACTGACATACGTTTAAACCTGCTGTATATTTAACTGTCAGCATAAAACAGGCATAGTACTGGATTGTAGAATTTTACTCTGGAAATGTGATGCTCTTAAAATCTACAGGTGCTTTATACCAGAGAGTTCCACTCAGTATCATTAAACTTTGATACTTCACAGAGCTCTTATTTTTAGGAAGCACTTGAACCAACTGTTACTTACTGATTTATTACTTGGATGAATTTACAATTTTTAAGTAGTATATATGATTATCATCTTTTATTGTTTATATATTAGGAAATCATGCTGTGTCCTTCAAACTTGTTAGCATATTTTTATATACCTGTGAAATAATCAGCTTCTTGTCCTTAACAATTTTGTTGGCTGTTACTGTCCAACCCTTTTTCAAATTCTATATAATTAGATTTAAAGCTGTTAACAAGTTGGCTATCCATTCTGGAGGGCACTTTTCAAAAAAATAAGTAAACTGTCATTTAAAGGAGCATTAGAAGTAACTTTGTAACCGCAGATTGTAAAAATAAAGTAGAGTAGAGACTTGGAAATACTTAATTTCAACCTTGCTAAAATTTGTAATTTACTTTGAAAGTTGGACATCAAAGTTTTTATATATAAATGACAGTCACATGTGAGATGTATGCATTTTTTAATGAACCCATTAATTAATTTGATATAGAAAAATGTAAATATAAAATAATAGATATATCTGTATAATATGAGTATAAAATAAATGTAGACTAGAAAGAGTCTGTATTATAAATATAATTTTTCTCTATAATATAGAGAAAAATGTATCAAATTGAAATATTAGAAAGTTATGGCAATATTTCCTTCAGTAGTTTTCACAAATTTTCTCGAATATGTTTTCTAAAAAAATAGTTAATTAGAGCGCTTGAGGTATAAAATATAATGTCTGTGAGCAGAATATTATCTCCAGGAGTGATAGCTATCTAATGTTTTCTGTATTTGTAAGCAAATACTCCAACTGGAAAATTAGTTGTTTTTTTAAAAAAAAAATTGTAAGAATCTGTGTTGTCTACCCTTTGCTACCCTAAATTCTTTCTTGCGACCGCAGTAAATACTTATCATTACTTTTTTCCCTTCTTTTCTCCTAAGACCACCTAAGTATGAGAAAAGAAAACACTGCACATTTTAATCGAACAGTATTTATCAGTTGAGGATTATGCATTCATGTGTGCAGTTACTGGTAGAAGGTAATGCTTCAAACCATCTTTCTGCTGCCTACATTCAGGGTCTTCCCCCGTGGCAATGCAAGACAACTTGAAGTCCCTCTTACTGAAAGAGTGATGGGTAACCTTCCAGTTACTGGCAGTGGGATTGTGTCAACTCTGCATGTGCATATACTTACCCCGTGGTAAATGCTTGTCTGTGTTTTTTTGGAGGGGAAAGCTCATGAAATAAAGCTGGCAAAAAAGTGCACACTTTCCAGTGAGATACTGACATGTAGTAACATCTTACTCTTGTGTTAAAAATGTTTTGTTACATCGAAGGACTTAAGGTTAAAGATGAATTTGTTTTTAAGTAATTTTTCTCAAACTGTTTAAAATGGGTGTGCATATGTTTACTATCTTTTGGGAAGGGCTTCCCCAGGCCTGCTCAGTTTGTGTCCTGGGGAAAAGCTGTCCCTTACTGTGGGAGGCGGGGAACCAGGAAACTTTTCAGAATGTAGAGCATGATTGGAAGTGAAGGATTCATCTTGGTGTGGATAGAAGATAAAACCAGTGGTTTGATCAGTTGCCTGGTAGAGGAAGGAAGGGAAATTCAGTACAAGTAGAGAAGTCCTTCAGCACAACAGCTGTTGTTGGCTTTGGTGGCTTTGTAAATTGGTTGCTTGTAGGGGTGCTGTTGGTGTTTTTCTCCTCACCTTTATTCATGCTGTGCAATGTAATACTGCATGTGTCCAAAACCACAAAAGTAGGACCTGAACTCTTATTTTTGTCCACAGCTGCTTAATGTTCCTGGTGTTGCCTTGGCCAAATGATATACTGAGAATGTAGCATTTTATCTTAGCTCTTTTAACCTGGCTGCTAGTTTCTGTGTCACTATTAATTGCAGTTCCAAGAGCATATCGTGGGACTCCAGTGGATTGTCTGACCAATTACTTTTCTGCAGATACTAGATTTTTCTGTAGATACCTGCATGGGTCTTTTGCAAGAAGTTAACAACAAAGCTTATGAGTGATTATAGTAGAAGGAATGGGGGTCAACATTCATGCTTCATTATTAATGAAAAATAAGTTTGCTATGAGGAATTTGAAAAGTAAGTAAATCTGTCTAATTTCTTAAAGTTTAAAAAAAAAATACTCCTAAATCCATCATATTGTGATGCATCTGTCAGACAATGTCTTTCAGCTCAAAGAGTGACTGTACATAGAATACGGTGGATACGTTTGTGGGCAACATCTTGAAATTGTGTTTTGAGGCTGACATTGCTGTTAGACTGGAGGAGGTCTGAGATATGCTAGAGCTCATAGCAGAGTAGTAGAATTCTAGCCAGAAAACTCGACAGGCAAAGGTCAGAATCAGTGGGTTGATAGAAGGGTGTTAAGGTGTATAAAATCGTACCGTTAGTTAAACAGTAGACAAATACCTGATTTTTAGAGATTCTATTTGTATGTGGAATAAAAGTTAAATCTGTGCGGATTGAGGCAACAGTGTCTTCTGGTTGATTGATTCCAATAAGGAGTTCTTAAACGATAAGCTGAAAGTGTTTTAACATTTATCTTGAATTTATGAGGTTTTTGTTCTGTTTCACAACCTATTTCAGATTCTTTGTGAAAGCTGTTAATGAAAATTGAAAATGTTTTCACTGAAAGAAAACATAATCAAATTACAAGCATTAAGTACATTCAGACATTTTACTAGTTAAACTTGTGTTATGAGCAGGAGTTATAGATGATAGTGAAGTATTTCCACTTTAAAAAAAAAAGATGAAAGAGATTTAAAACCTTGTGAAGGTGAATGTCAGAAGTAATAGTAAAGATGTTCCTGTCTTTTAGAAGACAGATCTTGTCATTGCAAAGTTATTAATATCTGTAAATAATTTTAGTGAAGAATATGCTGATGGCTTCCTGTGTAGAACTGGGTTTCCTCTCTTAAGTGTAAGGAGCTTTATGGAATTGAGTAGCCATATCCGGGACAGCAATACTGCTTTCAGTACTATTTAATCAGAGTGATTTGAATTTGTAATTTGCATACACATAGTTCATCACTTCCATATTTCTGAAAATGCAACAAAGAAAACATGATTATATTCTGAAATTCTAAATATTCTGTTTGTAAGAGGATTGAACCAAACTGCATGTACTTATCTTTTCTATTATTTTGGTTGAAAAATAATTCCATGTTCTTGAATATAATCACACTGAAGGTCTCAAAAGTTGAGGGTGCAGTCTGTTTTGTCCTTCTCTTGCTGTCTGTTTGAGTTAGGATGTAAAAGAGGGAGCACAGACTCCACAAACTGATCTTGTGCAGGGTCTACCAGGAGTGTTTATTAGATAAAAACAAAGGTTTAAATTGGACTTGCCAATAGGTGAAGGGCAGCGTTTTTTATGATGTGTAAAAATATGATATGTAAAATAGTCTTGTACCTTTTCAGCAGTACCTGGGTACTCACCTTGCTTTTCAGAGGTATCAGTAATGCGATCGAACAACTTTTGTGTTTCAGTATACTTTGTAGGTGTTTTTCAAGAATGTTTAGTGGTTTGGGGCTAAATAAATAGATGGGAGACAGCATAATAAATGGTGAGTTGGAGTGGAGTAGTCCCACGTGTCATTACTTAGCTGCCTAGTCTGACAGTATGCTTTTAACTTTCTGATGTGGTTGTCATTATGTAGAGTCATTGTGTTACTGTGTCCCTGTGATATACGTGACAATTGATTTTACATATTTGCAGTTACCACAAGTGTGCATTTGTGCACTTTTCTATGTGAAAATATCTCATAAAGAAATGGTAATGTATTGCAAATTGCCAGCTTTTCCTTTACATAGCACAATCTATTTTTGGGGGGTCACAAATTAATAATTACCACTGTATAGAGAGAAAATTATTTACAGAATTTTGGGTGTAAACTCCCAACTGACTGGTCTGTAATTGGTTATTTTGATCTAGTTGATTTTTTTTATTATTTTTTTTTCCAGAAATATCTGATTAGATTTTGTCTGGTTGTATCAGTTTGCTTTTTGCTTAGCTGAATTGTTACCATTGGGTCATTTTTATCAAGTACTTCTGCTGGCACAGGATCACAAGAAATGGTCAAAGTAGCTAAAGGTAAATGTCAAGTATCAAGCTCTCTTCTGTAGAATAGACTTAAATTCTGATGAAGATTTTTTCACTGGATATTGGGAGGTCCTAACAGATAACATAATTAATTTATTCCTAACTGCTCCTTTTTACATTGCTACAATGTTGTTGCTACTTAAAATTTGCTTTATAACAGCTTTTTTTCCCCATGTTCGTCATATTTTTCAGATTATGGCACAGGCTCAAGGTTTGGGGAAGAGATACGTTAAAGCCTTTTTTAAAGGCTTCTTTGTTGCTGTTCCAGTAACGGTGACTTTCCTGGACAGAGTTGCCTGCGTAGCACGGGTGGAAGGAGCATCAATGCAGGTATTGCTGGAAATATCTTTGGTGTGTCAGGAAATTAAAAAGTGACTGTCCACTGACAATAGCAAGGTAGAAGAAAAATCTTTTTCACAACTGGTATTAAATGACCACATTGCAGTACGGAATCGTTTAATTTCAGCTTTGTTAAACAAATATCTTAAGATGTGAAAAGAAAAGCTTTTGAGAACAAAACTTCCCAAAATTCTGTCTCAGTAAAATAAAAATATATAGATAAGTAGTGAAAAAGATATGGGTTTTTTTTTAATCTTCCTAGTCATTTAGAAATAAAGATTTCTTTTTTGAGCACTACCTTTTGTCTTTTGGGATTGAACTGATGACTCACAGAGAGTCTTTATTAATTTTTAGTAGCTGTATTATAGTAATTGTGAGGCAAATGGTAACATTTCAGTGAAGAATACTGAAAATGGCCCCAATCTAATATTAATATCTGTGCTTATCAGGACATAAGTATCAGTTCACTGTTTTTACGTTGGTTATACTGAGTGTTTATCCAGTACAAGTGAATAAATATAGAAGATAAAGAAATACTTATGATAATGAACAGCTACGTTGTTGCCTCTGTTATTTGGACTTGAAAAATACATGTTGTAACATAGTTAGCCAATTCTTTAGTGCTACTTTGCATTTTGAATCACGTGCACTGCATATTGTTGTGCATCACCACTGATAACTGTAATTTATTTTGTTCCAATGTTGCAACATTCCAGTTAGCGGAGACTAAGGATTTGATTCTCAGATGCCCAGCCCTATTTTCTGATTATCTGAATAAGCGCAGTACCTTGAAGAGAGGTTTCACAACAGTCAAGACCAGCTGCTGGGGTTTGAATTGTGCGGCGTTCATGCAAACAAAACCTGGGCTTTGCTGATTTATGTTTAATGCTATAGAAAAGCATGGAGTGGGCAGGAGGGAATAGCAAGGTGGCATTGTGCCTTTTGTGCCAGTCTATAATCTGGTGTTGAACTTCTGTCAAGTAACCTCACCTGGTCTAGAAGGCAGCTCTCACCTCAAGAACAGGGACCAAAGTAAAATCATTGTACTCCAGTCATTCTACAATCCAGGACCAGAAGTTAGGTATAACATACGATACCTTTGTCCTTTTCATGAATGTTATTCTGAATATCACTGATGACCAATCAAAGGTAGGAGGATTTAGGGATTACAGTTGCAGAGCTAGAAATTAGCTGAAGAGAGGAGAGGAGTGGGAAATGGGGAAAAACAATTTCTTTTTCTTTTTACTATCTTCAGACAGGAGAAATTCAAATGTATAACAGCATCTAGATAAGTACAAAATCAGACAAATACAACTCCCCCATTTTTGCCTGTATTGGGATTTAGAGCCACATGCAGCTTTTAGGATGCAGATGCATCTTGAATTTTATGGTTTTCCTTATTTTTTTTTGTTTGTTTGTTTTGGTTTTGTTTTTTTTTTGTTTTGGTTTGGGTTTTTTGTTTTTTGTTTTGGTTTTGTTTGTTTTGTTTTAATTTCTGAGGGGTTGTCTTTTTTAGCATGCCACATTGCATTTCATTGTTTGGTCTTTTCTGTCTCTGACATAATGTTCTGTTTGACATCCATTTTTGTTTGGATAGTTCTATCTCAGTAGCTGGAAAGAAATTTTCCAGGTTTTCCTACTCCACAAGACTGTCGAGCCCCCCAGGTGAAGACCTCAGTTTTCTGTTTCCTTTGAAGTCAAAATCTCAAGTGTTAGGGAGTGCTCTGGTATTGTTCTGGAGTGTTGCTTTTGTACTCACTTGAAGGGCATACAGTTAACTGTGGTTTATCCATGGAAGATTTGAAAAACCCTACAGTTATTTGCTCAGATTTATTCAACCTGACAAAGAAGGATATGCACTCTTTGTAGTGGCTAGGGAAAGTAATACATATTCACTGGGTGATTAAAATCTAAGCTCTTCCTTTGATGTATCTGTTGACTAAACATTCCCTCTGTTATTGAAGTATGGGTAGGTTGAAAGATGACATTTCTAATGTTACTGACATCACAGTGTCTGTGAAATTATCTTTCTGGTTTTAT